>NC_092349.1:60959880-61635884 GCF_963676685.1 Mytilus edulis | reverse complement strand
TAGAAATTTTCATAAGAAGGGGCCCACTGACTGCCTAAAAAAAGGGGGGAGGGGGCCGATTCCGTCACTCTTCAGTGATTCCCTATATAACCAACAAAAAATTTTCTGAAATAGGGCCCCCCCTTAAATCAGCCTCTGAAATGTGACCTACCGAATAGAGACTTAGTACTGGGTTTGTACTAACATGAGCACAAGGACGGGTGCCACGTGTGGAGCAGGCTCTGCTTACCTTTAGAGAGCATATCAACTCAACCCCCAGTTTTATTATTCTATGTTGTGCTTTGTGTTCTATTGTTTGTCTGGTTGTCTTTTTCTTTATTATCATGGTGTTGTCAGTTTATTTTTCGATTTATGAGTTTTAATGCCCCTCTTGTATCTTTTGCCCCACAAAAAGACATAATTAAGTGTTTTTTTCAAAATTTATTTTGTACAATGTTCTTCTGACAGAATTAGTTAAATAAACCAGTCATTAATTACCTGCTCCTTCTTCATCATAGTCCATCACATTCTCCCTCACTTCGTAATCTTCCTTTTCGTCATCCTCAATCAGTCCCTCATCTGTTTGCCTACACTTCCACCAAAGAAGGGCAGCAATGACCACTGTAATAATGAAATAAATCAAAATAATGAAAAAATGAAAAATAATGAAAAACATCATCATGAAGTGAATTTTGTTATTTTTTAATTTCATTTAGGTTATATAGCTCTTCAATTGTTTCACTTCTTAAATATCCTTGGCTTGCAAATATTTGGAGGCTTTGAGTGTTCCTGATGAAGATTAGTTTAGATTATCACTTCAGACAAATGAAATTGATAACATGTTGTTTTCTTTTTTTTTCAAAATATAAAAGAAACCAGGTTATGTGCTAATTTGGACCATTCTTTTACTGGTTCCAACTAAAGAAATCAGATTAGATTAAAAGATTTTTTTTAAATAAAATTCATGACAATACATGAATTCTCCTATATGACTATATTGTTAATATACTGTTAATCAACTTTTTTGTCGATACTAATTTGCATTTAGCCCTAACTAGCCCATTTCATGCGATTTAATTGCGTGATTTTCAAATTTGCTTGATGTAGCCTGTATAAACTTAAAACATCTCTATGTGTATACTTACGTATCAACAGAATAACTAATATTGGTGCCACAATCCAAGCCCCAACTCCAGCAGAACCTGAATCAACTATCATCAGAGTGTAACAAGTTCGTCCTTCCCATCCAGAGTGACAGTTACAAACATATCCATACTCATTTTTAGGATCATTTACACAGTCAGCATCTGGATGACATGGTGTGTCAATTCTACAATAGTCGTAGGGCACACAGGTACTGCCTTGTTTAATGTAGTGAAGAGGACAGCTACAAAGAATAATGTATCATTAAAACATTTACATCATGCACAATATACCTTGTCTGGCATTATAACTGGACATCACAAAGGTCCAGTTAAATTTTTACGTCATAATACAAAATATCTGATGCCACAATGGGAAAGTGGTTGTTGTATGACATCAATACTTCAAGTGGTGCAGATTTCCAAATAGCTATAAGGTGTATGGGGCCTACTATGAATTTATTATTATTCATTGGGTACCAATTTTTGTAGATTACATAGATGTAAGTAAATTTTAAATGTTCAATGAATTCCTATTTTTCAATAAGTTTCTATTCTGACCTAGAAATAACAATGCAATCAAATATCCACAAAAACACAATTTTTCCTCAATCCAAGAAAGTTACCAACCCCGAAAAATGAATACTAATATGAATCAATCTATCATAAAATATATGTCACAGATACCAATTCATGTCAATCTGACAAACAATAATTAGATTCGTGGCTAGTATTCATTTTGAAAGGCTTAATATTCTAAACTTTTTTTTACATAAATAAGGCCGTTAGCTTTCTCGTTTGAATTGTTTTACAGTGTCTTATCAGGGTCTTTTATAGCTGACTATGCTGTATGGGCTTTTCTCACTGTTGAAAGCCGTACAGTGACCTATAGTTGTTATAGTTGTTAATGTCTGTGTCATTTTGGTCTTTTGTGGATAGTTGTCTCATTGGCAATCATACCACATCTTCTTTTTAATATTTTACCCAAACAAAATCAATTATTATATCAATGTTACGGACACAGATTAACAAAAGCACTTATTGCTTGTTTCTGAATCCTATTTGTGAATGCAACCATATGATGTTATACCAGGTTATTTTTTAGGATGTAAAATTTAGCGTTTTCATTGAATAAGGTATGCAAAATATTTTGGCGGATTAAAATTTTTTTATCAATACCTTTGCATGTGTCGTTTTAAATTCGCAGAATTTATTCTGGCCACTTTGGTCTATCCTCGAAAATAAGCGAAAATTTACACCCTGCGAAAAATAACCCACTATACGGTATTATCATTCATTGATAATAAAATATTGTTTACACTTGCTGTGTCTTAAAAGTTTTAAGTAATGTTTACTTACACACATTCATATTTCTCCCACAATGGACGGCAGACAAATGGAAGTCGGCATGCTGCATTAACACAGTCATTCCTTACACAGTTATCCGTAACTTTCTGCTCATTTACAAGTTTAATTTTGACATTTTGTTGACTTTCACCTGCTGTCATTGGAAACCAGCTATTGGCCAATCTAATATCATTCAAACAAGCTGTAATAAATAATCAGAAATACTATTAAACCTGTATAAACTAAACCTTGTGTAATCAACAAATTTCTCCAAGGACTATTCTATTAAAATGCCTGAGGGTGGGAAGGGTATGAATTTTTAGTTTTGGACAAGGGTCATGCATAATTTATTGTTGTGGTTGCTTTTGATGTATGCATAATAAAACACACTTTTATAATTGGTTAAAGGGGATATTTTAGAAGTTCTTTCTTGTCAACCAACATTCATTTCAATATTGAACCAGGTGCTCCTCAGTGTGCAGTCTTATATGACCACAGAAGTCCAACCCTAAACAGTTGGGGCAAGTATAGACACAACATTCAAGCTTGATACAGCTCTGAATTTGGATTGCGATCAAATTTTGATATAATATGAGTTTCTGACACAAAACAAATGTCAAGATCTTACAAATCTATTGCGCAATATTGTGCAATTAAAGATTTCTTCTTTTAACTTTTCAAAAATTTGGAAAACTACCACCCCCTTTCTTTTGCAATAGTCCAAAACCTGACATTTCTTTTTACATAATATACAAGTTGTGTAAGGGAGGTAAATCCAAACATACCCAACATTGTATGTTAAATGTTTTAAAATTACCTCCCTAACACTGCTTTTAAATTGTCTTAATTGTCCATTAACCAGAAATACCTAGTTTTTCCCCTTTTTTGCCCGTAATTCCAAAACATTTTAAGCTGTAACCCCCAAAGTCAATACTAACCATTCCTTAATGGTATGGAAACTTCTGGTTTAATTTCAGAGAGATTCATACACTGAAACATAAGTTATTGTTTGAAAACTACAAAACTACAAAAATGATTATTTTGGACCCCTTTTAGACCCCTAATTTCTAAACTATTGGTACCATAACCCCCAAAATCAATCCCAACCTTCCTTTAGTGGTATTGAACCTTCTTGTAAAAATCCATACACTTAAACACAAGTCATTGTCTGTAAACTAGAAAAATGCTTCATTTTGGCCCTTTATTCCTACATATTTGGGAAAAATAACCGCAAACTGAATCACAGCCTTCCCTGTGTTATATGAAAACTTGTGGTACAATGTCAGAGAGATCCATACAGTTACACACAAGTAATTGTCTTGAAACTAGAAAAATGCCTGTTTTTGGCCCTTTTTTGGCCCTTAATTCCTAGCCTGTTTGCCTAATAACCCCTTAACCCTTTCAACGCTATACACGGCATATGCTGCGATGACATACGCCGTCCGCCACTGCTATTCCCGGCATATGCCGCGATGACAACGGATTTTTCATAAGAACTCTTAAACCATTCGGTTTTCATTCGGGTCCTCTCTAATTTTTCCTTGTATGAATAGAGGATATGCAAGGTCTCATTTGCGCTTGAAATCCCGGCAATTTTTATTGTAAAATCATGCAGTACTGTAGAAGGAAAATTGAAGGAAAATAAAAACAAATATTTTGACAAATGCAAATGGCGGAAATCGGAAACGAAGCTGTAAATATGGAAATATTTCAGCATTTCTATGGCGAAACTGATGACGAGGATTAGTTCAAAGGTTTCTTGTTATCTCAATGTGTTTATTACATTCAATTAGTGTGGGAAATATGATTTGATCAATCATTACGAGATGTAGAAAAAGGGGGGAAAACGGAGGTTGACTGAAAATTTTGAGGACGGAGCCACTGATTTGTGTCATGATTACATAATACGTTATGTATGGTGCAATATGCTACGGAATCGAGCAATTGGTGTCTTGTTTATTATATGGCAGATAAAAAAAACAAAATAGATGAAGACGAAAAGTAGTTTTTATTCAAAATTCAACACATATGTAACAAATTACACCTTTTACCTGTTAATTACCTGAAAATGCAGGTAACCTGATCAAAATTTTACTGAAATAACTGCCTAACATTACAGTTCATACTCTCCTGAGCATTTTTCATGCAATAACCTTTTCTGTATCTCTTACAATAAAAAAGATACAGCAGTCTGAAAAGGAATATACTGTTCTAATGAATGAACACAAAAAAAATGCAGCAGCAGCAGCCATTTTTCTATTTTTTTGTGTAGCGGTGAAAGGGTTAAAATAAATCCCAACCTTCTACTTATGGTATTAAACATTGTGGTACAATTTCAGAACAACTGAAATACTAATACACAACTTTTTGTCCTGAAACTAGATAAATGCTGTTTTTGGCCCCTTTGGGCCCCTAATTCCTAAACCTTTGGGACCATAACCCCACAATTCAATCCCAAGCTTCCTTTTGTGATTATAAACATTGTGTTAAAATTTTATTGATTTCTTTTTACTTATTCAAAAGTTATTACCCAGAAACAATCCGTCTAAAGACGAACACAACGATGCAGACAACGATGACCACGTGATACCAATATACGACCAAAATTTTTTTAATTTTTGTGGTCTTATAAAACAATTAATAGCCTTTTCAAACCAAACTTTTTATTGTCAGAGAAAAAAAAGAAGAAATATTGTTAAGCCAATCAATATGTATGTATCCAAAGTGGTTTAACTAAGCTTTTGTTTCGTGAAATATTGAAAATATAACCTAATTTAATGTTGTCAGTTGTGTTTAGATTGTATAATTGTGTATAATACCCCTCTACATCTTCACAAAATTCTAAAAAAAAACGTCTTCTTCCCTGTAAAAAGTCTTTCATAGCTTAAATACTCTACTAGATAGCAACTACTTACTACTGTTAAGATCTTTTTCATTTGAAACAGTGATCGTGTTGTGGGTATAAGTTAAGGCTGCTCCGGCGTAAATCTGGTTATTCTTTATAGGCATCAAATGATGTCCATAATCTGGACCTTGTGTTTCTGAGTATCGAGGCCCTTCCCCGTTATCCATTGCCAGAGCCAAGAATTTTCCTCGCCTTTTTATAAGAACTTTGTGCCATTGTCCATCACTTGCCATTACTCTGTCAAGACTAACTACATGATTCCCATCGCCCAAATTATATAACACCTGCAGATGATTGCCTACAATCTGAAATGATGAAAAAAATAAAAATAGTCAGACATTGTTATGAAAAAGCTTTATAAAGTTTATGTTCTGACACTAAATTTTGTGACACGTGCTGTCAATAGACCATTTCTGTGACACTTGACCTTAGGTTTGTGTCACTTGAACCATAGATGTCACAAAACAATCCCGTTTCCATTGTTGCATCAGACATTTTCTCTGACGACACCAAATTTTACAGGAAGGTCTGTGTTGGCCAGTAATGGTGGACAAATAATATGAAGTATGTGATCATGGGAGTATATAAATTTTGGGATACGTGAGATAGCCTTTTATCTACTTAAAAGTAATTTTCAAATCTCTGAAAAATTGAAAATATCATAATTGAATTTTCTTGAATTAAAAAAAAAAAATGGACTTTTCTTCAACAGCTGACACATGCAGTCCTTAGTTTGAGGTCATTTTGCTATTTTCAGTGCTTTTAAATCATTTTCATTTCAAACTAAATTTGTTGAGTCTCAATTTTCTCAGGTCTCGATATCTTTTAGAGTGAACAGTATTTATCAGTGTTATTTTGGTATTTGCCAAGTTATCTTGTAATTATGTATCCCATGTGTATACAAACATTCAGAAGAGACCTCATAATTGGTCATACCTCAAGTCTGACAAATTCATTGGTGGATGTGGAAGAGACATGGAAGATAACTCCATCAGTGTCTCTTGTTCTGTACATCACATGGACATCTGTATCCCAGTGAGATAACAAACTCTGGAAGGTTGACTCTAAGGTCCAGTCCATATAACTTCCAGTTCCTTGTAGATCTTTTATAGAGGTTTCTGATAATAAAAATGTGCATGTAATAAATTAAATATTTATAGTCTATTTGGTTACAAATAAACTGTCTTTCTTTTTGTAGAAATGAAATATATTTTATGTTGATAATTTCTATTTGAAAAAACGAGGGCAATTTAACAATTGGAAAATGAATCAAAGACACAAATAGATAGGTTGCACAAAATGTTTTAAAAAAAATAAAGTATGAACGTTTAAATTCAGAGAAATGGGAATGTGGAAAATGGGAAACAACTTCATAGAGGGAGGTGCATAACCTTGTGCATGTTTTCTACAATGTTTTCATGAACAATTTTTGAAATTTTTTAACTGGAAAAATTATGGGAAAATTCCAAAGACAATTCTATATAATAGATGCATAACTTTGATACTTGTAGCATTATTCTGTGTAAATTAATCTTTCAGATTAAGAGTGAAAGTACTTACGGATATCACAAGTATCACCTCTCCATCCGCTATTACATATACAGATAGTTGCACCAGTGGCCAGATCAGTAATCTGACAGTCGCCATTATCTCCACATTTCTTGGGTATGTTTACACTGTTCTTTTGACACGCATCGTCTTCCTTAGGACAACCATCAAAACTTCCTGGGTAGGTACCAGAACCGGTATACAGGTCATACAACTAGAAAAATAAAATACAGTTGAGAATGGAAATGGGGATTGTGTAAATGAGACAACCGGACTCAAAGCAAAAAACAGCTGAAAGCCACTAATGGGTCTTCAATATAGCAAGAAAATCCAACACTATTAGGTGTTCTTCAGCTGGCCCCTAAACAACTAGAGGCTCTAAAGAGCCTGTGTCGCTCACCTTGGTCTATGTGAATATTAAACAATAGACACAGATGGATTCATGACAAAATTGTGTTTTGGTGATGGTGATGTGTTTGTAGATTTTACTTTACTAAACATTCTTGCTGCTTACAATTATCTCTATATCACAGTATTTTCTGTGGAAAATGTTATTGAAAATCTTCAAATTTTAAGAAAATTGTTAAAAATTTACTATGAAGGGCAATAACTCCTTAGGGGGTCAATTGACTATTTTGGTCATAGTGACTTATTTTTAGTTCTTACTTTGCTGTACATTATTGCTGTTTACAGTTTATCTCTATCTATAATAAAATTCAAGATAACAAAAAAACAGCAAAATTTCCTCAAAATTACCAATTCAGGGGCAGCAACCTAACAACCGATTATCTGATTCATCTGAAAATTCCAGGGCAGATAGATCGTGACCTGATCAACAATTTTACTTCCTGTCAGATTTGCTCTTAATGCTTTGGTTTTTGAGTTATAAGCCACAAACTGCATTTTACCCCCATGTTCTATTTTTAGCCATGGCGGCCATCTTGGTTTGTTGGCCGAGTTACCGGACACATTTTTTTAACTAGATACCCCAATGATGATTATGGCTAAGTTTGGTTAAATTTGGCCCAGTAGTTTCAGAGGAGAAGATTTTTCTAAAAGATTACTAAGATTTACGAAAAATGGTTAAAAATTGACTATAAAGGGCAATAACTCCTAAAGTGGTCAACTGACCATTTTTGTAATGTTAACTTATTTGTAGATCTTACTTTGCTGAACATTATTGCTGTTTACAGTTTATCTCTATCTATAATAATATTCAAGATAATAACCAAAAACAGCAAAATTTCCTTAAAATTACCATTTCAGGGGCAGCAACCCAACAACAGAATGTCCGATTCATCTGAAAATTTTAGGGCAGCTAGATCTTGACCTGATGAACAATTTTACCCATGTCAGATTTGCTCTAAATGCTTTGGTTTTTGAGTTATAAGCCAAAACCTGCATTTTACCCCTATGTTCTATTTTTAGCCATGGTGGCCATCTTGGTTGATAGGGCGGGGCACCAGACACATTTTTTAAACTAGATACCCCAATGATAATTATGGCCAAGTTTGGTTAAATTTGGCCCAGTAGTTTCAGAGGAGAAGATTTTTCTAAAAGATTACTAAGATTTACGAAAAATGGTTAAAAATTGACTATAAAGGGCAATAACTCCTAAAGTGGTCAACTGACCATTTTGGTCATGTTGACTTATTTGTAGATCTTACTTTGCTGAACATTATTGCTGTTTACAGTTTATCTCTATCTATAATAATATTCAAGATAATAACCAAAAACAGCAAAATTTCCTTAAAATTACCATTTCAGGGGCAGCAACCCAACAACGAAATGTCCGATTCATCTGAAAATTTCAGGGCAGATAGATCTTGACCTGATGAACAATATTACCCCAGTCAGATTTGCTCTAAATGCTTTGGTTTTTGAGTTATAAGCAAAAAACTGCATTTTACCCCTATGTTCTATTTTTAGCCATGGCGGCCATTTTGGTTGGTTGGCCGGGTCACCGGACACATTTTTTAAATTAGATACCCCAATGATGATTGTGGCCAAGTTTGGTTAAATTTGGCCCAGTAGTTTCAGAGGAGAAGATTTTTGTAAAAGTTAACGCAGGACGACGACGACGACGGACGACGCCGGACGCCGGACGCCGGACGCCGGACGCCGGACGCCAAGTGATGAGAAAAGCTCACTTGGCCTTTCGGCCAGGTGAGCTAAAAATGTGTACTAGCTCTGTGATAATGGATGTCATATTTCTTACTGTTTATGAGGGCAATTCTGCTATCATATAGCCCTTTGAGAAATTTCGGTACGTTTGTTAAGGATATGAAATTATTAAAATGGACAAATATTTGGGTTAATTAGGCAATTAATTTACAAGTCTCTTTCCCAAAAATATTTTGGCAGGAAATCTGCCTTTTGGTGGAAAAAAATCTGGAAAATATCATGTTTTCCTAAAAATTGCTTTTTAAATTATTCATTTTGTTTTATCAAAAGTGCTTTTCCTTTTGGAATGGGATTTAAAATTTAAACTAGAGGCTCTAAAGAGCCTGTGTCGCTCACCTTGGTCTATGTGCATATTAAACAAAGGACACAAATGGATTCATGACAAAATTGTATTTTGGTGATGGTGATGTGTTTGAAGTTCTTACTTTACCGAACGATTTTGCTTCTTACAATTATATCTATCATGAACTTTGCCCATTAGTAACAGAGAACTATATTTGGTAAAAATTTACATAAATTTACCAAATTAATGAAAATTGTTAAAAATTGACTATAAAGGGCAATAACTCCTTAAGGGGTCAATTGACCATTTAGGTCATGTTGACTTATTTGTAGATCTTACTTTGCTGAACATTATTGCTGTTTACAGTTTATCGCTATCTATAATAGTATTCAAGATAACCAAAAACGGCAAAATTTCTTTAAAAATTACCAATTGGAGGGCAGCAACCCAACAACCAGTTGTCCAATTCATCTGAAAAATTCAGGGCAGATAGATATTGACTTGATTAACAATTTAACTTCTTGTCAGATTTGCTCTAGATGCTTTGGTTTCATAGTTATAAGCAAAAAACTGCATTTTACCCCTGTTCTATTTTTAGCCATGGTGGCCATCTTGGTTGGATGGCCAGGTCATCGGACACATTTTTCAAACAAGGTACCTCAAAGATGATTGTGGTTAAGTTTGAATTAATTTAGCCCAGTAGTTTCAGAGGAGAAGATTTGTAAAAGATAACTAAGATTTACGAAAAATGGTTAAAAATTGACTATAAAGGGCAATAACTCCTAAAGGGGTCAACTGACCATTTTGGTCATGTTGACTTATTTGTAGATCTTACTTTGCTGAACATTATTGCTGTTTACAATTTATCTCTATCTATAATAATATTCAAGATAATAACCAAAAACAGCAAAATTTCCTCAAAATTACCAATTCAGGGGCAGCAACCCAACAACCGATTGACCGATTCATCTGAAAATTTCAGGGCAGATAGTTCTTGACCTGATAAACATTTTTATCCCATGTCAGATTTCCTCAAAATGCTTTGGTTTTTGAGTTATAAGCCAAAAACTGCATTTTACCCCTATGTTCTATTTTTAGCGGTGGCGGCCATCTTGGTTGGTTGACCAGGTCACGCCACACATTTTTTAAACTAGATACCCCAATGATGATTGTGGTTAAGTTTGGTTCAATTTGGCCCAGTAGTTTCAGAGGAGAAGATTTTTGTAAAAGTTAACGAAGACGGACGACGACGGACGACAGACGACGGACGACGGACGCAAAGTGATGGGAAAAGCTCACTTGGCCCTTCGGGCCAGGTGAGCTAAAAAGGTGTTAAAAATAGTAAACTCACTTCATTGTTGTGTCGTAAATTTCTAACACATCCATTGAACTTGTTATTGGTAATTCCAGCTGGTAGGTTTGGTTGTGACTGTCTGCCACCCAACTGTAATGGAGCATTTACATTCAGGAACATATTTTCACCAGGAGTTGACATAGTAATCTCACATATTGATCTATCATCCACAATTCCATCAGTAGTTGGTGCAATGTCCTTACAATAATCAACCGTCAGGGTGATCAACTAAAATAAAAATAGACCAGATTTTTTTCTTATTTTGCACCATTTTTGAAATATACAGTTACTCTAAAGTTTCATAATTTTTTACACCTTTACACCTCTGATACTGAATGAGAGTACCGGTAAATACAGTTTTTGAATCTTAACTTCTGTAGATTTATTTATTTTTCGTTAATTCAGGAAACTTGTTCCTTTGGTGGATATTTGAATTCCTGGTTTCGTCAAATGTAATTATGTCTGAATTTGACGTGGGTATAAATATTTGTAGCTTCAGGAAACTTGTTCTTCGCTGTATATTTGAATTTGTAGTTCTGCCAAAGTCTGAATACATACATGAACCTTTAGAAAATTTGTGGTTTACAAATACCTAAAAATTCTTCGAAAATTTGTATCCTATGAATAATAATGAAACCACTGTAGATCATTTATAAATCAGTTGCTAAAATTTGACAATTTTTATAAAACAGATATGTTAAGACGGCTTTGGGGTTTTGTACATAATTGCTTTCAAAATATTTTGACTAATTGTCACATTCTAAAATAAATTAAAAAAAATTTACCTTTCCTCTTCTCCTGATATTAATATGATGCCATTTACCATCACTGAGTTTACTTCCTCCATTCAGTGAGTTACTATTTATAGACAGTGTCTGTACTCCTGATCCTTGGTCTATTTTTAGAATTGGGTAACCCCCTGCCAATTCCAAGGACATATAATCCTGAGGTTGGAAGTTATCTGACACAGGACCATTATACATAATTAGCCCATTATCACTTGAAGTAATGAATTCTATACTAGTTTCAGAGTTCTCACACTGTTCCAAAGGTTTGTACAAGGCATAGCCAGTTCCGTCAAAACCATGACGTGTTGACTGGCATCGTGGTCCATCAAATCCTGCCGAACATTCACAGCTACAAGATAAATATAATTGTTTTTATAGAAAATAAACTCATTCTAAATTGTTTCTTTTGCAAAGTTTTTTTACTTAATATAGTTGCAGTGGATTTATTTTTATACACCTACTTAAGTTTTGACATAGTCATTTATCATGATTAAGCAATTTAGTTATTGATTGATACACAGAAATTTCGTGTATGCTAAGCGCTTTTCTTGATTTAACTTCATTAGGAACCATAGAAATTACAATGCTTTGAAAGTAAAATATAAGTATGCATATACTTGTGATTGGAAATGGCATATCGATGGTCGTAAACATATCTTGTTTGGATATAATTTACCCCTAACTTGTTTTACTCATGTATATTATGAAAAACATATAATTTCCTTAAAAATGTAAAATACGATAAAAATTTGTATTTTCAATGAGTGAAATTTAGTGTAAGACGCTTAAGTCTGATAGCCAAAAGTAGACCTTCATCTCTCAACATACCTCAAAACATTCCAGTAATCTTTCTTGCATGTTCCTCCATTATAACAATATGTAGGATCACACTCCGTCTGACTGACAGGTTCATGACATCCACACTTCCCTTGAACAAACGTCTCCACTCCAACAATCGCGTTACCCCGGACGTTCACCAAGTTTGCTTTGCCTGTCACGTTAAGGTAGTTGTAACAGCCAGATTCACAAGATTCCTTTAAACATTCGTCAATATTAATCATTTCAATGGTAGCACCTGCATCTTGCGCAAACTGTAAATATAAAATTATAAAGTAAACTTCAGGAAATCTTCACTATCTGCAGTAATTACTATACTATATATAAAAATATTAATTTTCACGAACCATTTAGGTCACGGAAATTCCAAAATATGGCATCAGTAAGGAGAGTTGTGCAAATAATGTGAATACACAGAACCCCCATCCAAATTATCTTTAGCTAAAAGTATTCATCATTTTCTATTTTATATGTACTAACAACATTCCATTTTTCTATTATTTCGATTAAAATATTCCAAAATCTGAGTTAAAAAAAGTCAAATGCCCAAAATAAACATTGTCTGATTGGTTGAAGTACTGTGGCGTCAATGATAAGCATAGCAAGCCTCGATGTAAAGCACACGCTTCACATGAATAAGGAGAGTTTTACAAATAATGTGAATACACAGATCCTCCATCCTATTTATATTTTGCTGAAAATGTTGCAATGTTCATCATTTCTGTTTTGATTCTGCTAACAACATTCCATTTTTTCTTTAATTCCGATTTATATATGTGGAACCCGCAATAAAAATAGATGGCCTCAATGATTTAAACGCAACGCAAAAAATTCCGTTGACCCTGAATTCAACGGATCGATAATAGCATCATCACCATCAACAAAATGTTTACCGTTATCTTTGTGAAATTTCAGTTATATAGTTCTTTAATTAGAGAAATTTTGGTAAGTATTACTTATTAATGTTAAGGTTCTACTGATGTGCTCCTCTAGACCTTTTTGACGGTCCGTTTTATCCCATTTATCTCAATATTATCTCGATGACAGTAATGTCAACCCGACCTATTCGTGTCAAAAGTGAAAATCGCATCGATTTATTGAACTAATTTCTTCTTAAACTGTGCATGCATTATTTCTGTATTATATGATAACCAATCACATTCACGTTGCATGTTTGCATGAAAATGGTCATGTATTAGTGAATTGTAAGGGCGATGCAACTTGAGGTCGGTGCGCGATCACTTGACATTATTATTTGTAAACAAATTTAAAACATGCTCCCCGCGTAACACGTGTCTGAATTATCCTTTCAAAGTGTTATGAATCTTTCAATCACTATTTTATGAAATATTTCTAGGTTTGCATATCAGTAGTCAAAGTGAATTAAACGTAGTTCTTAGTTGTGTTTTTTTTATATAGAATTAGAAGGTAAATCTACATAAGGGGGTCTCATTGGGGGGGGGGGGGGGGGGGGGGGGTGGTGTTCTGATCCCAGATCCCACTTACTGTTTTGTCAGATTCCCATATCCCGCTTACACTATGTACATGAGCAATTTTCATTTTTTTGTCATTTCCGGGGTCCTGCAGAACCCCATTTCCCGTTTTCACGACAGACCTCATTTCCCGTTTTCATGACACAATAATTTGACTTTCACGTTTCACGCTTGCGAAAAATTGTCAATATTGGTCACGCTTAGACCCAATGAGAACCACACACTAGTCAGTATTTAACTTCACCCAAAAAGATGACTCAACTTCCCTCTATATTTAAAACCTGCATACTAATTTAAATAGCATTTGCTCCCCTTGAACACTATTTGGCCCCTTCCGTGTCATTTCCCTTTAAATTTGCTGAAAAGTCATACTTTAAGTCCATTTACAGTAACGGCTAATATTTGATTTTACCATCTTAATTTCAATTTTCATATTGAACACATTTGACCATTCAATATGAGTTCCCATGTATTTTTGTCATATATGAAGGAGGTTTTAGGTCATGTTTTCCTAAACACCTTATTGCTATTTGTCTGTCTGGATTGTTAAAACCACAAAATCAAATATTGATGAATATGCAAGTTTTCAACAATCCCGGAACATTAACAAAGATGTGTGTGAGAGGGTGAAAATTACCCTTCTGATGTACTGATATTTTTAGCACCCCAAGTGAGAATCTAACTCAGGACTTTCAGCACTGTAGCCATCGGTCTTAACCACAAGATCACGAACTCACATTTGATGAACTAATTTCTTCTATATTAACTGTACGTGCATAAATTCTGTATTATTTGATAACCAATCACATTCACGTTGCATGTTTGCATGATAATGGGTTCTGTATGAGTGAACTGTAGTGTATTGCAAAATTAATGCAAATTGTGACGTCAGTGCGCCTTCACGTGACATAATTATTTGTAACCAAACCGGCTTCTCATGTAATGTAACGGTTTATTTCGTCCTCTGTGATATTTTATCCTGAGGATAATTTGTCCTGGTAATTTTTTTCCAGGCATGGTATTTCATTTCACAGGTTGATTTTTCCCAGAGGAGTGAAAATCTATCGGATTTCTGTGTTATGCGGATAGTATGTACGGGTATATATTTGCCGTATTATATTTCACAGAACCGTGTGAAAAAGAGTCCCATTAACTACTATGTAAGTTACTCTCAATCAATATATACCTGACTATAATTATAAAATGTTTACAAAGGTAAGCAACTGTCTAGGGCCAGGTAAGGGAGGGGAAAAATTAGTATTAGTACTATTTCGCAGAACGATAAACAGATGCATAGACAGACCAAGGGGGTGGGGGAAATTTAGCTTATGACATATATGTAAGAAATCATTGAAGCTTGATGGGAGTGGGCAACCCTCTGGTCCATCAGAGCCCCCACACCTTTTTGAAAAGTTCTGGATCTGCCACTGAGATTTGCAGGTTTTCTTAGCATGCTTAGTAAAGATACCTTAAAATATCACAAACTGTGTGCTTTCCAGACCATAGTTTACATTTTTTTTCATATTTTGCCGTGTCAAAATGACCTAAATTTAAAGGACAGTATATAGACCCAAAAATGGTATATCACATTCTACACATCAAGATTTTAGCAGGAAAGACTGCCATTGGAGTTTTTAACCATTGTGACTTTTTAATTTGATCTACTCCACTAATTAAAGTCGTTGAAGTAGAATATTTAATGTAGGTTTGTCCACATTTTGGTATATATTAATACATGTTTAGAAATAATGTTGAGCCTGTTCCTAGATGCCTGTTATAGACTTCAATATTTATTGTTTATTGAAAATAAATGGAATCAATTCTTTCAGAAAAGTTTAATTCTATGGAAATGTATCCCCCCTTTTATAAGTTGAAAAGGCTACATAGAGGTCAATATACAGTCTCCAACAGAAAACCAAAAAAGGAAAAATAAAGTGAATTTTGGAGAATTATTAAATGTACATGCATTTGAAATATTTAAGATATATTGTTTCAATTTTTTTAGTTCTAGGTTCCACATAACTACCATTTTAGAAAACGATTTCAATGCTAAGTCTATTAGAGGGATATTTGATTTTCATTGGTTGTAAATATGGAATCTTATTCAGTGGCAAAGGAAATAGACACTGACAAGTCTTAGATAACATTTTATATAGTTTTGAATTTTTCTTCGTCAGTTGACTAAAATTAGATGGAGGTGTGTTCTAATTTCCAACAGAGGAGCAATCAACCTATATCAATATGTGCATGAAGCAAATTGATAGTTGCTAGATACTGAATGATTATATCCACAATAAAGGTTTAACCTGTGCATATATACTTAAAACAAGATAAAAAAAGTCATGTCTTTTTCAGGACTTCTGAATCCAATCATGTAGTATGGAATGTTATTGAGATATGGTTTGGGTGGATGGATGGTCATGAAGGACCTGTAGTACAAAGTATATCACTGGATTTAGCTCTTTGTCTAAGTGTATTATTAAAGTACTTTGCTTTGAGCTCAGTTCATTGTTATGCAATTCATTCTTTGTGAAATTAAGATTTGACAGACAACTCTAATGGACAAGGATTTGTCAAAGTAGTATCATCTCTATGTACAATGTAAGTATTCAGGAGATAAAAGCATTCTATTTTGATTTGAACCATACATTTTATAAAAAAAAGTGGGAACAAATTTACCGGACAATGCTACTCCCACTACTAGCAATATGATGCTAGGTTGTTTTAATACATCTGATGACTCGGCCCTGAGTGTAAACGGTCCTTCAATTAGGAGGGAAAAAAATTATAAGGCCTATCCAGTCTAAGGGAGCTACCATTTGATTTTTATGGGGGGAGCTAGGATGAAATTTGAAAAAAAAGGCAGGACAGGATTTTGAGTAAAAAAAAAGGCAGGATGAGTAACTTGGCAAAAAAAAAAAGGCAGGATGACAATTGTTGTAAAAAAGTCAGGATAAGCTAAGAAAAAAAGAGGCAGGACCGAATAGACTGAAAAATAAAAAGGCAGGACAGAGATTACAACTAAAAAAAAAGGCAGGACAAAATTTTTCATCCTAGCCCCCCCCCCCACATAAAAATCAAATGGTAGCTCCCTAATCGATTTCTAAAACTATACTTCATTGCACATGTTCAACATTTTTACACAACCACAAAAAATTTGGGGTCGTAAATTGGTATCCTGTCCGAAAGATGGTTTCTGGATAATAACTTTATTATAAGTCAACAGAAATCAACAAAATTATAACACAACGTTTATAACCACAAAAGGAAGCTTGGGATTGATTTTGGGGGTTATGGTCCCTAAGGTTTAGGAATAAGGGGTACAAAGGTGCCCAAAACAAGCTTTAATCTAGTGTCGGTTTAAAAAGTTGTGTATAAGTATTTCAATTGTTCTGAAATTGTACCACAATGTTTAATACCATAAGTAGAAGGTTTGGATATATTGTGTGGGTTATGGGACAAACAGTCTAATAATTACGGACCAAAAACAAACATTTTTGTAAATTCAAGACCCTTAATTGGAGTTTGTCCAGAATGGTTCTTGAATTACCTAATACCAATGCTTTATGAAATCTTCTTTGAAAATTGGAGTTATCTTTCTTTGTTCAGTCAACTTAAATCAATTATACAATATACAATGCAATATTCACTTTATTACCAACTGATAAATTAAAGCAGTCATTAATAACCATTCAGTGATTGCAAGCACTTTCTAGGGTATGCCCTTTTACAAATGGAAAAATTATACATTTTTTTAGTTTCTGATCTCTTAACTGAAGTTTGTCTCCTCTAAATGTTTCTCATTTCAGAAATTAAAAAGAAAATTTCTTTAGATATTTTTGTTTGAAAGGATTAATATTCAGCAGCATAGTGAATTGCTCCTAACACAAAAGCAAAACAAATATTTAAGTTCATTAGACCACATTCATTCTGTGTCAGAAACCTAAGCTGTGTCATCTATTTAATCACAATTCAAACTCAGAGCTGTTTCCAGCTTGAATGTTGTGTCAATACTAGCCCCAACTGTTCAGGCTTCGACCTCTGCAGTCGTATAAAGCTGGGCTCTGCGGAGCATCTGGTCCATTCATTTGTTTATTTTTCAATTTGTGTGAATTAACATAGTTACAGTAAATGCTAATTACTGCACTTTCATACCACAACAAATATTGTATTGGTACATGTATCACTCAAATGTGTATCCATATAACAAAAAAAATGAAAAGGAATAATTTTGCATTACCTTTTGAATACTATGACTTTTTAGATATGTAGACATATTAAGACTCATTAGTAGATGTTGATAATATTGGCTTAAAATGCTTGAAATTCTATCAGATTACTTTTGGAGCAGTTATGAGTTTTGAAATTAGAAAGATCATATCATATGCAACAAGTGTAGTAAGTTTCAAGTTGATTGGAATTCAGCTTCATCAAAAACTACTTTGACCAAAAACTTTAACCTGAAACTCCCACTTCCATTTTCTATGTTCAATGGACCGTGAAATTGGGGTCAAAAGTCTAATTTGGCTTTAAAATTAGAAAGATCATATCATAATGAACATGTGTACTAAGTTTCGAGTTGATTGGACTTCAGCTTCATCAAAAACTACCTTGACCAAAAACTTTAACCTAAAGCGGGACAAACGAACGAACGGACCCACAGACCAGAAAACATAATGCCTATCTACTATTGTAGGTGGGGGCATAAAAATTTTAATAAATAACACTCATAATGCTCAGATTGGTTGTCATCGTGCAACATAGTTAATAACACCATATAGAAAAAACATAGAACTCATTTTGTCATAAGACACTGTCAAACATCCATACATACTATCCACACTCATCTGTGTCCACACTTGTTCTTTATATATAAATAAATAACTTTATAAATAGTGTAACAAGTCTCAATTAAATATTTTTAACCTATCACTAATTGCTGTGCTACATGCGGTGCCCTGTACTTTCTGAAATCAATATAGAATTTTTTAGTTGCCATTAGCTAATTTATGACTACTAATAATGGAGAAAGAACTGCTTTTGAAACCCTTATGAAGCACTTGGATTCAATCTTCAGTGCTTTTTGTGAGGTCTTTTTCTTTAATCTTATTTTGACCATATGTGGTGTGTCTGCAGTTTTATTTACAGTTTGGAACCATTAGAACCCTCCCCCTTTTTTAATAATCAAATCATACTGCGATTATGCTGAGAAATGGAGAATTGCAATAAACGTTTGTATATAAATCTGCTGTTCACGGAATTTACTTAAGTATTCTAAAGGTTTTCCGACTTTGTCACCTATCACAGGTAACACCTGCCTCATAATAACTCATTTGTTTTTCTCTATTTTACATGTATATAACTATATCCATTATTTATTTTTTACCAAGCAAACACCAACCAATCAATAAATATCACTTTTTTATATCTATGAATCAACACTTTTTGTATCTTTTCAAATTACTTTTACAAACTTACTCCGTTTCTATTTTTAAGTACAGCTCCATTCATTTTGGTGTTGGAGTAGTATGGTGAGCCGTGAGCAGAGAACCTGACATCTGTGAAATCGTCTTTCTTTAAAACACTGATCATCTGTACGTTCTCTTTTTCTGCTCCAAGGCTATTAGCAAGACGTGTTCTAAATTTATCGTAAGGTGACAGCCCTTCACTATCTGGTGTAATGAATTCTTCTGGTGTTGTACCTATAATAATGTTTAATTAAAAATTACTTTATACTTCTGTCATTTTTATGCAATTTTCAAGTTGGTTTTAATATGTATGCTTGTTTAATGCAATATAAAGCAAGGGGAATGAATATTCAAAAGAAAATTTCATAATCTGTGTTATTTATAGACAAGAGTGCACACGTTGAAATGTCTCGCCTTCTATACTAATCATTGATATTATGTAGATAGTCCTAAGTATAAAGCTTTATTACAACTGTCTCATAAACTTTATACTTCTGTCATTTTTATGCAATTTTCAAGTTGGTTTTAATATGTATGCTTGTTTAATGCAATATAAAGCAAGGGGAATGAATATTCAAAAGAAAATTTCATAATCTGTGTTATTTATAGACAAGAGTGCACACGCTGAAATGTCTCGCCTTCTATACTAATCATTGATATTATGTAGATAGTCCTAAGTATAAAGCTTTATTACAACTGTCTCATAAACTTAACATTACTTTATACTTCTGTCATTTTTATGCAATTTTCAAGTTGGTTTTAATATGTATGCTTGTTTATTGCAATATAAAGCAAGGGGAATGAATATTCAAAAGAAAATTTCATAATCTGTGTTATTTATAGACAAGAGTGCACACGCTGAAATGTCTCGCCTTCTTTACTAATCATTGATATTATGTAGATAGTCCTAAGTATAAAGCTTTATTACAACTGTCTCATAAACTTAACATTAACCAAGATAACTAAACAAAGACCAATGAACCATGCCAGGCAGACATGTACAGCTAACAATGCTTCTATACAACATATATAGTTGACCTATTACTTATAGTTTAAGAAAAATAGACCAAAACACAAAAACTTAACACTGTGCAATGAACCGTGAAAATGAGGTCAGGGTCAAAAGAAACCTGCGCTACTGACATAAAGATCATAAAATATTTCCATACACCAAATATAGTTGACCTATGGCATATATATAGTATTAGATAAAAAGACCAAAACTCAAAAACTTAACTTTGACCACTGAACCATGAAAATGAGGTCAAGGTCACATGACATCTGCCCGCTAGACATGTACACCTTACAATCATTTCATACAACAAATATAGTTGACCTATTGCATATAGTATGAAAAAAAACAGACCAAAACACAAAAATTTAACTATAACCACTGAACCATGAAAATGAGGTCAAGGTCACATGACATCTGCCTGCTAGACATGTACACCTTACAATCATTCCATATAACAAATATAATAGACCTATTGCATATAGTATGAAAAAAACAGACCAAAACACAAACATTTAACTATAACCACTGAACCATGAAAATGAGGTCAAGGTCAGATGACACCTGCCAGTTGGACATGTACACCTTACAGTCCTTCCATACACCGAATATACTAGCCCTATTGCTTATAGTATCTGAGATATGGACCTGACCACCAAAACTTAACCTTGTTCACTGATCCATGAAATGAGGTCGAGGTCAAGTGAAAACTGTCTGACAGACATGAGGACCTTGCAAGGTACGCACATATCAAATATAGTTATCCTATTACTTATAATAAATGAGAATTCAACATTACAAAAAATTTGAACTTTTTTTTCAAGTGGTCACTGAACCATGAAAATGAGGTCAAGGACATTGGACATGTGACTGACAGAAACTTCGTAACATGAGGCATTTATATACAAAGTATGAAGCATCCAGGTCTTCCACCTTCTAAAATATAAAGCTTTTAAGAAGTTAGCTAGCACCGTTGCCGCTGCTGCCGTAGCCGTCACCGCCAGATCACTATCCCTATGGCGAGCTTTCTGCAACAAAAGTTGCAGGCTCGACAAAAATCAAATTCCAAAAGATGCTTATCAAAAGAAGGATTAATTTAAGAGTCGTTTATCAAATTTAAGTTGAATAAAAAATGTTGCTTTTAAAGTCTTTTTGGATATGGTATCATTAGACGCAAAATAACAGTTATACTTGACAACCTTGGTTTTATCTTCACAAATATTAAGTTTTTATACACCCATAAACAAATGAAGATTTAGGGCATGCTATTTTTTTAATTGACAATGGCTAGTATTAAAATAAAATCTAAATGCTAATCTATAAAAGTTGATTCACAATTGATCCATAAGGAAAATTTTCTAACAATTAGTTAAAAAGGGAGGTAAAAAGTTCTATCTGTAAATGTCACGACATCAATCAAGGTTCATCTAGGATTTGACAGTCTCTTGTAAAACTATTATGATACTTTTTATCTTATAAATCAATTCTTCAGACTTTTTTAATTACAAAATAAAACTATCTTTGAATGCATATCATAAAAACGCACCTGAGAGTCTAACAGATCCTGATTTATATGGAGCTTCCTCTGGCAATTCTTCAATAGTAACTGTAACGGAGGATTTCGTGGTTAACTTATCGACTCTGTCAGACACATCCACGTTAAATGTCCATTTGCCAGTTGGTACATTGTGAAGCATGGTTATCATCCCAGACTCCCGGTTAACACTTAAAAAGAAACAAAAATGGTTTATTTATTGCTGCAGACTTGAATAAGTTAATTCAATCAATGTTCATGGACACATCAGATTCAATACTGTAAACCAACTTATTTTCGCGGATACTTTATTTTGCATTATACCAATTCGTCCATTTCGCGGCTTTTAAAATTGGCAATTTTCTTATTTACTTGATGTAGATTAATAAAGATTTACTTATTCGGGACGATTTATATTCGCTTTATTTTTTCATCCGTGAAAGTCCCGAAAATAAATTGCTCGCAAAAATAAGTTTGTTTACAATATACTGTTTAATCCTGTAACATTTTAATGTCACACTGAGTCTCTTTTTAAAGAATGGATTTAGACATAAAATCAGTTTATTTTATGAAGCGTTGTTAGAATTTCTTAGTATTTTGCATTAAAAAGAAGTTTGGTATAAATGTAAATGTAATAATTTTCACTTAAACTTTATGTTAAATGTTGCAGGGATATTTACATAGTCCCTTCCAACCAACTCGCATGAATTCTAAATGAAATAGCAGTCAATTTGATGGTAAATTAACTGTAAAAAGCTTTGATGAAATATAAATTACATAGATGGCTTACCTGAAAAATTTCTGATAATTATCAGGGCCAACAAAGGTCTTGTCGTCAATGTCATGGTCATCTAAATCAGCATAGTTTACAGCTCCAATCTCAATATTCTTAAACATTCCTGAAAGATAAGTATGGAATAATCACAATATGTGTACAATAACGGGTTTATAGAAGACAATAACCCAAAAATCTTCAATTCGGATTTCGTGGGTACAGAGGAATCACGAATTTAAATGTTCAAAGAATTACAAATTGTCTAAAGGAATGTATCCAAATTTTGCCAAAACCAAGAAATTTGATATCCACGAATATGCAAGTCTTCCTCAAACCACGAAAATTAATGAATCCACAGTAAATGAATACTAAAATTTATTAATAAATCGTCTGTGACTTTCATAGGTCATGTGACTGATATTTACCTTTGTAATTATACACATGTATATTCTGTGTTCCTGGTCCATGTGGGTTGTCGTTTATGTCCCCTATCTCAATAGTAAGTGTATTGGTACCAGTCATGCTCAGTGCATTAGAAACTCCTCTTTTATCCCACATTTTAATGGGTAGGTAATAAAACTTCTTAACCTCTCTGTCAAACACTTCTTTTGATTTGATTTGAGCTCCTCCATTTCCACCATCCAGTGCTAGTGTGAGAAAACAAATATTGTTATTAAAAACTGAGGATATTTTGTTTTAAATTACAAATATACTTCTAATCCTCATGATATCTAAAGTTAAATACTCTATTAGCCTTTGGCTTCACTAGTAAGGTAAAATCCAAGAAGATTTTGTTTTAAAAATAACCATGCAGATTAATATGAGTTTTAAACAAAATGTTATGTGTTCTTTTGTTGCTATAAAATATAGACAATTACTGATTCAGTCTACATGTTAAGGGGGCATAACTCTGGCATTTGTTGGCAAATGTATTACAAATTTGCACATCTTCATGTCAAAATCTTAAAATGAACAAAGTTTCATTAACATCTGGTGAAGTATGCACAAGGAGATGTTTCTACAAACTGTGTACTAAAAGAGAAAAAATCCAAGTTCAACTTCATAATTTTGAAAATCCTCAACAGACATTATTCGTCTTACCTGCCATAAAGTTGACATCAAATTTACACTGTGCTTGACTTTGGCTAGTGCATGGTATTCCATCAAATCCAAAAGGAGGCCCATTGTTAGGTAGATCAGGATCTTCACCTAACACAGTTGTTACAAGAGTACTGATTGGTGCATTTTCCATTATTTTAGCATAGGGAACACCTTTGATTTTTGGAAACTCATCATTGATGTCATTTACACTGACGGTCAAGGTTGCAGTACCGGTCAAACTAGGAACTCCTACAAAAAAGTTGATTCAATTTAAGCAATGATTTTGTTCCTTAAAAAACAAATAATTTGAATATTTTAAAACTTCAAATAAAGGTATTAGTTTGAAGTTTTAAAATATTCAAATTATTTGTTTTTATGTTAGAAACTTTCTCTTGAAAAACCACTCATAAGCATAATTGCATGGTAAAGGCATACTTTAAAAAAAAAGTATAATAGATTTTTTTGTTATACACAACATGCACTTGCATATATTCTTTCTCCTTACTGCTGGTACAGTTTATTTTTCAAAAAGACATGCCACTATTTTGAAGTGTTAATATTCTAATTACATATTGACCTATTTACCTTTGTCCATAGCCAAAATGTATACAGTATGTTTAGCAATATGTTCTCTATCAAGCAGCTTATTTAGTCTGATTCTTGCAGACAGTTTAGAAGTAGTAGGATCAACATATTCCTCCAATTTAAAATATTCTTTTGGATTTTCATCTCTGGGGTCTTTTCCAATGAAGTAGCTAAAAAAAGAAAATATGTACTTACTGTGAAAATTGTGATAAATCTATTATAATTTTATATCATCTAAGGCAAAACACATAAAAAAAGATGAAAATCTTCAATGAAGGTCAACTAAAACCATCCTCCTGTTTAAAAAATGCAAAAATATTGTGCATGGAATTTTTTATCTTAATTTAAAGCTAAAGCTGTTATAATCAGCATAGAGCATGACAGAAGTAATTTTTTCTGTAATAGCAGATTACTTGTAAGAACCAATCAAATAATTTTATTTCATACATTTATGTCATTTCTCAAAAAGTTTTTTTTTTCTCATACTGAAACTTATATGCCTTTATATCATTGTGTTATTCCATAATGGAAGATAAGATGCATTACTAACTGTTCACCCTCTAAAAATAGAGAATTAATATTTTAACAGCTACAAGTTCAATAGATATAAGAGGATGTGGTATGAGTGCAAATGAGACAACTCTCCAACCAAGTCACAATTTGTAAACATAAAATATTATAGGTCAAAGAACGGCCTTCAACAAAGTCCTGTGTAAATTTAAAATTTTCTACACAAACCTGATTTCACCGTTTAGGCCGGTATCCCGATCGGTAGCGGTAAACGTGGCAAGTTCCGTGTCGACTGCAGTTGCAATTCCTTCATCCCTATTGATTTCTTTATTTTTGATTATGAATATTGGCTTCTCATCATTGACATCCTCAATAGTGATCTGAATATTGGTGGATGCTGTATATTTATCTTCACGATCTTTTACTGTAGCTGTTAAATTGAAGAATGTTTCTCCTGCTTCATAATCAGGGTTCTATAAGTTAAAAAAAAATATGCCTATATTTTAATTATGTAAATGAGGTCAGGGTCAGATGAATCTCTGGCAGATGAACATGTAAACCAAACAATCATTCCATACATCAAATATATATAATCTACTGACTATTGTATCTGAGAAACAGACTGCACCATAAAAACTTAACATTAACCAATGAACAATGAAAACTAGATAAATGTCCTTTTCACAAAAGAACTTACGACTAAGATTGATCATAAGTATACTGAAATGTTTATGACTTATGATCAATCTTAGTCATAAGTTTTTTTTGTAAAACTGACTTCAGTTGATTCTGCCAGATGAAAATGTGCACCTAACAATATCATATTACATACATCAAATTATGTTGACCTATTGATTATAGTATCTAAGAATTCCATATACCAGTTATCCTATTGCTAAAAATTGTCGAGAAATTTATTTGACAAAAAAAATGTAGTCTTTTAAGTGGTTCTTGAACATTTGTTGAACCACAGTTACTAGTACTAAGGATCTCTTCCCTTTTGAAATATAAATTTTTATTCAAATAATTATGCTGCCACTGCCATATCAGCATTTGTTTTTCTCATGTTCTGCGAATTTACTTAATTATACTTACACTGCCATTGTACACTCGAATGATACCCTCTCTGCCTTGTTTTGTAATGGTGAAATGTTTTACTTATACTTACACTGCCATTGTACACTCCAATGATACCCTCTCTGCCTTGTGTTGTAATGGTGAAATGTTTTACTTATACTTACACTGCCATTGTACACTCCAATGATACCCTCTCTGCCTTGTGTTGTAATGGTGAAATGTTTTACTTATACTTACACTGCCATTGTACACTCCAATGATACCCTCTCTGCCTTGTGTTGTAATGGTGAAATGTTTTACTTATACTTACACTGCCATTGTACACTCCAATGATACCCTCTCTGCCTTGTGTTGTAATGGTGAAATGTTTTACTTATACTTACACTGCCATTGTACACTCCAATGATACCCTCTCTGCCTTGGGTTGTAATGGTGAAATGTTTTACTTATACTTACACTGCCATTGTACACTCCAATGATACCCTCTCTGCCTTGGGTTGTAATGGTGAAATGTTTTACTTATACTTACACTGCCATTGTACACTCCAATGATACCCTCTCTGCCTTGGGTTGTAATGGTGAAATGTTTTACTTATACTTACACTGCCATTGTACACTCCAATGATACCCTCTCTGCCTTGTGTTGTAATGGTGAAATGTTTTACTTATACTTACACTGCCATTGTACACTCCAATGATACCCTCTCTGCCTTGTGTTGTAATGGTGAAATGTTTTACTTATACTTACACTGCCATTGTACACTCCAATGATACCCTCTCTGCCTTGGGTTGTAATGGTGAAATGTTTGTAAGCATCTTGATTGAGGGAATACCTCAACACCTCATCCACATCAGGATCATCAGCCTTAATCGTAAGAATGGCGCCAGAATGGGTCTCCGGAATGGTCACACGGTATACAGACTCATTAAACACTGGTGGATTATCATTAATATCAATGATGTTAATTGTGACGGATGCTGAACTGGTTTGTGGAGTAGTTCCCTTGTCTACTGCTTGGACAACAAAGAAGTACTGAGCATGTTTTTCTCTGTCTAGGTCTGCTACTGTTGTAAACACCTGTCCGTCGCCCTCTATTCTGAAGGCTGTTCTTGGGGTACCATCTCCAATGATTTGGAATGTAAATTCAGCGTTAAGACCAGCATCATAGTCTTCAGCGATTACTCTCATTACAGAGGTTCCTGAAAAGTGAACAAAATACTGTAAAAACAACTGAAAACAAGGCTAAATAAATGACATTTTACTTAAGTGCTTTCTGGGTTTTAAATCCTTCATCAGGAACACTCAAAGCCAAAAAATCTGAGAGCAAAGGATGTATAAGAACTGAAATAAAATATTGTACACTTCTCTTCTTCTTTAGAATCAGATCTTAAAATTAAGTTAAAATAAACCATTGATTTTGATACTGTTAATTGAGAAATCATTGCAATGTATTTATTTTAAAATACAAAAGATGTGACAGGATTATAATCGCAATAATTTTAACTCACATTTTAAAAATTTTCTATATGAATTAAACAGGATTTTTCCTAATATCGTAAAAAATCATATTTTAGGCCTTTTTTTTTTAATTAGTTGGTTTACGGACAACTAGTGTCAAAGGTTAGGGTCGGAGGAGGTAAAAAAAATAAAAATAAAATAGCAATCTTAGATTTTTTTTTTGTTCACGTATAACTGTTCTGAAAAATTTGAGTTGGAGGAAAAAAAAAAAAAAAATGCTGTTCATTCATGACATTACAGGGGTTGAGGAGGAGAAATAGTTTAGCTCTTATCTTGATATGCTTTGCATTTGATGGATGGATGGTCAATTGTTGTTTAATGTCTAGTGGCTAATCAGATGCATAATTAGGATGAGAATATGATAATGAGAAATGAAACAAATATAATTTTTGCCCCAAAGGACGCAAGCACTTCTACGGGTGTACTGGTAGGGGTGTCTGCCCTAGTTTTGTTTGGTGGCGAAACTGTTTGTACCTTGACAATGGCAACATTTTCATCAGCCATATTGTCGAATATGGCATCGCCGATTGTTTGCTTAGGTTTGCATTTGATAAAAGTGCTCTCAGTACGTTGACCATCAAAGTTAATATTCAACTGAAAGTAGATGAAGCCGTCAGACTCCATGGTCCTCCCTCGTTGGGTTTTTGAATTCGTCTGCGTCATTTCGAAGCTTTTCAAAATACGCCGTTCACTACAAACGCTTTATTGACACAGACAAAACGTTTTGGAACGCCTCGGATTTTTTTATTCACAGCACTCGAAAAATCGGGTCGGCGGAATAAAAAACAACACGAAATCAAAATTTTAATTTTATTTCACTTTTAAACAAAATCGGGTCGGCGGATCCGTAAACCAACTAATTAAAAAAAAAAGGCCTTAGTTAAGAATGACAAAATCTCAATAATAAATGCATGCAATAATTTCTGAATTTACAGTAATGGAAAAGAGGGTTAAAAAACTTACCAACTGGAGACATTTCATTTACAGTTCCTGTTGGGTTATCAGGTATAAACTTAGGCTTATTATCATTGATGTCAATCGGGAAAATTTGTACTGTAGCATATCCTGTTAATCTGATTGTCTCCCCTGGCTCATCAATAGCAAGTAAGTTAAACTGGTAAACTTCTCTGCCATCTGGTTTGTCTCGATCTAATTTGCCGACCAGATTCAAAATGCCAGTGTTGGCATCTATGGAAAACAAGTTAGCAATGACAGGATCCTCATTAGAGATTCGGTACTCCATGCCTTTCTCTCTGAAGGTGTCTGGGTCCATAGCATGTGCCTGTAACAACATAAGTGGGTTCTGTGGCGAGTAGACCATCTCTTCTGTTACGTTTCTGATCACATAACTTGGTTTGTCGAAGACTGGTGGGTTGTCGTTCACGTCATTAATTGTTATTTCTACCAAGGTTTCAGCAGTATATTTCCCATCATTCACTCTGATAGTTAGATTGTAGGCCTAAAAAAGAAACAATATATTTTTTTACAATCTTCAACATACTGTTTTACAAATTCACCTCTGACAATATTTTGATGAAATTTCCAACTTCTAAAGTTTCTAACTCCCTCATGCTTTAGATCATGATATAGCTCCTAACCTTTCAACATATATTTATACAATCCTGGCTTTCAAATGTTTGGCTCAGAGCGTTTCTAGTAAGGGCTGTTCCAAAAATAAATGTATGGAGGGGAAGGAAGGCACTTTTTATTTGTCCCCACCATGGATACATTTTAAATTGGATATTTCATTTAAATGTTAAAGCAATCTTTCTTAACCACCACCCATCAAATTTTAATAAAAGTGTCTTCCTTCCCCGACCCCCCCCCCCCAATTGCAATTAATTCTGGAAAAGCCCTAAAGGGAAACCAGAAGAAAGCTTTTATCTATCAAAGTATCATGAATGATATTTAAACTCCAATTGATACAAAAAGTATTATTTATATCATTCTGAACTAGAAATTAACAAATATAATGTATATTATAAAACTTTCAAAAAAAATCTTTTAATCCATAAAAACAATATATCACAAATTTCACTTTTTTCTTCACGAATACTTTACTTAAGGAATGACTGTAATCTTTTTTTCTGTCTATGAAGAAATAACATCAAAAATGTGGTGCACACTGAATAACCTGGGTAGTAAGTTATTTAACAGTGTGCACTACATTTTTTATGTTATTTCGAATAGACAGAAATAATATTACAGTCATTCCTTATAATTTAATTCTAAACTCCTTTTTGAGCCCGAGTAAATCATGAAAACATGTAGATGACGTCATGGTCACATGACTAAATTATGGCTATGAGCTGATAAACAAAACACTGTCAGCCAATCAGAAGTAGGGTTACATCCAAAATTAAATTATTTATTGGTAGATATACTTACTTTGTCACCATTTTCATAATCCAGATTTCCTGCTACAACAATTTCTCCAACCAACTGTTGAGTTTTAATAGAGAAGAATGAAGATCCAGGACCAGGGACGATATTGTACTGGAATGTTGCCTCTGAATAAAAATGACTGAGTTATAAGTCACTGAACAATAAAATTAGATACTTATTCTCTTTATAGAATTTAAAGAAGAAGAAAATTTCTCTCCTCAGACAACAGAGATGTTATCATGAAGATAACAGTTGTTTGGGGTTTACAGTTTCTGTTCAGATCATTCTTTAAACACTTTGTTTGCCATATTTGGATCTTTTCTTCTATTTTTTTCAAAAAGGACTCTTAGGTGTTGACATTTTTTCCTAAGTAATGTATAGTTGGTCATTGACTCATGGAAATTACACCATATCTCAATAATATTTCTTCTAAACTCCATTATATTTTCAAGTGATCTAATAACATAAAAAATTTACTGTCAAATAAATGCTTATTTTAAATAAAGCCATCTGAATCTGTGACTTCCTCAAGTGGTGTACAAATGAGCATTATCTTTTTTTGGTGTACGGATTTCTAAAATAAACTGTATGTGTTGTACTGATTCTTATTGGTATTCTGATTCCTAATTAAATAAAACTGTAAAACTAAAATTTTTCTAGGTATTTTTAAGTTTAATAAAACCCAGTCATGACATGAAAATACTTATAAAAAGACCATGCATGCAAGAAAAACATTATTTTTTGAAATCTCACCATCTCTATCTTTGGCTTCAACAGTAGTGACTATAGATGATATAAAGGCATCTTCGTTGACATTAGCATAATAAATAGTTTTTTCAAAATTAGGTGGGTTGTCATTCTCATCTCCGATCTTTACTCTAACTGTGGCTACATCTACAAAGGGAAATAACTGATTGTTATTTATCTATAAGTAAAGGTTAACTAAAATCAAATTACCAAAAAATTCCATAGATTGGTACAAAACCGAATTATATATATAGGAGCCCAGTAAATTTTGAAAATCTCTCCTGAATACCATTCTCCTCATAAGGTGTCCATTTTAGTTCAGAGAAAGATACATCCATATCTAGCCCTTTTAGAGCATTACTTCATCATAATTGGATGTTTTCACTCAGAACTTTGAGTTTTATCAAAACCTTTTTTTCTTCTTCAAATTTTGAGTTTTTAATAAGCAACTTGAAAAGTTGGTTAAGTAGACAAAGTCACATATAATTGACTTCATTTGAATGTCAAATTTGTAAATATACTATCCATCAATGATCTTGAACTCTCACTACAGTAATTATGACAGATATCATTAATAAAGGGCTGCGCTTTAGCGCATGATACGCCCGTTGCTCTTTTAACTTGTCTTTTATGCTTTAAATGAATTTATATGATCAACTAGAAATATATATACAAATCAAAAGAGATGTTACATTAATATATTCACCAAAGTTTCACAAGAGTGCACACGCTGAAATGTCTCGCCTTCTATACTAATCATTGATATTATGTTGATAGTCCTAAGTATAAAGCTAAGCTTTAATACAACTGTCACATAAACTTAACATTAACCAAGATAACTAAACAAAGACCAATGAACCTTGAAAATGAGGTCAAGGTCAGATGAACCATGCCAGGCAGACATGTACAGCTAACAATGCTTCTATACAACATATATAGTTGACCTATTACTTATAGTTTAAGAAAAATAGACCAAAACACAGAAACTTAACACTGTGCAATGAACCGTGAAAATGAGGTCACGGTCAAATAAAACCTGCGCGACTGACATAAAGATCATAAAATATTTCCATACACCAAATATAGATGACCTACGGCATATATTATTAGATAAAAAGACCAAAACTCAAAAACTTAACTTTGACCACTGAACCATGAAAATGAGGTCAAGGTCACATGACATCTGCCCGCTAGATAGGTACACCTTACAATCATTCCATACAACAAATATAGTAGACCTATTGCATATAGTATGAGAAAAACAGACCAAAACACAAAAATTTAACTATAACCACTGAACCATGAAAATGAGGTCAAGGTCAGATGACACCTGCCAGTTGGACATGTACACCTTACAGTCCTTCCATACACCGAATATACTAGCCCTATTGCTTGTAGTATCTGAGATATGGACTTGACCACCAAAACTTAACCTTGTTCACTGATCCATGAAATGAGGTCGAGGTCAAGTGAAAACTGTCTGACAGACATGAGGACCTTTCAAGGTACGCACATATCAAATATAGTTAACCTATTACTTATAATAAGAGAGAATTCAACATTACAAAAAATCTTAACTTTTTTTTCAAGTGGTCACTGAACCATGAAAATGAGGTCAAGGACATTGGACATGTGACTGACGGAAACTTCGTAACATGAGGTATCTATATACAAGGTATGAAGCATCCAGGTCTTCCACCTTCTAAAATATAAAGCTTTTATTGCGAACCCTATCTTAGTTTTCCATAGATTCACCTGCAAGTTACCTGTCCATTTAAACTTTTGTAAGTCCTATTGTCCCATCTAACAAATACAACAGATATTGTTCTCTGTGTAGTTTATTCACTAGGACCTTTAAATTTCTTCTAGGAGAAATATATCACTCATTGATTAATTTACCTGACCAAAAAATTATCTTCTTTTTTATTGAAATACTTCTAATAACTCACATAAACTGTATGCAATATTGTATTTATTCAATATTATCATTAATATATTTTCAATCTGTTCAATATAAAATCTGGTTTAATACTAAAAAGTTTATTTCAGACACATTTTTTAGTACTTTCCAATGAATTTACATGTTTTTGTTGTTGTTCATTTATAGACTTATGTTTATGTTTATGAAGACCTTAATTTAAAAATAATAATATTCAATTTTTTATTTATCAAACACACAAAAATATTGAATATTTGATCAGAAATCAACTTTTAATTTTTGAATCAGTATTACAAATGTAATATTGAACACATTAAAAACGAGTTACTCCAGGTATCGAATAAATACAACACCACATGCAGTTTTGTGAGTCCTTACTTAGTATTGGTATAAGTATTTTTTCTTCATTGACAGTTCAATTTTTTACTCAGGTAGATTAATCAATGAGTGATATATTTCTCCTAGAAGAAATTTAAAGGTCTGAGTGAATAAACTACACAGAGAACAATACCTGTTGTATTTGTTAGATGGGACAATAGGACTTACAAAAGTTTAAATGGATAGGTAACTTGCAGGTGAATCTATGGAAAACTAAGATAGGGTTCGCAATAAGAAGTTAGCTAACACCGCTGCCGCCGTAGCCGCCGCCGGATCACTATCCCTATGTCGAGCTTTCTGCAACAAAAGTTGCAGGCTCGACAATAAAATCCCCCTTTTTTTAAGTATAAAAATTCATTACTTAAGAAAACGTAAAATCGAAAATTTATAAAAATGGAAAGGGAGCTTATGTCAATAGATATAAACAATTTATCAAAGTTGCATAAAATTTTGTGAAAGTGTTAGTTATTGTCCCAAAATTGGAAAATCACCCCTTTTTTAAGCATAAAAATTCATAACACGGAAATGTAAAATCTGAAATTTATAAAAATTGAAAGGGAGCTTACATCAATAGATATAAACAATTCACCAAAGTTTCATGGACATTGGTGAAAGCCTTTTTGAGTTATTGTCCAAAGTGTTGAAAATCCCCCTTTTTTTTTATGAATAAAGCCCCATAAATCCAAAACTTAAAATCTGAAATTTATAAAAATTGAAAGGGAGCTTACATCAATAGATATAAACAATTCACCAAAGTTTCATGGACATTGGTGAAAGCCTTTTTGAGTTATTGTCCGAAGTGTTAAAAATCCCCCTTTTTTTATAAATAAAGCCCCATAAATCCAAAACTTAAAATCTGAAATTTATAAAAATTGAAAGGGAGCTTACATCAATAGATATAAACAATTCACCAAAGTTTCATGGACATTAGTGAAAGCCTTTTTGAGTTATTGTCCGAAGTGTGGACGACGGACGGACAGACGGACGGACGGACGGACAACGGTATACCATAATACGTCCCGTCTGAAAGACGACGGGCGAATAAAAATTGGTGAAATTAGTAATGATTATTTTTTCATAGGCTTTGAAGGGAATATTCAAATTGGAAGTTTCAAAAGTTGACACCTCTTTCAATACATTTAGATGTTTTTCACATAAAATAATATTCTTTCCATAAGGTAAAGAAATATAACACAATATAATGGTCATATACTTACCAGTATTAGGCTGTCCATTTGCACTAGGTCTGGCTGATGGGTAGCCGTCATCTACACGAACATTCAACAAATAATAATGGTTGATAGAGGCTTCTCGGTCAAAACTTGATCTAGTAGTTATTGCACCTGTAGACTGATCTATGCTGAAGTTCTGTGCATATGCTCCATATAGAGAGTATTTCAGCTGTAACATTATTAAAACATTATAATTCACATAAATTGTAAATTTTATATAACCCTTTTTTAGAAAAATATTTTGAATTTCCCAAATTTAATTTCAAATTCAATTGATACAAGTTTCAATAAATTGATACAAGTTCCAATAAATTGATACAAGTTTCAATAAATTGATACAAGTTTCAATAAATTAATTGATACAAATTCCAATAAATTGATACAAGTTCCAATAAATTGATACAAGTTTCAATAAATTGATTCAAGTTCCAATAAATTGATTCAAGTTCCAATAAATTGATTCAAGTTCCAATAAATTGATTCAAGTTCCAATAAATTGATACAAGTTCCAATAAATAGCACTGGTTTAGTGTAATGTGGATATAGATATCCATATACATTAGTGTTTATTAAATAATTAATAAAAGGTTTCCAGATCCAAAATTCATTACTAGTATAATAAAAGTTTTTAGTGATTTATTTGAATAGTTAAAACAACCTTAAATTTAACAAAAAAGAGCAACAATCAGCATCATGATCAGGGACATGAAAAACACAAAAAAAAAAAAAATTGCCACAGAAATTAAGATATTGAACTTCACAAAACAAATCACTTTACACAAAATATATGTCATATGTAATTAAGAGTTACCTGTTTAAACAAAGGGTTGATATCTTCATCTATAGCTGCCACAGTTGTTACTGCAGCTCCTGGGGCAAGGTTTTCTTGTACAGAAGCTTCAATATACGTGGACAGGGGATCAGCTCCACGGAAATTAGGTATTTCATCATTCTGATCTAGAACTGTAATAACTGGGAACACATCTTTGTATACTTCTCCAATGTTATCCTGTCAATCATATATATAAAAAAATTGAGTATGAGGTCACAAGCAAGCCAATTAGTAGAGGGTCACAAGGAGTTTCATTTCAAACAATTGTAAAACTAATGTGTCTGTTACCAACAAGGGTCCAATTTAAGCTTTTTAGTGTACTGGTCAGCCGCTAGTATAAATTATTGCATCTCTGTTGCAATTTTCGCAAAAATAAAAACCTGGCAGTAATTTCTCAATTAACAGTACAAGTTTTCATCAATCCACGAAAGTTGGTACCAAAGAAATAAATGAATCCACATTATCACTGCTGTAATATCAAACAACTTACCCTTGCTCTAAGTTGGAATGTGTACGATTTAACATCTTCAAAGTTCAAGGAATCCAGGATGTAGATATTAACTTGGTTTAAATTTGTCTGATCTTGCTGAATAAAGAATGGCGGTACTTGACTTCCAGCTTGACCATTTGCAATAGCAGAAAAAGAGACACCTGAACTAGTTGCAATTTGTGACGTGGCTGTTAGACTACCGACTAACGTATCCTGTCGACTTGTTTCATTAACATTAAACATTGGATTGTTTGTACTCCAATCAGGTGGGTTCTGACCATCATCATTGGCAATTGTTATTGTTATGATTACATTAGTTGAACTTCTCGGAGGAACTCCTTTGTCTGTAGCCTTGACTTGGAATACAACACTGTCAGGCTGAAACATGTAAGTAAAAAGTTTACATTTTCTATTAATACATCTGGATCCCTATATTAAAAATTATTCAGATGATTGGTTATTTATATAGTGTTGTCATTTTTGCTACTAATTTTAATGTGGGAAACAAAACAAAACCCCTCAGGAAAAAGTCCTCCTATTTACAAAGCAGTTGATACCAACATAATGTTAAGAACAATGTTAATGTTGCGCTTACAAAGAAAGTACCATATAGCGGGATATTTTCGTGAATGTAAAATTTCTCGATTTTCATTGAACATGATGAATAAGGTTACATATACAAAATATTTTGGCGATTATTATTTTGGCGGATTCAAAAGTTTTTTCAATACCTTTGCATGTGCACTTTTAAATTGGCTGAATTAATTTCGGGGATTTTGTACTAATCGGGAAAAAAAGCAAATATTTACACCCTGCGAAAACAACCCACTATGCAGTATTTCATATTGAAGACACAACAACAAATTGTATTTTGATTTTCCATTTTTTCAAGCAAATGTAAATACCCTTTATTTCGTTCACTGTTATTCTAATTGTAACTTCATCGGTAGGGGACTAAAAAAAACATCTCATTTAAAACACTTCCTGAGTAAGACAGCAATCTCCCTATAAACTACTGGTACTTACAGCACTCATTAAAGTCTTTGCCACAGTAATAACTCCTGTGTTTGTGTCGATATTGAAGTATTCTGTATCTACAGCTTTAGTGTACGTTACGTCAGCGTTTATGCCAATGTCTTTATCTGTTGCTTTCACAGTCATCACAACTGTATTTGCCACAGCAGTTTTTAAAACATTTCCAGCATATTGAGCTGCTCCAAATTCAGGATTATTGTCATTCTTATCATCAATAGTAATGGGGAAAGTACAATAATCGTCACCAGGTGGTTGGCCCTTGTCAACAGCACGCACAGTGAAGAAAAGATAACGAGATCCAAAACTTTCTCTATCGAGTGACATGACTGTGGTTACTTCCCCGGTTGTCTGATTTATAGTAAAATAAACCGTCTGACTATCAGTCACTGCAAAATACTCTACAACCCCATTGTCGCCTCTATTGTTATCTGTTGCTGAAACCTGCAAAAACAATTAAAATATTCAACAGACAACAACCCCTCTTGTCACCACTGTTGTTATCTATGGCTAAAACCTGCGATAAAATAAACTAGAACTGAAAGTCTAATTATTAGGAATTCATCAAAAAATTTATTTCAAACAGGCGTCACTATATTTCATTTCATATTTCATAGATAGTATTAGTTTTGACAAATAAGTCTTAAAAAAACTTGTTCACAACACAATTGGCATTCCAGTGAAAACTATTATACATCTTCTTTTTAACTTACAGTAAAAACAGAAGTACCAGCAGCTTCATTCTCTAGAACTTTTGGTCGGTATGAACTACAATCAGTAAACGATGGCTTGGTGTTAACAGCATCAACAATATTAACAGTAACAGTAGATTCTTGTCTCTGATTAGGTCGGCTTGCTGTACAACAACTACCATCATCAGTAGCCCAAATCTTTAAATTATACTGATCTATGTTGGGTGGAACAGACCCTTGGACAGTGATTTGACCGGTCTGACCATTTATTTGAAAAATGTCTTTCACGTTTGCATTATCTGAAAAAAAAGCAATCATGTACTGTAAATTTAGAAATTATTGCGTGTATTTATTATTGCGATTTTTTTCACTTTAGACTTTAATTTTTACGATGTTGAGAAAAATCATGTTTAATTCATATAAAATATTTCTGAATGCAAGTTTAAATTATTGAGTTTACAACTTTGTCGCATTTTTTGCACTAATAAAAACCTTGCAATAATTTCTGAATTTACAGTATCAAAAAGCACTAGATTACAAAGTAAAATACATGTACTAATTTTGCAGAGTAAAATAATAATGTTTATATATAGTTTATTTATAGTGAATTTATCCTTTTTCAATGTAAGTTTACCACAAATTCTGAGTGTTTAAAAGAATGCAAATTTGCCAGAGGATTTTAAGCAAAACTTAAACAATCAAAAAATCAATTCTTCACTTGAACTCAAATACAATGTTCCTGTAATCAATGAAATGTGGTACCCACAAAATTAATGAATTTCTTTGAATTGAAAATGTTTAATTAAACTGGTAAAAATTGCATTTAGGTAGTACATAACACTACGGGGAGATAACTCTGTAAAAATCCCCAAAACATTTTAATCATGTTCTATTGTAAGGGAAATATTATGAATCTCAATGATCAAAATTAGTGTAATTCAAACATCTATATATACAATGAAATGTGTGGTTTTTGAAATTTTCATAATTTTGACAAAGGGTCAAAGTAATTTTTTGTCAAAATTTTACGAAAATTTAAAGAGCCAATTTTATTTTAGTCCATGTGTTTGGTACCACATTAAACATGTTAAAAGAACAGGGTGAATTTTAACAAAATCCAACTTACTTTCAAAACTGTATGTAACTTTATCACCATCTGGGTCAACTGCCTGTACCAAATATACATCTGTTCCTGAAGCAATGTTGTCTTTAATAGTAGTGACCATGTTATCATCTTGGAACTGTGGTTTTTCATCGTTAACATTGGTCAAATCAATCAGTACCTTAGCCTGACTTGTACGAGATGGAACGCCATTGTCTTTAACATAAATGTCAAATTCATATCGATGACTAGTTTGACGATCATAATCCAAAGTGCTGAAAACAAAATATTGAATTGTGTTACATCTCAAAAATTTCATTTATTATTTAGTAGAAAATACAAGTTTCATGTGTTGTACAATCATGGCAACTCTGTATCAGCCTTCCGAGATGATACCAATATCATTCATGGTTGCAACGATTTATCAAACCCTTTATCATTTAGTATTATGTCCTGTGAAAAATTATTTTTGTTCAATTATTTCCCCACTTTTAGTCCTTTCAAATTTATGTTGCAACAATTTTTTTCCTTATATCATAAACTTTGTTTAAGTATTCATAATAGACAAGTTCATTGTTTGATATATATATATATATATATATATATATACATTATGTACACAGCCATGTATCACCATCATTGATGGCGATCCGTTGGATACATCTGTTGTAGGGTTGTCACTGACTCAGACGTACTTATGAATATAATTATTTTCTGTGACTGTATCTTACATTAATTTGTAGGATCCTTTACTATAGATAATTTAGCTGATCTGTAACAATAACATCTTCATGCCTTATATATCATGTACTGTAGTACGCCGCTAGATTAAAACTGACGTGGAAAGGTAACACATGCCCACCGAAAGCTCTTTTTTTGAGAGCCCAGGTGGTCGTGTGGTCTAGCGGGACGGCTGCAGTGCAGGCAATTTGGTGTCACGATATCACAGTAGCATGGGTTCGAATCCCGGCGAGGGAAGAACCAAAAATTTGCAAAAGCAAATTTACAGATCTAACATTGTTGGGTTGATGTTTAGACGAGTTGTATAATATAATTATTTTCTGTGACTGTATATTACATTAATTTGTAGGATCCTTTACTATAGATAATTTAGCTGATCTGTAACAATAACATCTTCATGCCTTATATATCATGTACTGTAGTACGCCGCTAGATTAAAACTGACGTGGAAAGGTAACATATGCCCACCGAAAGCTCTTTTTTTGAGAGCCCAGGTGGTCGTGTGGTCTAGCGGGACGGCTGCAGTGCAGGCGATTTGGTGTCACGATATCACAGTAGCATGGGTTCGAATCCCGGCGAGGGAAGAACCAAAAATTTGCGAAAGCAAATTTACAGATCTAACATTGTTGGGTTGATGTTTAGACGAGTTGTATATACATTATGTACACAGCCATGTATCACCATCATTGATGGCGATCCGATGGATACATCTGTTGTAGGGTTGTCACTGACTCAGACGTACTTATGAATATAATTATTTTCTGTGACTGTATCTTACATTAATTTGTAGGATCCTTTACTATAGATAATTTAGCTGATCTGTAACAATAACATCTTCATGCCTTATATATCATGTACTGTAGTACGCCGCTAGATTAAAACTGACGTGGAAAGGTAACACATGCCCACCGAAAGCTCTTTTTTTGAGAGCCCAGGTGGTCGTGTGGTCTAGCAGGACGGCTGCAGTGCAGGCAATTTGGTGTCACGATATCACAGTAGCATGGGTTCGAATCCCGGCGAGGGAAGAACCAAAAATTTGCAAAAGCAAATTTACAGATCTAACATTGTTGGGTTGATGTTTAGACGAGTTGTATAATATAATTATTTTCTGTGACTGTATATTACATTAATTTGTAGGATCCTTTACTATAGATAATTTAGCTGATCTGTAACAATAACATCTTCATGCCTTATATATCATGTACTGTAGTACGCCGCTAGATTAAAACTGACGAGGAAAGGTAACACACGGCCAGCGAAAGCTCTTTTATTGAGAGCCCAGGTGGTTGTGTGGTCTAGTGGGACGGCTGCAGTGCAGGCGATTTGGTGTCACGATATCACAGTAGCATGGGTTCGAATCCCGGCGAGGGAGGAACCAAACATTTGCGAAAGCAAATTTACAGATCTAACATTGTTGGGTTGATGTTTAGACGAGTTGTATATACATTATGTACACAGCCATGTATCACCATCATTGATGGCGATTCGATGGATACATCTGTTGTAGAGTTGTCACTGACTCAGACGTACTTATAAATATAATTATTTTCTGTGACTGTATATTACATTAATTTGTAGGATCCTTTACTATAGATAATTTAGCTGATCTGTAACAATAACATCTTCATGCCTTATATATCATGTACTGTAGTACGCCGCTAGATTAAAACTGACGAGGAAAGGTAACACACGGCCAGCGAAAGCTCTTTTATTGAGAGCCCAGGTGGTCGTGTGGTCTAGCGGGATGGTTGCAGTGCAGGCGATTTGGTGTCACGATATCACAGTAGCATGGGTTCGAATCCTGGCAAGGGAGGAACCAAAAATTTGCGAAAGCAAATTTACAGATCTAACATTGTTGGGTTGATGTTTAGACGAGTTGTATATATATATATATATATATAGAGTCTATAAGAATCTACCAACCAGTAAACTTAATAGGTATTGGATCAGACTCATATATATATATATATATATATATATATATATTTTTGGTCTTTTGGAAAATGTTGTTTGTGCTGTTTTTAGACCCTTCTACAACGAAATTTATTTTACATGCACACGTATAAAAATTGCGGTTTTTATCCAACGCAATCATAGGTTTGAACGTAATTTTCAATTTAGACTCGTTTATATATATATAAAGGTAACACACGGCCAGCGAAAGCTCTATTATAGTAGAGCCCAGGTGGTCGTGTGGTCTAGCGGGACGGCTGCAGTGCAAGCGATTTGGTGTCACGATATCACAGTAGCAGGGGTTCGAATCCCGGCGAGGGAAGAACCAAAAATTTGCGAAAGCAAATTTACAGATCTAACATTGTTGGGTTGATGTTTAGATGAGTTGTATATATATTATATATATGAGTGTGTGGCCTTATGTCCCACTAGGGATGAAGAGGATAAGTAAGTAATAGTTTGATATGTTAAAGTTTATATTTATATTCACAAATTGCAAAAAATACGTTGCTCCCCAAACTAATTCTTTCTTACCTGTTAACTTGCAGCTGACCTTCATTGGAACTTAATGAGACTACTCTAAACAATGGTTCACTAACCCAGAATGACAACACTGAGTTTAAATCTTCATCATTAGCAGTAACTGAAATAATAAATGGAAAGCACATGTTTATATTGAAATATTTTGAAGTTTTTTTTTATATGAAATAAAATTAAAAACCTTTAATTAGCATTAATTCTTAAACCAATCAGGTGTAGTGGAGGTATATAATTTGTTTTTTAAACCCCTCTACCACTGATAAAATAAGATATTTGTTTTTCCTACAATTCTTAAAATCCTGAGGAAAATGCAACCAACCAAAATAAATTAATTTGAGTATCTTCCCCACTGTCTCCCTTATAAAGAAATATTTCCAGTAACTCTTGGGCAAAAAAGAATCCTTCAGTTCTGTTATGGCTGCTGTCAGTGAAAGGGCAAAGTGAAATTTTTAAAGCGATCAGTAACAATCTGTTTTTCCCAAAAATGTGGATGCATGAATGGAGAATTGACAGAAGGTTGAAGGAATAATACATTGCTATAATTTGTTAGTCTTTGGGAGATTTATAATCTTATAATGATGATCTTAAAATTTATAAAACTAAAAATAAATACAACAAATGGAAGTTTTTAACGACCTTGACTGGCTATACAGCCCTTGCACAGTCAGTAAAAATAAATAAAACTTTATAAAGTACCAAAGAAAGATAAAATATTGCATAAATAGGATTCAATTTCTAAACCTTATAATATAGTACACAAATTTATAAAAGTTCCTAAAATAAAATCAATCCATTTAATAAAATTATAACCTAAGGATAAAAGTGATTGATTCTCTGAAGAAATTGTGGCCATATAGAAAAGAGGATATAATTTTTAGGAAGAAATTTCAAACAAGAACAGGAAACTTGTTAAAAAGAGTACGCAGAAGTTATGAATATGTATGGCAAACATCAATGGGACAGCAACCCAAAAACACAATCAAACAATATAACCAGAAAGGAGTCAATATGGCATCTTTCCATTGGCTATCTCTCAATGATTTTTCGTCCAAGAAATTTCAGAATGGATTTTACAGACAATATAAAAAGGTTCTGCCATCAGATATTATATAATTCTTATATAGGGGACAAGACTGATATCAACCAGTACTGACTTCAGACAGAGACACATTAATGTAAAACACTGTTGATCTAGTTCTGTCAGTACTCATGAACTAAATCGGCAAAATTAATCATAAATTCTATTTTCCTCCAAATGAAGGATATAATGTTGATAATATTTCATCAATTCTGAAAAACAATAATTGCATAAGAGATGTGAAAAGACTGAGAACAATGCTGTGAAAGTCTAATCAATCACTGTAAAGAACTCTTTTTCTAAACAAGAGATAATTTCTGAAGTTATAGGGGCGTATGACATTTGCGCCGATTTTGAAAATTTTCATTCTTTCATTGGCGGCGATTTCATTTTTTCATTTGCGCCTATTTTATATTTGCTCCTAATTAGATTTACAGGTAAGTTAAAACTTGTACATGTACTGTGCTATACCATTGGTAAAATCTGGTTATAATTGTTTTTCATCCATGTTTAAGTGAATTTTGATTCATATTGTTCTGGAACTTCGTTGTAACTTGATGGTCATATTGCACATTGAAACGGACCGAGAAGTAAATTCTTTAATCATTGAGGGCCATACATATCGGAAGGTCAGTGTTCTCAAAAGTCAGAGTTACCACGGATTCTATTGTCAATACACAGATCGAGCATAACCATGTGGTAAATGTCCGAAAGACAGATGATAAAGAACTACGGATACGGACAACAAGGAAAAAAGTCTGAAGATGTATCATGTAGGCCTTCTTCCACCTCCCAGTGGTGAGCAGGGGACAACAGTTATATACATGTTGTGATTGACAATTCATTACATTTGTACAAGTGGCAAATGGAAGAGGTCTATAATGATAAATGAAAAATAACATGACTTGGATGGAAGGTTCTCTCATTGACACTCACATCTTCTTATATCTATTCACCTGTAATTTACCTGTAATAAAATCGGCGCAAATGAAAACAAAAATCGGCGCAAATGAAAGAAAAAATCGGCGCAAATGCAAAACGCCAGTTATAGATTACTGAGAGCCTAATGAAGTACAATGTTGGTCACAGTTGCTAGTTTGCTACCATTGAAGAGTACAAAGACAAATTTACCAAAGTGGTAAGATTACAAAGGAAATCAATAAATACATGATATACATATATATTTTGTACATATACACGTCCAAGTTAGTATTCAGATTATATTATAGGGGCACTTTTCTTATCAATATTTCTGGTAAAAAAGTTTCAATAAAAGATGAATGACCTCTAAACGTAACTATTTTTCTGTTTAGTTTAGCCAGTAACCTTCTGTCTTGATACATAAATCAAGCATGCAAAAAAAAGTAACAATGAAACCATTTCCCATAAATTCCATGCTATTTCAAGCAAGATTTCCTATTTCAATGCCATCAACACCAAAATCTAGATTTTCATATTAAAATTAACTGTTTCTTTAAATATAAGTTTGATAAAATTTGAATCATAAATGTTTGTATAAATTGAAGTAATTATCTTATAAAAGTATTTGCATATATGCAAATAAAGAAAGTGTATGAATTTGATTATAAAGTATTAAACCAATATATTTCATGTATAAACAGTAAAATCTTAGTACATAATAGTTTACAAGAAATTAAATTGTTAATAAAAATAGACCAATACACATATAGGGGTACATTAGAAAAACTGCTTTGTGTACCTGTAACAGCTATTCCTTGTTCTAAAAATTGAAAAATGTTAACTTATTTAGAAACCTTCTCATATGTACCATTTGTACATATACATATATATACCAGTTATTAAATTTCAGTATAAACTCATAAAATACGACTTTTCATACATATTTCACATGTAAATAATAAAATTGATATGTGCAATCTAGTAAATATACCTAGCATAAAACAAATCAATTTTGCAGGGTGTTTTTTCTAGAATCTCAGTATATAACAGTAGATTAATTTACATTGATTTGAAACAAATTTGGTGGATTACATAAAATTAGAAAAATTTGTAGATATTCCTGATTTCATTTGTTAGCTAAAGCCTGTGGAAAATATATTGATAATTGACATTCTTATTCATGTTTTACATTTACTTTAACCATATTTTCCTTTTTTGGTACCCATAAAATATCAATGAATCTACAAAAATTGGTCTTTTATTACCTCCCTTATATTTCTTTTTTTTTATTAAAACTTCCCATATGTGACCTTTGAATCTGAGTTTTCCTGATATAGGTTGATCTACTTTCTGATTGATATACAGATCTTGTGTCAATACTTTATTAACTAAAATCTGACCATATTCCTACTTCCAGTCATGAAGACTTTTCAGGTTCCTATGGTTTTCTCATAATGATACATACCTTAAAAATTTTGGACGCAGAAATTTTATAGGTTAATTTAACTTTTATTAAAACAGAAAGGCAGTATGGGACTTTTAATATCCTTCAGTGATGCACGTACACGTTTCCCATATTTTGTATTTCAGTCACATTGGTTAATCAAAATCTAAATAATGTATCCGAATCATGCACTCTTCATTTAACTTTGACTTTTTATATGATATATCAACAAGTGTCAAGTTAGAAACTCATTTTCGTAATTACCTGTCAGTATGGATTGGCCGATAGCTAGATCTTCAGGGACCCTGGCTGTGTATGTAGATAAGGTGAAGGTTGGATCAAACTCATTCTTGTCCTCCAAAAAAACTGTCAGCTATAATGCAAATAGGATTGATCATCAATAGTTTAATACAAAGTATCTTCTAGCGATATAGCTTTATTGTGCTGATAAGGCATTAAGCAAATACCAATGAATGATACAGAGTAATATATTTCACATAAGCACCGAAAATTAAAGACAATAAATATAGTTTTATGGCCTCTTTTTTCTTATTTTATACCAAATAAGATTTTTTTTATAAATAGAAATTTAACAAAATGGAATGCTTTCAAAATCAATTCAGCAGTCAATGACATATTATAGCTAGTACCTGTAATAGATTTTTTTTACTGCCATATTTTCATATTCTTCATTTGCCCATACTCTTAGTGTACATGGTGTATAAGCTTTCAATGCATTTTTAGAATATCTTGGTATACAACATTGATGATTGTGTATATATAAGACATAAGTGCACAAATATATGTAGAGATGTGACACCAATAAAGGCTGTATTTACTTCAAACAATTTTATCCCATTAATACGTTGTATGAAAGACCACATAACATTTTAAAATTCCCTTAAATAACCAAACTAATCACCTCTGTCAAACTGATCACTGCTTCAAAAAAGAAAACAAACAGACTGACTGACATGTGGCTTCATCTAGCATGTCTAGTACAATGACAACATTACATGACATTGAAAATTGTTGTCAATATAATGTAATTTAATGTGACTGTCATACAAGTGATAGGTTAAGCTAGCTATACAACCAGGATTTATCCACCATTTTTTTCTAAAGAAAATGCCTGTACCAAGTCAGGAATATGACAGTTATCCATTCGTTTGATGTGTTTGAGCTTTTGATATTGCCATTTTATTACAGACTTCCCTTTTTGAATTTTCCTCCGAGATCAGTATTTTGTGATTTTACTTTTTACTTACAGGAACTGTAGATTTTAGCTGTGAATAACTGTCCTCTGCTTGGATTGTCAGTGAAAATGTTTTTGGGTCTGTTTCATAATTCAGTGACGTCAACATAACGCCTTTACCATCATTATCAATTTTGAACTTGTCCGAGATTGAAGTACCATCCAACACTGTGTATGTAGTCGTTCCTCCAAGTTTTTTCTGGAAATTGATTGCATACACCAAACTAATATTGCCATCGAGTGACAATGTGTCAAAGCTGGAAAGAAAAGAAAAAACTTAAAATCAATCAAAACTTTTACTTTTCTTTTAATCTGAATTAGAAAACTAAAGGGGAAATATAGATTCTACCACGGAAACAAGTGTGTAACGATATTTCTCCACTAGCGACAGTTAAATTTTAATATTTAAAGCTCATGTCTTGCCGAGCTTTTTAAATAAGTAAAATTGTAGGATTTTCTGTAGTGTTATAGACCCATTGCTGACATTGATCTGTTTTCTGCATTTTGGTCAGGTTTTTCCAAATTTCCATTCTTAATTCTACTTGTGTGGGCCACATAAATGTATATGGTGGGATTAACAATATGGTGTTTGGAGATAAAGTATTTTGTGTACCATTGTAACTATGTAAACTGTTGATGTTATATACAATCAGGGGTCTGTTGTTCAACTTGTTGTTATTTTAACGATTGATTAAATTTAACGAGTCATTAAATCTTTTAACGAGTCGTTACATAACGAGTCGTTTATTTTCTGTTGTTCAACAATATTTAACGTGTCGATTAAATAATCAATGAATTAAAATTTAATCAACTGATAATCAATGAGTTAAAATTTAATCAACTGATTAATCAAGTGATTAAATAAAACCTACCCATCATGCATTGTTTTGGAGCATCCTGTTTAAAATTTACACATATTACTTGGCTTTTCATCATGTCACAAATTATGTTGTAATACATATACATAAATAAATTAAGAATGTGTCTGAGGAGATGAATGCCCCCATTCCAAGTTTCAAACAAAACAAAATATGGGATGGAAGGACAGAAAACAAACAGTTAGGGATAACACCTAATTCCCAAATTGCCTACAGCAGGGGCATAAAAAATGCCGACTTTAATTGGGAAGTAAGAGAATTAAACTTTAATATCATGAGCAGGCTACTAATTAGAAACAATATTCGAGACAGGAAATTCCAGAAAAACCAGTAGCAGACAACAGGCAAAACCGTCTATGTAAAAATAGATACATATCTTTTTTTACTGTATAAAAAAAATTGCACCTTGATTATATCGATTAAAAATAATATTTTTCCCTATACATACCATATAGCGGGTTATTTTTGTAGGTGTTAAATTTCCAGATTTTCATGGAATAAGGCATACAAAATATTTTGTGATTATTATTTTAGCGTATTCAAAAAATTTATCATTACCTTTGAATGTGAACTTTCAGTTGGCAGAATTTATTTTGGCGATTTTGTTATATCAGCGAAAATAACCCATTTTACAGTACTTACGTTTGATCTGCTTGATTGGTCTCCTGTACTTTAGCTTGATAAGCTGTTTCATTGAACTGTGGTTTTAGGTTACCAGTATATACAGTAACAGTAACAATAGGACTTTTCTGTTCTGCACCAGTCGCAGCAGTATCCTGTGCATATGCACGGACAACAAAGGAATTTGAATTACTTAATGTCTTTTTGGTCTTTATCCACCCAGTATTGGGTTCAACATCAAAGTTATCATTTGGCGCTGTAATATATTTCATAGATTGATCAAAATCTGTAGCATTATATATATATCAAAATGGTAGTGAGATTTGTTTCAATTTTCATTTTATACTATTTATATCATATCTTTGCGATATTTTCATTAATTATAAAAACAGATGTGGTACGTATGATTGAAACTGAGACAACTCTACACATGAGACCAACTTGTGGATATAGCAATCATTAGAACTCTCATTTTGATATCTGAGTCATATATATCTGTACCGGTATACAGATTTTCTGAACTTTACCCCAATAACTAATGTACATAATAATTTCTGAATTTCAGATTGCATAGATTTTGTAAAAATCAATTAATCAATTTTGAAATAACCACAATTTTGTTTATAATTCTAGCCAACTTACTTCCCTTGAAAATATTTTCTTCTACCCTGATTAATGCTTTGAAGTTTCAAGCTTTAGAATTCAGCACTTTGTGTATATCTCACTGTTTTATACACCCTGTTTTCTAAGTATGCATTTAAACCATACATACCATCAAGATAGAATTTTACGTCAGCGGTAGTATCTGGGTCATAGGCAGACAGCTGGTATACAAGTGTTCCTATGGAGGAGACAGTTTCTACAGCAGCTTGGTATGGAATAGGATGATTGGTGATCTGAGGGGCCTCATCATTCACGTCATTGACGGATATATCAACTAGGTACGTTTTCAGAACTGCAAAGGTTAAGATTTTATATAATTGAATGGCATGTACAAATTTACTAAATATGTATTCCAATATTTTTCAAAAAATAGAACAGTTAACAAACGGTTCACAAATTATTAGTTGTTCACTAAATACTTCAACTGTCCACAGTAATATAAGAAGTGGGGTTTGGCATAAATTACAGCAACAAATTGATGGTTCTTCAAATTTTTGTCAGGAATGTACTACAAAATTAACAAACATCGACAGAAATGAAAATGTTTCTACTTGTTAGTCGTGTGCTAATTTTTGAGGACTGTGTTCCACAAATTCTACCAACTTTCTACAGATTGGTAATACCCTTTGTAAAACTTTAAAGACATTTCCATATATTCCGGCCAAAAAGAATAATACATTTTGTACATGTGTTTCTGCTAACCCAACCTACCCTAATTTTTCAGTCAGAGCTCAGACATAAACAAGTCTATTTCTGTTTTTGACTTAAAGAAGTCAAAACATGTATTCTTTATAAAAATGTGTTTTCAATTTTAGACTTATCTAAGTCACAAAAGGACAGACTTGTTATGGTCTATTTATGTTGATGAAAAAACTTAACTTGACTTGGTGGCCAAACTACACCACCTTTGACAGTAAAAACCTGTCTGAGAGTTCACAAGGACTTGATCTATCTATATTTAATTATCTAATTGAATATCCTTACTAAACACAGATGTTTTACCTCATTAAGTGTGGATCCAGGTGGTTGCATTGTAAGGTTAATTAACATGATCTCCGATTTTTCAGACTCTCATTCATATTTTTCTTTAGAAGACAAGGCATTGGCTTTCAATGTTGTCATTATTTGATTTAGATGCATGACCTTTTTATAAGTATGCGTGGGTCTTGAAGTTGACCAATTTTGGTAACTTAATATCGACTTGTAGGAGTCGATATTTGCAACTTTTTGATTCTGGTCAATCATTTCTTGCTTAACAATATTTGACTTATTTAAGTCGTATTTTGTCTTGCATTAAAGGGAGACAAATCCTAAAACTTACAAATTTAGACATCTATAAGTCAAAAGCAGATTCAGACTTATTTATGTCTGAGCTCTGACTGTTTTTAGTGCCTACATTGTACCAAACACTGTTAAAGTCAGACCGATTCCCTAGTAAAACCAGCTAAAAAATGTCTGTAAAATAAAATGATATTGCCTACGGTACATTTTTTTTGTACCTACCTACCCATCCTACTTTTTCAACACATTAGCCGACAAACAAATGTATTATTTTTTTGGCCTTATTATAATATTCATGATATTAGAACTCAGAGTGTTACAACTAATACAAGTTTGCTGTCCTTAGATTTCATTATACATGTAATTAGTTGCCAGTGTTAAGTTGTACTTCACTCAGGACAACAAGTTTTCTAAAAACGGACCCCAGAATTAATCTATTTCATTGTGTATATGTTGTCATGCAGGTGCCATGCATGTTAGTCCAAATCAGGGATGGGGTAATTGAAAATGTAATGGTAATTAAGTGTAATGCATTACAATTTTCCATGTAATTGAATGTAATGTGTAATTGAGCATTTTTTTAATTACTTGTAATGGTAATTTAATTAATTACAATGAAAAAAGCATGTAATGCACAATTACTTTAGAATTACATTTTAATTACATGTACTTTTATGGTGTTAATGATCAGGATTTATGTTTAATAATATAAATTGTAAAATTATATTTATTTTTCAAATATTGATATCACATACTTTCTGTAATTTATTTTAAAGTTTTTATATTTCTTATTTGACCAACAGATTTTTTTTCTGAATAGTTTTATGATTTGAAAAAATACATATGTTTTTAAGAAAGATCTTAACTAAATAGATTGAAAAGTAGTAAATCACCATGTTAAACAAAAACAAAAAAATGTGTGAAAAATCTTAATGAGAGTTCAGTTTGAATTTAAATTTACTGCACACAATCATTTTGTCAAATTAGTATACACAAAAGGATTATAGAGATAAAAATTAACAGCTGTAAAAACAAACAGCAACTAATCAAATTAAAATGTCCAGGGGCAATGCCACTATAACTATATATTTTATCTAATTAGCAAATTATTGCTAAGATATAGACATTATATACATTGTTTGTACTAAAACTTATTTTCAATGTTGTGACAAGCATACCTTTTAATAATTATTAAGTGATTTTTTTTTTTATTTATTTATATTTTTTTTATTCATGCGATGTTTTATTTAAATTACTTTTCTTCTGAGATGTCAAAATACCCCTTAATGTATTGGCAAGTTAATAGGAACTAATTTCCTCTTCTATCAACACATCTACTGATTATGGAAGTATAATACCTCCATGTTCTAATCAAGCGATATATGTCACATAAGTTCCTATAGAAATACTTTTGAGAATGGCTGTCAAAGTGTACAGACCAGAGAGATGCAGACTAAATGACAAAACATTAAAATTACTCATGGTTATCAAATGCAACGCTTAAACTATGTTTACATGAATATATGAAATGTAATGTGTAATTTAATTAATTACTTTAGTAAAGTAATTGTAATTTAATTAATTACATTCCAAAAACTGTGTAATGTGTAATTAGTGTAATTGACCATTTTTGCAATGTAATGTGTAATTTAATTAATTACATTCCAATGTAATTGACCCCAAGTCTGGTCCAAATAATTATGACGTCTGGCAAGGCATCCCAGAAAAAAATTAAAATAGCCTTGCCAGAAGTCACAATTATTTGGACTAGTCCCATGTTACGAAATCTACTTGATAATTTGGTAAAAAATATGATAGGGTGTATTGTCAATGTTTATTTGTTCCACCTAACAGAAGTTCCAATGGACACTTTGTTTAATATATAAACATTGTCATAATATCTATTCCTGTTAAAACAAATATTCTATACCATTTATTTCGTTAGGAACATATACTGTAATATTTATTCCTGTGGAATTAATGTTCCAGAATAATTTTTCCTTTTCAATTTGGAACTTGTATTATGAAGGAACTTATATTCTGTGACAGTATTACTTACAAGGGTGACACAGGAGAAAATGTGAACAAATGATCACAGGAAGTTATGCCCTAAATGTGTAGTCCAATAACACATTGTAACAGGTGTACTTTTCACGTTTTTACTCAATTTGTTTTTTTGTGTGTTCTTGCTCTTTTGAGATTTTCCATACGAATTTATAATAACGGTTGTTTATTAATGTTGATCTTCTATCACCAATAGACACTCTAATTAAATATGTAATAAAAATGGGGGGGGGGGGGTTCATTCCCAGGCTCCCAGAAGAGTTGGCAAAAGCGCCTATGGCTGTGGCAAAGGAAAGACAATAATATGAATGTAAGGTCACGATAATTTTCATTTGACATTGTTATATTTGTTTTGCTTTATATCATTTCTTTAATTTCCCTCATCTTTTACAATTTTGTTTTTATTTTCGGCTCACTGACAGTCAGTTTCCCGCGGTTTTGTCCTCATCGAATAAAAACAAAACATCTCGGATTTAATTCCGGAAAATATTACTCAATGCACAAAAACAAAACACACATTGTACATGTTGTATTTTGGTAAATTACATTGATATATCGATTTCACCAAAATATCGTCACGTCTTTTTGTTTGATCCTTTACCTGTGCAATGATTACATATATGTTTATTAATGTTATATTTCCTCTGGAATGCGGGTTCAATGAGTCACTTTCGTTTCCCCGCCTATCCTTGTTTATGTATACATCGTATTAATCACCATGTCTGTGATTTCAATTAAAACTTTTACAATTCAGCATGTGTAAATATAAAATATGATTTCTTAAAAATACTAACAAGAAACATTTTTTGAAAGAAGAGATTAAAAGGGCAACATGCAGAACCAACATGTCAATTATCACAAGACATCATACGCGGTACTATGACCTGCATGTGTACATTTGATCAATTTATAGTTGAAAATTTTATGACAACATTCTAAAGATGATGTCAAATTTATTAATAACTACATGTATGCATGTTGTCGCTCGAACATGGGGGATGAACGTGTAAGTGTATGACTAACTAAAGCGCTTTAATTAGTATAATTTCATTTAAGTCGATTCAAAATCTCTTTGAACAAAGCTTATTAAAAAGTTTGGATTTTACCATTCATCGAACTTTTCTGAATAACTAAACGTCATAGAAGCTTTGGGATTCAGACGCTTTGATATATTCGACCATTTATATTTTCCGTTGGAACAGGGTATTAAAAGGGGGGTGACAAATTTCTCAATTTTTTTTTTCGATGTTATATTTCAGGAGAAAACACTTTGATTTCATTCAAACTTATGGAAAAGATAGACAAACAAATCTAAATATGTCCAATCGATTGTCGTTTGTGTGTTTTCGAAGCGACAAATAAAACACTTGGCTTTTTTTCCAAAAAAAGAGAGAAGATATATGGGTAAAAAAAAATGATTTCTTCCACAATTCAAAATAAATAAAACAGTATGACTAACATATATATACGTAATGGTGTATGTACACATATTTTACAACAAATTTCCTTTCAGCAGTATAAATCCGGGTATAATTTATCTCAAAAATAAACATTTAGAGTGGGAACGTAAGATAGCGTATCCTTAGTACCACTAACTTGTGTCAATAATGAATGACCTTGTATTTACTTTACCTAAATTACTGTGTGTTCCTTTTGTTTTCGTATACATAACTATAATGCAAGAAATTCCCGAATCAAAAAGGTAATAAAAATAGGTTTTCTAAAGTAAAATTTTTGGGAAGAATTTCAACGTGTATTCTTTTAAAAGTTAATTATTTTGCATGGTGGATATCCAATGCAGAAGATGTTGACTGGTTATAAAAAAACGAAATGTCCACTTGTTAACAAATTATTCTTGCCACAAGGCATGGGAAAAGACCACAAAATACTCCTAGGCGGATCCAGGGGACCCTGGGTGCCCCCCCCCCCTTTCGTGGGAAAAAAATGGTTGATTATATATAGGGAATGAATCATGACTGAAGCGGGCCCCCCCTTAGGTCAGTCAGCGCCCCCCCCCCCCCAAATCCCCACCCCACCCCCTTAGGAAAAGTTCTGGATCCGCCACTGATACTTATTTCAAAAATTAAGTATTTGTTTAAGCAACCGTAACATGCGTAGCTTACATTTAGATTGATACTTTTTTAATGTACAGATAAGTCTGCAAATATTCGTCAGGACACAACTTTTAAAAGGCCTTAAAGCAATTGGAATTGAAGGTCATGGATCTATTTAACAAATTACAATCCTATTATAATCATTATACAATTGATCACAGATAGATCTTCTAAACGGCTTTAAGATTTTAAAAGGCCCTGACCAAACTTCCGTCAAAGATCGGATCAAAAGCTTGTATGAATGTATAATTTATTGTCCTATAACCTACCACCTGTGAATAATACCATATTTATGTTAGTTTAAAGATGAGTAATGTCGTTACTAGATCTTAAAAATACACTTTTGTATTATGTCGTTTCCTGTCAAGATTGAGAATGAACTGAATATAGCATTTGTCATTTGAGATACGATGCAGAATAGTTAAGATAATTTTAAGTATTACAATGGTACACGAGGTTGATAAAAATATCAATGCAGTCACTGAGTGTTGTGGCTACGGTAATATTTCCATGGTTTAGTTACATCAAAAATGGTTTTTCACCATGATAACGAAAGAGGTACGACAAATTCCATCCCCAATCTTTTTTCATTATTCCAAGGACAGGACATTTGAAACCTGATGCAATTAAAATACTATACAAGAGTCAAAATATTATCTATCATAAACGATTTTTCATCAATTTATGACATATCTGAATATATCACCAAACTCAAAATGTCATAGTATTTAAGGCTAAGCATAAACTGATCCGCCATTCCATCTTTACAGCTTCGCACCTGAGAAACATTTTAGCGATAAGTGAACACAACAGGGGTCAAGTTTAGGCTAAGCATTGATTCAGCAAAGATATTTTGCACAACCTGAATAAAATGCAGATGTTGTACTTAAGCTTTGCTAATTTTACAACAGAGGAATTTGTACATGTATTGCTTTGTAAGCAAGCTCTGAAGATTCAAGATTTTATTTAAAAATTTCTGATGGACCAGGTACGATTAAAATCTTGAATCTCGTATGCGGTTCCTTTTTTGAAGTACATGTACATGTACAACTGTAGAACTTTTAATTCGGAAGGACTATTTTATAGCTCTAAAATCAGAAATATTGCAATTTGGCAATGAGTAGAAATGCATCAATTATAACACAGACGATATTTATGATTTGATTGAAACACGCAACAACCGATGACAACATACTACTGTCATCAAAGAGTGACGGCATACAAAAGACAAAAAAAAAACAGTTGAAACAGAATCAACGGAACCGTAATGGGATGCCATAAACGAGTTAATTATGTCAAATTTAACAATATGGTTCGTCTATAAGTTTTCTTACACAAAACGGGTTAATACAGATATCAGTGATTTTGACACTCTCTTAACTCAAAAACAAGTTGTATTAACTGAGCTGACCACTTCCCTGTCCATACCACTGTAGGGAGAACATACTGATGTCGAGTGTTAAAACGATAATAATCATACCAGCGAATACCGATAAAATACTGGCTATCACCTCATTGACATGGCCTCTTTTGCCTAGAGGACGTTAAATACATTATTGTCGTTCAACAGCCTGCAGTTATGTTAATGTTTAGAAATAATTTAACTTTTTAATACCAGAACAAAAACGATCTTGACGCAACAATCAAAACATTTGTATTGTGAATTAAATACAAATGCCTGGCATGTCACACACACATGACATATATAACTCCATATCCTGATATTCCCGCCTTTTATTATTTTTGGAAAAATTGCTGAAGTATTTTCTGCAACAGCGTGACTCTTTAAAACCTCATTTTCGTATTGATACATTAAAACCCTCAAACTTACAGTAAACCTTTTTGTTTTGAAAATGTGTCTACATTGGCAATGCATGCTCATAGCAGCTATAAAAAAAAATATAATAACTTTTAATCCCCCCCCCCAAAAAAAAATATAAAAATTTGTATAACCTTTATTGCTTAAACGTTGTTTTTTTTTTAATGTAAATTATTCTCAAATGAAAAGGTTATTGCTGAATGACTTGATCATGAATACATTTTAAGTTAAATGACAAAATCTGAATTTTCTCATATTCTTATAACTGAAAACTTCAACTCAGTAATTCATACCTCTTTTGAGTAACTGCTTAGTTAATATCAAGTTTAACTTAAAGATATGAGTCAACATTGCAGTATATAAAGTTGCTGTATGTTTTCGTGAAGAGACCTGATAGTCTTTTTATAAATTAATTATTGAGTCCAGGCGATTTATAGAGCTTGTTTTAAGCATAGACACTTCTCTATAGCTACATGTATATTGACGTCTTACTATTTTGGTTAATCATGTTTTTGTGTTGCTTCCCCATAGACGTCAGTACAATGTAGGTCCAGCTAGGATAAAGTTGCCTTATTTTGGGAATCTCTTTTCAATCTGATGGGTTTTCAGGAAGAATTCAAATCATGAATACGATAAACCTGATAAAAGTTCGGAGAGAATGAAAATTGAGAATACGATAAACCTGATAAACTTCTAGCAGAGTGGAAATTGTGAATATGATAAACCTGATAAACTTCTAGCACATTTGAAATTTTGAATACGATAAACCTACCTTGCTGTCCATCTGATGATTTGACCTGGACCTGTATGTTATAATTCCGTGGACCGAAATCGTAGTCGAGTTTTTTCCCTGGTTTTACACTAACTTTGCCTAGGTTATTAACTATAAAAGTGCCAGTGTCGTCTAACGAAATTGACCATAGCAGGGTGGTAACCCCTGGTTGGGGGCTTTCTAAAGTAAGGATGTCAGTTTTATCTTCCAGAACGGACAACGTGCGTGTTACAGCCTGGCGTCTGACTCGACGGTGCGACTGTTGATCGAAAGATTGGATAAGATTATCCTGTTGGACGGCGACATTGGTCTTCTGTGACAGACTATTGCGAAACTGTGGCAGACTGTTTCCATGATTGTCGTCTGCTACAGTAATGTGAATACCGGCATGTCCATGCCCTTTGCCGTTCGTACATTGAAGGGAAAAATATAAGGCTTTACTTTCTGTTGGAAGTTTTGAAATGAGTTTGATTCCAGAGGATACAAGTTCAAATAAGTTTGAACTGTCACCATGTATGTCACATGAAATTTGAGCATCTGAGTTAATTAATCCGACAAGACTTTCTAGTCCTTCAACTAGAAGCCCAGGCTTAGAACTTTTCGGTATGACCCCATGGTATATTCTTTTCTCCAGTTGCATATAATCCTTGGAATTTTTGATAAAAATGCCAAACGTCCGTTTATTTCCCACATTGCTGAAACAGTTATTGTTTGAAAATGCGGAAACCAAAAAATATGTTCCTTCATATAATGAAATATCACTTTTGACGACTAGATTTCCACTTTCAATAGAAAATAGTTTTGAAAATAGTTGCTCATCCAGTGGACTTCCTTCCGGTATGATTGATATATCGTCTTCTAAACAGCCTAATTTGGTGATAATATGTCCAGTTTTAGCATTACTTGGCACCGTTAGTTCAAAATTGTCTTTAAATATAGTTGCAGTGAAAATAAACGAAACAAATAGTAACAATTCCAAACACATATAAATGATTGTTACCTGATTTTTAGACGCCATCTTGGATTACCTATATAGTTTGATCAATCAATTTCAAATTTGAAATACTGTTGTATGAAATTAAACAAATGATATGTACAAATTTAAATAAAAATACGTCCAAAATTATTCCAAGTTCACATTTTTCTCACAAAAAAATCCACATTTTGAAATTCGAAATAATACACTATAATCTATGGAATGTTATTATGATTATATCCCCACCTTTGTATAGTACAGGTAAAAATCCAGGTAAATAGTCGCGTCACACAGACATGTAGTGGGTCGCTGTGACTAATCAGGTTAAAAATACTATCTTAATGATCAAAATTAGGAAATTTCAAAGGAATTTAACGTGAGAGATAATAACCAATTCAATTTTAAACATACTTCAAACAAATCTGTATACAATTAGAATTGCATGTTTCAATTTTAAATCAATGACTATGCATTATTTATTTCAAAAAACGAGATAAAGAATTGAATGTATGTTATGTAAAATTGTTGACATAAAGTTGAACAGATAATACATATAAATAAACATTTATAATTTTATACTGTATAATTTGAATCTGATAAAATGATTAATATTTATACAATTATAATTGCATGTATCAGTTTTAAATCAATGACTCGGTATTATTTAAAAATTTAACACAGAGTTATGCATGTGATATAAAATTGTTGACACAAAATTTAACATATATTTGTATATATATATATTCAATGTAAACATTGATAATTTTATACTGTATAATTGGAATCTGATAGAATAATTAATATTTATACAATTATAATTGCATGTAAACTATCAGTTTTAAATGGCATTATTTAAAAACAAAGTTATGCATGTGGTGTAAAATTGTTGCCATATTGATAATTCTATACTGTATAAAATGTATAAGTTTGATAAAGACTGAATAATTAGAATGGTATTTGGGGTTAACAGACTCTGTGCATGTGTATAATATGACACGTATTGATAAGATAATAATTATATGCACTGAGTGACTATTGTATCATCTTTCGGTGTTATTTTTCTTCTCAACGAATCCATATCAAAAGTTACAGTTTATATATCATTTTTTGTTATCTTTTTCAAGGTATAGATGTTTCAAGGCCGACTAGTATTATATATACTGTCTTACAAATGCAGCTGTTTTTTGTTGTTTTGTTTATAATTATTTAAGAAGAGAAGAAGTCGAGGTTGCACGTGAAACGAACTTGTGAAAAGAATATGCCTTAATAAGATATATTGTTTCATTGGTACTCAATTGGAACAATACCACAATAGTACCTAAAAAGAGTGATTTTTCGAAGATTAGTGTCGACACAAGCCATACCGAAAGTGAGTAATTCATTGACGAAGCTTTTTTGATAGGAGTAGTACGTAAACCAGAGACATGTTATATGTCTCTATAACATGTCTCTAGTAAAACTATATCAAATTAATGAATTAAGATAGAAAAATTCATATATTTTTTTCGAAGATTTAAAAGTTACCGTTAACAAAGTAATGGCTTGCAAGGTGGTTGATACTGGTAAAAGCTTTTTTAAAAAGCTAACCGTATTATAGCTGATGCACGTGGTAAATGTGTTTTGCATTGTAGTTTAATTCCTTGACATGCAACATATAGTGCATGTGTTGACAAAAAAGTTCTGATCATTATTCTGGTAATTATGATAATTATAAGATATCTGACTAAATGTTTAGTTTACTACTTGATTTAAACGTTACAGATTTGGGGGTTTCATCAAAATCTGCATTTGAGGGCTACTTTGGGTATTCATTTACGGGACATTTTATATCGTTCTATGCGGTATAGGTTGTGCTCACGATTGAAGGCATTAGTTATAACGGTGACCTATAGTTCAAAAAGTCAACTTCTACGCCACTAGTTTTGTCTCTAGTGGATAGTTTTCTCATTGAGGCCATTTGTAGCTAGCTGTTCGGTGTGAGCCAAGGCTCCGTGTTGAAGACCATACTTTGTGCTATAACTGTTTACTTTTAAAAATTGTGACTTTGTCTCATTGGCACTTATACCACATCTTCTTATATATATATAATACATTCTTATAGGGGAGGGTTGAGATCTCACAAACATGTTTAACCCCGCCGCATTTTTGCGCCTGTCCCAAGTCAGGAGCCTCTGGCCTTTGTTAGTCTTGTATTATTTTAATTTTAGTTTCTTGTGTACAATTTGGAAATTAGTATGGCGTTCATTATCACTGGACTAGTATATATTTGTTTAGGGGCCAGCTGAGGGACGCCTCCGGGTGCGGGAGTTTCTCGCTGCATTGAAGACCTGTTGGTGACCCTCTGCTGTTGTTTTTAGCTCACCTGGCCCGAAGGGCCAAGTGAGCTTTTCTCATCACTTGGCGTCCGTCGTCCGTCGTCCGTCGTCCGTCGTCCGTCGTCGTCGTCCGTCGTCGTTAACTTTTACAAAAATCTTCTCCTCTGAAACTACTGGGCCAAATCAAACCAAACTTGGCCACAATCATCATTGGGGTATCTAGTTTAAAAAATGTGTGGCGTGACCCGGTCAACCAACCAAGATGGCCGCCACGGCTAAAAATAGAACATAGGGGTAAAATGCAGTTTTTGGCTTATAACTCAAAAACCAAAGCATTTAGAGCAAATCTGACATGGGGTAAAAATGTTTATCAGGTCAAGATCTATCTGCCCTGAAATTTTCAGATGAATCGGTCAATCGGTTGTTGGGTTGCTGCCCCTGAATTGGTAATTTTGAGGAAATTTTGCTGTTTTTGGTTATTATCTTGAATATTATTATAGATAGAGATAAACTGTAAACAGCAATAATGTTCAGCAAAGTAAGATCTACAAATAAGTCAACATGACCAAAATGGTCAGTTGGCCCGTTTAGGAGTTATTGCCCTTTATAGTCAATTTTTAACCATTTTTCGTTAATTAAAGTAATCTTTTACAAAAATCTTCTCCTCTGAAACTACTGGGCCAAATTAATCCAAACTTGGCCACAATCATCTTTGGGGTATCTAGTTTAAAAAATGTGTGGCGTGACCTGGTCAACCAACCAAGATGGCCGCCACAGCTAAAAATAGAACAAAGGGGTAAAATGCAGTTTTTGGCTTATAACTCAAAAACCAAATCTTTTGGGGAAATCTGACGGTATAAAAATGTTTATCAGGTCAAGATCTATCTGCCCTGAAATTTTCAGATGAATCGGTCAATCGGTTGTTGGGTTGCTGCCCCTGAATTGGTACTTTTGAGGAAATTTTGCTGTTTTTGGTTATTATCTTGAATATTATTATAGATAGAGATAAACTGTAAACAGCAATAATGTTCAGCAAAGTAAGATCTACAAATAAGTCAACATGACCAAAATGGTCAGTTGACCCGTTTAGGAGTTATTGCCCTTTATAGTCAATTTTTAACCATTTTTCGTTAATTAAAGTAATCTTTTACAAAAATCTTCTCCTCTGAAACTACTGGGCCAAATTAATCCAAACTTGGCCACAATCATCTTTGGGGTATCTAGTTTAAAAAAATGTGTGGCGTGACCTGGTCAACCAACCAAGATGGCCGCCACGGCTAAAAATAGAACAAAGGGGTAAAATGCAGTTTTTGGCTTATAACTCAAAAACCAAATCTTTTGGGGAAATCTGACGGGATAAAAATGTTTATCAGGTCAAGATCTATCTGCCCTGAAATTTTCAGATGAATCAGTCAATCGGTTGTTGGGTTGCTGCCCCTGAATTGGTAATTTTGACGAAATTTTGCTGTTTTTGGTTATTATCTTGAATATTATTATAGATAGAGATAAACTGTAAACAGCAATAATGTTCAGCAAAGTAAGATCTACAAATAAGTCAACATGACCAAAATGGTCAGTTGACCCGTTTAGGAGTAATTGCCCTTTATAGTCAATTTTAACCATTTTTCATAAATTAAATTAATCTTTTACAAAAATCTTCTCCTCTGAAACTACTGGGCCAAATTAATCCAAACTTGGCCACAATCATCTTTGGGGTATCTAGTTTAAAAAATGTGTGGCGTGACCTGGTCAACCAACCAAGATGGCCGCCACCGCTAAAAATAGAACATAGGGGTAAAATGCAGTTTTTGGCTTATAACTCAAAAACCAAAGCATTTTGAGGAAATCTGACGGGATAAAAATGTTTATCAGGTCAAGATCTATCTGCCCTGAAATTTTCAGATGAATCGGTCAATCGGTTGTTGGGTTGCTGCCCCTGAATTGGTAATTTTGAGGAAATTTTGCTGTTTTTGGTTATTATCTTGAATATTATTATAGATAGAGATAAATTGTAAACAGCAATAATGTTCAGCAAAGTAAGATCTACAAATAAGTCAAACATGACCAAAATGGTCAGTTGACCCCTTTAGGAGTTATTGCCCTTTATAGTCAATCTTTAACCATTTTTCATAAATCTAAGTAATCTTTTACAAAATCTCCACTGAAACTACTAGGCCACAATCATCTTTGGGGTATCTAGTTTGAAAAATGTGTCCGATGACCTGGCCATTCAACCAAGATGGCCGCCACGGCTAAAAATAGAACATAGGGGTAAAATGCAGTTTTTGGCTTATAACTATGAATTCAAAGCATCTAGAGCAAATCTGACAAGAAGTTAAATTGTTAATCAAGTCAATATCTATCTGCCCTGAATTTTTCAGATGAATTGGACAACTGGTTGTTGGGTTGCTGCCCTCCAATTGGTAATTTTTAAAGAAATTTTGCCGTTTTTGGTTATCTTGAATACTATTATAGATAGCGATAAACTGTAAACAGCAATAATGTTCAGCAAAGTAAGATCTACAAATAAGTCAACATGACCTAAATGGTCAATTGACCCCTTAAGGAGTTATTGCCCTTTATAGTCAATTTTTAACAATTTTCATTAATTTGGTAAATATATGTAAATTTTTACCAAATATAGTTCTCTGTTACTAATGGGCAAAGTTCATTATAGATATAATTGTAAGAAGCAAAATCGTTCAGTAAAGTAAGAACTTCAAACACATCACCATCACCAAAATACAATTTTGTCATGAATCCATTTGTGTCCTTTGTTTAATATGCACATAGACCAAGGTGAGCGACACAGGCTCTTTAGAGCCTCTAGTTTATTTGGTCGGGTTGTTGTCTCTTTGACACATTCCCCATTTCCATTCTCAATTTTATTCTTGAAAACACATAAGTATAATATATACAACGCTATTTATGAGTTAACATATTTAAACGACGAATATATACGCAGGATGAGTTCGTTTAAATATGTTAATGAGTAAGGCGTGGTGTATATGTTTTGTAACATCATACAAAAGTGGCCAGGGCCGCGTTCAATATCGTAACTGCTACGTAGTGCTATTTAGATTTTGACTATTGAACGTGTAGCTATAGACTAGCTGCTACATGGATATCGATAGCAGCTACGTAGCGGCTACGATATTGAACGCAACCCTGGTGATTTTTATCCAATAAAAAACCAGTGGGAGCCGCTGCTTAGCGCGCACGAGAAAACCGAATATGGCGCATCATGATCAGATATGAAAAAAAGTTATTTTTTTTCTGAATTGAACGACTCGGGTTCCTCTCAGGAACATGCCATTCGATATTTTAGGGGCCTGTGAATTTTTAGAACAAATTATTCCGGCTCTGATCATTTGTCATAAAAAAATTCTTTAAACAAAAATTTTCCCAAACAAAATTGTATTGCATTTATTAAATAAAAATATTCCGACTCAGGTATAAACAGCCAAATCTGTTAAGATTTCATTCTGTGAGCGCATTTAAAAAAAAATCCTATTTATACCACAAAGGTTCTCACGAGCAACCGTTTTAACCAGTTTATTCGTTGCACATTCTTATTCATCCCGGGAACAAAAAGATGTTAAGTTTATATTTACAATATAACAGTTGTATTGAAATTTCTGCATAATTTGTTAATCATTTTGGCATGCAATTTGATGTCATAAATCAATGCAAACAGGAATAACAACCGAAACAGATTTAACCACGGAAGGTTTAATCTTTACAGAAGTGTGTATACTACATGAAGTATCAATACTATTTACAAAACTTCTAAACTTTCGAAACACTCTGTATTTTCTACCTAGGAAAAGATTGCCTTAGATTTTTTGGCTACCTATCGGACGCTCATTGATGCTCGCCAACATCGTACTATATCTGCCCTTTTAAACTTTTTAGCTCCCCTGGCCCAATGGTCAATGATTAGCAATACAAGATCAACAAAACATAGATTTTGTAAAAAAAAAAGTCATATTATCGTTTCCAATATTGGAGAGTGTCTTTTATTGAATAATTCTTTTTAGGCATCAGACATGCTAAACCAAATTCTGAACGTGCTTTTAACAAAGTCCTTATATATATACGCACCAGCCTACGCGGACACATTATTGCAATCGAGGGTACAAAAAGACCACGAGTATAACATAAAAATAAAACGTAAATCAAGTTTGTAAACTATATGTTATCTTTTTTTTTGATACTAACTTCAATTGAATGACATCAATATCTACTTAATAACTACAATATTTTGAAAGTTCGATCGTTTTTGTTGACATCCCCTGATAAATTAATGGATCCGCCCCCGTTGATCCTTACCAGCATTTGACACACAAAAAAAGGGAAAGAGATACTTTACCTCTGTTTTCTTAACGTTCACTTCAATTTTTTTAAATTTTATATTATAAAAAAAGAAGATGTGATATGATTGCCATGAGACAACTCTCCACAAAAGACCAAATAACACAGAAATTAACAACTATAGGTCATTAACAATGAGCAAAGCCCATATCGCATAAACAGCTATAAAAGACCCCGAAATGACAAATGTGAAAAAATTCAAATGACAAAAATTCCTTCTATAAAATGACAATATTAACAAGCTGTGTTTTATACTCTGTGTATTGTGTATGATAATAAAAAAATATAAATTATGAACAATCATTATATGAGAGGATATAGTATTTCTGTCATGTTATTTTGCGTACTAAGTATATCTCAGTGATAAATTAGTATTATTGAAACCAGCCACTACAACTCTTGAATAAAATTGAGATTGGAAATGTGAAATATGTTGAAGAGACGACAACCCGACAAAAAAGCAGAAAACAATCGAAGGCCGCCAACAGGTCTGCAATACAGCGAGAACTAAATCCCGCAGCCGGAGTCGTGCTTCAGCTGCATGGCCACTAAACAAAAATATGTTTTAGTTTAGTGATAATGGACGTCATACTAAACTCCGAAATATATAAAATAAACTAAAATTAAATTGCATACAAGACTAACAAAGGTCATGAAAACTGGATTTAAAATTATAATTATAAAAAACAAACTACATAGGATTATAATGATTACTTAAAAATACAGACATACACAATCATGATAATCCTTGACATAAAATGAAAGAATTTGACCACTTAATTTTTCCCAGAATCGTAATATCTAGAATGAAATTCAAAACAGCGTGGCTGTGGCCATTGATTGACACATTAAATTCATCCATTGACTGGGACAATTTAGGTGAACGTTTTTATGTAACGACCACTGCTCACTATTTACTTTTTAAAGACACTTAAACTATGGGGTCACCAAAGGTTCTCAACACCTTAATAAAGTAATTAGAAAAATTGATCAGAAATAACACGATGTTTTGATTCATATCAATTATATAAATCAAAACATAAAGGTTATTCCTGATTAATTTTTCGAATTATTTTATAATTAAAGGCGTTACGAAACCTTTGGTGACCCCACAGTTTAAATGTCTATCGTAGGTACGTCGTGAACAGTGGTCGTTACAGACAAACGTTCACGTTAATTGTCCCAGTCAATGGATGAATTTAATGTGTCAATCAATAGCCAAAGCCACACGGTTTTGAATTTCATTCTATTTTTAGTAACAACCTCATTTGCATAATTCTGTAAATTAATACTGAAACCAAGGAAAAATCCCACTTTTTATGCCTTTTAAGAATTACCCAGAAACATATTAAATGGGGAAGTTGAGTTATTAGAGTAATGTCGGGTGGAACCCTTCCATTGTACTATATTATGGTCAATACAAACGAAAATCTAAACATTTGGCACATTGCCAGGAGCACGGACACAAAGGCGGGTTTTTTCATACATGAATTTAAAAGGAAGATATCAACCCTCTCCTATACGTCATTTTGTACGTCGAGACAATGTAGAAAAGAAAGACACAGCAATATGCACAGTAAAACTCAGTTTAAAAGAAGTCAGAGTGCACTGTCAGAAAAGGTAACAAAAGTAACTGGACAAAATGACAATGATACATAAATTAACAAAGGACTACTAGCAGTTACTGACATGCCAACCCAGACCTCATTTTAACTGAACTAATTAAAACTAGTTATATAATTCAAAAGGAAAATGACTAGATGTAAAATTACGTCCGTCATATTGTTATAGAAGGAAGTAAAAAATAACCCCATGACCCATTGTATTTATATTAAATTCTTCAGTTTCAAACAGGCACAACAGTTTTGTCTTATGCTGAAATTACGTAATCAATTGTCAAACATTTTGTATTGAATATACATAATTGAAATCATGAAATATATTTCTCTTAGCCTCTCATTTTAGCCTCCCAATTTTGGAGTATTCGAACATTTATTTTCACTTTGTTAGGTATCTTATAATTTAAAAAATGTTAGCTTAATTTCAGAATAACGGAAATATACATATAGCAAAGTCAATAAGACGACTGTAAATCCAAACTATATAACCTTATAAGTGTCATATAAATACTTAAAATGTGATAATTCTCGTGGGAATCAATACACATAAAATATTTTATATTTTTATTGGCCTACTTTGTAATCACATGACATTTTAAATGATAAAGTTTCGATTGTGTTGATTTATTGCCTTAACCAGTTAGATAATGATGATGATGATGATGAATGACTGCTTAACGTCCAGCGGCAAATTAATATGCATATTCAGGACGAGAACATGTTAATGTAATATGAATTTTAACTCTGCTTAAGCTTTGTACTAGACCGACACGCTGAGTTGGATTTTTAACTTGCTAGTTCTCAACATAACAATCCGCAGGGAGACATGTCACCTTACCCGGACACACTATTCTTGCTCCAAGCTGACCAGTCTTTGCTCTTATTCCTTAATGCCGCATGCATGCTTAGCAGAGAAGTAGCAAACACCAAATTTTAAAGTCTTTGGCCTGACCCGACCGGGTTAGCACCCAAAATCTCCCGCACTCGAGGCGAACACGCTACCACGAGATCACTGAGACGGTTGAAAATCAGTTTTATCTTAGTTTTATAAAACTGAACCAAACTGGCTGCAAAAATGAATTATTATTTTACTACATTGTATTAGACTTTCATTATTGATGGAACAAAGAAAAACATGTTTTGATTTTTCGTTTTATCTCGTAGCTAATTTGCCTTTAAAATTGACATTCTCAATATTAACGCCGTGTCTCAAAAGCAATAAATGGTAATTGCTTAAAACTCTCCAGAAACTATTTATGATTATTGCATAAATCTTCCACACAAGACATCGGGCGTATCATGCGCTCATGGCGCAGCTGTTTATTTATTATTTTAAAAGAGACAAGCTTGATTTATGTCAATTGGTCAACGGCGGACGGTGTAAATAATCTTTAAAAATGTAATAGCTAAACCACGCCTGGTAAACCATCTAATCCCAACCAAATGGTTGAGACGGGAAAAAGTATTCTGGCACTTCCTGTTGAGCTTTTCTGGTTCAAAATATTGAAAATAAACACAGGGTAGGTCGATTTTTTGTCGATTTACTGAAAATTTTTGTAAATCGGAGAATGTCATGCCATAGATAAATCATAATTGTAACTAATATGTCTCTTCTTGGTTTAAAATATTTTAAATTGAAGTCACAATCACTTTGTTTACATTCTTTAAATCCGATAGAAGTGCTATGATATTAATGACTTAGCAAGAAAATATGTCAATAATTTGTGTTTTTTTTTTAGGCTTTACGATAACCACGTCTGTAAATTGCACAAATATGTGTTTGTCAAGCCTACTCTGAGCAAAAAAATAAAAAAATATAAATGGTTGAGATATAAAGGTATTGGTTGAGTCTTTCTGTCACACTGTTGAGACTTTCTGGTTGCGCTGTACTATTCGAGTTTACCTTTTTTTATGGTTAACCTGATTCATGTTTCCTGTCTAGGGTAACATAAAATCTAAATACAGATACAATTTTAAGCATTGCCGATAGAAAAATGCATGACTTACAAATATAAATAAGATTATTTTACAATGGTTATTCATTAATATGATTTGGATGAATTCGATTCCTAACAGACAATATTTGATGCCGAAAATGCGTACATTTATAAAGTAATAAAATAGTTAAAAACTAAACAATCGAACAGGACCCATTTTCTAGGTTTATTTTCACGTACACATTATTTCAGGGTGAGGATAATTTAAATGTGAGTAAAAAATGTCATTTTTGTCATTATAATACTTATCACAAAAAAAGATATGACGATTTTAAAATTGCTTTGTAAGTATTATAAGTGACGTCCAACTTAGTGTAATCACAGGTGTTGTATAAAACTTAGATATTTGTTTACAACTGCATTCAGGGCACATCTTAAGGATATTTGGTAATATTCAGCGACATTTATATTATAACCCTCTCACACTAGGTCAGGGGCGGGTCCAGGTAAGGGCGTAATGGGCGTACGCCCCCCCTTTAAAAAAAAAACAAAAACTATCGTTATAATCTGCTAGTATTGTATTGAATGATGGCAATTTATCATATTCATTAATTAAACACATACTCTGATTTCTTTTTATACTGATTCCCCAATTTGATGGGTCATCATCAACCGTAAAATTTCGTTTCTCGGAGTCCGGCGTGTTCGACTCTGCGATTAGTATCCATTGTTGTTGATGTGATAAAGAATTCGCAAAGATGTCGATGTCAAAAATCCACGTAAAATGGTTCTTATGAATCCACACTAGTAATTGAAAATGAGAGTCCGTCAGTATTTTTCTGTGTTCATTTTAGGTTTTGCGTCAAGGTACATGTATACTAGAAATATGTATATTTCCACATTAAAGCAATACTCAGAACGAAAGAACTTTATTCTTCAGTGTTTATTTGTCTTGTATCATGTGTGTCGTTCAACGAAACCCGAACTTAATCAAAAATAGAGGGATTACTTCATAATTTGATTTGAAATTCAGGAGCTTCTGAGCTTCCCCATGGACCCTCAACCGTAATCACGCCTCTCGTTCATCAAATCCTGGCCTAGGTATTGAAATGTTAAGTTACTCCTTATACCCTTGAGTTTGGAATTTCTCGTTATTGGTCTACTGCTGTCAAGATCCATCCAATCATTTTAATATACCATAGACAATTAATGGAGAAAACTCGGCATAAAAAATGTCACACCCGGACACTTTAACTATGAAATATACATGCTCCAAGTCAGGAACCGTTACATTAGTGCAATTCTCTATTATTTTATGTTTTTAAGCCAAAAAAGGTCCAAAAAATTTGTCGCCTCGCTTCGCTCGGCGAAATATTTGATTCTACGCCCCCCTTTCAAATATCCTGGACACGCCCCTGCACTAGGTCGTGATCGCACTACGATCTCTAAAAAAATAATGCTATTGACGATCGTAGTGCAGTTGGTTAAAACCGGTTTTGTTCAAAATATACGAAGAAATGTCGAAATGTTCAGGACTTAATTAAATCCGTATTTCGGTAGGATGGTGCAAGCATACGATTTTTATTGCGTCTTACACTTTGAGAAGCGAATAATCTTCAACTACTTTATTCAAATATTGTGTAAAAACGTTAATTTTGAGCTATGAAAGTCAAGTGGCTCGAGTATTTTTCTGAGGAAGTTTTAAAAAATTGCAAAGAATTGTTTTTACATTGGGTTAGCTTTCATTAGTCTTAACTATCTATAGCAGGGGCGGATGCAGGAATTTTCGAAAGGGGGGTGCTAACCCAGGTAACCCAGGGCAAAGGGGGGGGGGGGGGGTGCAAAACATATGTCCCGATACAAATGCATTGATCGGCAAAAATAAAGGGGGGGTGCGGAACCCCCCCCCCCCCCCCCCCCCCCCTGGATCCGCCACTGTATAGATTAACAACTTTTGGTTATATTTATAATTTAGAATCATCATTGAAGGTGGGGGACGATTTCGCAGATAATTAATTATATTGATGTGCCATTTGTATGCAAGAGTGACATTTCGTTGTATTATGTGCCAATTCGAAAAAGTTATCCGAGTATTCTCTCCCCTTAACAGGTTCATTATTTTATAATTAAGTTTAGGTTTCTGATATAATTTTGAATAATTACAAAATGTATCAATTCAATATATTTCAGTTTTTGTTATTGGTGTATCAAAAACATTGATGTACGAATATAATTTCATAAATTTGAAACGTTTAAAATGATTACATACCAATATAAAGAACCGTTCATCATTTTTGAAAAAAAAAAAAAAAGACTATTAATCATACGTTATTTGATTACCGACCGTGCGAGGGCTGAAAGGCCAGTCAAGGTCGTTAAACACCACCACATATATATGTTATTTGATTGAGTTAAGTCTGCCAATTGATATTTTATCGAATGTTTTTCTATGTTGTGATGTTATGCTATTGTTTCGGAAAAAGGGAGAAGGTTAGGATCCATTTAAACGTTTAATCCCGCTGCAAATGTTTGCACCTGTCCTAAGTCAGGAATCTGATGTACAGTAGTTGTCGTTTGTTTATGTAATATATACGTGTTTCTCGTTTCTCGTTTTGTTTATATAGATTAGACCGTTGGTTTTCCCGTTTGAATGGTTTTATACTAGTAATTTTGGGGCCCTTTATAGCTTGTTGTTCGGTGTGAGCCAAGGCTCCGTGTTGAAGGCCGTACTTTAACCTATAATGGTTTACTTTTTTAAATTGTTATTTGGATGGAGAGTTGTCTCATTGGCACTCACACCACATCTGCCTTTATCTATGAACGAAAATCGAATTATTTATCTTCCCTTGGTGACAGATTGATTGGGAAATGAACCAGCGTAATATAATGCTATTAATCACAGAGAGGGACCAGCAAGCAATTTTTAATTGTAGCTTATTCAACGTTAAAACAATGTTCCACTATAAACGAATGTTACTTTATACAAATATAAGGACTTTGTTAGCTAAATCTACAAATTTTATTAGATATTATGATTTTTTATTGCAATAGATTAATATGCTACTTGGTGATCGTGTTGAGAGTAGCCAACTTTAAACATGTTCAAAACAATCGTGGCGAAATCAGGTCGCAGTTCTGTTCTAGTCGTAGATTGTTTTAGCCGTGGAACTGTCAGAATCAGTTCCAGGTTGAACTGTGTAAATCAGTTCTAGGTAGAACTTACCAATTACCAAATCAGTTCTTGATTAGAACTGTTCAAGCTAGAACTGTCTTAAAGTGTCAGGAGATAGTTCAACATTTGTCCTCCAGTTCTCCTTCAGATTATGACAGTAAGAGGTAATCTATATTGTATGTACATCTCCTTTGCAATTATCTACTTTAAATAATAACTTTTGATGAAATGAATGAATTTAATGAATATCCATTTCTGAATATTAATTCAGTTTTCTTTTTAAATATTTTAAAACTGGATTCGACGTAGCTAAACTGTGGGAGATAGTTAAAAAAAAATAATTTGTGTGTATGCTAAGCATGCGATATCTGCTAAAACTGTGGTCACACCTTACCAGATAGCTCGAACGAACGCCGAAAGGATAAACAAACGTTTTCCATTTACAAAATTTGCATCCGTTAGGAGTCCCCGATGTAATGGCCAAATAAAACGGACGTGTTATATGCCGAAAAATGGGGTGGAAGAGGAATAAAAAAATGTCAGAATAAAAAGCCAATAATTTTGCCTGATCATGATTGAGAAGTTGAGCCAAAAATATTCATGATATTAAAGAAAACTAACATACCAATAATTGCCTTTTCTTACGCGATTTGTTTTCAATTTGTATGTATCCGTTTTATTATCAATGTTCTTTCTGTGGTACGATTGCCAATGATACAACTCTCCACAAGGGACCAAAATGACACATAAAGTAACAACTAGAGGTCGCCGTATAGCCTTCAATAATAAGCAAAGCACATATACTGCATAGACAGCTATAAAAGGCCCCAAAATGACAATGTAAAACAATTGTAACGAGAAAACTAACGGCCTTATAAATATAAAAAAAATGAACGAACAACAAATATGTTACACAGAAATAAATAAATAATTAATAGCCCTGGAGATGTCAATTACAACATTATTGACGTTAAAGCTTCTGTGCAAAACTGCATCTCAAACGCTAGACTTAATCTCTAGCGTTAGAACTTTAATACTAGTACTTAAAAACACAACTATTTACTATTTAGACTCTATTACAACCAAAGGCCTCTTTAGAAGCTGCTGTCATAACTACAGACAAGATTAAAATGACTGTTGAAATGTCAAACAATATACGGCAAGTTTATGAATTTTGACAGTTGTATATGTAATTGATACTAAGCTACACAAGGTCATGTTTTTTTCTGACTGTTTATGACGTCTTTACACTAAATTCATTGGATGTGTACGGATTGATAGTTTAGTCTTAGATGCATGATTTTTTTTATTAGTTGTTAGTGGCTTTGAACTAGCTGTCAGTTAACTGCGAGTACTCTCAAATCTGTTCCTAGTGTCTTTTTGTTGTCGGGATGTTCAAGAACCCGGCCACGTCCAATTGCATTTTTGTTCATCTGATGAGTTAAACCTTTTTCAACTGATTTTTATAGTTCGTTCTTATGTTGTACTGTTATATATACCACTGTTCCAGGTAAGGGGAGGGTTGGGATCCCGCTAAAATGTTTAACCCCTCCACATTATTTATGTATGTGCCTGTCCCAAGTCAGGAGTCTGTAATTCAGTGGTTGTCGTTTGTTTATGTGTTGAATATTGAATCATCTTTGTTTTCCGTTATTATTTTTTTATACAGATAAGGTCTTTAGTTTTCTCGTTTAAATTGTTTTACATTGTCATATCGGGGCCTTTTATAGCTGACTATGCGGTATGGGCTTTGCTCATTGTTGAAGGCCGTACGGTGACCTATAGTTGTCAATGTCTGTGTCATGTTGGTCTCTTGTGGACAGTTGTCCCATTGGCAGTCATACCACATCTTCTTTTTATAGTTTAAAATTTCATTCACCAGAAGATCTCAACATTGTTCCAGAATATCTCAACCGATACCAGAAAATCTCAACATGACATACTTTATAACATATTTAGCTTTAGGAAATTATATTAGTAAAGAAAAAGAACAAACTGTAATTTTATGTTTATAATGTTTTAGAAAAATACTTATTTACTGATATATATATGCTAGTTTATCAATGATATCACTGTCATTTTGTCAATAGCCAACTGCGCTGGCCACATTTACCTGCTGGAGAAAAGTCATTACGATGTCATTTTAAATCATATTCATTTGTGTTATACACGAGACAAACTGTAATTCCAATATCTATGGCATGACATTCTCCGATTTTACAAAAAAACTCATTGATTTTCAGTAATTGACGAAAATTCGACCTACCCTGTGTTTATTTTGAATATTTTGAACCAGAAAAGCTCAACAGGAAGTGCCAGAATACTTTTTACCGTCTCAACATTTGGTTGAGATTAGATGGTTTACCAGGCGTGTAAACATATAACTGTAACGATACACTATTACAAAGTCCACAAGCGAATCATGTATTACTTTTTAGGCATTTGATTTTAAATGAGACTGATGGAACAAAAAAACAATTACTTTGCCGTCTAAAAAATTCATCAGAAATATATTTGTATTGTCTGATGAAAGTATTTCACGTTATAGTTCCCTGGATAGTTCATAATATCACATATACACGAATAAACCTTCAAATTGCTGTTGTTTTTTCTTCAAAATCACGACTGGTCATACAGTCAAAAAATCTGAAATCGCTTCTAGAATACAGTCAGTTCTAGACTGATCGTACAGTAATTTATTTTGGGATCCTCAAGGAAAACAATATGTTTTATGGGAAATACGAATATTCTACTTAAATACGAAAAGAATATTGAAACAGTATATATTTAGCTGTAAACTGATGCAAATATTTGCAATAAAAGATTATTTGCTTTGTACTACGAGAGCAAAATTGTCCATCGATTTCACTTTTTTCTACCAAGTTGATGTGATGCACACGTATATTTTATATTCTAATGCATGTTTTTGTTACAGTTACTCATATTTATGATGCTATACATACATTGAAGATGTGCAAAGCACTTTGTAGATATAAGAGTAAACAAATGATGACAAAAGTTACCGTAGGCAAGACCGTAGCAATATTTTGTACATGTTATAACATGTACTATGAGGTACTTTTGTACATGTTATAACTTGTATGTTTGCATTGTACAAATTATAACATGTACAAAGTTTTTGTACATGTTATAACCTGTACAAAATCGCAACTTGTACACGACATATATACCATTAGAAACTGTATGAAATTTGCAAAATTCAAAATATTTTTGTTTTAATCTTTTCGTTCATTTGTAATTTCAGTAGGGTTTTTTTTCAAGGAAAAAAGCCTCAGGATAGTGTACACTTCGTTAGTGCAGTTATTAATAGTTCACTTTCATAATTAGTCTTCAATGAAAAGTCATCCATGTGTAGAATTTCATAGTGCATGGAAAGCCATGTACTATGAAAATTAGAGGGAAAAAAACTGACTTTTCATTGGACGAGAAGGGGTGAGTATGTTATAATGCTACCGTAATGTAACCAGTGTCACCCTGTTTTTGAACTTTGGAATAATTCTAAAATAAGGAGTAACGATATGACTGCCAAGAAGACAACTATTAACCAGAGATCACATTGTTACCAACTATAGGTCATTATACTGCCTTTAACAGTAGAAATATCCATATCACATAGCAAGTATTACAACACCGTGTCTAAAATACCGTGGCAAAATATTTGGACCCAATATAGTATCCAATATTCAGTACGGTGACAAACCACCTACAGCCAACCAACTAGATAGTTCTTTCTTTATTTGTTATTATAAAAGTGTGAATACATTATTTCAATTATTTCATAAAATAATTTTTTTATAAAATTCTCATTCCCCCTCTCTTATATCCTCTTTTCCTTCCCAAAACCACTCTCTCTCTTTCACACACTCTGTCGCAACTCAAACCGCTCCATGTTCCCACTCTCTCACACACCAACTGTCTTACACTCTCACTGGGTACTCCCTCACTGGGTACTCGTACTCTCTCCCGCACACACACCCACTCCCTCGGTACTCTCTCTCTCTCTCTCTCTCTCTCTCTCAAACTCACACCAACCGCACTCGGTACACTCTCTCTCACAAACACCCACCCGCACTCGGTACACTCTTTCTCACAAACACACCCACCCGCACTCGGTACACTCTCTCTCACAAACACACCCACCCACACGCACTCTGTCACACACCACCCGCTCACTCACTCTCACCACCAGTGCTACATCTACCGCACTCGGTACTCTCTCTCACAAACACACTCACCTCCCTCCAACCTAACCCCCTACTCCTTTCCAGATTCCATAATTGTATCAACCTAGTGGCATCTTTGAGGGAAGGGGGTTTTGGGGGTTGGAAACCCACTTTTCTTGGACGATCAATGCATTTAAATGGGACATATGGTTGACCCCCCCCCCCCCACACACACACACACACACTAACTTCTGGGTTTGGAACGATTGTCTCATTACAGACTGGTCTAATCGATGGTGAAGAGGTATTTCATAATTTTAATAAATTTCATCATTATGTAAAAAAGAAGATGTGATATGGTTGCCAATGAGACAACTCTCCACAAGAGACCAAATGACACAGAAATTAACAACTATAGGTCATCGTACGGCCTTCAACAATGAGCAAAGCCCATACCGCATAGTTAGCTATAAAGGCCACGAAATGACAAAGTAAAACAATTCAAACGAGAAAACTAACGGCCTTATTTATATACAAAAAATGAACGAAAAACAAATAATTTATGTAACTCATAAACAAATGACAACCACTGAATTACAGGCTCCTGATTTGGGACAGGCACATACATACATAGATCTGAGAGTGCTCGCAGTTTACTGACAGCTATTTCAAATACACAAACAACTAATAAAAATAATCATGCAATGTTTTAATATAGAATTTTTAAATCATTAAGTATAAATACCATGATGGAGAGCCTAGTCGGTTCTCCAATAAGAGGGGTGTAACGTTGACATCCTTGTCCGTCGGTCTATAGTGACTTGTTGTCTTATTGACAGTCATATTAGCACATCACGAACCTTATTTTTGTTTATCTGAAGTTACACTACAATACAACACAACAGGTCAAAATGATTCCGAAATACAAAACAAGTCCCTTGCAAATCGCACTCTTACTATAGAAATGCACTGTGAAATGTCATAACATAAAAGAATGAGTGACAACAGTATAGATCAATCAATGTTATGTTGTTTTTTTTGTCAAATTATATTTCCAGATATTCCAGTCTTCAAACTCTTTCCCTCATGTGCTACGGTTGGCAATAGTTTGACATCTATAAAGTCTGCATGTATTGTAGGAAGAGTTTGGTAATGACTTTGTCAGGGCACACTTCTCTATTAGAATTTTGATGTCTCATCATCCATTGACGTTAAAGTTAATATCTGAAAATAATGCAATGTTTATTCCATTCATACTTCATTTTTTTTTATTTCTTTTAAACATACCACAACTAATTTTGCTAATGAAATTAGCTGTAATTTTGATTTCTTTATGCTCTTCAACCTCTTACTTTATTTAACCTTGTGAAGAAGATGAACATAATGGTAAATTGTTTGATGAACATGATGGTAAATTGTTTGATGAACACACCAAACAGATGGAGTGTCCCGCTGATCAAGGAGCTCTATAAGTAGAAATAAGTTTAAATAATCTACCAAGGGATGACAATATGATTTAAAATTAGATCTAGTCCTAGTATCTAGAAACTCAGATCTAATATCTAGAAACACAAATGCCCATCGATACTTTATGAAGAGCCCCAATTTATGGAATACTCTTTTGGAGAATACATTTGTTTTTAAGTCGGGAAGGCTGAAACTGAGTAATCCTGCAAATATAGAAGCACATGACCGATAATATTGCTACACATTTAAAAACTAAGTTTCTTTTCGAGGAAATCAACTTTTTTCTTATGTCGTATTTTGTAACAGTGATCTTCCACTTTGACTTGTGAACTCCAAAATTGAGAGAGTTTTGTTCATTCTCTATATCTTTCATCTGCAAACAGGGAAACTTAAATAATTATCAAGTAACAGAATTTCCTAAAAGTTTTTGTTTAATAACCGTACCTTTCAACTTTGACTTTTTTTGTCCAACATATGCCTCAGCCATTTCGTCTGCCTGTATACGTTCTATTCAAATCAAGCAAGGAACCTTTCAGGGGTGCACTTTCGTTAAAAACTAATGACAATATAATGTTGGTACCTTAATGACTTCAGAAGTTTGGAAATGAAAGTTAGCTCTTGTGTTGGAAACGCATTTATATACAAATAAACTTCAATAGATATAGGAAGATGTGGTATAAGTGCCAATGAGACAACTCATTATTCAAGTCACAATATATAAAAGTAAACCATTAAAGACAAGGTACAAATATGTTTTTGATTCATTTAAAGGTAACTCCATGTCTTATCGCTGGCCAAACGTTATAAATCCTTGCATGCAAACACACAGAAGTGCTGTTGTAAAAGTAATTTATCAAATCACTCATCTATTATTTTCAGATAATACTTTTGGAGCAGATGTTTGAAAAGGATTGAATTTTATTTCAGAAGTTATTCCATGATCGACCAAGGTCCGTTTCCAGAAAAAAGGGAAGCTGTGGAATGTCTATCATCTCTTCACGAGAAATATGTTGTTGTTCCTGAAAATAAAATTGTTTTTGTATGTAAATCGTGTTACGAGTGTATTGAAAACGAAATAGGAAAACAATTGCATTCAGGTAATCCCACATACAAAAACATATCTTTTGATAATGATTCGATTTTATAGAATCATCAGCCCTTCTTTGCTTCCATGAACATAACGGAGTTTGTTTGTGATTTTTATTTTTTACATTGAACATTAATCTGAGGACCTACCTTGTTTGGACCTCTTCTTACTTTCATATGAGTTGTGGTTTCTTCAGACATGAATAAAAAACATGATAAAAGAAAGCAGATAATTCAGTTACACACTCAGATATATTGAGGGTGTTCTTTCCATTAACTTTCCAAACTTTTCTGATTGGGTTCCATTAATATATCTTCCAAAACTATTGATTAAAGAAACGTCTCCCTCTGCTTCGTTTTTAGACTTATACCTCGAATTTGACATACACAGTCATCTGTCATCCCAGTACTAGAATATATGACATGATTTTTTATTGGAGAATTATAAATCCCTCACTTTAACAGCAATCTATCAAATTCAACTGAATATAGTTAAAGTGTTCTTTTTATTTGAATATGCATGTTTTTAACCTTTATTGTTTAGTCCATTTTGGTGATATACTGTTCGCTTAGCTCAGTATTGTTTATATCTCGCCATTTTGTTATTGTGACATGGTCTTTTGTGCAATGTTGCCTTTATTTTTCATTATGTCCTTTGCCTATATTGTGTTTATGTGCTCTTTTGTTTTTTGTTGTTGTTTGAATGCTTATTTAATTGTGTTTCTGGTGATTCAGATTAAAACAAATATTGGCTGCTGTACGCCAATTTTTGACATATTATCTTTAATGATATCTGTTTGTTTTGTTGTCAATATAAAAGAATTATATGTGACTGTCATACACGTGAGAGGTTTCGATAACTATAAAACCAGGTTTAATCTAACCTTTTCTACATAAGGAAATGTACTAGTCAGGAATATGAAAGTTGTTTTCCATTCGTCTGTTGTGTTTGAGCTTTTGATTTTGTAATTTGATAAAGGTCGACTTTACATTTTGAATTTTCATTTTAGTTTGGTATTTTTGTAATTATACATCATGGCAGTGGTTATCTAATACTCCGTTTCAATGAAAGTTGTTTTGTTGCAGTTCTTTTATTGTTGTTTCATTGTTTCCCTCTTATATTTAATATGTTTCCCTCGGTCTTAATGTGTAACCCGGATTTGCTTTCGCTTAATTGATTTATGACCATTGAAAGCGTTATACTACTGTTGTCTTTATTAAATCAAACCTTTGAAAAATTTCATATTTTAATGTTGTAATGTTATCAAACAAATGACACACAATGCAACTTTTGAAAAAGATGTTAGATGCATTCAAAATATGAAAAGACATTCAAATTTTTACTACTGTTATAATTAGTAATCCCATTTTCAGGGGGTATAAACAAAAATATTTTTGTTGACGTCATAAAAGTGATGGGTTTCGACGTACGAAGGATATCTTCTTTATTCATTTTTGCATTTTGCTATTTTAGGAACCACATACATCAACGAGTATGGGATGTGTACGCATTATGATTTTGATATTATCAATTTTCAATACATCTGTACTTGGATATGAAGACTGCGATACACATACAAACAAGGGATGTGAATATTGTGTTCAGCGGTCATCTTGGTGGGATAACTGTAAATGATGTGAATTAGATGAGCAGTGTCATGCAACAGGATCTGAAACGCCCTATAATCAATGCAACACGGATCAGGTAATTACAGATGTTTGGAATTGTCCTGAACCACAGTTGTATAGTGAATACAATCCTGCTAAGGCGTATATGCTACCTACTTAAACTATCAGCTATTCCGTATAGAACGAAATTCATAACAGTGTGGTCGACAGTAAAACGTTTATTAGTTATTGTACTGAAAAAGTTTACCTTTAACTTGTTTGTCGTGGGCGATGATTTTATGCTCACTCAGTCTATCGGAGGCCTTCAAGTGGGGATTTAAATAATCATTTGTTACAAATTTTGATACATAAAATGAAACTTTCTTTTTACAAATCATTTAAGGAATTTATTTTAAATAATTGTTATACCATCACTTACAACAGTTTCACTTTTAAGAATATTAATGTCCATAGCTGATATCAATAAATAATAATAATAAAAACAAAAGTTTATTCATGGTAAAAAAAAACAAAAAAACTTTTAAGTTAATAGTGACCCGCGTTATTTCAGAAAATATCTTATTGATTAAGAGAACAAAAACTTCTACGTTGTGATCATTTAAGAGTGGCCTTCTATTTATTCAATGCTAACCATGTGGGCTTTGTTTTTTTTTATATACCATAAATCGATTCGTTCATTCAGATATTTGTCAGTTTGCCTTGGCTCATGAAGTCCAACACACAACTTCTCACGAAATTGGTATTTTTCTTACAAAAATTACATCCATGTGATGTATTCTTTTCATGGAGAATGAATGTTGCACCTTATTTTATTTGTTATCGTTTTTTGTTTTGTGTATCATTGACGTATAAGACAACCTGAATCTTCTTTATTCAAATTTAAAACATATGAGATGGCAATTATGACACAAAATAACTAAATTAAACTTACAGCAGAAGAAAGATAATGAACATCGCTTTTATAGTCTTCTAAATATCGAAGACGCGTGGTCTTTTTAAAAATGATGTAAATTTATAAAGGAAACAACAAACAAAATAGTTCGAATATTTATATTGGAAAAAGTAACGGTGTGTAAATCATAAAAATTATTTTATTTAAATGAAAATCAAACTGTTGAATTTTTTCCGCTGCGAGCAAATTTTTAATTTTGGTCGCATTTTGAAAATCAATAAATCTTGTATTCTTGTTGGAAGCTGCACTGTGTAGTTTATACCCGGTTTTTTTCAATGCCACACAAATCCAACACAGACAAAAAAAATGGTAGGTTCAAGAAATAATTGATGCAAACTATACTTTATTGTAGTTTTAACATGGGTAGGCATTATATTCGTGATTATTTTTGCCCGAGCGATATCGAAAAACTAATATAAAAAGTGTCCTAGTTCAGTGAAAATGTACGTCATACTTATTTCCTAAACAAATAAATAAACAAACATTAATTAATTAACATACAACACTACCAAAGGCCAGAGACTCCCTACTTGTATGATTTTGTAAAAAAATGCATCTTTTTAAAACAGTCGAAAACAAAATTGTCTGTCCAATGGAAAAGTCGAAGCCCAAAAAAGATGAACAGTGCAAATAGAAACATAGAAGCTGGTTGCAAAAGTTGACGACAAGATCTATTTTATAACTTGAGTATGGCCTAATACTATTAACCTGAAATAAATATATTTATAGCAATTCCCTTGATACGAAAGATCTACATGTTGCCTTGGGCTTTTTTTTTTCTTTTTTTTTTTGCTCTTTTGTTGGGTTTTTGTCTCAATGACAATTCAATTTTCATTCTTATCATAGATATAACTGCATGTTAAAATAAGAATATGAAGTGTGATAGACAATCAGACACATTCTTTCCAGGGACCAACAGGCGTTATCAAGCTATAGGTCCCCGTATGGCCTTCGATCATTAGCAAAATACACACTTTATAGAATGAAAGCTCCAAGAGGTCTTGGGATGAAAAAAACAAACATAAAAGATGAGCGAGAAAAAAAATAGGGATACCGCATGGAAATTGGAAAATGGTCCGCAACATTAATTTAGTCAACTCACTTAGTTGAAATTAAAGACCTGGCGAATTTTAGCCTTTTGCAATGGATGTGATGTATGTTTAAAAAAAAATCATGGTTTGTTTGGACATTTTTATAAATCAAGTCTTGTTTTTAAATTATTTGCAAGTAAGTTTTAAGTCATGAACAAATAATCACTCACAGAAAGACGTCAAATCCATCAACAAAAGAAAAAAATTAATAGACGACCGACAACGCACAGAATATCATGAATGTGTTCCGGACCATATGAGTATTTGGACCATACGCATATATCATGACCATAAGGGCATACTAATATGGTCCAACCATACACGTATGGTCCAAATACTCATAAGGTCCGGAACATATTTTATTTGCGATCACAAATGCACGAAGACGTCCATTTCTATGTAAATTGGGTCGATTTTTTTATATAGATAAGATGAATGCGTTTCTGTTGCCAAGTGTTTTTCACAAGTATAGTAGCAGTATAGCAGAACGGTTTAAGTTTCCTATATACACCAAATGATACATTTAGCCAATACCATAACGTAAATGCATGCAAATTTCACAAGGTTTAATCCAAATAGCTTTCTTACTATCCAATAACTTTCAAGTACGAAAAAGACAGGGCAGAAGTATATTTTGTCTTTATGTTTCGTATTTGCACAACTTTTGAAAGTGAATTATTCATTCGTTCTAAAATAAAATTAGACCAGATAAAAGTTAAAAGATTACATAACTCGACAATCGCAATTGTTAAATCCGAAAAAGATAATCAATCAATACATACATTCAGTAAGTCATTCTTTTTTCTGAAAGAACATGGCTTTGCGATACCTTATTATGAAAATTGATTGTCGAAACATAACAAAAACACAAGTAAAGGACGTTTAATTAATCAATATAAATCAAAGCACAAATTCCTGATTAGTATTTCGAATTATTTTATATAGGCGTTGAGAACCTTTGGTGACCCCACGGTTTAAATGTTTATATTAAGGACGTCGTGAGCAATGGGCGTTATAGACAAACGTTCACCTAATCTGTCCCAGTCAATAGGATATTAAAGTGCGCCAATCAATGTCCATAGCCACACTGTTATGAATTCGATACTATATACGATCACACTGGTGCGCGTACATGTTTAAATTCGTTAGAAATGAATGATTTTGAAATAGTCGAATGGATTGGTCGTCACTGTGAGGACTTATCCTTACTCGCTTATTGGGAATGTGTAGCTACTGTTATGATATCATAAAAGCGTAATGTTATTGTTTTTGCATATCAGGGAAGTACTGAGTTTAAACTGTACCCAGATGAAATGAAGTCTGTGTTGTTTTCATCTAAAGTCTCGGGAGGCAACGGTAATGGTGAAGTCCAAGAATATTTCAAAGAAGTTCACGACAGAATATTCCCTTGTGTAATTACAACTTTGAAGGAACAAATAAATTTCAAGCTATCCAAATTACAATATTTTGATTACTGACCATTCCCTAGGAGGTGTTATTGCATCAATAGCAAGTGCAAGCCTTATATATAATCATATTATTAAAGACGAGAAAATTTCATTATATACATTTGGTATGCCAAAAGTCGGAAATAGTCAGTATGCACTTGAACATAACAGACTTGTTACAAAAAGTTGGCGATTTGTTCATCGAGATGATCCTATACCACATTATCCTACAAGCACTGGGTTATCTAATGGACCATTGCATCATCGAACTGAAGTCTACTATCCATCTAGGCATATGTTGCCCACGGACAGGATCAACTACGTTATTTTTCCTGGTTCCAATAATGATGACTGTGGTAGTACTTTCCAACTCATCTAGGATTTTAAAGACAATAAAATGTATTTTGATATACCAGTAGGAACTTACAGCGACAATATCATTGGACGCAAGCGGAGATTAGTTAAATCAGCAATGTGGGATCATTTCGATAATAAAACATGCAGAAGAATAAGAAAATCTGATGTTTCTGATCATAATTCTAACGGGCCATAATGCATACCGGTATGTTCAGACCAACACGTGTTTTTACTAACATCTGTACTGTTCGATTTTCTGAGCATTTTTTTTTGTATTTTTGTTATTGTATATAGTTATGTTTATTTATTTACTGTTTTTAATTAACCGTGTTATGTACTTAGTATGATTTTGAAGAAATTTGAGAATTACATACCAAATTTTATTTTAAAGACTTATACATGTAGGTCTAATTTATATAAAAGGCTACAGTAGTTCACCTTTGTGCAAACCTGACCAATCCAATCCTAACAAACAAATCAAGGTTGGATCACATTAAATTAAGACGACGCAATGCTGTTCGTCCACAAGCTAATATTTCTTGCAATGCTTGGGTCACATGGCATTCAAATCGGTCGATTTTTTCCAAAAGGTTATATGACACGATTTGAAATCAGATAAGACGAATGATCTGGAAATTAAAAAATCCTAAACCAAGAAACAGTGTCGCTAATGAATTAAGACACAACCACATAGTATAATACTATTTGGTAGTGACATTAAAACTTGAATGAGTTTGGCAAAGTTGTCTATTTTCAGCTCATACCAGGCCAAATAAGATATATGAAGATGTGGTATGTGCCAATGATATAACTATCTATCCAAGTCACAATTTGTCAATTTGTCAAAAGTAAACCATTATAGGTCAAAGAATGGCCCCAACCTGAAGCCTTGGCTCACACCGAACAGTAAAACAATTTAAACCGGAAAAACAACGGTCTTATTTATATAAAAAGCGAGAAACGAGAAACACTAATGAACCACATTAACAAACGACAGCCACAATTCAATGTCAGAATCAAAAGTTCAAACACATCAAACGAATGATAAACAACTGCCATAATCCAGACTTGTTTGTTAAAGATTAAAACAATTGTCGAAAAGACAACTTTAATCTGAGACAAAATGGCATGTACACAGGTAACTTAAACAGCTATATAATCAGTTTGTTGTTACACGGCTGGTAATCTACACACGCAGAACATTTGGTTCTGCAATGAAAACCGTGAGAGGATTTTCCGGTTGTGCTTGAGTGGAGTAATTGTCACCGCTTCAAAAGGTATGTACATTTCTAAATCTCAATTTTCTTATTTAACTGATCAAAATATTGAAAATCAGAGAATGCTTTGCTGTGGTGAATACTTTAACGAAGAAATACATGTATCATTTACTGTTGTACGTAGAGTTGAACTCTTACAAAAACAGTTGCCTCACGAGAAATTGCCTAAAAAAGTGACATTTCAATTTTGAAATGGTTCTATTTACAGACCTACAAGGTTTTTTTTAGGGCAATGGGTATGAATGTTGTTTTTGGTGGCGTGTACGCTGTCCGGGATTGTCAGACGTCTTAATTATTCCAAAAACTACATTTTTTCATTAAGTCATGCGTGAGGGGATCGGTTCTGATTGAGGACATCGTGAATGCGTGAGGGGAAGTACAAATCATACCTTTATATTCAAGCTATGAGTCGTTGAAACTCACCTAAATAAGGCTACATTGTTCCTGAAAAAACACATAATGTGTGCTGAAAAAATCACTGAGATTGATATTGAAATAAATTGTTGGAACCTAGGGTTTAATAATATGTTTCACGAAGAATAAAAACAAAAAATGTTGTCAACGATAACCAAAAATACTGCAGAGATGTTGGGGAGTATCTCATTCGTCTTGATTCGTCCTTTTCAACCACTCAACAATGTCCAAAAACAGGTCGAATGCAATGTTGTTTTAAAAGAAAACGTCCACTAATGAAAAAAATCAAAAATCTTTCCCTTTTCCCTTCGTCTGAGAGTTTATCTAAAGCACTTTCTTCCTCAATGTCTTCCATGTGGTCTTTCTCGTGGTCTACTACGTGGTCTTCTTCTGTGACTTCTTCTATGTCTTCTTCGTTGTCTAATACATGCTCTTCCTTATGGTCTTCCTCGAGATTCAGTATCTTGGCTTACATCGATGTTCGTGAATAATAAATTCTGTATATCTGCCCTTTTTGTTTCGAAAATTTCGTGATTTTGGGTGAACAGATTACGTCTAATATATATAGGTGTTGAAGTTTTGATCGGCGATATACTTTTCTTTAATATATGTGGTGATCTCTGTGACGTATATTTGACGACAGGACTACTCCCACAGGGTTTAGTTCGCTTCGAGGACGGGGATAACTTTTATCTCCATGGCTTTTTGTAGAGAGTCAATTTTTGTCCTCTTTTCCTTTTACCTTTGAATAATGGCATTTTCTGAATTCGAGCAAACAATTTTAAATAGTTTGATTTCATTGAAACAGTGATCAGTTTACATCTGTTAAAGTATAAGGACAAATCTGTGATGATTTTTAATCAGCATTGATCACATGTATTGAGTCAACAAAAGTCACAAAGCAAAAGATTAAAAAAAAATTCTGTACTTCCCCTCACGCATTCACGATGTCCTCAATCAGAATCGATCCCCTCACGCATGACTTAATGAAAAAATGTAGTTTTTGGAATTATTAAGACGTCTATCAACACCGGACAGCGTACACGCCGCCAAAAACAACATGCATACCCATTGCCCTTAAAAAAACTAAATTTGAACTTGTAGGTCGGCGATTTCTCGTGGGGCAACTTATTTTGTAAGAGTTCAACTCTACGTACAACAGTAAATGATACATGTATTTCTTCGTTAAAGTATTCACCACAGCATAGCATTCTCTGATTTTCAATATTTTGATCAGTTGAATAAGAAAATTGAGATTTAGAAATGTACATACCTTTTGAAGCGGTGACAATTACTCCACTCAAGCACAACCGGAAAATCCTCTCACGGTTTTCATTGCAGAACCAAATGTTCTGCGTGTGTAGATTACCAGCCGTGTGTTAGGAGTATGGAAATATTTTTTTACAAAATGAATGTTTACTTCAAAGTATTGAGTTATATTCACTTATGAAAAGAACCGTGTATGGGCTTTGTTCATTGTTGAAGACCGTACAGTGACCTTTAGTTGTTGGTTATCGTGTCATTTTGGTCTAATGCATGTGCAAAGCTGTCTCATTGGCAATCATACCACATCTTCTTTTTTATATTTGAACTAGGATTTTTTTAATTTGATTAAATTAGGGGTATGCTATCATATTGTGGAAATCGAACGGAAAAAGTATAGAAATATAAAAAGAGAAGAAAATTATGTCAAGAAGATGTGGTATAAGTGCCAATGAGACAACTTTCCATCCAAGTCACAATTTGTAAACGAAAAACCATTATATGTCAAAGTACGGTCTTCAACAACCAGCCTTGGCTCACACCGAACAGTAAGCTTTTAGGGGTCCAAAAATGACTCGGGAAAAACATTCAAACGGGACAACCAACGGTCTAATCTATATAAAAAATAGATGATGGTGATAATTTCTTATCTAAATATATACAAAATTCAAACTTGAGACTTGTGATTTTTTGCCAAAAAATGGGAAAAAAACTGTTAAAAAATTATAGGAAATAAAGGCAACAGTAGTATTCCGCTGTTCGAAATTCATAAATCGATTGAGAAGAAAATAAATCCGGATTACAAACTAAAACTGAGGAAAAAAAATCAAATATAAGAGGATAACTACGACACAACAGAAACACAACACTAAAATGTAACACACAGAAACGAACTATAATATAACAATGGCCATTTTTCTGACTTAGTACAGGACATTTTAAGAGAAAAAAAAATGGTGGGTTAAACCTGGTTTTGTGACTAGCCAAACCTCCCGCTTTTATGACAATGTTTAAATTAACATCACATGACAGGACTACAATACAAATAAATGGGAGAACATATAGGATAGATTAAACACGAATAATAGCTATCAAAAAGTAAAATCAAAAAAATACTGAACTTAGAGGAAGATCAATTGGGAAAGTCCATAATCACATGGCAAAATCAAATAACAAAACGCATCAAAAACGAATGGACAAAAACTGTCATATTCCTGACTTGGTACAGGCATTTTCAAATGTAGAAAATGGTGGATTAAACCTGGTTCTATAGCGCTAACCCTCTCACTTTAATGACAGTCTCATCAATTTCCGATATTTTTACATTGATGAGTTAAATAAACAGACACAATAAATATAATAGTCAAAATATGGGTACATCAGTCTTCATCGTTTAACAATTTTAAAAGGAACAATTTAACAGAACACAAAAACATCTACTATCTACGAACACATTTATTGATTTGAGTGTCTGACGTCAGAAAATTTTATACGTCACATAAATTTGTCGTTCAATGTACGTACAAACAATTTTAAAATTTTCATGGGAATGTTAGCATACAGGTATCAAAAAGTACCAGGTTTATAATTTAATACGCGTTTCTTCCACACAGGACTAACCAGTGAAGCTCAGATCAAAAACGTTCGAAAGCCAAAAAAGTTAAAAAGTTGAAGAGCATTGAGGCCCAAAAGTTCCAAAAGTTGTGCCTAATACGGCCAAGGTTTTCTGCCTGGAATAAGCACATCCTTATCATTTAGAATACTTCATACTTTTGCAAACAGTAAATTAAAAAAAATGACTACATACTAGTAATAGATATACATGATAACACCGAAGTGGTGACTAATTACAAAATAAACGAATATATATATAAATACAACATTAACCAGCACATTAAAAGTTAAAAAATGACTACATACTAGTAATAGATATACATGATAACACCGAAGTGGTGACTAATTACAAAATAAACGAATATATATATAAATACAACATTAACCAGCACATTAAAAGTTACAGCCGAGTTAGCCTAAGAATCAACGCACAAAGTGACGTCACAATTGAATATCTAAACAAAATTCCAGAAATAGGATAGAATTAGGATAGAATTCAAGATTAGGTTTGTAATACTGATACATTTATTAATAACAATGAAAATTACAATACATTTTTGTACTAATTTATATAAAATTGTGGTAGCAATTAGATAATTAATTGTATTATCTAGCTATCTCGATGTTTCTTCTAAATCAAACTATAAACCAAATTTATCGTATAAAATCTAATAAATGAACTGGGTGATTAATTATCTTAAAGGGAAATTCCGAACACACGAATACTTTAAAAACAATGGTTTTATATACATTTGTATTTCATGTCCGTATGTCATGCATTATGCTGATCAATTTATTATTTATTATTTTATCGCATGTTCAGCTATCGAAAAGAAAAGGATGTCAACAGAGAAAGTGAATCAAAGTTGAACCATTTCGTTGACTAATTCGATCCACACAACACGAATCGTATGCTTATACAGGGAAAGCGATGATTAATGTTAACAGTCATATCTATTTAACTTATAAGAATGATGCATGTGATATCAAACAAACCTATAAAAATATACAATTGCACGTGTTTGCTTTCTATTTCTATCTATGTTTATATAGGGTTATATGACCGTCGACAGTCTTCGTATGTCACCTCGATGGTCTGTTTAGATGTCATGTTTATCATGTTTATCAAAATACACACGAAATGCTGATACACATTATCAAGTCCATATTTTTTTTAACGTTACAGCAGATTCCAACGAGTATGAAGCTAAATGTAGATTATTTGGTTAGCTTCCTTGCTAGCTCAACCATGAAATCATTATTAGGTAAGGTACACAAGCCTTTGGGTGGAGTCAATAATTAAACAGAGAAACAATCAGAACTAGTGACAGAATATAAACATTGTAAAATTTGTTATACAAGTCAGTTTAAAAATAAATTTTCAATCTAAATTTAAAATTTATTGATAGGTATAAGATCATTTACAAGCATGTTGTAGGTGTGTTTGATTTGCCAATTTTATTTCAATCAATTACTCTGTTCATTTTTAAATTCAGTTATGTGTATGTATAAGGTTAATGACCCCTTCTGTAGCCTTTGAATTACGAATGTTTCAAACTGCAATAATATAAAAACAGCAAAGATAATGAATAGTAGAGATGGGCCATTTTGTACATTTACAATGAGGAAACTTCGATCAAGCATTATTATTTGTAGTTTTATTGCATTTAAAAGTTAAAACGGGATTTTGTGGCATATACACCAAGATTTTTTTGTAGAAAACCCACAGATATTTTTGTTATAAAATTTTAAGCATAGATTAGGCAGAAACCATTTGATTTTCTGGTGGGGGGGGGGGGCTATGTTTTTTTTTTCTGTACAAACTTTTTTTTTCGCCTGCGGCGAAAAACAATCTATTTATTCAACCACATATAGTGGCAGCTGAGGGTGAAACAAACAAATTTTCTTTCTCAGAATCAAAAACAAATTATTTTTTTCTCCAAAAATTGGAAACAAACTTTATAGCCCCCCCCCCCCCCCCCCGGAAAATCAAATGGGTGCTGCCTTACTCACTGGATTTTCTATGATGTGCTAGCGTTTATTGTTTACAAAAAGTCATAGACAACCGTTAATGTAAATAAAAAAAAACGTCCGAAGTCACGAAATTCGAGCGCACCCTAGAAGGTGTACTTGAATTGGTCCATATATATATTTGTTTAAACCAATATCTAAATTTATAAACTTGTTTTAATGAAATCATTGCTAGCACTGCTTGCAAAAAATCCTCCATATATCAAGTACTAAATTGCCAACTATGAAAGTGCAAGGGGAAATGCTATGGATTTTCTATAGAGTTTCCATTTGTTTAGCATTGAATCAACACAAGGGTACATCATCCTTAAACAAAACATAAACCGTAACTCCGCTTCTAATTTATTGTAATACATAGAATTTTTTAATTCAATCAAAGACTATAAAGAAATGAAATTTAATTTGCAAAGTTGTTTAGGGAAACCTGTTTGTATGAAACATACATATTATAAACAGGCCATTGATATGAGTGTTTTCATTGGATGATGAATTGGTGCTATGCTCCTCCCAATTTTGAGGTAATAATCATTTCATGGTTGAGCTAACAAGGAAGCTAACCAAAGAAGAATCTACCTATATAGCTTCATACTCGTTGGAATCTGCTGTAAATACTTTTTGTAATTTGGATATATCGATACGTTTTAGTCTTTTGTAGACGAAACGCGCGTATGGTGTACATATAAAATTTCAATCCTGGTATCTATGATCATGAGTTTATTTAGTATGTTTTAAATCAAAAGTGAGACTTTGAGTCAAATCGGTGAACATGAATTTGACAGTCACAATTCCCATTTACCTCGTTGTTATAAAGTTATGAGGTAAAGAAATAGAAAATAAAATGTTCAATGCAAAGCCCAAATCCTTAACCCAAGCGCCTGTGGTTTTATCGATTTCTAAGTTTTTTCATTGAGCAAAACACGTTAATGAGTTGTCAAGCGGAATAATTTTCTGTCTGTACCGAAGGTGATTTGTGTTTTATTTACATATTCAATATGGCTGCGCCCATGGAATTTCGTCAAAAACAGAAAATAAGTCAAAGATATATATATACACGATCAAACCAATGAATTCTTCCAATTTAAAGTAGTATCTCAAAATACTATAGAATGTTTTACACTAAGGACTTTACACTGGTTTCAGAAAAAGATACACGCGGCTCAAAATATGGCTTCATCAGTTCTCTTACAGTTTGGATAAACAAACCACACGTTGTGAATCGTCGCCTATGTGGAGCTAAAATTGATTATTTTGCATTTATTGAGGAGCAGCAATTGCAGACAAAGTTGATAGAACTTACCAATGGTGTTGATCTTGGAGTAAATGGGCATGAAGAACATGATTTGCTTGAAATTGACAATTTGCAAGGAATAACAGAAGACGAGGTGGCAGTTATTTCAAGAAAGCTGATTCTTAAATCTGTAAAAGACATTAGTCAAGGCCCACAATCTGAAATAATTGTTGTTGAAAGTATGTGTAAAACATGTATCATGTGTACATCATGAACATGTATAATGTATTAGTTTTCAAAAGTTTTAAATAACTTTTAAACTTCTATATTTTATGCCTTGATAATGATCTTGTTCTAATGTCCACAGGCACTCGTCTCAGATTTTGTTCTTCCTATATACCTTTATATAACACAAGGTACTTAACTCGCGATTTAGAAAAATGTCAGGCGGTGACGAAATTCCGTTATATTCTGATTTCTCGGCTGTCAACCCCACTAAAACTTGTTATGTCGTAATTTTAATTGATTTTTCTTCACAATGGTGTATAACAAGCCTACTTTTGTTGTCGGAATCATCCGTAACAGTCCTACCCAAGTATGTCAATCATAATCATTTCATCTACCTACACAAAATTGGCAATAAACGTCTCGCAGTAAATGATTAATTATAAAACCTGTTTCAGAAAAAAAGGTATTTTTTGTCTAAATAGAACTTCTCCCCGAGTTAGTAAAATTGTATAAGATACCTTGAAAGAAAAACTCACAAGTGTTATTTGTGGTATGTCTAATAAGTTACGAGTTTTCTTTTTTGATACAAATTTTCCCATGAAGTCAATGTCATTCAGACTCTCTCTTGACCTTACGTACATGTATGAAAATAAAACAAGATCAGATAACTCCGATAGTTATTTAGACTTTCCCATAAAATTGACCAATCGGAAACCGAGATATATAACATATATAAGAAGACATGACACGTTTATTGCCAATTCTTCAGCGGTTGGCAAAAATATTACGATAGACATACTTTGGTAGGATTGCTTCGGATGATTCTGACAACAAATGTAGGCATGTTATACACCATTGTCAAGATAGATCAATTGAAGTTTACGAATAACAAGTTTTAATGGGGTTGACAGACTAGAAAGCGGCATGCATATAACGGAATTTTGTCACTGCCTGACATTTTTCTAAAATGCAACTTAAGTACCTTGTGTTATATAAAGGTATAAATAGGGAATTTTTTTTTTCTGAGACGAGTGCCTGTGCTAATGTCCCTTTTTGTAAAAACACTTTTCATATAAAAATAATTAAAAAAAGATATTGAGAGACAAGGTGTGATTGCCCTGATTCATAATAAAACAAAGAATCAACCAACCAAAATTCCAACGTTTGAAAAAGCCAAAACAAAACATGCGTTTTTATTTACATATATATATTTGATTAATGATATGGCAAAATGTATGGGCTAAATAAATGAATGTATAAATAAAATTGAGAATAGAAACGGGGATGCATTAATTGTTGTCATGTTTATATGATTGTATTTGTAGACCAGGAAAACTGTGTAAAAGCATCATTTTATCAGATATCAAGAGTAGATTCCAAGTTGGGCAACCCAGAACCATCGTCTTATCAGTTGGTGTTTATACAAGGATCTGACGAAAGTAACAAGTAAGATTTAATTTATCATACAAATCTACAGGTATATTTCTTAATTTATTAGCCGGAAAAAAGAAGAAAAAAATTGGACTAAAACAGATTTTTTAGTCATGGCAACCTAGGAATAGCATACTACATTGTATGAGTAAATTTTTTACTACATGTGCATGCATATAACATTCAATGTTCTTACTTGTATTAAAGGAAAATAATATTATTGTAAAATCATTTTCAGAATACAGCTAAAGAAATTAAAAGACTCAGAACCAGTAAGCAGTGATGACTTTGGAACCTTTGAGTGGATGACCAACACACTACTTCCTAAACTCTGTAACTGGAGTGCTGAATCTAAACTGAAGACATCAGTAACCTCCCTTAGATTGATACCTATTGAAGAATACAGCCAGAAATATCAAGATTTGAAGGAAAAATATGGAAAACATTTCGTGCAGGTAGATATAAAGTTATTTGGTATATATATTTATGCCAAAAATATATATGAACTACTTTTCTACATGTAATTTAGGATAATTGGATTCGCATTAATATTGGAATACATGTAATTAAAAAAAAAAATTTGAAGTTTTTGACAGTATATATCATTATTTTACTGTGTTAACTATCATTTCATGAAGAAATAACCAATATTAAAGGAAATCATTCACTCTTGTCGATTGAGCTGCCTACTTCAAATCCAGTTCAGAACTTTGATGTGAATTAAAATATTTTCAGAAAAACAGATAAAAATGGTTTATATAATTGAGTTCCAATTTGATTTTAGAACTGGCCAGAAAGTACAGATCCTCAAAAGTTTGTCTATGAAGATATTGCCATTGCTTCCTATTTACTTGTAAGTTAGTTAGTTGTACACACTTCAAAAAAGTAAAATGTACTGTATATACATGATGAAATATTTCCCACTGAACATAGAGCAATTAATTATACCATAAGGTAAATGCTAAATAGAACTATAATCAGACATCCTACAGTTTTGTTATTTTGCACCAGGTTTCTATGTACTATTTTCATTGTATTATTTAAATGAAGTTTAAGTAAGTATCAGTTTAAATATTGCGGTGCTTGCTAGACAGCAAAGCTGTTATTACACATAATGATCACTTGGGATGTCTCGTATCCACATCACCCTACTTTTACCGCAACTTCTTGAAACAGTTTGTTATGCAGTATGAATTTTGCTCACTGTCGAAGGATGTATCGTGACCTATAGTTGCTAACTTTTACTTCATTAGAACTCTGGTGGAGGGTTGTCTCATTAGTGATCATACCACATCTTCTAATCTTTGTTGAGGGTAGTCACAGTATGTGAGACATTGAGATTACTATCCTGCAGTGTAATCAGTGTTCTCCCCAGATATTTCATATAGCATCCTGGTAAAAAAAGAAAATTTGAAATACCATCATGTGTCTAAAAAATATAGCAAAAAAAAAGAGCATCACATCCATATATATAACACAATCAATTCAGATAGCATCACATTACCATGATGCTAAAAGGTCCTAGGGAGAACACTGATCTTGCAGCAAAAGCTGCTTTAACTATCTATATAAAGCTCTATATTTCAGAAGGTAGAAGAATAGTCTGCCTATGCTGTATTTTAAAGTTTGATAAAAAAAAAAAGGATATATAATCAAAATGTTATGTTTTTTGATAGCATATAAGCATGATAAGTTTAGATATGATTGTTTTTAAAAAATATTTATCTTTTATAATTTGGTAAGTTATTGTAGATTTGAATGTTTTCTTTTTCCACTAGATGTAGAAGGTTTTCTAGGAGAAGGTTTTCTAGGAGTGACCTTTCCTTTTTTTAATTACATATACATGATGTAACCAGCATGTTCCTATTTGAATTATAAACAAAATAAAACAGTTATTGTTTTTCATACATTAAGATTTTATGGAAGAAAGAAAGAGAAAAGAAGAAATTAGAATGTTTACAATCCTTTGTGGATCTAGGTTGTGGCAATGGATTACTGGTACATTTACTGGCTTCTGAAGGTGTAAGTTTTTACACATTTTTCATGTTTTTTATTTGTCAATGCATCTACATCTACGTAATACTTCTTAACTTCAATATGTTGAAGATTACAAGAAGGCACATTCTAGAATGAAGAACCAATTTATCTCTGCAATGCATATAATCTGTAAGTTTTCAAATCTTTAAGTTACATGCAATATTTTGTAAAGGTGTAAAAACTTCTGATATCAATTGTTATTTTTCAATAAAAATTGATTTATTCTAATATCAATAGCCTCATGATAGCTATTGTCAATGAAAATAAATTTATTTTAATATTATTTTTCAATGAAAAATGGTTTATTCTGATACCTGAAGCTATATTTCAATGAAAACTGGTTTAAACACCCCACTTTCTACTTATCATGCATAAACAGCAACAAAGTTTGTGAAGAATACAACCAGTTTACAATTGGCAAACAATCTAAATGCATCTACTCTCCCTGATAATATCGCAATTCTATAACACAACACAAAACAAGGCCTGCTCAGGGACAATGATTGTATGATACATCAAAAGTTGAAGCCTACATTGAACACAATGAGAAACAAATGAAGATGTAACTATAAGATTGAAACATACTGTTTATAGGAATATTTGAAGGGTTTTGAATTGAATTTATTAAGAAAAACAATTTCAAAGTTTGACAAAAACTCTGCATCCATGCTCATTGATGCCTGTTACCATGGCTACTGATTAATATACTTGTCTCAAGTTATATGTATAGATTGCACATGGAGCCTTAGTTACAATTTATATTGTGTACTACACATGTTTTTCCTTACATCTGTTTTATGGTAGCTCGCTTGTCGTGTTTGGGAATTTCTGTCAGATTTTCGAAATCCTCTGGTTTAATCCATTTGAATGCCTTAACAAATTTTGCCCGGTGAGCCCCATTTTTCTTTTATAATTCTTTTACATGTATAATGATAAGCTGTCTGTTAAAGTCTTATAAAATTTTAATTATTTTTTAATAGTTTTTGAGGACTTAAACTTGTCAATAATAAAGCTATGAAAAGTCAAAAGAGAACATTTTCCCGCCAAAATTTCAATGGCTAATATCTCGAAAACAAGGTGACCTATATATTTGTTTGCTCTTTTGATTCCTTTATTAATCCCCTATCAATATATACTAGTGTTTTGAAAAGTTAATTACTTTGAAACTGAGAAGCCAACTCCCTTAAGGGGTTTTATTGACAGATATACATATAAACTGTCTTAAAACTATTCCACTGTCAGCATTTCCTATGTTTTAAAAAATAATCTTCCTGATTTCTATTTCAGCATTCAGGCATAGGACTAGATATAAGAAAACGTAAGATTTGGAACATGTACGGCAAGGAGACAGTATTAAAGGTAAGTTCATATCTCTCTGTGTTCTACTCACAAACTATCTTTTACATCCTTGTAAGCAGAAAATTTGGAGATGTCATCCTGTTTCTAGAAATTATAGCATCACATCTATAACACAATCAACAAACAACTCTAAAATTACCTTGATTTAAAATGCTTTTGAGAGAACACTGCATATTAAGATAAAATTATTAAAGTTAACCCTTAGTGACACTGAATATAATATTTTTGTAGTATTTTTAGTTTCCGTAGGAACTCTCAAAGGTCTGTCATTCAATATTTTTTGGATTTTTTTTTTATCATATTGAGTTTTTAAGAACTTTTTCTGTTATAGTCTAATATAAATAACATTAACTCTTTCACCGATTGCTGTCCTGAGAGAAGCTACTCTGAGACAATGGCTTCCCTGGCTAATATGACTCAAGTGGGGGATCTTTATAAAAAATATCATTGAAAGCTTGTCTGTAGTTATTTTTTTTTTTTTTGTCTTTATTTTATTCACTTTTTTGTCTTTATTTTATTCACTAACACCATATTCACAGTTTTGTTTATGTTTTGTTGATTTTTTCTTATCAAAAATTCAAAATTTGCAAATTTTTGGCATAATTTAGATGAAATTAAAAATTGTAATTTTTTAACCCAAAAGGACAAAAGTTGGAAAAATTTAACAAGGCTGTACAAATTCCTAACACTGAGTGATGTCCATTCCAAGCATTTCATGTCAAAAAAGTATACTAGTGTGGTTTTAATTCTTCCATATTCTTTAAAAAAAAAATGTTTCCTTATTTCAAATTCTCGTAAATTACATAAATATCATCTGATTTTGACACGGAGTTCAACAAAGTGCCATGTTTACACTTTCATTTGGGTATTCAACAAAGAAAGATAACTTGTGTTTGCAATGATTTGAGTTGGAAATGTTGAAAGAGGTATCTCAATCCAAGTAAACCAGGACTTATTGTCAGCTGTATGAAGTGTGAATTCTGGTAAAGTGGAATTCGTCGGCAAAAGTATTAAGGTCATCCATAATGACGTCTTGTTTTTGGAAAATGACGCAGTCATTGTTCCATAACTGCCGACCTGATTTCTCTGCCTACCGCGCTTGGTTTCGTATTTACTAATTTCAATACAAACTGGAATGTGCTTGTGTTATCATTAATATGCATGAGCATTGTGTAGTAATCAGCCAGGAACCAGTTTACAAACTAACTGGTTTCTGTTTGTATTCCACTACAGTCAAACAAAGTGTTGTAGTTTGACAGGAACCAGTCCAGAATTTTGTAAACTACAAAACGTAATCGGTTATTATCATTCCGTTTTGGTGTTTCATACCGACTTTTATGGTTTGAATAAGCTTAAGACCCTTCAAACATTAATGTGATAGGTATATTAAAGACTGTTTTACAAAAGGATGAAACTGTTTTGCTTTAAAAGTCGTACTATAGTGATATATGTTATGTACGGATTTCCACTCTCACCGGTTAATTTCTTCTTTTACACGTGCTTTTGAAACTTCCTGTTTAAACATCGCAAGTTTTAAAATTGTTTTTTGAGTGAATTAAACTTATTTTAACAATCACGAAGCGTTCGGGAATCATTTCAAGCAGTTTCTTCTTCTCTTTGATGATGGAAAATAGGTTTTCTCAAGAAAATACCGCAAACGATCGCAGAGGAATTGAAACGTACAAGTCAAGTCGGCACCTGGTTAAATTGGCATCTAGTCAAATCGGCACCTATTTGACGTCAATTGGGCTTCCAATAATATTTATTATAATATTTTCTATTCAATTAATTAATAACTGTTACCAAGTACATAGTGAATATTAGGTAAACAACGAAACCAAAGTGAATATGTTGTTGTGTATAAAAGTAAACAACGAAGCTATTGTTTTAACCATTAGACAATTATTAAAATTAAATGGAAAACTATGAGTCCCTTTCAATAAATCAAACTTTCATGCCAAATAATTAGCAAATTTAAGGATGTTTTTTTTTTCAGTAATGTTTAAACAGCATTAAACAAACAATCCTGTAAAAGACTCAACTGGTTAAATAATGCATAAAAATATCCAATATCTCATGTTACATGTATTAGTCCAAATAATAATGACGTCTGACAAGGCTATTTTATTTTTTTCTGGGACGCCTTCCTAAGACGTTCGTAGGAAGGCTTCCTAAGAAGGCGTCCCAGAAAAAAATTAACATAGCCTTGTGGTCATAGGAAGGTGTCCCAGAATAAAATTTAAAAAGCCTTGCCAGACGTAATAATTATTTGGACTACTCATATATATCATTAAAAATACACCAAAAAAATCGGTATCGGGATCGTTCGCCCTGATTACATGTTCGCCCTAGGTTCGTTCGCACTGAGTTTGTTCGCCCTGGTAATCCGTTCGCCCTGAGTTCGTTCGCCCTATTCTCATTAATGATATGTATATGTTACATTAATAAAAGAAATGTATATTTATATATATTAAAATTTATGTTTATCTATTAAAGCTGAATACAGAATATTAATTAAAGAAAATTCATGGCTGCATTGTTACACTTTATTTTATAATTACTTTTAATTACTGTTGATTGAATTTTGATTGCTGATTAGGTATAATTTGAAATCTTTGATATCACTGATTGTTATATGAGTTGTCTTTGATGGATTAATAATGAAAACAACATTTTTCTCAAATAAAATAGTCAGCTTGGATGGGTAAAAACACTGATGTACAAATTGTTAGGCATTAAAGGGAAATTATTTTCGCAGCTTGGCTTCTTTGATCTCAAGTGTGTTTTGACAAATTTGTTATATATGGAAGTGGATTATGGAACCGCTGCATTATCCATAAACTATAAAGTTATATATATAAATAACTTAGTCTTTAGTTGTTTCATGTCAAATACTTTGTAGCTGTAGACATAATACATCGTAAATATTCGGCGAAATTGTAGACTGACTTCAACATATTCAATTAAATACACACAACACAACACTATAATAAAAAATAAAAATCAGGGCGAACATACCCAGGGCGAACAGGTATCAGGGCGAACGGTCTCAGGGCGAAACGGAACTAGGGCGAACAGTAACTAGGGCGAACAAAAATCAGGGCGGACGGACCCGGATTCAAAAAAATCATGTAGTTGAGAAAAATAAATACATACAAAATGTACATGAACATCCAAAAAAGTGAAAGTTAGTATTAACTCTTTTTGCTTTAAAAATTTACAACTGCATTTAAGTATTGAATGCTTTTTTTTTGTAAATTCATTGAGGTGTAAAAGCGTTGACCGAAGTACTTTTTGTATGAAGCGCGTAAGCGTAAGCGCTTCATTCTAAAAATGTGCACACGGTCAACGCTTTTGCAACCCTATGAGGTTACAAAAAGAAACATTCAATACTTATAATTACTTTTTTTTAGCTAGGATCATGAAAACACGAATTTTTTAACTTTTTTATTCAATTCATCTGTGCACTTTATTGTGGGACCACGTGTTATCATGAATGAAAAGTTTTATTGAGTGATGCAATTGCTTGAGGAATAACATGTGATGTGCAGTTAGCCAATCAGAATAAAGTATTATAATGAAACATATATCAAATGTAGTTATAACAAAATACATTACGTTGTAAGAGTTATCTCCCCAAACACTGTTTTTCTTGTGGCCACCTCTCCTTCGTAACCGTAAAAGATTTTATTTTACCAAATTGCTCGTTACATATTTAGGATAAGAATATTCGTTTGAACCATAGCTCTATGGGGACTCCATATGAGAGTTATTCCCCCTTTTTCATTTGATTCAAGCGATATGCATTTTCAACTGGTAAACCATAACTGATAGAGACCTAGGGTCTTCATGAGGTCATTGGTACTAAAAATGAAAATGAGGTCAATGTCAAAGGTCAAGGTCATATTATAAATTTTGATTTTGGCTTATTTTCACTTCTTTTCAAATACTGTATGACATTTTGACAAATAATTTTTCATAAATTATTAGTTGCGACATGTCCTTACTTGTATATTTTGGTTGAAAGGCTGCGCATACAATAAAAGGGAGTTTTTGTCCATCTTACATTTAAAATTACGCGTCAAGTGGTAGTACTCATTAACCAAACATTTTAAAGACCTAGGATATTTTGATTCAAGGTCCATGGTTTGTGACCTTGAAATTGAGGTCAAGGTCATAGGTTAATAGGACGTCATAAAGCCATAGGAACTAACATTTTAAACTGATTTTTCATATTTCAATATAAAAATAGATCTTTTCTAGTGGAAAGACTTCAATTGTTCTCTGAACAATTTGTTTTTAATTTACTTCATATTTTGTGGGAGAAGGGGGTTCAGACAATGTGGTATCAGGTCTGTTTGCGCCCAATACACTTTCGCACCTCGCACGTTCACACCCAAGGTCCGTTCGCACTCTACTCATTCGCGCCCAATTTTAATTCAAATTCAAGTTGAATAATTGGAAAATCATGATTGTTGTTTTAAATTGCTTTGGTGTAAATACTGAATGTATTTATAGCTTGGTATGAGTAAAACATTGAAGATTTTAAAGGAAAAACACAAAAGATAATTGTTTTTAAGCCCTTTGATCTGAAACAATGAAACAATAAAATATAGGAACCAAAATATAGCAATCCACTATTATAACCAAAACATGATAAAATTTATTCAACACACAGAAAAAAAAATAGTCAGAATCTCACTTCATTATGAAAGAGGTCAATGAAACAAAGTATAGCAATACACTAACCAAAACATGATTAAGAGTTATTCCACGCTAAATAAAACGTTGACAAAATACCACTTTATTTAGAAAGGATTATTATTATCTTTAACAATACGCTATCCAAAACATGATTAAGATTTATTCAACACAAAAAAAAATGCTGTCTCACTTTATTTTGAGACAATGACAACAATTATACTTATAAGAAAACACTTGCTTACAGAGTTATTAAACACAAAACCAATTAAGATTAGTTGCGAACATGTAGGGTGTGAAAGTGAAAGGGGGCGAACATGAGTTGGCGCAAACGTGAATGGGCGCGAACGGACCCGGATTCAGCCTATGTACCAGTGAGAAATATAGAAGCCTTTCTACAGTATTTATTTGTACAATTCAGGTAGTCTTGACCTATTCATTTGTCTTAAAAAAAACCAGCCAGTTGGCACCTTCACTTCACACACACACATATACGAATATCAATTATATGCTTACGAGACATGTTGCATTGTTAAACTAATTACGGTATGTGAAAATCAAGACTTGCATAAAAACTATCCCAATATTAGAGACAGTGGCGTCATTTTTCTTCAGAGCTTTCAGCTCTTTGATTGTTTTAAGGAGGTCACTGTAACACCATCTGCAGAAAATACATTCCCTGAGTATGATTGGCTGATTGGTAACCATAGTGATGAGCTGACACCATGGATGCCTGTATTTGCAGCAAGGTACTTGATGAAAGAATATATATGTAAAATTTCTTAACAATAATATCATTTATAGCAGTGTAAACCCTGTGATTATGGTTTGTCTTGGTCAGAAAATAAAGACCTGGAAAATATCTTGTCTTTTAAAATATTTGACTGGCAATATGACAAATCATTTTGTTAATTTGATTAAGTAGACATAGAAAACACAGATAACGCTTGTCAAAGATATCCATTATTGTTTGATACATAATTCCATATACATGTAGAAATTACATTACTCCATATACATGTAGAAAAAGAATCATAATTCCATATATGTATCTAGAAAATTTCATAGTTCGATGTAGAATTTAACCTTAAAACTAAATATCTAGGTACAAGTATATTTATTATCACATATATGCTATTTTAAACTTTAATAGTTTACTTTTAATATATATATATACATTCAGTACAAAGAAATATGGAGAAAGTGCTATTAAAAAAATACCTCTGTAATGATCAATAACTGTAAATTCAGAAATTATTGCGATGTTTTTATCATTGGGAAAAATGCGACAAGGTTATAATGGCAATAATTTAAACAGGCATTTTAATTTTTTTTATATCTGACATTAAAAATAGATTTTTCTCAATATCGCAAAAAATAAAATTGCATTTTAGTCTAAAATGACAAAATTGTAACTAGATATCATTGAGATGGGAACCATCTCTGTGGGCCCCGCTGTGAATAATGTGCATTAAAAAATTGTATCTTTACCATAGGACATGGGTTTGTCAACTGAAACCAAAGTTTTTGACCTTGACCTTTGACCTAGGAAGTTGTACATAAATTATGACACACCCTTTGGTGTTGGTTTATAAACATGTCAAGTATAAACTTTGAAATGATAACGGTTCTCAAGATATAGAGCGGACACGATCTTTACCATAGGACATGGGTTTGTCAACTGAAACCAAAGTTGTTGACCTTGACCTTTGACCTAGGAAGTTGTGCATAAATTATGACACACCCTTTGGTGTTGGTTTATAAACATGTCAAGTATAAACTTTGAAATGATAACGGTTCTCAAGATATAGAGCGGACACGATCTTTACCATAGGACATGGGGTTGTCAACTGAAACCAAAGTTTTTGACCTTGACCTTTGACCTAGGAAGTTGCACATAAATTATGACACACCCTTTGGTGTTGGTTTATATACATGTCAAGTATAAACTTTGAAATCATAACGGTTCCCAAGATATAGAGCGGACAGGATCTTCACCACAGGACACAGGGTTGTCAACTGAAACCAAAGTTTTTGACCTTGACCTTTGACCTAGGAAGTTGTACATAAATTAAGACATACCCTCTGATATTGGTTTATAAATATACATTTCAGGTATAAACTTTAAAATGATAACGGTTCTCAAGATATAGAGCCGACACAATCTTTACCATAGGACATGGGGTTGTCAACTGAAACCAAAGTTTTTGACCTTGAACTTTGCCCTAGGAAGTCGTTCATAAATTATGACACACCCTCTGGTGTTGGTTCATATACATGTCAAGTATAAACTTTGAAATCATAACGGTTCCCAAGATATAGAGCGGACACGATCTTCACCACAGGACACAGGGCTGTCAACTGAACCAAAGTTTTTTTTACCTTGACATTTGACCTAGGAAGTTGTACATACATCATGACACGCCCTCTGGTGGTGGTTAATAAGCATGTAAAGTATAAAGTATTAAATCATAATGGTTCTTTAGATATGGAGCGGACACAAAGTTAAAGTGTTACGGACGGACGGACAGACTGATCACTATAGGGCGACCCGCCTAAAGATGGGGCCCTAATAATGAATGCGCACAATAATTTCTGAATTTACAGTATTGAGGTGTGTAGATTTGACTTTTTGTTAATTAGGATTCTTTTGTACTGTTAGGTGCATAATATTTAAATATGAACTCTCTTAATATATTTTAGATCCAGTTACTCATGTAGATATTTTGTGTTACCTTGCTGTCATTTTGACTTTGACTGTAAGTTCAGCGGTAAGCAGCAAGGACTGAGTAATTACAGAACATATCTGAATTTTGTGAAGGAGGTAGGGGAGGTGTGTGGATTTAATGTGGAAGAGGATACTCTGAGGATTCCATCCACCAAAAGAGTAAGTCTGATATAACATGCTTTAAAACCCTTTCCTCAATAAGGGCACCTTTGGACGTTTCCCCCTTTTCTCCATGATGACGCCTGTTGACGCCTGTGTAGTGCCTTAGATCCTGCGTCTGCCTTACAAAAAAACTTTATCAAACTTTAAAAAATTTGTATCTGATATAAAAAGGTTATTCATGAGAATATCTCACTGGAATTTCATTTATAAAATATTCGTTTTTGCAATGCATTAATACTCTAAACCTGATGTTTTTTTTTATTGAAAAAATCCTATGCATATCAAACATGTAAAAAAAACAATTCCAAGGAGGAAAGGGTTAACTGGGAAACCATATACCACAGCTTTTAGATTTTAATATGTTGTTACTGGTGACAAAATGGAGGTCAAGTTAAGTTTTGACAATTCTCACTTGCACCATTTAGGAGTTATTGTTCTTGTGATATTAAAAAATACCAGGACACAAATAAATGTTTAAAATCCTGTTTGCTGTCATGCTGACAGCCTCTTGTGAGGGACAGTTTAGAATATGCAGTGCATTAAGTATTTATAAGAGACAATTGGAAAGCTAAAAATCCTGTCTAATCTAGTGAACAATTACACTTTCAAATATGCAGTAATTGAAACTAGGTTCCAGCCCCTGTCACATAGTAACAGTTCTAGGTGTTGACCTACTTAAGTCATAGTGTTTAATCTAATGGAAAATTTATTTTCTGTTGACATTTCATTGTTTTATATATATATATATAGCTAGTGGGAGGAAATCTAATATAATAACCATTTGTCTATATTATTCTAAGGCTGTTGAAAACATTTGTATTTGAAGGGTTTATTTAATTGCAGGTGTGTTTTATTGGACAAGACAGAACATATCCTAAAGAAGAAGAATCATTAATTGACGATAAAAGATCTATTTATATCAGGACAAGATCAAGTTCCAACCAGTTATCAAACTCTGAAGCAGACGACCAGCATAGTGCTAAATACCAGAAACTTGACAATGGACAAAAATGGTCCAAAGAGTTTGAGCCAAGGGATCAGAGTAAAGAAAAGTCACGGAACTGTCAAAATATTGACAAAGATATAAAAAATTTAATTATAAATACTGTATTTAAGAAAGTGTTAGACTGTGATGAAACTGAAGTTAGACATTTATCTGATGGGAGGACATGGCATAAAGGAGGTGAGAAAGCTGTTGTTTCTTTGTGAACAATTGTAAATAAATTCTAATGGCTCTTTGCTAGGGGAAGCAATTATTTAATTTTACATTCTGTCCAATTATATTCATGTTGAATTCCATTAAAACTTGCTGTTACCAAAAAAACAACTGAATTGATTTCAGCCAAACTGATTTGATAAGAAATTTATAAAAAAGTACTATTTTGATATTAGTGAGATAATATAAAAAAAGAAGATGTGGTATGATTGCCAATGAGACAACTCTCCATCAGAGACCAAACATCACAGAAATTAACAATTTAAGGTAATTTTTTATTGAGAAATACTGAGATAGATGTTTTAATATATCAATTGATATCAGGCCTGTCATATTGTGGCACACACATTTTTAGTATTAATGTTTTGAATCAATGTTAAAAATAAAGGTCTATCCTTTACCTTTTCAAAAAATCCGCTGTGATTTTATAAGCCAACAACTCACAAAAGTGCATTAATGAAAACACATCTTTCATTATACATTTCTATAAGCTTTATTTCACAACTCATGTTTGTCATCATAATTAAGTTTTGCGTAAAAAATAATGAGACTTAACAAAGTCTTAATTATTTGATTGATTTTTGGTTGCTTTACGCCACATTAGCACAAAAAGGCTATATCGCGGCGATTTAATTATTTGTTCATTAAAGTTATATATTCGTCTAGAATTTTTTTATTGGATATTCGAATCAGAAATAAAATATATTGTTATATATTTGTACTATGCAGGTTCCCTACCATTAGGAGAAGTTGTCAAGTTATTTGAGAAGGACATATTAAAACAGCTGAAATCTGAATGTGGTGGGTTACAGACTCTACTGAAAAATCATAACAGTATATTTCATGGTATTTAGATTTTATCATACCTTGAATAAAACAATAAATTTATTGGCATACATTCAAAATATATGAAAATATGAATGGTATAAAATACATCAGCCATGCTTCTAATAAAGGGAGTTATAGGTAAAATATCAATGAAACAACAATACAAAAAATATCAGCAAAATGTAAAAATATTTTGCATAGAACCATTGTCAGAAGACTTTAATGTTTCAACATGGCACAGCAAATTGAGCAAAGCATTAAAAGTTATCATGGCCAATTCAATAAGTCCAAGTTTAAGAGTGTCTATTTTGTACATATTTTTGAAGAAACACATAAGATATTCATTTTGAAGAGGACTTAATTCACTCTGAAACACCATGTATTAAACTTAAGAATTTATATATGATTATAAAAATATTTTGCTAATAGCAAACATGCAATTATTTTAAAAGGACCAATGTAGGGGAATTTTCATTTATAATAGCAAAGAACTCTTGAATGACAAAACTAATTTGATCATTGTGATGATAATATTAAAATGAATTGTTCCAATATATTTAAAATAAGCAAAAATATACTAGTAAAAGAAATTATCTTTAATTCAAGAATAATTTTCACACCTATTTTTTTTTCTTTTCAAAAATTACTTTTTTGTTGCTAAAAATCTTACTTAACATAAATTTAATGATTGATTATAATGTATTCCATAAAATTTAAGCAAGTGTCATTAGCTTTTCTGAAAGCACAAAAATAAGGAAACCATAGATTAAAAGACTTTATAACAAATGGATCATACATTGTATCCTAATAGATGAATAAATGTAAAACAAAACAAAAAGGTAAAAAATATTTAAAAAGAATGGAAGCTACAAACTCTTCATACATAATGTAAAACTGATGCTTAATGTACGTACAGGCTAAATATTAAATTCATCTTTTGGTTACATCAGGAAAAGAAAAAGAAGTGTCAACAAATTAAGCATGTTAAGTTTAAATTTCACAATGATATATAGTTATGCTGTAAATTCAGAAATTATTGTGAGCATTTATTATTTCCATTTTTCAACAATGGACACAAATGTGAGATTAATTATTGTGATCCAATGAAAATCTGCATACATATATATGTTACTAATACAACAGAATGCGAGTTCTTATTATTGTGATAGTCATCAAATTGCATTATTCGCATTAATAAAAACCTTGCAATAATTTCTGAATTTACAGTACTTTGTGCATGTATTGTTACACGGAAAATATGTCACCATAAGATTAACTGCAGTGGCAGATCCAGAAATTTTCATAAGTGGGGTCCCACTGACTGCCTAAGAGGGGGCCCACTTCAGCCCCACCCTAAATCCGCCTCTGAACACATCATAATCTCATTTAGAAACAATACAATTAGCATACATCATTATACACTTATATACTAATCATTTGATTAATAATTTATTTCAGTATCTGGTGGCAGTGTACAGTTACGAGACTTGAGTTTGGATGAACCATACAGTAAAAAGTCACAGCTCTCAAAAAAAGACAAAAGCCAGTACTTTAAGACTTTACAGTGTTGGTTTTATGCAAACCATCCTGATGGATGTCCAAGGACTGAGGTCACATGTACTTTTGCACATGGTGAAAACGACATTAAACAAAACATCTGTGATAAAACGAAGATTTTTAAGGCAGATGATTATTCTGTTGATGATGGATGAATTGCCTGTCGTTTTTAATTATAGAAAATAAATGATATATAAATATTGTTTTCCTATTTTGTAAAATATTTAATAAATTTTTCATTTTTGTAATAATACAAATCAAGTTATGCATGATATGCAATATATCTTCCAAGGGTATACATGTATTGGCATTGTTCTTTAAATCACTTTTTGTAATAATGTAGTTATCAATGAAAAGTTTAAATATTTTGAGCAATAAAACTTTGTGTTATATGTTGTTGTCTACCCAAAGACAATACTGTGGATTCATTAATATTCATTGGATACAATTTTCAAGGTTTTTTGTTGATACAGGTTAGCCATGAATTCAGATGTTTAAGAATTAAAAATTTTCTGTCAGGTTGTATGCAGAATATCACAAAGCAATGAAATCACATATCAAGAAAAAAGTGAGTTTTCTGCAATTCACGAAAATTGGTACCCACAAAAATAAATGAATCCAAAATATGTCTCAGCAGGGTTTCTGCTGGCGGTCACCATTTTGGCAATTTGTGAAAAAATAATAATTGTGGCAATAAAAATTCGTCATTTGCGAAAGAATTTGGCGAAAGAAATATATATAACGATTTATTTTCCTCCATCTTGTTTATTTACTTTTTTCGAGTTTCTCAGACTTTACCCTATCAGACAATACTCGGAATTCACCTTGACCTCATTAAGATTTGGACAGAAAATCAATAATCAGCTGATTGTATTTTTAACCGGATTTTTGTGACAAAAATGTCGGTTATTGATTTGGGGATGTACGGCGGGCGGCCGGGCGGTCACGGGCGGTCGGCAATCAAATGTTGTCCGGGCATTAACTCATGAACCGTTCAACCAAAGCTTTTAAAATTTTAATATGTTATTACTGACAACTATACGAAGGTCAAGTTCAATAATGGCGATTTTGACTTTTACCGTTCAGGAGTTATGGTTCTTGAAAGGCGGCAATCAAATGTTGTCTGTGCATTAACTCATGAACCGTTCAACCAAAGCTTTTAAAATTTTAATATGTTATTACTGACAACTATACGGAGGTCAAGTTCAATAATGGCGATTTTGACTTTTACCGTTCAGGAGTTATGGTTCTTGAAAGATTGAAAAATGGAGTTTTCAGTCGTGTTCGTGCATTTACTCATGAACTGTTCTACCAAAGCTTCCCAAATTTTAATATGTTGTTACTGAGGACAGAATGGAGGTCAAGTTCAATAATGACGGTTTTGACTTTTACCGTTCAGGAGTTATGGTTCTTGAAAGATTGAAAAATGGAGTTTCCAGTCGTGTCCGTGCATTTATGCATGAACTGTTCTACCAAAGCTTCTGAAATTTTAATATGCTGTTACTGATGACAAAATGGAGGTCAAGTTCAATAATGACGATTTTGACTTTTACCGTTCAGGAGTTATGGCTCTTGAAAGATTGAAAAATGGTGTTTCCCGTCGTGTCCGTGCTTTTCTCATGAACCATTCAACCAAAGCTTTTGAAATTTTAATATGTTGTTACTGATGACAAAATAGAGGTCAAGTTCCATAATGACGATTTTGACTTTTACTGTTCAGGAGTTATGGTTCTTGAAAGATCGTAAAATGGCGTTTCCATTCACGTTGTTGCATTTACTCATGAACCATTCAATCTAAGCTTTTCAAATATTATTATTTCAAAATGTAGATACTGATGACAAAATGGAGGTCAAATTTGATATTGATGATTTTCACTTTCACCATTCATCAGTAATGGTTCTTGTGACATTGCCAGGACACAAATAAATGTAAATAAATCCGGTTTGCTGTCGTTGTGACAGCCTCTTGTATAGCTATGGACAACAAAGGACTAATTAATAAAAGTGTTGATTGAATTGTTTGACAAAATGATATGATTAAATGGCTTCTGCTAATGTTACATACAGAATTTGCGACGCACGTGTTTGAAGTAAACTTTTGATGTCTCCTCTCCTTTTAAAGATAGTTTAGAAAAGAAAGCTGTTGTTGTGACGAAAAATGTTCAAAAGCAAGAAAAATCTCCGATTTAAAACTTTAATTATCCTTTGACTTTAATATAGGTAATTGATTAGGGAGACTACTTTAAAGTCGTTTGAGTGACACACGTGTTTCAAGCATTTTACGTCTCAAAGAAAAGTTGTTTTAAATACAATGAATATTTTTCCCTTTTAAGTTAAAAAAAATCTGTTGTTTTAAAGTAAATGTTTAGTGTTTATTCATTAAAATGTAGATTCTAAAATAAGTTTTAGAGAATAATCATAGACACAATGGGTCAAAATCATCTTATTTAAGGGAAAAAGGGGGGGGGGGGGGGGGGGGGTAAGAAAAAAAGGTAAATTTTAAACAAAAAATATATTTATAATACTTAAAATAAATTAATAAAGTGGCAAAAAATATATTGTTTTGGCGATAGAGGTGGTGAAAAAAATAATTGACCCAGGGGAAACCCTGTGTCTAATAAACTTTTATTTTAAATTTTAGGAATAACTTTTAGAAAGAAAAATCTTTTGGAACAGCATGTTTTAATATCAACAAGAAATGACATACAAAGTTAATAGAAATTAAAAAATAGTAGCAAGAGAAAACAGCGCACAGTTTTGTGGATTTACCTGACATAAAATTGAGAATGGAAATGGGGAATGTGTCAAAGAGACAACAACCCGACTGTAGAAAAAAAACAACAGCAGAAGGTCACCAACAGGTCTTCAATGTAGCGAGAAATTACCGCACCCTGAGGCGTCCTTCAGCTGGCCCCTAAACAAATATATACTAGTTCAGTGATAATGAACGCCATACTAATTTCCAAATTGTACACAAGAAACTAAAATTAAAATAATACAAGACTAACAAAGGCCAGAGGCTCCTGACTTGGGACAGGCACAAAAATGGTTTATTTTTTCCTGATTTTTTTCTCCCATTTCCATATTTTAAAATTCCCATTTAATGTACAATTTCCATGCCTGGCCCAGTGTTCAAAATTATTGTAGAAAATAAGTTTAAACTTTAATAAATAAGCACTTCAAAGAAAATAATTCCCCTATGAGATGGCACAAGCTATTAATCTGAGGTATTTTTTTGTTTCCCTATTTTAACATGCACTTTTCAATTTCCATTTCTCCTGGACCAGTTTATTTGGTTGAATTTTGTTCTCCAAAGTCTTTTGCCAATAATGAGCTTTAATCACTACAATTTTTATATTTTTTTGTAAACCCTACCTCTGTGTGATATAAGAGATCCCATGCTCAAATATGGAATCTGCTAAATAACAACTGTAGTTATTAAAATGGTGAAGTATGGCGGATGAGCAAGCCTGTTACTGTTTGTTCAACCGATGCATGTCAAATTTAAATATTTTGTTCCTCATCACAAATTAAGCAAGTTCGATATTATGTATTTTCACTTTTGTCGTTATGGAGTTACAATCCTTAATCATGTTAATCATGTTAATAGCAGTGGCGGATCCAGAGGGGGGGTTCCGGGGGTCCGCACCCCCCCTTTATTTTGGCCGATCAATGCATTTGAATCGGGACATATGTTTGCACCCCCCCTGCACCCCCCCCCCCCTTTGCCCTGGGCTAGCACCCCCCCTTTCGAAAATTCCTGCATCCGCCACTGAATAGGAAAAGTTAATTTGTCAGCTTATTTCTAGTTTTATTGAAAATATTGAATTGATTGATTTTGTAAAAACTATTTGATTAAGATTCAGTGATGACCATTATTACATTAATGTAAGCTTAAAGTTATTAATATACACAATCAAATACTGATATTGTCCTTCCCTCATTATTTGACACCAACAATTTCCTATAGTCTTTGCTAAAACAAATCGCAATAGGTTCATTCAGTCCGTCTTCCTGCCTCAACACCACTTCACTGGATGTTCCATCTGATGATAATCTATGAATGTTGTTTGAAGATCTCCCTACTATATAGATATTTCCCTTTCCATCACTGGTAATCCCATCTGGTCCCTTAAGATTCTTAGAGCTGAAGGTGAAAATGATGGTACCATCTTCCTTGATACAATATATATTATCTTTGGTATATTCAGATAAATAAAGCTTGTCATCTCGAAAATGTATAAAATATAAAGTGTACGTCCCTATTTTGTGTGACTGTATTTCTTGCATACTGCTGTTTAACTTATACATTTTACCAAGTCCGCCAATATAAAACTTATCATCAACCCATGACACACCATGCGTTGCATCTTTTGGTATATCTCCTGCTGGAGCTGCTATATAATTTTTGATGAATTGTAATTTATGATTACCAAGGTTCACTACTATGGTATTGGTAGTGCTGTTATATGCAAGTCCCCATGGATGACAAGGAGTATCTAGCTGTACCTCTTTCAGACGCTTACCAACAACTTCATATATATAAAGCTTACTGCATTCTTTGGAGCAAACTGCAATCTTGTTTTGGTCAATGAAAACTATTCCGGTGATGCCATTTGATTGTACTTCTGAAGCAGTGAAAACTTTTATTTCATGATGAAGACTGAATGACCTAGGCGGATTCCTTATATCCAATAACAGCATAGCTTCATGATGCCTTGTTTCCTTGTACTCAACAGAACAAGGCTGTGATGTTATTTCTATTGACCCAAAATCTTGATCAAAGGCAAATATTGGTGTTTCCTTATATGACAAACAAGGTTCCTGTAATTTTGCAATGAAGTCTTTTATATTTTGGTTTTCATCAGCTAGAACCATTTTCATTTTTTGTAGAAAAAGAAATATTTGATTATTTGACCCATTTGTAGACAGAAACTCCATCTGTTTGGTATGCTCATAAACCAATTTAGACATTTGTTCAGCTTCATTACACTCGCTTTTCATCTTTAATAAGACTGTTCCTTGTTTGTCAGATAGTTTTGATAATGCTAACTTCTGCATTTCATCCAGCTTGTTTATTAAGGAAATCTTAGCTTTTGAAATTGATTCGACAATGGAAGTACCACCATCTTCAATCTTTTGAATATTGCTTTTTCTATTCTTTATTATCTCTTCTGTTGTTAAGAGTATTTGATTTAAACCTTCTGTTGTATTGCTTAAAAGGGCAGAAGCTTTTATATCTTTTGATGCTTCTTTTAAAGTTAAAACTTTATCACAACCTCGATGCTCTATAGAAATGCAGCTTTGACAACATACAGAGTCGTGGTATGTACAATAGAAGTCCAAAATAAAGTCAGAATGAAATGAACAATGGTTCTGTGAAGACATTACTTTAACAGGCATTGCTAATGATGCCTCTAAGTCAATCAGGTGGTGAGACATCAATATCTTTATAGTTTTGTGTGCCCTAAGACACTCATTACAAAGTGTTTCTTCACAATCCATGCAAAACTTCACAGATGGTGAACTATTGTCAATCCTTGCACATGGGGCACAGAAAGAGTGTGAAGACATATCTGGAAATAAGCAAAACATATTCATTTGTTGTTATGTGCTGTTGACATTTAGTAATTTATGCAACATTATTTCACAGTGTTTGGTGTTTGTGCAATGAAATCACCAATTCGGTCCCTGTCAGAACGAACATGAGAGAGAGTGGTGGATTTTAAAGATAAAATGGTTCATGCGTATAGTTTTCATATTGTCAATTAATAAAATATTTGGGTAATATTGGTATCAAATGAAAGTTTAAGGACTTGGGATCACGGGAGATTCTTTTTCAAAAGTTTGTTTTGAAAAATGACATGTATATAAAAATTAGAATAGAAGGCCATATTTGTCTCGTTGCTCAGATCAGAAAGATCTGGCCCAAGACCACAATTGATGACCCCGCTTTTCGTTGCGTATTTACGAATATAGTTCCCTTTAATTATAGTGTATTTTTTCTTTATTTTTTTTCTTTCCCTTTCTCATTCATTTCTTAGCTTTTCTTGGGTGGAAATGAAAGAAGAGAGCTGAAATAAACTTTTGGATGTTTTATTTTAACTGATTTTAATAAGGAAAGAGTGATTAGGCCAGGTGCAAAAAGGTAATATTTACACTTTTCGGAACATCTCTTGACTTGCCTATAGGGGTATGGATGTGTATTGGCCAAATTTGTATGATGCAAAGATGCAATTTTTCTGAAAATATTGCATATATTTTTGGACTTGTACTGTACATTACACACACAAAACATTAGACAAAAAGAATAGGCAAAATTTTTTTTATGCGACAAAACGTTATAAAGGAATGATAGAGGCCCAAACAAAAAAAATTGAGGAACAAATCATGGTAACAAATGATAAACAAATCGTATGATTTATTTGTGATTTGAAAGTGATAAAATTTCACATGCAAATGAGCTAACAAATCACAATAACAAATCACGAACAAATTGCTTACAAATCATAAGCAAATCAGGATAACAAATGATAAACAAATCTTATGATTTCTTTGTGATTTGAAAGTGATAAAATTTCACATGCAAATGAGCTAACAAATCACAATAACAAATCATGAACAAATTGCTTACAAATCATAAGCAAATCATAAACAAATTGCCAAGAAATTGTTTTGAAATCATTTACAAATCAGAAGCAAATTGTTTTCAAATCGTTAAGAAATTGTTATCAAATCTTTAACAAATCAGAAGTAAATCATATTCCTACGTCAAGCAAATCAGAAGTAAATCATATTCCTACCTCAAGCAAATCACAAGCAAATCGTAAATAAATTGGCATCATTCATCAATTTCACAGATTATAGCATTAACACCCAGATCAAAAATAAGTTCTGCCCCTGAAACCCCCAAATTTTGAAGCGCAAGTGTCTTCATTTTACCTTTAATAGCTAATCCACTAGTTGTAAAAAGGAGTACTATCTTTGGTTGCGATTAGGGACAAATTGTTCTTTTGAAGTTTCTCTTACTTTTTACCCGAATTTGACTAAAACGAAATTTGAAAAAAACATAGGCAACCACGTGTACTTAGTAGATTAATGTTGAATAGGTGATGGGTCTTAGTCTTGGTCCAAATCTGCTACATTGTAATATATATATATATATATATATAGCTTTGTCCATTTTGCCCGGGACATGGTCAGTAAACAACAATTAAAACATTAAACTTGCCAGTGAATTTTATCTGCTGGCTCGGGAAGCTATTCTTGAAATGTTTTGATCTGCTTACACATCTTTTACACATTTTTATTTTTAAAATTAATCCTAACAGCACTAAACTATCATGATTATAACGAGATACTGAAATGCAAAGTTTCTGAATTTTAAATGTTAACATTTGAATAGTATTAGTTAAATATGTGAAATTATAAATATAAAGATTCCTTACCATTCGTCATCTTTCATAGACTGAATAAAACTCCTCATCTTGCAACCTTCTTTGTTCAGTTCATATAGAACAGTATTTGAAATTTGAATTTGACCTCAACCGGAAGTCAGAGAGATAGATAAACAAAGAAAACTGGAATGCATTAACATTTTATTCATTGTAGCAAATCATCAATGAATCACATCAAAGAAAGTTAACAAATCGTTTTCAAATCATTTCATAGAATATTCAAAGTTAACAAATCATAACGAAATCACACCGTTCTAGCTAACAAAGTTAACAAATCTCTTTCAAATCATTTCATACGATATTCTAAGTAAACAAATCATAAAGAAATCACACAAAAACAGAAACAAATGGCTTACAAATCATACAATAGAAAGAAATCACATAGAAATCAGATTTAGGGAATTTAGAAAATTCTGATTTGTCTATGATTTTTTTAATGAATCGCAAGCAAATGGTACTAACAAATCGCAGAATCACGATTTGAAAGAGATTTGAATACGATTTGAAAGCAATTTGTTCATTTATTTTTCTGTTTGGGGGAATTAATTGTGGTCTCGGGCCATCTGTTTTGTACTGTCGAACTAGTACGCTGTAGTGATGACGGTGGGGTTATTAACTTCCTTGACCAGCTATAATTAGTTATCAAATATACCATGATTATGACATAGTACGCCAGACGCGCGTTTCGTCTATATAAGACTCATCAGTGACGCTCATTTCAAAATATTTTTAAACAAAGCCAAACAAGTACAAAGTTGAAGAGCATTAAGAATCCAAAATTCCAAAAAGTTGTGCCAAATACGGCTAAGGTAATCTATGCCTGGGATAAAAAAAATACTTACTTTTTCGAAAAATTTGTAAAAAGGAAATTTATAAAAAACAATGACCATATTATTGATATTCATGTCAACCTCGAAGTGTTGACTACTGGTCTGGTGATATAAAGCCCTCGCACTGTAATGTGCAATTAATTGGATGGAGAGTTGTCTCATTGACACTCACACACATCTTCCTATATCTATGTTAAGTGTTTCAGCACAGGCCATGATACGGTAGTCTTCGCATTGAATTACTGCCACTATATTTGAACTTACAAAATAGTTATATAAAAAAGATGTGGTATCATTGCCAATGAGAAAACTCTACATAAGAGAAAAATCGACAGAGAAATTAACAGCTATAAGTCACCATACGGCCTTCAACAATGAGCAAAGCCAATACCGTATAGTCAGTTTTAAAAGTAACCGAAATCACAAATGTGAACCAATTCAATCAAGAAAGTACAAGGATATTAACAACTGCTTGTCATCGTTGGTACTTTAAGAATTGGCCAAACCAAAGGCCTTTTTTGCTAAACACATCATTTCTATCAGCCACTTTATTAAAAACTCCAACTAAGAGAACGGAACATGCAACATATGGCATTATTTGTGAGCGTTCAATATGAATATAATGAAAATAACATGTTATATAAATTGAATGCGTCCGAAACGCTTTTCTGAATGTCCCTTGATAAGGAACGCTAAAAGGAAAATATCTCAAAGCCAAGATTTATAAATCCGAACTATTTGAAGAACTGTATTTCTTTGACCAAAATTAAGCTTTAAAAAAAAGACAAATCCTTAAGGCCAACTTTGTCTGATGTAGTTGAAAGCTTAGTTTTTTTTATAATTTCAAAATTTATAAAAGGACAATTTTAGAAAGGATTGTTATAAATCATGACAGTACCGAAGTACTGACTACTTAGCTGATGATACCCACGGGGACTGATAGTACACCAGCAGAGGTATCGAACCAGTGCTGTAAATAATGCATATCGGAGTACAACAATTGATCTATCAGAAAAAAACATAAACAGCTGCAAATGGGGTAGACAATTCAAATATGTACTGATCCGTCGAGTTCTTACCGGGTATAAATACAAATGTTAAAAATAGTCCTAATCTAGGTTCATTTTACAAAACCTACTATTTATTTGCCAAATGTTTTTATGTGTTCATAATTTAGCAACAAACATTACTTTCCAAAGAAATTTGCGATTTGATCCATGTCACACTCTCTTAATAACTGTACTAAAGCTAGAACATTTAAATGAAAGAAAATAATTACAGAAACTTTGTCAATATCTTACATGTCTTATCTTTAAAATTTAAAATCGTTAAAAGATTTATTAATTATTAAATTAAATTGATTAGACAACAGGTCGCAATGTAGAACAAAATAGATAATGTTTTATTGTTTGAACTTGATAGGAAGTAAAATGTACCTCATTTTGTTTGACAACAAGTTTTAACAAGTGATGCATATCTTGTGTAAAAATATCCATCTAAATGTCCACCTGATTTAAGGGAATAATGTCACACACTAATGAAGTGGTAGTTTAGTGTTACATCATCAGCTTTGTATACACATTTACCTTTTGTTGCGATGTTTGCTGTAAAATATGAGTCTTTTGGTCGTCGTGGGTTTTGTATAAACAATACCACGTGACTGCTATAAATAGAATTTCAAGAACACAATCCGTTAAAAGTCTTGAATTGTCACTTTATAAACATGATAAATTTATAAATTATTAACAAAATGTGATTTCAACTGCATGAGACGAAGTTGACCTTAGTTAAATTTGGCTATTATTTTTAGTTTCTGTTTTGTCATATTGCTATATGTTGACATTGGTTGAGTAGAAATATGTTTCGTTTCTTATGCATCCTTTAATTTTAAATATTTGTGCAGACATGATTAGAGGGGGTGACAGGGGGTATTCAATTCCCGCTTCCTTCCACTGACTCCCGTTTCCCGCAGTAATGACTCTCGCTTCCCTCCTCTTCAACTCTTCAACTCCCGCTTGCATCCCTTCGACTCTGCTTACCTCTTTTAACGTAGGCCTATCATATCGTTCAGATATGACTCTTTCCTTAATCACACAAAAAAACATTCTAGAACTCTGAACATACATCCATTTCTCCAACCAGTCCAACATAGTCACATACGTATCTAGCATACCATACCTGATAGATGAGTGACAATGACAAGATGCATAGGCCTGTGATGTAAAAAAAATCTAAGTTTAATATGGTTATACCTTTGGGAAAACCATATAGAAAAAATCTCTACTTACTTTCATGTGTATCCAAAAAACCCTGTCAATGGAGTTGCTATGTCAAGATAGATGAAGGTGCATACTAGTTTTGGATAAGCTCATAATTATTGTCCAAATTAGTATAACTGGGGGGAATTTCATTTGACCGGAATATTCAACCTACATGCATTTTCACGAAGTTCTAACAACTGATTAGATTTGTATATCCAGAACGCCATGTCAGAGGAGTTGCGATCACAAGATGCATACTTGATAGGGTTAATTTTATTTATTTTATCTATGGGAAAACTAATTGACCCAGAACCTCTTACCAATATTAAAGTTTGCATGTCAAGATCAACACAAACATATAATGCAGGATATTGGAAAGTCCACTATGACCAACACGACGGGTGCAACATACTGATATGCATACCCTTTCGCAACATAAGCATATTATGGGGTTCGTGTTGTTTATTGTTCTATGTTGTATCATTTGTACTATTGTTTGTTTGTTTGTCTTTTTCATTTTTAGCCATGGTGTTGTCAGTTTATTTTTGATTTATGAGCTTGACTGACCCTCTGGTATCTTATATAAAATGCGCGGAAATGAACACGCTTAGAATTTTTCTGTTAATCAAATGCAAAACGTTATAATGTTTTTTGGACTTACAATGTATACTAAACTGAACAAAGTTGTGTTATTTTAATTTGTTTAAAATCCCGAACCGAGACATATGTTTAGGTTTCCTTACATGACAGACAAAGTTCCTGTTTCGTCCCTCTTTTATAACCACTGGGTCGATGTCTCTGCTGGTGGACATTTTGTTCCCGAGGACATCATCCGCCCAGTAGCAAAACTACAATTGCATGAATTTACGAAGATCTAACAGGAAACTGGCTCGGACGTCGCCCAGTATAAAAAGGTCCGAAACAGACGTCACCATGGACACGGTGTCGTCTGATACGGCAGGTGTCCCTTCATCACCAGACATGACAAATAACACAAACATGACTCATTCAGATCATCGTCCTAGTGACAACAGCAATATTACACATATACAGCCATGTTCAGTTCTCCTCAAAGACATTTTGGTTTTTGATGACACAGTACAACACTGTCGCATTTCGAAATGTGAGACCAAAGGCTGCAAAAATTGTGCAATTTTAATTACAGATGCTGAATTCACTAGAAATTTGACCAAGAAGTCATATTTTACCAGAAGTTACGATGATCTGAATTGTAAATCGATAAATGTCGTCTACGGATTAGAGTGCAACTTTTGCGGATTGGTATACGTCGGTGAAACGAAAGGAAGGCTTAACTATGTGCGGTCATAGATCAGACATTAACCTCAATGCTAACGATATTCTATACCAGCATTTCAATCAGCCCGATCATGTTATCGTTTCCATGACAGTTCGCATTATCGAAAAGATATACCATAGCTCTAACAATCCTATTCTTTCAACAACTCTCCGTAGACAAAAAGAGGACTACTGGATTAGACAATTGGGAACTGCGACACCTTATGGTTGCAATGGCAAAATTGATGGTATAGGTATTATATCTAGTCATTCGTGTAACTCGGTAAATGTGATGAATATTTTCAACTCGACTCCTCGACGTAGACGCAGTCATGGTCATCGTCATTATACATCACCTTCACTGCATGATGTATCTATTAATGACTTGCTGCCATTTATACAAAAGCCGTTAGGTATTCATCACATTCGCACGAAACTTTATTCATTACCCCTTTCAAAACTTCATTCTCTGTTCAATTTATGTTTGGAATCCACTATTACAAACCCTCATTCAAACCTATACAAAATTACAGCTATAATTTCGGATATTGCAAGTCACAGACTTTTCAAGCCAGTCCGCATTGGCAAAGATGAAAAATAGAAAAGATCTTTCCTTAATCTTTCCTTTGCCAGCAAAGGTATCGATGGTGTCAACTTAGTCAATATCCTTCATAATAAATTAGTTCAATCGAAAATACCTCCTTATTTCAAAGACCAGTCTGTACCAATCATTTCTTATACCTATACCAAACCTATTGCAACTCAAATTTTCAATTACAAACACGTTTTGCAGGATCTAGATATTGACGACTTCAAGTCTAAACCTCCCGATTGCACTTGTGCTAGTTCCCAATTCACATATAATCCCGCTGGCCACGTTATTACCGGTGACCTCAACACTGTTAATAACACTTCTCTACGAAATGTGTTATCGAAAGGTCCGAAATATCGTGAGCCTAAATCCATCAATTGGAAATTCAACTTTAAAATTTTGATGGATTCAGTGGAGGATTATGCCAGGCAATGGGCTAAGCGCGAGAAGGAAGACGTAGACACTCTTGCCGAATGGATTAAGGCAGTGAGGTCAAATCAGAATTAAGAAACTGAATGGGTCTATCAATGCCCATGCTACGTCAATCTTTAAAGACCCAAATGTTGCAAAACACCTATCCTACCTCCATGACAAATATGTTGTTGTCCCCGCAGATAAAGCCACAAACAACATCGTTTTTGTATGTAAAACTCATTACATTAACTGCTTGATAAACGAATTAGGTATTGACAATTCACTTGGAAACTCGACATATACCCTCACGACACTTACCAAAGAGAAAATCCTGGATAAGCATAGGTCTGTTCTGTGTTCCTTTGGAATTTCAACCAAAGATGAAGAACTGGATCTGCCATCACTGATGGATACCTAAACTACATAAGTGTCCTTACAAACAACGGTATATTGCTGGGTCTTCTAAGTGCTCCACGAAACTTCTTTCTAAATTATTAACATCTATTTTATCAGCAATCAAAGACGGGCTTCAAAGTTATTGTGAAACTGCCTATTCTAGAGGGGACGTGAATCAGATGTGGATACTTAAAAATTCCAAAGATCTTTTAGAGTACATACAATCTAACTCTCTTTCATCTTGTAACAGTATTAAAACATTTGACTTTTCTACTCTGTACACTAGTATTCCACATTCCAAACTAAAAGACAAATTGAAAGAGTTGGTATTGCTTTGCTTAGTAAAAAAGAATGGCCAACGTAGATACAAGTATCTTGTCTTAGGGAGGGATAAATCCTACTTTGTAAAGGATCACTCTGATTCGAACAAAAAATTCTCTGAAACTGATATTATCAAGATGCTTGATTTCTTGATTGACAACATATTTGTTACGTACGGAGGACGTGTTTTTCAACAGACTTTCGGCATTCCAATGGGAACAAACTGTGCCCCTCTACTTGCCGACTTATCTCTTTATTATTATGAGGCTGACTTCTTAGGAAGAAAGATAAGAGGTTAGCACTATCCTTTAACTCTACTTTTCGCTATATAGATGATGTTCTTTCACTAAATAATTCAAAATTTGGTGACTATGTGGAACGCATCTATCCAATCGAGCTAGAGATAAAGGATACTACAGATACAGTTAAGTCGGCTTCATATCTTGACTTACATCTAGAAATTGACAATGAGGGTCGGTTGAAAACAAAACTTTACGACAGAAGAGATGATTTCAGCTTTCCAATTGTGAACTTTCCATTTCTAAGTAGCAACATTCCAGCAGCACCTACATACGGGGTATATATCTCCCAATTGATACGATATTCCCGTGCTTGCATTTCCTATCATGATTTTCTTGATAGAGGGTTGCTGCTCACAAGAAAGCTATTAAACCAAGAGTTCCAAATGGTGAAGTTGAAATCATCCCTTCGTATATTTTACGGACGCCATCACGAGTTGGTTGACCGTTATGGAATAATCGTATCACAAATGATATCGGATATGTTCTTTACGTCGTAACTACAATCCCCTTCCCTTTCCCGAATGTGACCTACTGAATTAGACTATTTACCGGATTTGTTATCAAATAAGCAACACGACGGGTGCAGCATGTGGAGCAGGATCTGCTTACCCTTCCGGAGCACCCGAGATCACCCCTAGTTTTTTTGGTGGGGTTCGTGTTGTTTATTCTTTAGTTTTCTATGTTGTGTCGTGTGTGCTGTTGTTTGTTTGTCTTTTTCATTTTTAGCCATGGCGTTGTCAGTTTGTTTTAGATTTATGAGTTTGACTGTCCCTTTGGTATCTTTCGTCCCTCTTTTATCGAAGTCTTTTATATGTTTTTTTCCTCACAGAAACCCATTTTAGATATTGCAGAAGAACAAAAATGTTTTACCTTTTGCAAAAGTATACACAATTGCCAATTAATAGAAAAATCGACAGAATTGGTCCTGCTTTGCCAATTATTTTAATTTATTGTAAGATGAAAGAGATTAAGATTTATGTTCTCTAACATGACTCTTGTATTTGTAAGCATTTGAACCATCTTTTGACAAAAACTTCAGCTGGTTTTGATCATGAACAAGTAGTATATGCTCAGCTTTGATACATTGAACTATTTTTTATTCAAGTTTACTGTGCAAGTCAGATGGCTTCTTCATAAATTGAAACCGGTTGATAATGAAATCCTTATTTTTTTAAAACTGATCTAACCATGAAAACCTATACTTTAAAACTTACGGCTAAATTTTTATGTTATTTTTTTCTTCAAAACCAACATGTGTCTCAATGGTTCATTTTATACGATATAGCAATCTTTAATGTTCATGTATTTTAAACTATAATGCAATGTCTCTGTTTGGACAATTTCGAAAAATCTTTCAATGTATGTATGTATATTATCTATTTTGAACATATTGACGGAAAGGTGTAAACACTTTTGGGATTAAAAAACTCTCTAATAAAGAAAAAAAAAAGTTAGGGTTAGAAGGAACGCAACATACTGTATTAACATCAACTGTTACAACTATCATAGAAAATACACTTTATTGCCGTTTTTTAAATTTACTGCAGTTGTTTCTTTGTTATTTGGTCTCTGTTCGTAGAGATACTGATAGAGAATCAACATGGGGTGTTAAGCCCGAGTTACCTAGATGACCCTATTAACCTGTCAATTCGTTTGAAAAGAACATTGGCAAACTTCTTTTTATATACACTTACTTATGACAGAGGCCGAAAAAGTACTTGTTCATTGATGACGATACAGTTTTTTTTACTCTAACACTCGATAAGAGAAAAACAATGGCAAAACTGATGACGAATTTAATTGAGGGTTTAATGTTTACTAAAGGAGTAGGTCCGGTAAGGGCCGATTTTGGCCTCATATTTCATGTTCATCTAACGAAAGATTTTGGACACTTTTTAAACACTTACGTTTCTATTTCCATTGATTCAATTATAGTTTATGTGAAAAATTTTAACTGATTTAGTCATTAAAAACACATCGATTCAAGCTTAAGTATGAAAAATCTATCAAATATGCCACAAAACGTCAATTTTCAGATGTTTTTGTCTAAAATGAAAGTGGCAGCATCCGTGTTCACCCTCAACCTTTATATATGTTATGTATTATCATCAAATACAACTTACAATTCAATATTATAAATGAACACGAATGCGGCCACTTTCAATTAGGACGGAATACGTCTGAAATGCTAAAATTGTGAAGATTTTAGTAATTTAGCATCCCTTAATGATGCTAGTACCCGATATATGTGCATTGTATTGTCAAAAACAGCCCATATTTATGTAGCAGAAGCATTCTACTTTCCAGTAAATAACTAAAAGATTACATTTTCTGTTATATTTTGGGGCCATAAAGGGGTCTTACTGAACCTACTCCTTTACACAAATCATTCCTTTGATTTGACTGGAGCAACAATATTGACAAAAAGTATGTTTGTTTAATCCATCTAAAATAAAGGCTTTGACAGGCCATTAGTCGGTTTAGTTTCTCACTATTAATCAAAGAACAAGTACTGGTACCGAATAGAAATACAATCATGTCCGCTTTTTTAGGATATATACCTATTTATCTTTAATGTTTCAAAATGACATTTTTGATTTTTTGGTAATATTATTTTGCAAAATGAACTGTGATATCAGTCATTATCATATAAAAAAGATGTCCACAAGAGACCAAAATGACACAGACATTAACAACTATAGGTCACCGTAAGGCCTTCAACAATGAGCAAAGCCCAGACCGCAGTTTATCAGTCATTTATGTTGTTTTTTCTTGTTCTTACTGTTGAATTAGATATTTGCTTACATCTATATTTGTAGTAAAATTAAAGCTGGTCAAAATGTGTATTTTGTGGTCTCAAACATGTGAATGACTTTACATTAGTCGTCTCAAACATGTGTCATTTTGGTGTATGTTGTCTTAAACATTATAGTTGCAGTTTATTATTACATTGGTACATCCTAGATGACTATGTAACTGATATAACCCTGTTTTGCACTAGTTTTGAAAGCTGAGTCTAAATCTGTTTTGCGCCAGTTCGCAGTGTAATAGTCCAAAAACTACAGGCCACCCTACACTACAGTAGTTCTTATCCCTTCGAACACGATGGAATTATATATGACTGGCATACAAGTGAGATGTTTGACTAGCTTTAAAACAAGGTTTAATCTACAATATTCTTAATATTAAGTAACTGTAACAAACCAAGAATATGTCAGTTGTTTTCCATTCGTTTGATTCGTTTGATCTTTTGTTTTTGCCATCTGATAATCGACTTTTTTTTGTTGAATTTTTATCGGAGATTGGTATTATTGTTATTTTACCTTTTCGTATACTTAATTTATGAACTTATAAAGGGGAAGTAAAGTTAACATTTTTTCGTGTTGCAACAAGTTTAAGCCAATTATCTATAATGGGTTTAATTTATATACAACCACTAGGTCGATGCTGGTTTGTCTCCCCGAGGTTTCACCAGCCCAGTAGTCGCCACTTCTGTATTTACACGAGTTATTATTTATATAGTCATAATCAAAGATTAATTACAACTCTTTGTTTTGTTTAAATACTGATGATTTTTACCCGATGAATAGATCAACTTCGCTGTATTTGGGAAAACCATTCGGAATTTTGAGTCTTCGATGCCCTACAACTTTGTACTTTATTTGACCATGTTGAATTGATTTATGCAAGCGTCACTTATGAATCTTTAAAGACAAAACGCGCGTCTGTCGTATAAAATTTGAAAGCCTGGTATCTATGAATGATGATTTTATTTTAGGAAATGATACAAGTATTTGGTGAAAATTGTACATTAAAATGTTGACCTGAAACCTTTGAATAATACATAGACAATAACTGTTTAGTGTCTTTAAATATCAGCTGTATTTGTACGAGGCTAGGAAACAAGGTGTATGCGAGCTTTTAGCGAGCTACTACACCTGTTTCGAGCCGAGTACAAATACAGCTTATATTTAAAGACACTAAACAGTTATTGTCTTTATCCTGCAATTCATTCTGTATATTGCTTGTGTTTTGAAAGACACAAAAACTAACATATTTAGCATTTATTTTCGATTTGTAATCACTTGAGGACCGCGTAGTAATATCAAAATCACACATTACGCTGAAGACGGGTTCGCTAAAAAAGAATCAACAATAAAACATCGCTCAAGGTGAATAATTATCTATTTTAACATAACAACTAATTTCAACAGTAAAACCAAATAACAAAACATTGTCAAATTTGAAACAGAAGTGTACGAGCTGTCCAACGCTTCAGACTTGATATTCACTAAACATTCATGCTGAAATTGACATGGTTGATTTTGTAACACAATCATACACATTCAAGTTTTGAAATCGACAATTGTCATCGTCATTGGAATGCAACGGGAATACACATTCTGAGGTCACACATGTTTAAACAATACTCAGTCCGGCAGTGGGCGGAGCTTTAAAGAGATATCTGTATAGTATACAGATACAGAATATCGATATCTGTAGGGCTGTATCTGTATAGTAGGACGCCCAAATGCAGGATAAAAGCTGTTAAGTGTTTCATTCGTAGGTTACACATGTCTTTGGGAAACTTCTTACAATCTCCACATGGTACAAGATTAAAACTATGTCAATGAAATGAAAGTCGGTTGATGTTGAATTTATTTATGACAAAAAATCCCTACATGCACTTAATACAGGGGTAATCCTAGTATCAAACTCTTTTATAGCAATTCATTTCAAACTTATAGTGAATCACCAAGGGTTTACTATTGTTCAGATGAAAGCATCTTTTGACAAGTTGAGTTATGTATAGTTCCCCAGTTTTATTGGACCGTCAATCATCAGAACAAGTATTTTCTGTGTCAAATCATCTTCGCTAGCCAAGGGTTACAATCGATTCCGCTCCATTCCACCCTTGGCGGATTGAGATATAATTTTGGAGACACAAGGTAATGATTTCTATTGGTTACAGTTGTAAATGGCTGCATCTAGTCAAAAGGCACCTTTAAATGATCAGTTTTAAATGTAGAAAATGTAAATTAAGAATTGCCACGTGTTAATTGTGCAAGAAGTATTTACCCCCAAAACATCATGAGAACGATAATTGGTAACAATTTGAATTTCTTTTTTAAATGATCTATATTCCTAGGTATGTTTCTCGCGCACATGTTGGAATGTCAACATTTATTTTTAGTGCCTGTCTTACGAATTTGTGAACACAAGAGACACAATTATTTTTACACCCTTTACATTGAAGAGTGTTCAAGTGCTGCCATTGATAAAAAATAATGATGTCGCAATAGGCGTAACTTTTATCTACCGGTAGATGGCGCACCATTGTAATCACAAATGTTGGCTTAATATGTCAAGAGTGGAGAGGAGGGGAGTAGATCGTAATCAATTTCTAGCAAAGATGGTGACACAGGTAACCACGGATATACCACAATTTCATTCTAATTTTCCTGATTTTGATCACTGAAAGCGACATAACTGGAGTTTAGTTTTAATAATAGGCAAAACAACAAGGGACACAAGTGGTGCATTAATTAGTTGTAAACTGCCTACCATTGTTTGTGTATTGCTTTACTGTGATGGACTGTTTATTATTGCAATGTATCATTATATCTGTATTTCTCAAGGTTCCACTGATTTTCGTCGACTTTTGATTTTTGACAGTAGATTTCTTTCAGATTGAAATAAACAATTAATTTCCCCATAGGCGACAATGGTAGCCTTTTTCGAGATACAGACTTTAGAAAGTTGATTTTCTTAACGAAACCTTGCTAGAATCAAAGAAAAATTATTAGGACAGTATTTTTTGGTCCAAAAAATATAGGTTCGCGTTGCTTTTCTTAGTGTATTTTGTACTTCTCCCATGCCTATCAATTTTGCCCTTAAAAATACGTGTCTTGTCCTAGCGTTGAAAAGTCATCTCAGTGCCTTTAGGGCTACGGAATAATTTTTATTTTGCCTTTTGTATAAAGCAGAGTGCACGAAGTCTCTAATAATAAAAAATAACGGGCGCACATATCGACCAATCAGGATTAGCCATACTTTTAATTCTGAATACCATGTTATGCTCATAAAATGGCTGCGCCCATAAAATCTAATGGTGTATTGTAACCTTCAAAAGCACACGCCTTCTCTGTATTACAAACTGACATACATGAAATCTGTTTGGTATGTGATTTGATTAACTTTCCAAAATTGATCAGATTAAATACTAATGACGAACATTTCAATACAATATAATCAAATAATCCTTCCAACAAATGAAACACAATATACGGTTTTGATATGTTTTTATGTATGACTGGGAAATGAACATAGTGTCATACCCTGATCATTACTCATTGGACTGCAAAATATTGCTAATAGGGACGTTCGTTTGACTGTGAGGGTCTTCACTTTCTCTATATTAATAAGAAATACACATCCATGTGTGATGTACAGGATGCACATTAAAATCAAATAAAATACATGGCCACATCTTTACGAAATTTGGGGTTTACGTTAATCTGATGCATAGAAGTTGTTACGACAGCGTTCCTCCAAAATGCAATTGTAGCTTTCATGGGTCCGTAGTAAGTGTTTTGGAAGGCATTCAAACGTTCCAGTCAACATCCCCATTTTTTCCTGTGGCAGGCGAAATTGTCATCTGTCATCCAAATCGACTCAATTTGAAGAACCTACGTACTTTAAACAAACAATAGCAAATCCAATGAATTAGTAAGTGATAGATTGCAAATAAATATTATCCATTTAAACTTTGGATTTTATGACAGATCTTTGGTGCCACAGTTGGAGCAGACTCTGCTTACCCTTCCGGAGCATATTAGAACACACCAGGGATGTTAGTAGTTTTCGTGTTGCTCAGTCTTTAGTTTATTATGTTGTGTTTTTTTAATACTGTTGTTTTCTTTATGTTTTTTTTTACCATGGTGTTGTCAATTTATTTTCAATTTATGAGATTGCATGTCTTTAATGGTATTTGTAGCCTTCCTTTTTTGGCTATCTCTGTTGTTTGACTAATTAAAAGATGTTCTAGCTTGATGGTTGGTTTTGACAAATAAAAATATGCTTACCTCTAAATTGTCTATTTGTACTATTTTTGTTTATGTTTTGTGTTTTCGACGTTAACTCGCATCTTCAGTAAAATCGACATTTTACTACAACTGTAAGTAAGTATTGACAAGATACTCAAGAAAATAGCTGATTTGATTCGTAGGCTGCACGATTATTAAATAATCATGCCTACCAATATTTAATTATGAAAAACATCTTTATAAAAGGACATAGATAAATGAACTGTTTATTATTGCCTAAATCTTTTAATCTTTCAGGGAATTATTTATCTTTTATACTCTTTCTTCTGATTTTGGGACAAATCAAAATTGTTTTCAAGTAAACATTTATGTAACCTTGAGTAAAGCTTCTGAATTCAAGAAATGTTTTACTCATTCGAGTCATGAATGATAACTGTCTGACTTTCAATTTGGTAGAATAAAAGAACCCCCAATCATTAAAAGCTATGTTCTTAAATGGCTTTGTTATGTTGTTTATAGTTCTTCTCCTCATTAGACGTATGTTTTACTAACGTGTATTTCCTTTAATAACTGAAAAACTCCAAAGACATCCGTTATTTCTTCTTAATTATTGTGATAATACAGGTAAATCAAATATTTCCATAGAAACGAGGACAATTCTTTGCAAAAATCAATAGGACTTGTAGAAATGTAAAAAATAAAGTTTTCACTTCATATGAAAACGTATGCATATTAAACAATGAAGCAACAGGGAAAAAAAAACAACGGATAGAAAATGGTAAGAAACTGGGAGCCAATGTTGACACTTTGAAAAATTTCGCCACCAGAATTAAATTTGCAAAAGTAAAAACCGTACTTTATATATATTTTTATATATGATTAGATGTTTGGGAGATTCTTTGAAATTCAAGTGCGTATTGAATATTGTGCACGTCCGTTTAATGCTAGTTTTGGAAGCAATTGTTTTCCATTTTAACTTTTGACGTGTGGGGAAACAGAATAAAACCTATCAAACAATAGAAGTATTAGAATTAGCACACCCTTGTTGGCCAGAACGATGATATATTTTCTTTATAAAAGGAAATTCCGATGTCTTGTTCGTGTCATTTTTGAAAAGGAATGTGAGGTTTGCATGAATGAGACAGAAATAAATCCAACGACTCAACTGACCAAGTTACAGTCTAAGATAAACGATATATATCTTAAAGATAAATTGATATTTTAGGATGTACGAAGGTGAAATTAAAAAAATCAAGAAATTGGAATTGATACTATTGGTCAGAAGAGCATTAGTTAAGGAACACAATAAGCTATACATACTGAAATTTTCGAGATTTAAAAAAAAATGCTGGCACTTTTACCCTATATTTGCATTGGTATTATTTTATTCTCAAATCCCTGTATAGTAGGGGGAAAACCCAAAGTAGTCCGAATATTTGACACAAATTCCTAAACGTCACCTAAGTACATCCTTAATATGCTTTGCTATCGTCCAAAATAGTCTTGGATTATTTCTTCAACCTTGTACTGACGAAGTCATTAGTGTGGTTGTTTATATAGTCGTATTACTGCTTGATTATTTGTTCATCTCCATCCTTTTGGAGAATATAACTTTACTTTTGGGAATTACTACATAGTTTACGTTTAATTGCGTAATGTAGTTCCGTTTTATTCGACACTACAGTTTGCTTATCGAATATCAATTACCACACTTCTATGAAAGCCATTAGCTATAATAAAATAACATTAAAGATAAAATGACAAATCAAAATTTTATCAATCGATACATCTTAATTGTGCATTAAAAATAAGCATATTATGAGTATTAAAACACATTTTGATAATTAAACATTTTTTATCATATGAAAAGTTTGATGCAAATCTGTTAGGTAAATTACGTGTGAAATATGACTTGGAATATTTAAAATCTTTTGTCAATTTTTGAGTGTCATCAACTTTACGTTAATGCTAAATGAAACAAAGTACTTTAGATAACTGTGTATCAATACAACCAAAGACATGTAATATAATTGGCATTATAAGCGGATAAGAACACCGTATATATAACGGCATTAAAAGAAAAATAATACTCATGAATATAAAGAAGAAAAGATGATTAGAATTATGCAGCAATTTATTGATGATTGATTTTTGTTTTTTTTAACGTCCAGTGGCACATATTTCAGGACGATATATATTTGTAAACGATACAGAAACCATAAAAAAATAATTGTACCCATTAGACAATAATAAACGATACAAAAAACAACCAAAATTACCGAAAAGCAAGCATACAGTCCTCAACAATAGGCAAGGGCTAAATTCGTTAATTTCGAAATGGTCCGATTTCACGAAAATATTTAAATATATTTAAATGGAAGGTATCAAAGATCTACCACCAGTACAAACATCCCAAATAACACTATCTTTTTATCCCTTCTTTTATGATACTAAAAAATAAAATCTTAAAGACTAAAACTTTATTCTTTAATTTCGATTAGTAGACTAAAAACACATTTATGATTAAAAAAAAAACCAAACCGATAAAATACCAGCACCGTTAAGCTAGGTTCACACTGCCGATCAGGTCTACTCGATGATCCCGATTGTCCAAATTTCCACGACCAAGCGTGCCCAAATTCTTGATCGTGCCTGTTTATGACTTCTACCCGACTGTACACGACCGTAACCCGACCATTCACGACTCCTTAATGACTCCTTTACGACCTCAAACCTGACCACTAATTGAATACATATTTGATAATTCCGATCTCTACACGATCTTTACTCGACTAGGTAGACCAAATAAACTATACTCGATCTCAGCCTGATCTCGGTCAGACCAGATCGACTTGATCGTATAGGGGTCGTAGGGATGTCGGGCATTTGTCGGGTATGTACAATTTCAGTATAAAAACATCTGATTTTTCTTATATCACCCGCTGCAGCGAAGGCAGTGGCGGATCCAGAAATTTTCATAAGACCTAAGAGGGGGCCCGCTCCAGTCACGCTTCAATGATTCCCTATATTAGCAACCAATTTTTTTCCCAAAAAGGGCGGGCCCGGGCCCCCTGGGCTCCCTCTAAATCCACCTCTGGGAGGAGGCTTTAAGTGTTATCCTTGTCCGTCTGTAAGTACGCATACGTACGTCCTAACAATTAGTTTCCGGTCTCTTATTTTATTTTGCCTCAACCAAAGTTAATGAAACGCAATAGCATAAAACACAGATCAAATGCAAACTTTAGTGGTGTCACTTTTACCGTTCTTGAGTAATTATTTGTGTCCAATGGACAGGTTCCCCGTTTATTTGGTTAAATTCATTAGTTCACGGAGGGTCTGAGTAAAATTATACATTTAAAATATCTACATGGAAATAAAGCAGTTGGATTGTTTGACAAGGTGGTTAGAGCTCAGATAGACAGGTAAATAGCTGTGACAGAGCTTGCAGACAGCATAGAAAACAAACAAAAAGGGTAGACCACAAAGGGTGCCAAAAAATCTAGATGATGCAGTGGCTGTCAAGTCGACCATTGTGTGGTCAGTATAAATAGTAATCCTTTACGACCTCAAACCTGACCACTAATTGAATACATATTTGATAATTCCGATCTCTACACGATCTTTACTCGACTAGGTAGACCAAATAAACTATACTCGATCTCAGCCTGATCTCGGTCAGACCAGATCGACTTGATCGTATAGGGGTCGTAGGGATGTCGGGCATTTGTCGGGTATGTACAATTTCAGTATAAAAACATCTGATTTTTCTTATATCACCCGCTGCAGCGGAGGCAGTGGCGGATCCAGAATTTTTCATAAGACCTAAGAGGGGGCCCGCTCCAGTCACGCTTCAATGATTCCCTATATAAGCAACCAATTTTGTTCTCAAAAAGGGGGGGGGGGGGGGCGGGCCCCCTGGGCCCCCTCTAAATCCACCTCTGGGAGGAGGCATTAAGTGTTATCCTTGTCCGTCTGTAAGTACGCATACGTACGTCCTAACAATTAGTTTCCGGTCTCTTATTTTATTTTGCCTCAACCAAAGTTAATGAAACGCAATAGCATAAAACACAGATCAAATGCAAACTTTAGTGGTGTCACTTTTACCGTTCTTGAGTAATTATATGTGTCCAATGGACAGGTTCACCGTTTATTTGGTTAAATTCATTAGTTCACGGAGGGTCTGAGTACATTTTAAAATTATACATTTTAATGTTCTTAAAAATTAAGTTTGAAGTCTAAATTAGTCATCAGCTGTCTAATAATGAATTTTAATGCACGATTACTTTTATATTTGAAAAATCCTCTGGGGTCAAAATGCAGAATCTATTTCCCTTCCGAAATACCTGAGATCATTCCAGGTTTATATTGGGTTTCGTGTTGCTAAGTGTTTAGCTCTTTATGTTGTGTTATGTAGACTTCTGTTTGTCTTCTCGTCGGCTTTCGTTTTTCGCTATGGCTATGAGTTTGGTCGGAATACAAATAGTTTACCGATCTGAACTCGATCATTTCGATCTTTTCTCGACTAATATCCGATCATTTCCCGATCAACGCCAACATGTTCGATATGTAGGCTAGATTAACTCGACCAATACCCGATCGCTTCAAGATCACTGCGATTTCTATATGTTTTTCATCCCATACCAACTCGAACAATATCCGATCTCTACGCGACCATATTCGACCAATCTTCGATCTCTACTCGGCCATACACGAGTATACATGACTATTACACGATTCTCTAAAATATGTGTGCAGCTCTAATTAACTCTTATAACTTTGCTTCTGCAAAAATATATTGTAACTATTTATTTCTAACTGTACACAAATTCCGCCGTGTATATTTCGCGTCTGTACTTTTGGATGTGTAAAATTTTAAAAGAACGACCAAAGATTCCAAAGGAACAATCAAACTCAAATGGACACATCCATAGCGAAAAACTAAAGCCGATGAGAAGACAAACAGCAGTCTACATAACACAACATAGAAAACTAAAAACTCAGCAACACGAAGCCCAATAAAACCTGGGTGGTCTCAGGTGTTCCGGAAGGAAAGTAGATCCTGTATTTTTGCTCCAGCAGATTTTTCAAATATTTTAGTAATCATTGTGCATTAAAATTCATCGTTAGACAGCTGATGACTTATTTAACATCAATATTATATTTTACCTGTTTAATGGGATATTTTTGTTTGACTGTCCGTATTGTCCGTATGTCCAGAAATTTTTGTAGCATAAAAATAAGAAGATTTGTTATAATTGCCAATGAGACAACTCTCCACAGGACACTAAAAAACAAAAAAATTAACAGCTATAAGTCACCGTACGGTCGAAAGTTTACAAACACTTTTTATCATACGCTTTTCGTGATAGATATATGTAAACAGATTCAGAAAAGGTATCCTCCAGGGGATTGAAATTCTATTTTTGGACAAATTTTGGGAAAATATGTGACATCTCTACCCCTTTTTGTTTGCAATATTAATAGTAAAATAAAGCAGGTTATTGCCATGGATATACCAAAACAACACATATCTTGAATCATTCATCATCGAGTATCAGAGAAAATACTGATTACATACATATGCATATATATGACACAAACAGTACATGTAGGCTTAATTTTGTAAGGAAGCAAGGAAAAGGGGATGGTAAAATTTATGTATATTGCTATCTATCATCAGTGACAAATCTCATTTTGAAGAAAAGAGCAGTAAAACTCCCATAACAAATCAGCGTCCTACTTTACTTTCAGGAAGTTTTTATAGCCATTGGGATCCTCTTTGTTCAGCTCCTGCAAGTCCCTCATACTTTTGATTTTGTCATTTGATTGGGTACTTTCCGTTTTGAATTTTCCTCGGAGTTCAGTATTTTTGTGATTGCAATTTATAATGCCTACACAGTGTTCGCCGTATCAGCCACTGCATCACCTTGATTTCTATGTACCCTTAAGTTTGCTGTCTACCCTTTTTGTTCGTCTTCTACGGTTTCTTCAAGATCCACCACAGCTTTTAACCCGTCTTATCTGAGCTCTAATGATAATTACCTTGCCAAATATTCCAACTGCTTTATTTCAATGTAAATATTTTAAATGTATAATTTTACTCAGACCTTCTGTGAACTACTGAATCTAACCAAATAAACAGGAATGTGTCCTTGGAACACATATAATGCCCTTGATATGTGTTTTATGGTATTGAGCATTGTGTATACGTTTCATAAAATTTCTTTGAGGCAAAATAGAATTAGAAAACGGGAACTAATTGTTGGGACGTACGTTTACGTACTCAAGGACGGGCAAGGGTAACAATTAATGCCTTCTCCGCTGAAGCGGGTGATATAAAAAAAAATCAGACGTTTTTATGCTATAATTGTACATACCTGACCAATGCCCGACTATCCCTACGACCCCTTTACGATCAAGTCAATCTGGTCTGGCCGAGATCAGGCTAAGATCGAGTATAGTCAATTTGATCTAGCTAGTCGAGTAAAAATTGTGTAGAGATCGTGAATTGGTCGGAATTTTCGAATATGTTTTCCATTAGTGGTCGGGTTGGAGTCGTGAATGGCCGAGTTAAGTCGTTAAGCCGTCGTAAAGCATTCGAGTAGAAGTTGTAAACAGGCTCGATCAAGAATTTAGTCTTGCTTGATCGTGGAAATTTGGACAATCGGGATCATCGAGTTGATATGATCGGCAGTGTGAACCTAGCTTTAAAGGAACCTTTTTGTGGACAGAATATTTGATTCTGTATAGAAAAAAATCCAAGTACAATCAAAACAATTATGGCGCCTTCAAACACACATGTTTAATTCCGCCAAATTCTTTTTATGTGACCGTCAAAATTCTATCCTCTCTGAAAGTTGTAGAAAACTTAAAAACTTGTTTTTGAGTGATTGGCTCTTGAATTTCTACGCCTCCCTTCTTCCACTTTAAGCAGGTATTGGCTGTTATCGTGAAATATTCGGCAGCTCGATTAAAAATTATATTGCCCTAAAAGTTATGTTTTTTCAATTTTAACTGTTATAGGGAAAATTATAGTGACTAGATTAAAAGTTTGAAATGCTAAACATTATCAGCAAGACCAGATCTATTAATCCTCATTTTGACTGTTATCTTGAAAACTATAGGAGCTAGGTAAAAATTGTTAACTGCAAAAGATAAAGATCTATCTACCCCGTTATAAATTATCGACCCTTCAAAACTATATTTAATTGTGCTTTTCAGTTTTGGCTGGGATCTACAAAAAACGCTGGGTTGAACGTGTTAATTTGCAAAAATGACCATCAAGACAAAGAGTAACTAAGAGTATCATGCATATATTTTGAAAACTGGCGATTTGTTTAGCAGGTAGGCGATATACTCACAAGTGTGCCTCTTGTATTTATTTAGAGCTTGACATATTACTGAAATATGAAATGCTGACCTTTGTTTCTTTGGTTTTGTCCATTTAATCTCATTCATAATGGAATTGTATCGAAATGATTGAGTCCTTCTCTTTGTTAACTTAGATACAAAAATCAACTATTGAAAAATTTCATATTTGTCGTGTCGGGGCATTTTATAGCAATCTAAATGGTAAGATTTTTCTCATTGTTAAAGGCCGTACGGTTACCTATGATTTCGTAAATCCACGTCTTTGTATTTTGGTGGGTAGTTGTCTCATTAACAATCTTCCCGCATCTCCTTATTTTTATATACTAGCATTCGCTGAGTAAAGTAAATGTAAAGATGATATTGATTATCGCATTTGCTGTGTACCCATAAACTGTAAGTGGAAACATAATTATTACTTAAGTTAACTTTCAGTTTCTTTTTTTTCGGCCATCTGAACGAATATTTATCGCATAACTCGTGTCGCTATATTTTTTAGTGTCTTGTTTTGCTTAGTGTTCTTGTGATAATCTTTACCTGGAAAACCAATGAGTCAATGCTATATTATAATATTCTGCTCTAATGCACATTCTCAATTTTATTTTTTACAGAGTTTGTCTTTAGTGCCGTGTGGAGGCAGTAGAGTGCCTCCCCGTGCTTCAGGTTTATGCACTTATAATATACCTGATTATGGAGTGTGTGTCCGAGCGAGAACTGCTCTAATGCAAACATGTTTAACCCAGCCGCATTTTTGCGCCTGTCCTAAGTCAGGAGCCTCTGGCCTTTGTTAGTCTTGTATTATTTTAATTTTAGTTTCTTGTGTACAATTTGGAAATTAGTATGGCGTTCATTATCACTGGACTAGTATATATTTGTTTAGGGGCCAGCTGAAGGACGCCTCCGGGTGCGGGAATTTCTCGCTACATTGAAGACCTGTTGGTGACCCTCTGCTGTTGTTTTTTTATTTGGTCGGGTTGTTGTCTCTTTGACACATTCCCCATTTCCATTCTCAATTTTAGTCTTTATAATATGTATAATGTAAATTTCCTGTATATAAAACTTCCTTGGTTACCTAAAATATATGAGTTTAATCTTAAGGAGCCAGCTGAGGACCCCCTCCGGGGGCAAAATGTTCTCGCTGCGTTGAAGATCTATTGATGACATTCGGCTGTTGTCTGCTCTTATTTTGGGTTTTTGTCTCAATGACATATTTCCCATTTCCGTTCTCAATTTTATTAATCTTAAAGTTAAAGGTAATTTAATTTAATTTCATTTTACTATTTAATTATACCTATATTCATATACATATACATATATAAAACATATATACAGCAATGACAAAATCAATTTCATAGATTGTCTAATATGTTCATAAGTAAATCAAGTCCACTTTATTGGCTAGTCTTTCCAAGAGACGAATTTGAAAATGCCGAAAGTGGTCGACCTGGCGGGAAGAATGACACCCTCGACTTCGTTTCCGTTACAGCACGAGGTGACGGATTTGGACTAACAGACAGATCAATCAAGGTTGGAGATAGTAAAATGCTATCCATAGAAGTAGAATACTTTCTTTTCCAAACAGGAGAATTTCCATTGTGAGTTTTTGATCGAAGTAGCAGTGGCATCGGTGGGGGTTTCTTTGGCAACCCAGAAAATGTTGTATTTGTATGATCTATACTTCGTCTTGGCTTCTGTGTATACTTTGGTGGAGTTGTGCTTTCCTTCCACTGTTTGCTTATAACCTTATCGTTAATCGCAAACTGGGCTTTTTCACAGGCTTCTATTCTCGGAAATAGTCTAGAACATCTTGTTATAACGTCATTCAATCTGCTTTGTTCTGCTTGCTTTTTTAGTGATGTAATTTGAGCGCGAATTTCATTTGCGTCACGTGATATAACACCTGGTGCTTGTTTAAGTATTTCATCAATTGACTCTTCTAAGACACACCTACGAGTTTCCGTACTTTCCCTCAGTTCTATTAGCGTTTTTTCTATTGTTGTAGATTCATGGACTACGAGTCGTTCTATAAGCTGTTCGAGTCTTTTGCAGTCGGTTGAAACAATGCCTACTTCTTTTGTAGAATCCCGAACTGATATTCTATAAAGCGCCAGCCTTTCTTCTACCAATTTAACACGTCCTTCTAAATACTGAATTTGAGATCGCATTGATTCAGCTTTGTACATAGAGGCGTCTTTGTTGTTCTGGTCTCCTTGTTGACCTTGTTGCCCTTGAATATTATTCAGTGGTCCCAATAAAGATTGGAGTTCCTTCTGTAACTCACTAGTTGTGCGTTTTTCCATATCTATATTGTATTGAAGCGATGCAATTTGTTCACATTTTGATCTAAACTCTTTTGTTTGATTGTTGAAATCAGTTTTGATTTTCTCCATGTTTGTTTGCAGTTCCGTACATTTTGATTTGTACGCCTCAATCTGACCAAGTAACTCTGCATTAAGTTGCTTAATCTTTTGAAATTCCCGTGTTTTGTCATCCACAGCTAGTTTAACTTTTAGAAGGTCTTTAGCTAGCTTGTCACTGTTTATAACGTTGTCTTGTGATTCATGGAGTCGTTTTATGGCTTCCTCCTGTTCTTCTATAAGTTTCGCCTGTTGTTCTTCCTTTTGTTGATATTCTTCAAGTTCCTTTTGTAAGTTTTGAACTCTTAGTTCAAACAACTTTACCGTACCTTTATTAGATTCATGATCTTCGAGCAAAACAGAATGTCTCTTCTCAAGTTTCTCTCCTCGTTTTTTGTAGACTATAGCTAAGTTTTCATCACTAGATTTGTAGTTTGTAATTATTTCATTTTTGAAAGCAAGTTCTTTTTCTAGTTGTTCTATAGTCTGTTTAAGTTCTTGTATACTAGAGTTGTGAGAAGATTTGAGAGTATTATAGTTAAATAAGAGTTCTTCGTGGTCGTGTAATAGACGATCGCTGATGTAGGTCTTTAGTGACTTTAGTTCATCCTTTGTAAGTTTATTTGCAAGGCGTTTATTTTCCCGGAAGAGAACTGAAAATATAAAAGAAAGATATTTATTGATGAATCGATTACAATTATTTAAAGATTATCACATGACGTTTGCAGACAGGGAGAGTGCAGATAAAGATGAATATAAAGCCGATCAAATAGTTCAATGTGTGAAAGTGATACCACAAAGCTGGTAATTTAGTATAAAGAAAGTTGGACCAATAACCTATCGAGAATCAAACTAACAGTGAGCTATCATATTTTCGGAACTGCGATGTAAGTGTTAAATCTGTACATGATGTCAAAGACTAAAATATAAAATGAGAAAATGCGCTATGATTGCCAATCAGACAACTTTCCATCGGAGTATAAAGGACTCATGCAAAGGCAACTAAACATAACGTTTATCTTGATATTTTAATTAGTTGTTATTTGCTTGGACTATCTGTTAATAACTGCGAGCACTCTCAGATCTCTACTCAGTGTCTTTCGTTGTGTGAATGTATAAGTATCTGTCCAAAACTACTCTGTGAAGTGTTTGACGTTTTTATTAGATGTATTCTATGTGTAGCCATCTGATGGGTTGAACCTGTTTTGTACGGGCTTTGCTCATTGTTGAAGGCCGTATGGTAACCTATATTTGGTAATGTTTGTGTCATTTGGTCTCTTAAGAGAGTTGTCTCATTCACGATCATACCAAATCTTCTTATTTTTATATTAGATACTAGTATATGAATTATATTTTAGGACATTTGTCACATTAGCTATTGATATTGTCAAAATACATAATTTTGAATTAAAGAAGACTTAAACATTTAAAGATTCGAATAGACATCGTTTTCCATTCTGAGAATATTATTGTTACGTAAGTTGATTGGCAAATCCTAACAGTGAGGATGTTTGAAATGAAGTGAAACATGAACATGTTTTATAGAATACAATTAAAGCTTGATTCATTTTCGCAGTGGTTTCTATTGACCGATCAATAATATAAATTATTTGTTATATAAAACATGAATCTGAAACCCATTTCACATAGCGGATATTATAACAGCATTGTGCATTTGACTGTAGACATCACGTTTAGACTTCAACATACAAACATAGAAACAAAAGAATCACCAGAACAAAACATTAACCAAGTCAATAATAAAAATCGTAATTTTTGTACTTTGTGACTTCCGATCTTTTTTGCGTAAATTCATTTCAAACTTTTCAATCTTTTCAATTTTCAATAATGTTTAACGATCATGTTAAGCCATTTTTATATTATCTGGATTAAAAAGAAAATTAAAAACTTTAATTAAAACTCAAGAGTACTTACAATATCAGATTAAACTGACAAAAACAACAATAGATTATGCCATTAATGGCTTGATACAGACATTTCTGGACTTACTGACATATCTAGGTATTTCGTCGAAATTCAAAAGAGCCATTATTTTATTCACCGAAGAATGTGTAAGATGTCATTTGGTATAAGAAAGGCTATTGCACAATAATTATACCACATTATATGTATTTGATAAACAGGAAGTTAATAAATTTTGAATTTGAAAACACGCCAAATGGTTTAACATGCTGACATGAAGATGTATATCACAATTTCAGAAAGCTCTGATTTTTTTCCTGCGAAAAATTAGACCACAATTTCATGTGAAGTTCGAATGGTATCATGATGTAAGCCAGTATAGCTCCTCCTTGGAAACGGGGATATACAATTCATTTGACTGACATACATAGAAAAATATTCTTCAAGGTTATCATACAATATCCGATAAAAAAACCCAATTCTTTCAAAACCAATGCCCGGAAGATATTGTACATTGAAATAACACTATTTTGAAGTAAAAATCTGAGCACAAGGCAAAGAAAATTTAACTAAAAAGTTCTTTATTCTAAAATTATTAAGAATTATTAAAATTGTGATCCAGAAGTAACATGAGTAATTGTTTTATCCTTTATGTTAGGGGAGTTTCTATATAACTCTAATTTAAATTGATTTAAAATTTATAAAAAGTTAAAATGCATTTTTGAATAGCAAGCTTTATCGACAAAAGTTTTAATTGAAATGAGAATAAAAGCCTTTCTCTGATAACATTATTCATTTTAGAGCAATTTTCACAGACATAACAACAGTTTAATAAAAGAAAAGGGAATCAATTACAGCTACATTGTATTACATAACAAAGACGGTAAAACAGCTTAATTAGATTATTTTCACATGGTGTTTTGATCATTTAATTGAAGTTTTAATGCATCTGTCAACAATCGTTATTGGCATTAGAGAATATGAGATAACATAATTTATTTTGTAAAACGTCATCTAGACTGTATAAATGCATATGAAAAGATTTAATTATTTAAACAAGTATGTTCTAGGAAGTTATCTGTAGAAAACTATTTGAATAAAGTTGTTAAACAGTAATATAGAATATGATTACCTAGTGTTGATTTACTAGGAAGTTTTGAATTTTGTCATACTTTTGTTTGCTATGAACTATCCAAATGTTTCCACTCGTGTAGAAGAAACTATAAACACTTACAGAACACTCGATTTCAACCCAGGGTTTTGGCTAATGTCCTTTTGTTTACATTTAGGAAAAAAAACCAAAATTTTCTGTGCTTTTAAATTTATTGGTGGACGATTGTTTGCATGTGTTCGTTTTTTTTTCTTAAACATTGTTATTGTATTTGACATAATTTGTGTACAGTGTCTGTTTACGTTTTTTTTCTAGTTTTAGTCAGCATTTAATTACTTGATGGAAAAGATAGTTGACAGGATACAGATGCCGATTTATCATTTTGCTTATTTGTTCGGTCATTAGGAAATCTTATCATTAAAAACAAATCTGCTGTTATGGTTTCTAGGACACGAATATTTTATGTTTTTAAGGAAAAAAGTCATTGATTTTGATATCATTAAAAGATTTACAGGTAAATACCACATAAGAAGGGCTTGTAAATTAATAGGTTACATGGAAACTTTCTTTCCTGTTGTAATATTCTAGATTGTTAATGACTACTATAATGAGTAACCCGAATAGAAGTAATCCTTGCAAAGAAATGCAATAAGTCATCATATTAAATGTAGCACGCATGTACATGTTTAGTTTTACTTTCTAATTTTCTCTAAAAATTTATAACTCAATCATACAAAAAAGTATAATCAAAATACCGAGCTCCAAGATTAATTCAAGAAGGATAAACCTATATACAAACTCGCAAAATTAAACGTTGCATTTGATCAAACATTGGAAGGAATGGAAAACAACTGTCATATATTTACCCGATTTGCACATACATGGGGCATATATCACATTGAAGAATTTGTGTTTCAGGTTAGGAATAATCACAAGCACACCAGGACGAAATGTTGTTTGGAATGTGATCAATATGGATATTAATTTGTATTCTAAACACGAGACGAGCCATATTTTTAATGTGCTTTATATACATACTTAGATCACAAGGTAGAACTGTAACAGTCCACAACAGTATATGTCACCTTACCAGCACCTATAATGCAGACACAGAGCCGAACAGTCATTGCTCTAACTATTAACTAATATAGTGTATTGTTGAAAAACATTCCATACAAAATTTCAAGACTTTGGTTTGACCCAGTCTTTAATAAATACCGTGTTCTTCCATTTACTATGATAGCACACTATCATGAACCCATTTCTGTTGTTTCTACCAAAAGGAAATAAATGTATATGTCCCTATAGACAAGATGTCTTATTAAATATAGACTATTTAAAGATCGGATCTCATGAGACCAACGTAACTTATGTATAAATAATATTCAGTCTATTGATTAAAACACAAAGCCATGCTGAGGTAATCAAGGTTGAAATTGAAAATTGAAAATAGAATAACTTTGTAATATGATTTCTCTGAGGTAGTTTTAATTAATTATAAACTAATCTATCATTATACAAATCATTAACTAATGCCTTAACAAGCTATTCTGGTATTTTATTTTTCATCGTTGAATTCATAACTATCTCATAGCAATTACAATTGCTTCTGAGCACTGAAAAACCAGCAGGTTACTTACTTCTGAAATAACCATGACCTGTATTGATTTTAAGTTAAAATACACATTTTATGGTGATGTATATCATTTAATAAAGGTTTTTAAAATTACTTCTAAGAATACAATATTAAATTGCATAAACTTTAAAAAGTTTTAAACCAATCACTTATCCGCTACCGGTGTTTCGAACTACTTGATGTACATGTCCAATCTATCTGTAAATTATAAACGTTTCATTCAAAGTATGGTGCTTAAAAATTTACACATAAGAAAACAAAAAGAAGTTTTATTGTTTATATATTTGCTGATATTCTAATATATATATTTAGTAGTAAGTTTTTTCAATTTCAACCAAAAAATATCCGACCAGTAGTTAAAAACAAAAACAAAACTTTCCTCTTCGGTCAATCTGAATCGTTATCGTGTCTATAACTATAATTAGTATGTACAGTGTTATAGCCTCCGCAAAGTGCCTGATTTTTTCATGTTTTTAATATATAAATACATGTGGTATAACTAGCTGTAGACAACCCAACCGAACTATAGTATTTGAATTAATCCGAAAAAGCCTGTTGAATCTGATTGTAAACTAAATAACTTTTTTTGTGATTAAAAATATCTGTAATCCCTTCCCGGTAAGTTATCTATCCTTTGGTATTTTCATTATCCGTAAATTTTATATATTGCATCGATTATGTTATGCTACGTATTTACGTAGCTTACTGTGGTGTTATAAGATTAACCTACATTGACACGAAAACACACAAAATACAAAATATTTCTATTTTTGTCGTTTTCAAGAAGCGAAAATCGGATTTATAAATGTGATTTAATTTGATTATTTAGTTTACGGAATAACAGAAATGTTCAATGAAAACAAATATTCCACTTATCCAACGCAACATGTAGAAGTTATTAAAAAGTAAAATTACAAAAGTACTTAACTTTGAGGAAAATGAAAGTCCCTAATCAAATGTCAAAACCAAAAGTTCAAACACCTCATACAAATGGATTACAACTGTCATATTCCTGGCGTGAACAGGCATTTTATTAGATTATTTGATTATTTAGTTTTTAATCTGAGAAGCTATGTTCATTTTTTTTTAATACAGTTTTTTTTACAAATTCATTATGATTCACGTATGTTGTTTTAGCCCATACATTTTTCGGTGGAAAGAAGGATAGGTTTAGTTTACTGATGTTGAAGTAATAACGACGGAAATAATGATGAAAAACATATCAGTTAAAAGGTAGAACAGAAATAACGAACTTGAGGCAGATTAATAAAACGCAAAGTCTAATCATACTAACAAACTCAAACACTATCAATCATGGAACAAGTGCAAACTTGCCATATTCTTAACTTGGTAAAGGCCTTGTCTGCGAGGGTTAAACAATGGGGGGGGGGGGGGGGGTAACTTAGTTTTAAAGCGTGAGAAACCCAAAACATTTGATAATTTCATTAAACAGCCAACATAAGCTTTTAACAATGAGGTAGTGTTTTATCAACGAACATGCTACAATTAGAAAAAAAATTCATCTGTCAGTTAACATTCGGTTTATATAATCGAACCAACGACATCTGCTGAAATTGTTTTATACCTCTCTGATTACACTTGTCAAATTTAAAATAGAATAAGATTGAAAATGGAAATTGAAAATGTGTTAGAGAGCGAACAACCCGACCTCAATAAACTAGCCAAATACCACTAAGCAGTCTTGAACACAGCGAGAATATCTAGCACCCGAAGCCGGGCTGAAGCTGGCTCCTTAACGAAAACAATTACAATTTCAACAAAATGGACGTCACAATTAACTCCCAAACATATAAAAGGCTACATATAATGAATGCTTATGATCTAGTTTTGGCTCACATCATCAGTTAGGTGATTAGTCAGCACTTCGGTGTTGACATGAATATCAATTATGTGGTCATTTTCATAAATTTCCTGAATATAAAACTTTGAATTTTTGAAAAACTCAGGATTTTCTTATCCCAGGAATAGATTACCTTAGCCGTATTTGGCACAACTTTTGGAATTTTGGATCCTCAATGCTCTTCAACTTCGTACTTGTTTGGCTTTATAAATATTTTGATATGAGCGTCACTGATGAGTCTTATGTAGACGAAACGCGCGTCTGGCGTACTAAATTATAATCCTGGTACCTTTGATAAAATTGAGAATGGAAATGGGGAATGTGTCAAAGAGACAACAACCCGACCAAATAAAAAACAACAGCAGAGGGTCACCAGCGTCACTAATGAGTCTTATGTAGACGAAACGCGCGTCTGGCGTACTAAATTATAATCCTGGTACCTTTGATAACTATAGGTAATGTGTTACAAAATGATGTTTGTTCTGAATCTCTGCTGTAAAAAAACAAATTTGGCTTCAATATCTTATGAAAATCTCAAAGACACATTAATATACTATTACCAATGTTATTTCAACTGATCGGGCGGAGCTTACGTTTTAATTTGCATAAGGACAGTCTATTTGAAGATGTGTGTGATAAGGATGATTGCCGTTATAATTATAACTGATTTCTAATCACCTATCAGTGTCATCAAAGGAATTTACAAAAGAATGACTGGACACTTCATTGACGAGTTTATTCTAAAACACCTTTCTATAGATGAACTGGTTTATTATGAACGAACCGGTTAAACTCCGCCCAGTCATGTAAAATAAATTGAGTAATACCTTGTAATAAACAGTTAACCAACTTATTTTCGCGAATAATTTATTTTGCGTTTAGCTCTTACTTACCAATTTCGCTACGATTTAATTTCTCGATTTTCAAACTTTCTGTTTGTAGTTAAATAAGGAAACTTACTAGTGTTACATATTTGCGACAATTCATATTTACTTAAGTTTTCTAATCGCAAAAGTTGCAAAAAAAAATCGCTCGTAGAAATTGGTTGGTTATAGAGTATTGTTCTATTGACTCACAAATATTGATTTAGAAGTTATATATGAAAATAATTTAGAAATATTACGGATGTTAATGGGATTATCCTGTATTCCACTGACTGTGCGACATTTGGCCTACTACTTAAAATACAATTTATAGCCATGGTAGCTTTTCATCTCAACCATTATGTTACATAATCCGTGACATTTGTATTAACCTTAGATCACTAGGAAGACTATATTTTACAAGTATATAAATAACGTATGAAGTACAAGGTATATTTAAAGTATTAATCATTAAAAATATTTATTGTATACCATAAAATATATATGGGAAAGCAGGAAAAAGTTAATAATACTAAATTTACTATCAACCATATTTCTTATAAGTCATTATATTATATAATACGTTCTAAAATATAAATGAACAAATACAGCTACGGTGAATGATATATCTACAGACAGACATATAACAAGGGTTTATCTCCCGCAAATCATTATATAATCTCAGAAGATACTATTTTGTATTCGTACGTTATACATGTTAAAGGTTGCAACTAAATCGTCCAAAAATGAGTGAGATTTAATTGTTAACTTTATGCGATTTCTGCGAATTACTGACAGGGAAATTTAGTTGTTCAACATGTATATTCAATCTCGACCTTTCCCATTTCGAGGTTGAGATTTCTCAGTTCCAGATTGTCATCTCTCACATCTTACTTGACATTTGTCACATCTTACTTGACATTTTTCAGCTCTTACTTGACATTTGTCAGCCCTTACCTGACATTTGTCAGCTCTTACCTGACATTTATCAGCTCTTACTTGACATTTGTCAGCTCTTACTTGACATTTGTCAGCTCTTACTTGACATTTGTCAGCTCTTACTTGACATTTGTCAGCTCCAATGTGATCATTCTTAGTTCACGTTGACTTTTCTCCTTTTTTTCACATCTCAGTTGACATTTTTCACTTCCAACTTGACAAATTTCAGTTCTAGTTTCATAATTCACAGTCTAAGTAAACATTTCTCATGTCTAAGTTTACATTACTCAGTCTTAAATTTGTATTTCTGTCTCTTTCGTACGATCTTAGTATGTGTTTAATTCAGTTTCAATAAACCATGGAAAGCTATATAACCAATGCAACTTACAAAATGGAAGACAAGACTATAACGTAAACCTAACTTAGGTGAGATGGTATATGTATATTTCGGTGTAGGCTTAACCTATAACAAATACCTTTTTTGAACTCAATTTTTTTTTTTGTGCTTGTTTTTTGGAGTTTTTTTTATTCGAGTGTATTACTACACTTACATGCACTAGCACATACGCGTGTACATGAGGACCAAATAAGGGCAACAGTATTATTCCACTGTTCAAAAGTCATAAATCGTTTGAGAGAAAGCAAATCCGGGTAACACACTAAAAACAAGGGAAACACATCAAATATAAGAGAAATAACAACAGAAAAAAACAGGAACACTAAAGTGCATCAAAAGCAAACGCCAACATACATAGAAACAAACTATTTGATTAGAACTGCCATATTCCTAACTTGGTACAGGACAAACATTCAGCTTTAGTTATTTAAACTACAAAGCACAAAGTAAAAGTAATAATATTCTGATATCCCAAAACGGTGTGTACATTTTGTACCATACAAACACAGACACATAGTCATTCTTTAACGTTAATCATAAATATCTAGTTATTCGGATCCTTTGAGGTTTATAAAATGCAAAGAGCTAAAATGTTTATCAATATGCATACAACATCTTCTTTAAGTATTTGAAGTTAGTATTTTGAAGTTTTTATTTGATCTGTCGATTAAAAGATATTTAACAGGCGGAACAATGCCTTTAAATAGACATCAATACAAACAATTTGCATTCGAAAATAAATAATTAAATATTTACAGAAGGGGCAATATCAAACAACTTTTTTTTTACAGTTAAACAGTTAGCTCTTTATTTATTCAAATATCTAATTTGAATCACGTGAAAAATTCTAAAGTAACTCCATACCAAACTGTTTATGAATTTAAAGATGTTAGAAAATGAAATGAATATCCTTGTATGTGGTAAATTAGGAATATTTAACCAAAACTCGCTAATAATCAAGCTACGTTTAGCTTTCATGTGATTGAAATATTCATTTTTTTTATATTTTATTACAGAACAAATTCTATATGATAAGCACCGAAATTTAAAATTGAGTTATAACTAGTATTTCTGTTTGCCCCTCAACTGTGCAGAAGGATATTTTGTGTCAATTATTCTATGAGGTACAATTTCATAGAAATTGACAAAATCTGGAGAAACGAGTCCTAATTAGAATATACTAATATTTCAATATATCATGAGTTTCATCACTAACTTAATCGTTCAGTTACCTGAGATGGGTTTTTTAACTGACACTGTTAATATAAACTGATAAAAAGGTAAAGCTATAAATATATATTGATGGCTGATGAAAAGTGTCGATTGACCAATTACATTTTGTCACCATACAACTTGTAATATGAACATTTATCACCTTTAAATGTTTTAATGCAAACTGATAACCACGTCCTAATTGTCACACATACTTGATAATGAATTGTCATACTGCAACAGTTTATCAATAATTGTAACTGTCATCGTGATAATAGAAAAAAATACTATTATAGAAGCAACATATCATTTAACGTTTATCAGTACAATAATGAGAATTTTCTATGGAGAATTTGATAAAATTCCTTGTCTTCGAATGACTGTATTTACATACTCATCTTTACTAAAAAGGAGTAATATGAGGATAAAAGTAATTGCTAAAACAATATTTGACAGTTGACAGTACCACAGGTCAAACAAACAAATACCCAATTAACAAAGGGATGAATATGGTATATGTATTCACACAAATCCCATGCGTCCACAGCTAAATGAACAGTGATTGAAGAAAATCACTGCAAAGATACAATGATAAATTGATGGAACTCTCGTGTTTTAAAATTTTGAAAAAAAGAAAATATTCGTATTGTTATCTTCTCAACACAACTGTAAAAATTCAATAGTAGTTTTACAAGTGCAAACAAACGTTTTATCTCACATAAAGCTGCCAGAAATCCAAAGCTTAACCGACATTATGTTTCTACCCAATTTCTAATAAAATAATGAGGTTCATTCAATATCTTGAATACTTAATTGATATAAAGCAGCAACACAAGGAATGCAGGAACCACCAATATTTAAAAAAAGAAAATGTCCATAGATTTAGTAAAATTAACTATGAAATAACATTAGTATAAATATCTGAATAAATAAATTACTGAACATTCTCCCGACCATTTTGTGGTAAATTGAACAAGGGAACTTGATGGAATGCTGCACATAAAATTTTGTTGTTAAACAGAAATTTGTGCAAAAATAAAAATAAATTGAATGTTAAAAAAATCAAAAGAAAAACATCGGAGTATTTTTTTTATACAAACATCCTCCTATGCACTAACATAGAGAAAAGAGTAAAAACAGCTGTGTCATACGGAATAATTCACAGATCGTATCACCTTTCTCTTGGGGAAAACTATATCTAAACTATACCCGTTGGATAAATTGTTAATTGTTTGAATGCATTGTATTCAAGATAGTATAAAAAACGTGGTTCAGGAGATAAAGTATAGTTACGGAAGAAAGGGTATGTTCATAGTGAAAAGAGTCAAGTTTATTTACATTTAATTTCTCAATACATTTAATGTCTAAACTAATGTTCGGTGATATTACGATTACATACCATATTTCTGTTATCTAAGATGATAATTTGTTATGACAATTAATGCCCCAACACGTTCCAGCATCCTTTTATATTGGTATATGACTACATTGTTCACTAATATTTTTCACAACGTATGTGACGTATGTGAACGCACTACAGTGGTCTTCTTTATATTTTATATTTACTGATTTGAAGTTATGAAGATATACCAATGCGTATAAATATTAAAATACAAATACAAATATTTATTGGCACAAACTCATTAACAATAAATGGTTAAGACCTATGGCATTACATATAACTATAATAATTGACATGGTAGAATGAAAGGTTCCATGATAACATATCATGCTATTATGAAAAGTTGCAAAATGATGTATCATATAAGATCACTATTTCTTATATTTAGACACTCTGATATTAAAGAGGAAGACAGTCTAAGTAATAATGCTGAGCTATTATTAACCAATAGAGATATTTTTTCATCAACAGTAATGTTACGCTGTATTTGCTAATATTTCTCGCTTTGAGGTAAATCTATTACATTTTGATAAGAAAATTAAAAGGTTTAGCAAAGGTATCGAACTCAAAGGTGAATTCAAAATGGGACGTCTATTAAAACTTACAAAATCAACGCTAGACTATATCAACCAAGGGTACAAATGGCAAACAACTGTCACTATTTTGTTCTCTATGCAATTTTTCAAAATATAAAAAAAAATCCTTATAATAAACTATACGTTAGAGGATTGAATTATTTTGAAAGTTCAGCTAAAGATACTGAGGACTAGGAAAAGTTTGATGATTTAAGGACCGTTCCAAATAAATGTTTTTCTATAGCTGGACGATTTTCCATACTTTAAAACATCAATACCGCATTTAAAGGTCAAATCAAGATAACACTAAAAGAGTTTGATAATCGGAACGAATTTTTAGGAGAGAAAAACATCATATACTTTAAGCACACACGTATAATATACTTGAATAAATAGGCCAATAAGATTTAATTTTAGGACAGTTTCACCTTCAAAATTAACAATCTAAGTATAGGTAAATCTTTGTATTAAAAAATTCAAAATAAGTGTATTGCTAAAATCTAATACAACGGTGTAAAGCTGAACAAATATTTCAAATTGAAAACTCTTTGTGACATTTTCCGAATAGTAGCATAAATATATATGTGGAACCCACATTATTTTATTTTTCTCAACAAAGGAAATTTTTGATATATGCATATACATACGGTGGTGTGTATTTTGGTTTATAGTTTACTTTCGAAAATAAAACACCGAAACATAAGAATTGATTGTTTTCTTGTTTTGTTTTTCTGTAATCATGAAATTTTAAAAAAATATGAATTGCCTTTTTACATATTTTTTTTTCAAATAAAGAAGGCAATTACGATTTTTTTCTATGTCGTCGTCTGTTAAAAGTCCAAGTTAGCAAAGAAATCCTGACAAGAAACACAAATTCCGGAACATGATATTACAATGTATGACATTTGTACTCCATATGCACTACTGCAATAATGTTGCGACAAAGCTATAATGTATGTTAAAATTGAGACCAGTTTGTGGTACGGTAAATTTCTTTTCTTAAACAATATCAACCGTAAGTGCTAAGGTGTTTCACTCTATATGTAGGCGTATATCTAGGTATGCGTCTTATCTGGTGTATATATGGTGATGGTTCCCATAGAATGAGATAGACGCAATATGGTACTTAAACCAAAAATTATTCAGGTAACGAAAATTGTCTCTCTGACAAATGTGACTGTTAAAAGTTTAAATGCTTATATATTGAATTAGATTATCACACTCTTTGCTCGCATTCATATCGAAAGGATGTACGAATATGTCTTAAATTCAAATTTACCTAAAATACTCATATTACATACATGTATCACATAACCAGAAATCTCTAAATCATTGAATATTAGACCAACTGTGCATAACTGTATAATAGATTACAATTTAATTTATTATATGGCTTATAAAAGTTTGATAAGGTTGTGTCATGTGGGAAATTCTATTTACAACTGCATAAATTTGACATTGATTTTTCTTATGCAATAAATATAAATTTGAACTGAAAACGTATATAGAAAATGTATTCAATGTAGTATTTAGGTAGTTTAAGCTCCCCATATATAAATAATATCAATAGGTATATCAAAGCAATTATAGCATTTTATAGTGCAGTAATTTTTGGGTATAGCAAATACATATGGTAACATGTTTGAAGGGTGTATGCCTGTACCAAGTCAGGAATATGACAGTTCTTATACATTCGTTTGATGTGTTTGAGCTTTTGGTTTTGCCAGTTGATAAGGGACTTTCCTTTTTGAATTTTCCTCGGAGTTCAGTATTTTTGTGATTGTACATTTTTCTTATCTTATTCATATTCCATGAAATAAGTTTGATTCTATTCAGCGTAAGAAAACTACACTTGAACTATGTGGTGTATGGATTACAAAGATTAAAACATGATGACAATTGATAGCGTCTTTCCTTTTCCCATAAAGGCAAAATTTGTATATAAAAGTAGCTCTTTTCTTTTGTTTGAATACAATTGGAATTGTTTTGATTTGTTATATAACAAAACATTAGAACAGTTGTGCCACTTTGAGTTAAAGTTAAAAAAAAATAAGGTATTTATTAATGTATGATTTCTTTATTGTCAATATCTATTTTTAACAATATCTGTCTTTTTAACATCTCTAATTTGTACATATTTACTTATGATTTACATAATATCGTTTATTATTGCATTTACCATAACGATTTGTCAATAGTTTTATGTTCAAAAGTATGTTAATGTTTTGCCTTTTTTTACCACTAAGATTTTATTTAAATTGTTGATAAAAGATAAATGACAAACGATCACCTTTCAAATGAAAAATTATATCAGTGCACATTTAAAGATTTATACCTCTGTGCAAACCGCGAACATAATAAAATAGAATTTAAACGAAATAATTAAACTTCAAGTTGAGTTCTTTCATGTACATGCAAAATATTGCAGGTTATTTCTTTATCATATTTATACAATATATACTTTAAAGAAATCGTTTAATACTACACTATCCCCTACAGTATTTACAGTTTTGTTGATAAGAAAATCACCTTCATGACTTAATATCTTTGGATCGAAAACTAAATTCTTCTAGCTTAAATATATTGAAATGAATAGATACGCAAAATTAAAAAGAAGCGAAACTAACACATCATTCAAGAAAAGAAGATTTTAGAAAATCACATATCCGTCATTCTTTCCCTTAGTATTAACTTAAAAAAGACGATAAAAATCTCCGATCTTTAATCTATTAAAGCGATTTAGATACCGGAATAGTTGTCTGATCTGTATATGTACTGTAACTGATTGTGTCATATTTCCGATTTAATTACACCTTAATATGTAAGAATCCTGGATTTTGATTGGTTGATAGCTAGTGTATTTTTCACCAATTTACTGTTATCAAATGAATACCGTTCATTTTTTAACGCCGCCGTGGTATTTGCCAAAAGGATATGCCTTTTAAACCCTCTCTGCCGTGGTATTTGCCAAAAAATACTCTATCCGACTGGACGCTTGTAACGTCACGATCATCAATGCGTTTTGGAACATTACAGCTTTTACATTAATGCTAGCAAGACAAATCTTTGTTTGGCTTGCTTGCTTTGCTTGTATCAATGTTTGCTCAAGCATGGCAATTAAGATAGGCGGGGCTTCAGCTTGTTTACATCATACTTAAATTTTATTGGCCGTTATGTTTGAGGTTAAGGACACTAAATTTTAAAACATCACAGGATGACAAATATAAAGCGCAATCGCAGAAATGGAAGCCAAAAATTTGTATTTTTTTTTCTCGATGATATGCATTTTTATCATCCAACTTAAAAGGCTGTCGTCAAGTACTTTTTGTAAAACAAAATAGCTATTCGAACACACCTTCTCTGATTTTGTGATTCATAACATAGGTATTTTATTTGGCCCATATATTTCATCTTTTAGTACTGTGATTTGTTTATGTTATAAAGTCAACCTGTAGCTTTGCTATATAAAAATGATAGAATCTGAAGCGAGATGATGTATCAAATGTTCTTGCTTTGTACGTTTTCAAGACAAAATATTCATATCAAACGTGACGGTACCCAAATTGCACCTATTTTGACAGTTTTTTCACCTACGTTTTTTTATGATAAAGACAAAAATTTCCATTCTGTGTTTATTTTGTAGCCGTATCCTTCTTTTTTATAGAAGACCACCAATTTCATTTTTAATCCATATGGAATCATAGAAAAATTGGTCTAAACTGACCTCCAAACCATCAATGATTCTGAAATGAAGAGTACCCAAATTGCACCCATGCTTAAATTCGCACTGTCAAAATTCTAATAACAGAGCTTTTGTTTAATTTCTTCAAATATTTTGAACAATTGGATATTAGTCCATGCTTACTCTTTATTTTTTTTTAAATGGATACTTGTAACATATTGTATTTGATCATTTTAAAAAGATGACGTTTTGATGACGTCGCATGGCGACGTTTCAGTACATTTTGCTTTTTTAGTAAACACTTCACCTGTTGATAAATACTGTGAACGTTTTGTGCATATCTAAATAGTTTTACCTATGTTGAAAGATGTGCATAGTATAAAATCATAAAAATACAAATTGTTTACGGTCTCTAGGAAATCTTGTTAGATTATTTTTACTATTTTGGCTTAATAGGTGCAATGTGGGTACTCGGTGCAATTTGGGTACCGTTACGTTAGCAAAACTACAGGTTGACTTTATAACATAAACAAATCACAGTACTAAAAGATGAAATATATGGGCCAAATAAAATACCTATGTTATGAATCACAAAATCAGAGTAGGTGTGTTCGAATAGCTATGTTGTTTTACTAAAAGTACTTGACGCCAGTCTTTTAAGTTGGATGATGAAAATGCATATCTTCGAGAGAAAAAACAATTTTTTGGCTTCCATTTCTACGATTGCGCTTTATATTTTTCATCCTGTAATGTGACAAAATTTAGTGTCCTTAACCTCAAACATAACGGCCAATAAAATTTAAGTATGATGTATACAGCTGAAGCCCCGCCTATCTTAATTGTCATGCTTGAGCAAACATTGATACAAGCAAAGCAAGCAAGCCAAACAAAGATTTGTCTTGCTAGCATTAATGTAAAAGCTGTAACATTCGGTGTAATTAAACAGATATAGCATGTTATTGAGGGGTATTTGCGAAAAATACCAGTCTTGAGAATGAATTTCCCTCGCCTTACGGCTCGTCAAATTTAACATTCTCTCGACTGGTATTTTTCGCAAATACCCCTCCTTAACATGATATATCTGTTTAGTAACATTTTTAATAAATGTAAATTTGTACCGTAGGTGATGCATGCTCAGCAAGAAACGTTTACTTTGTCGATGGAACCATTATCGTTCCATTTGTATTTCCTGTGTGTTACCTTGATTTGTTTTTTTCTAATCGATTGACAAGATTTGAACGAACATCGATATATACAATATTAGGTCAATGAAAGAAAAATCAACTTTTTTGTATGAGGCCGAAAAACTGGGGAAGGGCGAGGTTCTACCGAGTACAAAAAAGTTTATATTTTATGACATTGACTTAATATTGGTTTTATACTGCAACTTAAACTAATACATTTATAGGTTATTAAATCATAACACAAATGTCAAATTTATTTTCATCCCTTAATGAACCCCTGATTGGGGAGAAAGTGTTCCATGATGAAATTGACATTATACAAAATATAGCTATGCTACTATATTTAGGAAATAAACACAACTAGTTGCAGTATAAAAACTAGTGTCGCGTTATCAGACTTTTTTTTTTTATAATTTGTTCAATTATCATAGATATATGGAAATGATATTTGCCTATTTAATGTTCCTTAAAAAGACGTGTTAGTTTTGTTAAGATATATTTAATGAAACAGCTGTCTATGTCAAATGTTGATCAACTCTAACTTGGTACTGAATTGACGTAATGTTGCCGTCTTATCAGTGGCGGATCCAGGGGGGGGGGGGGGTTCCGGGGGTGCGCACCCCCCTTTATTTTTGCCGATCAATGCATTTGTATCGGGACATATGTTTTGCACCCCCCCCCCCCCCCCTTTGCCCTGGGTGCCCTGGGTTAGCACCTCCCCCTTTCGAAAATTCCTGCATCCGCCCCTGCTTATTGTTGTATCCCCCGCATCTACTTGTATATTAATATTGAAAAATAGCAAGACGAGGTTGGTAAATCAAGGAAAATTAAAATATCAAGACTCCAATGGACAATATATTTACTACTAAGATAAACCGCTGAAGATTTATCAGTAAAAACACATGTTAGCAACTGATTTCGTTCCACGTGCACAACACGGGTTTCTGGTATAGATAGTCCAGTGGTTGTACCTTTAAAGATGTTTGAAGACGTTATTTGTATCTATAACGCATGTATATAAATACAAATTAGCCTCATGATGTCGAAAGGCAAAGCATATCATATACTATCAGAATAATCATCATCGGGTATGCATACTTGAAGAGGTGGATTGTGAAATGGTGGGGTTGTTTTTTCTTATAAATAAATAAATACCCTTAGGTTATGACCACAGGCACTTGTTTCTATCCATGTGAAGACCAACCATCAATCACCAATTTAACCTGTGGTAATGACGTTTAATGGCACAAAAAGGCATATTCGGTCACAAGACAACACTGATATAAATTGATTTTAAGAGCCCTTGAATTACATATTTTGATTGTCATGTAGTGTAATATGAGTTTGTTTAGTGTCTTTTTCATGGGATAACAGTATTCCTGTATAACGTGTTACAAATAAACTTATTTCAAGCATATTTTATTTACGATGTTAATTCCAACATAATCAGTGTCACAATTATTTTAGGTGTTTTCCCCATCGAATGGTAAAATTTCATACGTTTCCCTTTTTAACCTACATAGACTTTTATTCAGTAAAGTAATTGATTTAATATTATGTCATGATTGTATTGTGTAAACTGACTACAGAAATAAGATACCCAAACACAAGTTAAGCAACAACAATAATATTTACACCGTTTCGTGGTTAAATTTATCTATCAGATCGTATCGCCCTCTCTTGGGGATAACTGTTAAAAAGTGATAGCATCCTACAAAATACTTTATTGTTAATACCCATGTAATGATGGAGCCTAATATAAAAGTAATATAAACCAACAATTACTCAATAGAAAAAAAAAATAGTCACGGTATGGAGGGTCTGAATGTGGACCCAAAGTTGGATAATCTAATTGAAATTATCAAAATACGAAAGTGCAATCAGTTTATCAAAGTGAAAAATCCTTTACATTTTCTTGCAATTGAAATTATAAAGAGTCTTTCTTTTGATGTGCATTGTTAGCTTGTATTTCAGATAAGAAATTCGTCGTATTCCGCCATAAGTTCCATTCATATATATATTACGCGTATTGATATAAGTACAAAAGAGCCGCATCTACATTGACAAACCAGACACCAAGGGGTAGTTTATTAGGAATTTGATAGCCTTTTGTATAAATTAAAAAATACTTACATCGTAAACTCAATAATATATTGCATGTTTACACTGTGTAAACAGAACAACGGGTCTTTATTCAATGCAAACAATAAATAACAGAAAAAGGTTATCCCTACATCTAATTCTAGCGTTTTACAAGTTTTAAAAAAAACTTTTCAAATTTATGTAATTGAAATTACTGAAATGTTGATCACGCAGAATGAACTTCTACCGTGTTTAGATATCGTAACATATATATAAAACTGACATCTAAGTTGCAATAAATTACTGCTTTAAAAAATATATTTTAAAATTTTCATTTATTTTAAATCAACTCTTTACTTGCACTTATGATAAGTTGCCTACTGTTATAGTAGTTGGGACAAAAATACCAGAGGAACATTCAAGCTCATAGATCAAACAGACTTCGATTTCAACTTCACCATTTGGAACTCTAGGTTTAATAGCTTCCTTGTGAGCAGCAACCCTGTATCAAGGAAATTATGATAGGAAATACAAGCCCGTGAATATCGTATAAATTGAGTGAGATATATACTCCGTATGTAGGCGCTGCTGGAATGTTGCTTCATAGAAATTGAAAGTTCACAATTAGGAAGCTGAAATCATCTCTTTTGTCGTAAAGTTTTGTTTTTAAAACCGACTCTCATTGTCAATTTCTTGTGAATCTCCCAAACGTTTAATGTTATTGGCTTCCCAAACTGTTAGTCCCATACGTAGATACATGTATTATTTTAGGAGCACGTTTCGTGCAAATAGTATCGTACATAAGTAAATGTAAACGAAACGTGATTTAAAAAAAAATATTACATTGAAAGGATGACGGAAATAAACAAACGATAAGACAGTACAACACAACCCGACACACGCACACACACACATTGATACATACTAGCATTTTTCAAAAATTTAATCATGCTAAAGAAAAAAGCATTTAAATGCAAGTTACAAACTAAGATTAGTTTGAATTTAAAAAGAGGTAAATGTATATATCTCTCTTTTTTCATTCAAAAAAATCAACTTAGGACGCTTTTCACCATTTTTTCCTTGGACTTTATTCTTTATTGCTTTTTGTAACAACAACTATGTTTTTTTTTTTTACACTTTTTATTCTCTTTTCCCTTTTTTGCAAAATCGAGGTAGCTTATTAGCAATTGTTTGTGCCACTCACAATTGTTCAATAAAAGGGAAATTATGAATATAACTATAATATTGGACTACTTGATATTAGTATGGTGAACGTTTCCCATCTGTAAATGATAATTATTTACAAAAGATATTAGTATGATTAATAAATACTATCATTAATTTATTTTGATATTTTTTTCTCACTTATATATATAGCTATATATCAAATTGAATATCTTCGAATATCAAAGTAAGCTTAAAATTTAAAATTTTAATAAGAAGTTTTAATTGAAAAGAATCACTTACCTTCGATTCCTGGTAGCCCGTTCATGTTTGTCAGAAAAATGAACAAATTTGAAATTGAAAGCTTTATAAATCAATCAGTCAAAATTTCCCTCACATCTTTTCACGTGTGCTTTTCTCTCTATTCATAAACGTCTTATTTGATGATTATCGCATTGACAGTCTTTCATCCGTTATGAAATCTCCAAAACATTTAATAATTCTTTTAACAAGTTTTCTGTATATATAATCATTCTTTTATCTAGCCTCTGTATCGAATCTTATATCTACAGTAGCGTGATCAGCCAAGCCTCAGTTTGTCGCATTCAAGTAATATTACTGTTTATATCATTCTCACCTGGGTGTGTATTGGGTATTATTGCAGGTGTCATTCATCACAATACACATTTTAATATCTCTTTTTAGTTGACAGATGATATGAGAACTGGGAAGTTAAAATCTCGTATCCAATCATTCCATTTTTTTGTAATCTGAATGCAAATTGATTAATAATAGATTTTTTTTTACTTAACTTTAAAATAGATTTTAATAATGGTATAATAAATTTCTTTTCTTTCGAGGATGATATATAACGTCAGTCGCTCTTAGGGTGTGCTAACTAGGAAGTTATCTTATATTTAAATCCACATTTCTGGTTAACTAATTTGCATATATGAAATACTGTATTATGTAATACATCCTTGCGTTTATGGTCATAAAAAATGAAATTCTAGTTCATGATCAAATAAAAATATACTGATGAATGCCTTTATAAAACTTTTGTTAATGGATTTCCGAAACGGTCCAGGGAAATTTAATTTTTCTTTTAAAACATTATATATAGGGAAACATATTTTGCTTTGATTTTGACTGTTTTAAGAAAAACGTATATTTTATTTTTCGTTATATTTTTTGAACCCAAGTGAACAGTTTGCTAGCTTGCATTTGAAACGTTATGTTTAATTCTAAGGGCCTAAGTTGATTATTATTTTTGTGGATATAAACAAAGACACCCGTAGTGTTTTGGCGAATAGTTGAGTTGTTTCATTACAAATCATTCCATTTTTTCGTATCATAGAGTGCCTGTATAGACACAGCAATTGAAATGGAACATTTGTTGTCAGTTTTCGAAACATGATGTAAAGGATAAGTTAGGAATTTTTCGTCATGATTGTAGATGAGTGGAGTTACAAATGATTGAACCATACAATGTAATCAATCGGTTAATGCCAGTATACAGTATATAGAAAATAATTACCCCCTTAGTGTTACTTTTATATCTGACATCTCTATCGAAAGAAATGAATATCAATAAGAATTTTTATCTAATCAAGAACCCATAAAGGGCATCATTTTACAACACAATATGATTGGAAAAAGCAAAACTGAAAACTAATACCATACTATAACATTATGGACAGGATCAGTTAGAGCCTAACACAACATGTGTTTTATATAACTATTATATTAAATCTTATAACAATAAAATGTTATATTATTTCATATATTTTGTTTACATCTGGATCTTATTTCTAAACCTTTAATAATGTAATTTCCTAGGCACATGAGAGTTGGTAAATGCTCATTTGTGAACAGCCAGAAATATTTCTTATCATTAGTAGTTCTTTAAAATTAGTACAAAAAGTGATAACTTTATCAAATAAGAATTTCCTCTATTCCTTATATAATGGACAATTTACTGTAAAATGGGTCTCATCTTCAATAGAATTTGATCCATGTGATAAGCAGTGATGACATAGACGTTGAGTTCTCGCTATGTATTTTTTACTATATCTATCTTTCTCAATTCTAAGATAATGAGCACTTATTCTTATTTTACATATAGCTCTTCTTATACTAAAATCTTTAATTGATAAATAAGCCTACTTTACAAAGTCAGTCTTGGGGTTGAAATAATTTTCTAATTTACTATTATCTTGTGATAAGGTTTCAGATCTTTTGACCAACAAAAATGTTTTAAAACTATTACAAAGTTTACGTTTTACAAATTTAATTAATTTATTGAGCTTTGTATCTAAATTTTGTATATCAAGTGATTGAAGTACATATCTCATATATGAATACCAACAATTAATGTTTTCTGCATCTAAAATTTTATTACAAACATAAGCATCATAAAGTAACCCTTTGTCCAATTTGTTAAGCCTGTGTACATATTTTACCATAGATATAATGACGATAAAATAAAGAGGAAATCTATATCAATACACCAACACGTGCCGTTCGCACTGAAATCAATAGAATACAAGTACATGTTTATATCAACATATTAGTTGTTTATTTCTCAGAATATACTTATTTTTACTATCCCGATTTCCACCCCTGTCTTCCTCTTCCAACTCCCTCATTTGCATGCTCCCTACTCCCTGCATGTCTACCCTCATGCATGTACATGTATATTAAAATATTAGTAATTTATTTTTCAAAATATATTTATTTGTCTCCTCCTTGTTCCACCCTTGACTGCCGTACCCCCATGCACTGCCCATGCTTTCTAAGCCTTTCCCAACCCGTCATGTAAATGAAGCTAGTATGTTGTCGTAGAAATTGGACGACACAGTACATATTTAATTTCAGCCCCGATTGATAGAAAGTAAAGAATCAGATCAATTCTAACATTGTCAGGTTGATCTTCAATATATTTGCTAGACTGTTATTATAAGCTAGAAACAATGTGAACCATGGAAATTCTCGAATAAAGAACTGATATATATATATAATAGATCATTATATGAGGGTAGTGGAGCGTTGTTTTCGTGCAACGTGTTTTGTGAAAAAGGTCCGTTATTCATCGTGTTTCGTGAAATCGGTAAGTGGATTAACGTGCAAGCAATTTTTAATTGTTCGTATTTCGTGAAATGGCAATTTTTGTTCACATTCTTCAGTGCAGATACCCCCCTTTACGCCCCTCTTATATATAATCAGTCAAAACAGACGCGAAACAGACTACTAGTTTAACATATGCTATGGAACAGCTAGCTCAATATAGTTCCTTTGTGAAGACAACACAAATAAAATGGATGTAATATTAATCACTTGTGTCTTCTAAAATTGTATTAACTCTTTATTTTGAAATCATCTTTTTATTCGTTAATCTTTACAGGAATCAATGAACATTGAAGTTTGTATACAGTTTAGATTGAAGCTAATGAAATGGCTTTCACATAGTAATAGATATTGAATGAAATCATAAAATCGCACAAAGTGATCAATATGTCTGCGATTAAGTATAAATTAATGACCAACACCAATTAACTTAATAAGAGAATAAATAGTTATGTTATTCCATATATCTAGAAAATGTTCTCTGATTCACAATATATAACCGCAGTTACTAGGCAACTATTTTTATTTATCATTTTCTTTTCGGTAATTCAATGAATTTAAAACTTGAATAATCAAGTTACATTCTAACCAAAATAGTTCAGTCCCTCCCCGTAATCGATCTCTCCTACTTGCGAGTAAGTAAGCGGAATATAACGACTATATTATTCGGGTGAGTTATATTCCTGAAGATGGCCTTTGCAGACGGCCCTCATTACAAATAATACAAATGGTTATTATACGTGCAACCAACAACAAATAAAAAATAAAAAAATAACTACCTCCTGAGCCGCAGGACTTGAATGTTGGGTAGGGCGTACTTGCGTAACATAAAATATCCGAGAACCTACCAACTTGCTATATTTCTCAGTAAAACTGTCCTTCGCTTGAGTATGTTGTAGTGCAGATCTGAGAATCTTGAATGCTTACAATTAAGATCACATTTCAACATCCTTAAAAAAAACAAAAATAAACAAAAAAAACAAAACAAAGACAATAGCTTGCGTTTAAGAAGAGTTATACTCCACACGCATTGATTGATCAAGGGTGTTACGGGCGCTAGCACTCCCCTTTTTTCTATTTGTTTTAATGTGTCATGGTTTTATGGTTGTTGAAACACCATTTTTCAAAATTGCTCGATCCACCCCTGCACACGTACTTCCAATTTATTCATGTACATTTTTTATGAAATGTAATTCCTTTCAGTATAAACTGCTTGACAAAACCATATGGACGAATTCTGATCACCGTGATTTGGGTAAATAAAGTTAAGAAAAAGCTAAAATAGAATTATAGCAAAAATAACAAATTTAAAGGACAATATGCATCCTCTCTTTATTTAGTAAAATTGCAGTATAAACTCAGTATATGTACTAGTTACGGTATATGTGTATCAAATAGTGATAAATTTATTACATTATATATCCATGAAATGGTGGAAGATATAGGCGATATTATTCCAAACATCTATTATTGAAATATCATAAAATAAGAAACTAATTGGCAATACATTATTATTATGTGAATCAACACATGTAGTTCATTTGAGGGTTAATGTTAATTTCTGTTTTCAATGGTATAGGATTAAACGGAAGATTAAAAGTAAACATGCATTTACAAAAATTTAATGGCCTAATGATTTAATGTTGTAGGTAGTTTTTATTAATACAGTATTATTGAAATCAAATAAATGGCCTCATGCTTTACTGTTAGTTTTCATTAAAAAAGTACTTTCAAAGTTCATTGAGTAAAATTTATTAACAAAATAAATGTAAGAATGTGAATTATTTGATTTGCGCGAGTCGTAAAAAGTTGAGGTTTTGATGGCGAAGAATTTGTTTGTCTAAATGTGAGTTGTTAGGATCAAAAAGCGGCTGTTCGCCTCAACACATGTGAAATATTTGCCAATGTACGTATACAATGCGACATCAATCGACAAAAAGGTAAATAACCGCAAAATCCTTCCGCAAAAGTTGTTTTTATGTATCCATTTTTTTGTGTGTGTCGGATTTTTAGTTTACTTCTTTTTCTTCTTTTTACCAATTTCTTTGTGTGTTGGACTTTTGCGTTTTTTTTTTACCTTTTTATCGATTGACGTCGTCTTGTGTACGTACAGTGGCAAATATTTCGCTTGTCATCAAGATCAAATTAACCGATATCATCATGGCTCTCTTCCCTAGTCCCCTTATTAATACGTAATTCGGCAATTATACCATCGTCAGTGTACCGACAATTACAAAACACGACTGAGTTCAGACAAAGCCGTTTGTAGATAATCTTTGTAATGCAGTACAGCAGACTATGATATGATTGCTTTCCGACAGTTCCTGACCATCACAAACAAGGTGACAGTTTTCTAACGATATCTTCCGTCAGCGTCGGTTCACTGTCTGGTCATTGTCTGATGTCTGTCGGGTCGCATTCGCGATAGAGTCGGTCGTTTTTTTACCATGGGAAAGATGCAAATTTGATTAGAATCGGATTCAGAACGGAATAATCGGGACAAGTTAGGAATGAAACGGCTGAATTTGAACGCTTCCAGAACAATATTTAACTTTTGCCGTGATTTAATAAATATTTTTGAAAATAAAAGTTTGAATTTCCAGCCACGATTTACAAGATCTTGGTCAGACTTTTAACACATTTTTATCGGGAATGCTCCTACCATGGACGGCAGCAAAATCTTGAATATGTAAACTCAGTTTTAAAAAAAATACTATTAGGCATTGTTTTTTTCTCATTGTTGAAGGACCCGCACGGTGAACAATAATTCATATATATCTTCTTTATATGAACTCTAGAGAAAGGTGTGTCATTGGAAATCATACCCCATCTACCTACTTTTATAGTGATAACCTACGGAAGTTAATTCTCAAGCGCCAATCTGTAGCTTTAAAAAAAGGATGGAAAACTTATTTTGTTATAGCAAAGTATTAGTAGAAAAATAAAAGCTTTATTTAAATTGGATAAAACAGGACTGTCAACTCATAGCTTAACATAACTAAATAAGAGAAAGTGATGATTTACAAATTTCTAAGGATCTATTCGTCGAGCGGAATAATGTAGTATTTACAAAAAGGGAGAAGGTGGAGGTAACTCTTAAATCTTTGGTGAGGTTGTAATGATAATAAATACAAACAGCGTATTTAGAACCGCCAAAGAATTACGATCACCACCAACTACAGCGAGGTTTTAAAATCGACTAATTCTTGCTGATTGAATTTCAGAATACGCACTGAGTAAATAACAAGACTTATCAAATTCAGTTAATAATACCCGAATAAATATTCACGAATATAGAATAAAGAAAAACTGTTCACGGTTAAAGTCCGATATGAAAAACCAAGTAAGTGAGTTCATTCAAAAAACTGTTGCATGCCGATCTGATTCTCTGCGTGATTTCATCAGATAGAAATAGATGAATACTAAAATTTATGGAAAATAGGCGTACTTATACGTCAATTCAGTAACAGATTCGAGATGTCTTTAAATGTGTTGTATAGTATATAATAAAATTCAAGGTTTCTTCATCTGTTCAAATGCTTATATCAACACACACGCAAACCGAATGGTAAAATTTGCCCTTTCTATTACTTTTTATCAGTGACAATTAATAAGCGCCAAGAAGACAGCAACCAAACGTAAATGAAAATGTCTGCAATATTTGATAGGTGTTTATATCCGGTATACAATTCATAAATGGTTTAAATCGCCTTGAGTCTTTCAAAGCGGTTAACATAATTATACCATCAAATAATTACATACTCAATTCGTTAACGATATTGCATTATTTGTTTTTGTGTTGTGCCTTTACATCCCTGTTCAAGGTTAAAGTAAAGTTTTGCACTTCAAACATAACCACGCCAATATATATATATGTGTTCGTCGCAAGTCAGGAGCCTGTAATTCAATGTCTATCGTTAGTTTATGTCTGATATATGTTTTTCGTAAATTGTTTTGTTATGTATTCGGCCGCTAGTTTGTTTTTCTATTGAATTGTTTTATATTTTTAATGTTGGAGACTTTTTAATGCTATTTTCTCTCTCATTGTTGATGGTCGCACAATTGCCTTTAATTGTTTACATCCAATTCATTTGAACGTAAGTAGTCTCATTGGCAATCATACCACATCTCCTTAATATTCTCATATTGTAATGGCATTTAACTGAACCATTGAAAATATAATAAACATTTCACCACATCTTATGAAACAAGAATCGTTATGAGATGGAACTGCTGAATCATATTTCATTCTTTTCAATTTCCATAATTCTTCACATTGTTTATCAATTAATTTATACAGTATATGACACATCAGCTGTATCTTTATTATATGATGAAATTCATACCAGAATCAATAACGATATAAACAATTAAACATAACAGTTCCTTGATTTTATCATGTTACTGCTTTTAAATGACAAAGCAATTTTAATGTTAAATGTTATAATTGATTATTAATTCATTAATTGTACTTGGATATGTTAAAGTTTAAGGTCAAGTAATTGAGACAATTGCAATGAATGAAAAAGTGAAAAGAACACAAATTAAATGGCCATTAGCTGTGAATTAGACAAACAAATATTATATTCGTTATTTCAACCATTCTAAAATTCTAAATGCAGAATATAGAAATAATATTTCGCTAACAGCAGTGAGTTTAATGGTTCAATTTTGTCAAAATAAGCTCATTTACATCGATGCAGTATTGTAGGCTTGCATTCGTTTAGCCAATGGATGCACAGAAAAAATCAGAAAAGAAGAAGAAACTTTACTATATTATTAGAGCAAATTTATCCATGCATGCATCAATCCTAATTAAAATGAAAAAAAAAACACTTTGTGAATTAATGATTTTGATCATTTGATTTGATTGGGAAAAAAATCAGAATGAAAAATGCTTTAAAATGTATGTTTTCCCCTTCACTCCAATGCATGTCTTAAACATCCACAATGGACCAAGAATTACTTCTATTCATGATTGCTTCCACTGGTTAGCTTTGTTTTTCTAGAACAAAAGATAGTTTTGTCATTTCCCGCATGACTCAATGGAAAATAGGTTGCACTATTATTGCCACTTTTGTGAACCTTTAAGTCTGAACTAATTTTATTTGAGTAATAATTTATAGGCAATCCCTTTCTCTTGATTTCCTCATGATAGTTAGGTGTTATTTTTGAAAGTATATGAACTTACGCTATTGTAATTTCGTTAACATAATCTTGTTGCTTGGAGTATTAGAGCAATCGAAAGTCACGACCTCATCGCTTCGTTTAAGACGTTGCTGAACAAAACGCACCGTATTCTGTACAGTATCTTTGAGAATGTTTTTCATTTCATTTTCTATTCAGTAGTGTTTTATGACTTGTTATTAGTCTACTTTTTATTTGTTTGGGTTATGATGATGTCAGGTTTTTTTATTGAAGTTATTGGCCTTTAGTAGATTTTTACCTTTTGTTGAATTTCTCCTCTTCAAAGTCATCTTGAAAACTATGATACATGTAAACTTGATACAGCAAAAGTGATAAGCGAAACAAGATTTACAAATATTAATTTTATTTGCGAAAATTTGGTCCTATTTTTTTTTATTTAGTTGTAATCTCTGTCCTGCATTTTTATTACTCAGTCTATTTGGTCCTGTCATTTTTTTTTATTAAATTATTCTGACTTTCTTTTACATAAATTGAAATCCTTCCTTTTTTTGCAAAGATGCTAATCCTGGTTTTTAATATGATAAGGGCACTCAATAATGTCTGAATTTACTGTATTGCATTGTGATAGAGGCTTTCAGAAAGTAAATGGTTAAATTTCGAGTCCGAATGAATACATTGATATTGTAAACACAGGCGACACAGGCACCGAATAGAAAAGAAGATGTTTTTCTCGTGTGTATATAATATTTAAAAAAGAATGTTCGGTAAATATAGATGAACATGAAACCAAAGACGAGATTTGCCAAGGATGTTGTTTTCCTTAAAGTAAACATATATGCAGGGATCTCATTTTCACATTAAAGTTAACACACCCTTTTCATTTCATATATAAAATATTATTTCTATTATGGTATTCCGGCTCAGATGGTGATATTTATAACAATCTCTTTTATTCATACGTGCACTAAGATCGGATTCCAAGATAGTTCACAATAGAAGATTTAAAAGTAATGTAGATATTATGTAAATAAAGACATGAAAACAGCGTTAAGGACTTACGACATTTGCCAAAAGTTAAAATGTGAATGTAGAACTATTTAAAAATAAAACTATAAAACATTATCATCATCTAAATACAACAAACACGAATTAATGCATATTAAAATGAAATGACTCGGCTGATTTTTCAATAACAAATGTACATAATAAAAGTTTATTTAAAGAGCAAAATAAATATTTCATTATTTTTTTTATTGGAATAAAATGCGAGTTATCTCTATTATTTTCGCAAGTCATTGTTTGAGAAATCATAGGTATAACAAATTATTATGTTCCGCTTTTTAGTTCAGCGGTTTTCATTGATAACCGATTCATGTGCAAATTAACAATTATTTAATATATGATAGAGAAACATATTATCGTCTTTATACTTTGAAGTATTTATGGAATTTACAAAGATTTAAATTCATTAGAATACAAATGATTCTAGCTGCAGTTCAACGTTTGATGAAAGTACTGTTCTATAAAGTATTAGTCATCTTATGAAGCCTCGATGTTGTATTTTGTTGACTATTGTTTTTTGTTTGTTGTTTGTGTTTTAGTATTTTTTGCCTTTTTAGCTCATCTGGCCCGAAGGGCCAAGTGAGCTTTTCCCATCACTTTGCGTCCGTCGTCCGTCGTCGTCGATAACTTTTACAAAAATCTTCTCCTCTGACACTACTGGGCCAAATAAAACCAAACTTGGCCACAATCATCAATGGGGTATCTAATTTAAAAAATGTGTCCGGTGACCCGGCCAACCAACCAAAATGGCCGCCATGGCTAAAAAAGAACATAGAGGTAAAGTGCAGTTTTTGGCTTATAACTCAAAAACCAAAGCATTTAGAGCAAATCTGACATGGATAAAATTGTTTATCAGGTCAAGATCTATCTGCCCTTAAATTTTCAGATGAATCGGACAACCCGTTGTTGGGTTGCTGCCCCTACATTGGTAGTTTTAAGGAAATTTTACTGTTTTTGGTTATTATCTTGAATATTATTATAGATAGAGATAAACTGTAAACAGCAATAATGTTCAGCAAAGTAAGATTTACAAATAAGTCAACATGACTGAAATGGTCAGTTGACCCCTTTAGGAGTTATTGCCCTTTATAGTCATTTTTTGAAAAATTTCATAAATTTTTGTAAATTTTTGGTAAGTTTTTTGCATATATTTTCCACTGTAATTACTGGGCCAAGTTCATTATAGATAGAGATAATTGTAGCAAGAAGAATGTCCAGTAAAGTAAGATCTACAAACACATCATGATCACCAAAACACAGTTTGGTCATTAATTTATCTGTGTCCATTGTTTAATATGCACATAGACCAAGGTGAGCGACACGGGCTCTTGAGAGCCTCTAGTTTTCTCATGGCGTCGTCAGTGTGATATCGTCTTATGAGTACGGATGTCCCTGCGAAAAATTTTGCAACGCATTGTGAAAGTTAATTATAATGTAACATTGTAAACAACATTACACTCTTGATTCATATTCAACTTTTAATTGGTCGTGTTCGTATTTTTCTAGGGCATGCTGTATCACTAGTAGCAGAAATGCTCTTACCTTTTAAATGGTGTATGCTTTAGAGTATCTTATCATTTGGAGATATATGCGTCATATGAGGTACTGCACAAATTCGATTTGCAGAAGGTGGACGATAAGGAAAGGTAAAAGAAGGTCTCCCACAGGTGAAAAGATCCTGGTCATCCTTCTAACTAATCATTACAATGGCTTACTTTTGGACGCTCGCTATTATTATTTAGTGAAACATCAGTGTATAAAGCTGACAACTGAAGGATTGAGACGTGTTGGCTTTTTGGGGCGAAAGAGGAGATTTTTTTATGTCGAAATGTGTTATATGCAATGAACACCATAAACATTTCAAAACATAAAATAACAGGCTCTCACAATTGCAAGTTAATCATTTTCATCTTTAGATTTGGTACCTTCGGACCATTTCATGTGTTATCTCGGAAAACACGAAGAGGTTATTATGAAAATAGTAAAATGTGGACTGTTACAGATAATCTTGAGCCGCAAAGAATTTGTCAAAATCATCACCAATCCATCTATTTAAACCAAAATAGTTGTATTTTAACTCTTGTCTTTGAATAGGGCTACACAAACCCGGTTTTGTACTTTCTCATATATTAAAGGTTACGGTTTTGTTCTAAGTTTACTAACTTATTTAACCTATTTTCCGTATGTTGTCTAAGGAGATTATCTTTTTACAAATGAAACACTAGTTTTGGTTATGGCGTGTTAAATGGAGATGATCACCTGTAATTTGAATGAGAAGTACGATCATGCGCTGATCATGGGATAATGTTGGAAAATTCAGCTGCTAGTTAGTCATTGTCAATCATCATCAGCGTCTAAGCAGAGAGTTGATGAACCAGAGATGTGTCAAAGAACGTCTCGTTCTAAAAATAAGTTCATCGGAAAATACCAAGACCTTTTTGATAAATAATCCGTATCAATTTTAAAAATAATACACGATGGTATTGAAGTTTAGATTCTAGGTATTTACGTTGTTTATAATCTTAATTACGTGATATAGTGATCTTTTATATGTATTTGTATTTATTTTATTGTTTAACATGTTTAATCTATATTCGGAAATATTAATTTGACTGGGCCCGATATTTATACATCCCGCCATTATTATTATGCTATGTTAAATTTTTATACTCTTGACTTTTTTTTTTTTTTTGTAATATGCATTGTCTAGATGCCTTTTTGATTTTCTTTGTTGACCTACTTATCTGTTTTTATAGTGATTAAGATAATAACATAAATAAAATTTAGAATGGAAATGGGGAATGTGCCAAAGAGACAACAACCCGACCATAGAAAAAAAAAAAAAAAAAAAACAACAGCAGAAGGTCACCAACAGGTCTTCAATGTAGCGAGAATGTTTACTGCTGTACCCTTTTTTGACATTTATATCCATTATGTCTGTTTATTTTGGTTCACACATTGTTTTCCATATAATGAAATTTTATAAGACTGTCATAGCAGTGAAAGGTTTTAATTAGCCAGCTATTAAACCAGGTTTAATCGACCATTTTCTGCATACGAAAATGCATGTACCAAGTCAGAATATGACAGTTGTTATCCAACTACAATAAAGTACAGAAAACTTATCATCTGATAAAGTTCATAAAATATGTTATCCAACAAAGTACAGAGAACCTATCATTAGATAAAGCACAGTTACATCCAGTATTCTGTCATCTGATAAAGTACAAAGCACCTGTCATCCAACAAGTACAGAAAACCTGCGTTTTGCGTTACGCCGATTTCTTCTATCACTTGCGCTAATTTTCTCTTATTTGCACCGATTGTGTACATGTAGGTTACAGGTGTTTGCTATTTTTTATTCATTATTAAAAACCTATTTCGTTAGCCAGTTGAACACATTAAATGAATAGTCAATTACAACTTGTTTATATCCAAGGGTCGGTGAAATCAGAATTTCGAGCAAGATAAGTAAATTCAAAAGAAAAAAACACTCTGTGTATAACATTCACTTAAATCACGGAGTAAGATTCTATTTACAGCATTCAAAAACACTTGCATTCAATAAAAAAACCAGAATACAATGAATTATTAATCTGTTCTTGCCAAGTATTTATATACTACAAATATGATGTATTCCTTCCTTATATTTCATAACTTTTATACTTTTGCATATAGAGGCGGGCAGTTCGAGTGTTCTCATCTTGGCATAAGAAACGGACTTGATGACACTCATAAAATTATATGTAAGGATGGTGCGAATAGAACTGTCTATTGTAATGCAAATGAAACAATTCTTTACTGTCATATGTTCTCTAACAATTTTCAACAGGCGCAACTGTTCATAAATAAAGTTCATAACGTGAAGTTGAGCATAAAGTGTACTTACTTTGTAAGAATACATGACATTTGTCATTAGAAGGAGCGTCAGACAAAATGTTAAATGTGAAGCAGTTCTCGATCTCATCTAGGGGAAGGAATGGTAGCCCCAAAAATTGCTAGAATGTTTACCAGTGTCACTTGATCTGGCTTTATACGAGGTGCTTAGCCCAACAGACTGAATTTTCCTCCGTAAGTTCTGAGCCAGATGAAAACGACAACAGTTTATTTGCAGGGGACAACAGTTATATACATGTTATGATTGCAATTCATATCATACATACAACTGGCTAATGGAAGAAGTTGATATTGATAAATAAAAAATAACATTCACCTGTAATTTACCTGTCCACAATCGGCGCAAATGAAGGAATAAAATCGGCGATAATGAAAGATCAAATCTTTAAAACAAATCGGCGCAAATGTTATACGCAACAGAATACCTGTCATCTGATTAATTACAGAACACCTGTCATCCGTCAGGAATATACAAACATAGCTGTATTTTGAAATTTTGAGTTACAAACAAAAGCTCTTCGTAAATTTCACTAGTTGGTGTTATGGAATATATGTTTCACAGATGACAACGGATATGTTCCGCCGAATATGACCTACCGAATAAAACCTATCAACGGGTTTGTACTAACATGAGCAACACGACTGTTACCACATGTGTAGCAGGCATTCTCACTCTTCTGGAACACCCGATATCGCCCCTAGTTTTTTGTTATGTTCCTGTGTGAAGGTGTTTAATATTCCATATTGTCTATTGTGAACTGTTCTTTGTCTGTTTGTCTTCTTTCTTTTTAGTTACGGCGTTGCCAGTTTATTTTAACTTATGAGTGTTAATGTCCCTTAGGTATCATTCGGCTCTCTTTATCAACTTCGTAATACAATTGGCATTTATTTGACCAGTTAAAGTCGGGCGTCACCAAAGAGACTTTCGTGTAAAAATCGCGGATCTGACGTACAAAATTATAAGCCTGTTATCTTTGATGGTATTTTGACACTGATGCTGATAAAACGTTCTCAATGTGTAAACTAGGTTTTGGGTATAGGTTGCATGAAATGCAATCGAAACCCTAAGGTACTGACTTGATATCTAAATCTTCCAAGGTTGATCAGTTCTTGTCCTAGTTCAAACGAAATAATGCAGTGAAGTTATCTTCGTTAGATCATATCCAGTCAATGTCAAGCAATTACTTTATGATATGCTACACTTAGATATTCAAGTGACAATTTGATGTATATATATAAAACACCAATTTATTAAGAACAAATATCTTTATTTAAATTTTTTATGGTACATAAAGATGCGACAACAAAGGTTAAAACCATAAACAAAGGAGGATAACTCCAACTCAAATTCATGATTTGTCTAGCTAAATACAATTCAGTGTTATTATTTATTCATTTATGAAGACAAATTGTTGACCGCACGATGTCTTCTGGTTTATGTGACGTTTCATCATGTGCCCTTTCGCTTCAATAATAGAAGCATGGAACTTGAACTAAACCGTTTGAGTCCTCCTGTTTTCAAACAATTTAAACTAATTGTTTTCAATGTTTTGGTTTGGCACAATCCTGATGGGAATAATTCTAGAAAATGCTTCGGACGCACTGAATAATAAACAAGATTTTGATCGATATCACTGATGCATGCTGAACTGTGACATATCGAGAACATTAGATCGGAAGTGGATGCTTTCATAACATACTTGTATATTTGTCTGATTTGTAGGTTAAACTATTATAGTTGTATACAAACATCGATAGATATGCAGAAAAAATCATACGAACAAAGATAATTCCAGATTTAGTTGAAAATCAAACATTTGAGCAAAATTAATAAAACTGTGGTTTTTACCCGTCCAGTTATTAACAAGGACATATTGGTAGTATAATTATGACCAGAAAAATCAGGATTGTTTATTCTGCTGCATGTGTTGGTTTTGTAATGATTCCACATTCCAGAATTTATTGATTTTTGTTTACGGTCAACAATGCCTTTGCAGTAAGTCCCTACTGGCATGTCAAAATATATTTTGTGGTCTTCAATACCCGCTTCAATTAATTTAAAATCGCTGCCACAATCATTATTATCTGAACCAGAACAGATAACAAAGTTTGTGTCCGTGGGGAGCATAACTTCTGATGGATAGTAGACTTCAGTTCGATGATGATATGGTCCATTAGTTAACCCAGTGCTTATAGGATAATGTGGTACAGGATCATTACGGTGGACCACTCTCCAACTGTTATTAACAAGTCTGTTATGTTCTATTGCATATTGACGATCTCCGACTTTTGGCATACCAAATGTGTACAATGCCATTTTTTCTTTTTTGATCAATCCTTCATACACAAGTTTGGCACTAGCTATTGAAGCTACGGCACCACCAAGTGAATGGCCTGTTATCCATATATTATAATCTGAATAATTTGAAAGTAGATCGTGCATACTTGCTTCAACGCAACTGAAAAGCTTGTCATGAACCTGTTTGAAATACTTTTGGACTTCACCAGAACCAGTTCCAGCTGACACTTTAGATTTAAACAATACTGATTGAATTATATCCAACAACTGTGTAAAGACAGTTGTACCACGATATGCCAAAAAAATAGCCTTATTTCTATGTGATATCATTACAACAGCTAAACATTCCTTATATTCAATTAAAGGTAAATCTTCACAGCGAGTACCAATCCATTCGACAATTTCATAATCATCAATTCCATATGAGCTTAAACATCTCCGTGCTCCATTTGGAGTATCAGCATATGGAATAGTTGAAAGTCTTAGAAGGTTATAAGAAGTTTGAGGATTGTAGTCTCCAACAACATCAAGTTTAGGACAACTCGCAACGTCTTTGATTACCTGATTCTTGTTGCATGGATTATAAGGAGGGACAGATCCAGTCGCGTGACATTTGTTGTCTAATTCACACCATCTGCAGTTTGAAATCCAAGATGACTGCTGAACACAGTATTCACATCCCTTGCTGGTATGTTCAATGCATTTAGTTTTACCGTTTACATATTTATCTAAAAGTAGTATCAAAGTAAGGAGACATACAAGTCCCATACTTCTTAAGTTTAATGAAGTCACCGGTGCCTGAAAATACAAATAATTAATATATAATTATAATAACTTTAGTTGATTATCATGTGTATATTAAAATAAATGATGTGGTATGATCTCGAATGAGACACAACTGCACCAAAGACTAATGGAAAAAGGTGTAAAAACTACCTGATCAGTGTACGACCTTCAACAATGAGCAAATATTCTATGGTAAGCTATAGCTAGATAACGTTTAGACAGATAAAATATATAGATATTCAAGAACTGATCGGTCAATCTATATGTCACCCTAGATCTTCCACAATCTTTATTTTCTTTCATAAACCAAAGCTACCAAACGAAAGACATCGGGCTAAGAATTTATGCTGTTCTTTCTTTTAATATAAGCTTCCTTCAAGACCAAATTGCAATCCGCACGATTTCTTTTATTACAAAGCTCGGAAAAAATACTCATACTTAGATTACTCACTTTTGAAATAATATATATATATATATATATAAAATTACCCGGGATAATAGCTCTTTCTGTTTTAAAGTGATTTTTTTTCGATAAGAATTGAAAAATTTAATTTTATGTTTTTACATAAATAAAGACAACAGCAGTATACTGTAGTTTAGCCATGTATATATCTGATATATCTTGAAAAGTAGGTCATTGAGGTATTAATATTCATGTTTTGTAAAATGTGAAGCAATTCAACGAGTGATTTTTCTTGGTTCGCAATATGTTCTTAACATGTTAAAAACAATAATATAAATATTGAAAGTTATTGTTTTCTTCGAAAAGCATGTAAGAATGGCTGCTTAATATTTAACAACAATTAACCAATCAACAGAACGTCTAACTATGGTTTAATTTGTTCATTTCCCTTTTTATCTTATTCTCAACTTATCATATAACATGTTCAATAGGTAGTTTGAGTTAAATACATTTGCATATACATATATGAAAACTAGGAAGTTTTAATTTTTGAAGTATTGAGGAAGCAGCATCCTTTGTTATGATAAAGCTCTATTAGAAACATCACATATATGGTTTTAAGGAAACAGACAAAATTATAAAGCATGACCAAAAAAAGTAATTTGAGAAAAAAACTAATAGGAAACCGGAAAAACTGTAACTTTATTTTTAGGTTAATAAGCTTAAGGATGATTGTAAACAGAAACTGACACAAATGTCATGATTAAAACTAAATTAAAACTAAAAAATATTATCATGAAATCTCTGAAAACAGGAATCCGGAAAATTTGTCTGATACAATGCATTAATATTTTTGTCAATATTTTCTATAATATAAAGTCAATAAGTTGAAATAATATAAATCTCATTGCAAACAGTATCAAAATATGTATTGAAGCCAATAAATTCATCATAGATACCGGGATTGAAATTTTGTATTTGCGCCAGACCCACGTTTCGTCTACAAAAGACTCACCAGTGAGGCTTGAATAATTAAAAGTTAAAAAGAGCAAACTAAGTATAATGTTGAAGAACATTGAATACCAAATATTCCTAAAAGTTTTGCCTTATACAGCTAAGGTAATCTATTCATGAGGTAGAAAAGTCTTATAATTTCAAAAAATCGACGTCTAACAGCTAATGCATAATTCATGTCAATATAAAGTGCTGAATTCTTGGCTGGTGACAAAAGCTTTCTTGTAAAATATATATTAAAAACATGTCATGGATAGCAACTACCAAGTTCCTGTTATTTATACAGGCATTTTCGGATATAGAAAATGGTAGATTGAACCTGGTTTTATAGTTAAACCTCTCACTTGAATGACAGTCACATAAAATTCTATTATATTGACAACGACGTGTGAACAAAAGCAACAGATATAATAGGGAAAATCGCCAAAAATAGGGGTACAACATCTAACTTTGTGTTATTATCTTTAGACAAATCACGTACGAAATGTAAGCTCTATTCAAACCCTTAAAACATCGTTTTTACACTAAATCCATTGGATGTTGGATGTGTACGGATTGATAATTTAGTCTTAGATGCATGATTTTTTTATTAGTTGTTAGTGGCTTTGAACTAGCTGTCAGATAATTGCGAGTACTCTCAGATCTGTTCCTAGTATCTCTTTGATTTTGGGATGTACAAGTACCCGGCCACGTCCACTTGCATTTTTGTCGATTTAATGAAGTTAGCCTTTTTCAACTGATTTTTATAGTTCGTTCTTATCTTGTGCTGTTATACCACCGTCCCAGGTTAGGGGACATTTTGTATGTATGTGCCTGTCCCAAGTCAGGAGCCTGTGGTTCAGTGGTTGTCGTTTGTTTATGTGTTACATATTGATTTTTCGTTTATTTTTTGTACATAAATAAGGCCGTTGGTTTTCTCGTTGAATCGTTTTACATTGTCATTTCGGGGCCTTTTATAGCTGACTATGCGGCATTGGATTTGCTCATTGTTAAAGGCCGTGTGGTGACTTATAGTTGTTAATGTCTGTGTCAATTGGTCTCTTGTGGACAGTTGTCTCAAGAATACGATAAGTAATCTAAATCTCAGTTTAAAGATATCAGAGAAGAAACCAATGAACGTCAAAAATTTTGTAAAACAGACAACTGCATCTTCAAATGAATGACTTCCTTCTCTAATATAAATAAAAAAGTATAATTCCTCATGCGAAAACGACCATTCAAAAGATGTTCTTAGACATCATAATTTATAAATGACAAACACGATCAATGAGTACTACTAGAAGATGAACCATTCAAGCAATTCAAATGACAGGAATGAAACACAATTGTGTCAATGCTAGTAATAGTTAGAAATATTTAACTATAAACTGATGATTAATTAAAAAATATTAAAATAAAATGTGCAATACAAATGACACCTTAAGCGGATAGCTGTAATACTATCCCATTTCTCAAGGGAGAATTTGAAAAATATCAATTATTAGTTATAATTCTAACATATTTATACTTTGATATTCAAATATTTGCAAAGACCTTAAATTCAGACTATCTATAAGTGTTGATATCATACTTTGACATTCAAATTTAAGGGGCCAGCTGAAGGACATCTCCGGCTGCGGGAGTTTATCGCTGCATTGAAGACCCACAGGTGGCCGTCGGCTGTTGTCTGTTCTATGGTCGGGTTGTTGTCTATTTGACACATTCCCCATTTCCATTCTCAATTCTAAATATCCTCGAATGCATTCAAAATCAGACTTTCTGTAAGTGCTGATATCGGATTAAGATATTTTTGGTGAACAAATTGCGAATTAGAAATTTACATTTTTATTTCATTTCACTGAATACCTCACATTTGATCACTTTCGTCTTGTAATTTTTAGTTAACTTTATATTAACCCCATTAAACTCGCTGTTCAGTTGCTTTTATACTCCGTAAATTTCGACGTGTAATCACAACAATTTTATCCAATATTTCAGCTGTATTTGTCAATAACTTATTATGAAACTTAACAATCGTCAAAACCAACCGTTTTCGAAAAAAAAAAAAAAAAAATCCACCGTAAAATTTCACATTAGTGATATGCTATGTTTGTTAATACAGTTACACAGTATTTTAAATTGAAAGTCATATATTGTACCGTTAAAATCACATTAAAATATGAATACCAATCATATAAGAATAATACCAAAGTTATACAATTTTGTTTCTTGTATAAAGCTCATTTAAGGGTCTAAGTAGATTTATTAAAGAAAACAAAAAAATGTTAAACTTACTTTGAATCCAAGGAGTTGACTATATATTTTCTTCCTATTTAATAAATATAAATGTTTCAAATAAGGAAATATGTGAAAGATTTTCTTAGGGAAGTTATCCGTGTAAGTTTAAAAGCGATTAAAAGTAAATCAAAATAAAAACTGAATCATTTATTAAGTATGCCATGTCAAGAAAGGAAATATTTTTATTTGATAAAATTCTATATATATTGTTTGTGTCTTTATTTTTGCTTTTAAATTCTTAAAAGACGTATTTGCAAGAATGGTATAAAACTAAAGCAAGGGTGAATAGGAACTTCGTTATGTTGTCTAACTCAAAGTTCAATTCTGATTATGCCTTTTAGGTCATCAATTACGACCCGAGCTTATATCGCAACATAATCGCGTATGGCATTATTATATTACTTTATAAACTTAATATATTTGTTATTATCTTTAAATGAACAAACTTTAGAATTTATTGTCACTATATTTTGTGTTTATATATCTATATCTATACTTTTGTTTTGTCTTTTTGTCGTTTATTTGCTATGACATTATCATTTTTTCGACTATATCTCTTTGGTATCTATCGCACAGCTGGAACACGCACCAACTCATTTAAATGTATTAATAGGAGTAGTATATAAGTATATGTAGGCAACAAACGATTTAACAGGCTAGCCTTACCAAAACTCACTCGATCCGAATTAAAATTAAGACATCGAAATTTCAAAGTTTGGATAATACACCTTATAACCATTATAATTTATTGGGGTTCGTGTTGTTTATTCTTTAGTTTTCTATGTTGTGTCATGTGTACTATTGTTTTTCTGTTTGTCTTTTTCATTTTTAGCCATTACGTTGTCAGTTTGTTTTAGATTTATGAGTTTGACTGTCCCTTTGGTATCTTTCGTCCCTCTTTTATTGGTGCAGCAAATGCAAAAGATAACTGTTCCGACCATTGTTGTTTCAATATAAGACGTAGATATGGTTTTTTTTTCCCGCATTTTCTCGTTATAACAGTATTTTACGGTAATAATTGATGTTTCTCTTATTTTTTATACAATATGCCATGTATTGTTTTTTTATAAATCTATAAATGAATCAAATTAGTGTGGGCTCTGGACAGCTTTTTCAAGAAATTTGAGACGTCTAAACATGTGACAATTTTATATGTCAGTCACATGTATAACATTTTGTTATAGGTACATATGCACTCTGTCACTGTACTTGTACTTGTAAGCCACACAATAATCACAAAACTCATTTTCTGTAAATATTAATGCAATGGAAGCTTTTTTTTTATACAAATTTCTATGTTAAACTGCCGCTATTCAGGATGTCCTAAGTGTAATGTGAAAGGAAGCATGGTCAAAAATCAGTAATGTGTCAGATTGAAAGAAATGATAAAAATGATACTTGCGAGTAATTATATTTAATTTAATGAAAAGCAAAAGTATCCTCCCAATTTTACATTACATTTTGCACATATTTCTCCTAATAAAGTGTAAAAATAGTATGGGAAGTCAGAATTACCTCCTTTTGACATAGTGTATTTGTTTGGCTATGTTCCCTATGTTAAGTTGTGGATCACGTTGTAAATAAGCATTTTTCAAGTCCATTGACACTAGAATAATCTGACCGAATGAAGATATTCATTTACTTTCACATTATTAATTTCGTTTCTTCAATTGAATAAAATACTAGACAACTTTTCAAGATTGCATACCTTTCATCTATGCAATTAGTGTTGAAATGTTGGTAAATGGATTTCTGTTAAATAAGTGCATTTAAATATTCAAAATTGCTACTTTAACTATCCCACTTTTTTATATTCGGCATTTTTTTCTACTTCAGTTTTGGTTGTCTAGTTTTGGTGAAGAAACCATCTTGATGTTGTGGTACACAGAATTTCTGTAAAATGATTGCCAATAAAATTTTGTGAACTTTACAAGTAGTTTCTAGTTAAATGAAATATATTTTTTTTTATAATTCTTTTTGTTGTATGAAACTGCCCAAAAAACCTTTTAAAAGCCTTTGTGTGGTCTTTTCAGGGTATTTATTAAAAAACTTCCATTTAAGGCGAATTTAACTGAAAGTACATCAAGACTTTAGTTTTATCTAAACTAACTAGGGAAAAGTAAATCACTTTGTAGCGCCTATCAAGTATGATAACAACACATTAATGCATGTTTGCATAAAGTGTCAGTAAGTGTCAGTAATTGTAAGGATCCAAAGGACTCTTCTGTTCACTGAATTATTGTCATAGTCTAAAATGGTACTAGTTTTCACTTGTAGTGAAAGGAGTAGGTTCAGTAAGACCCCTTTTTGGCCCCAAAATATAGCAGTTTTACAAAATTGTTAAAATGTAAACCTTTAGTTATTTATTGGACAGTAGAATGCTTCTGCTACATAAATATGGGCTGTTTTTGACAATACAATGCACATATATCCGGTACTAGCACCATTTAGTCATGCTAAATAACTGAAATCCTCATAATTCTAGCATTTTAGTTAAATTTTAGACGGTTTTCGTGTAAAACGAAAGTGGCCGCATTCGTGTTCATCCTTAATATTGAAATGTAAGTTGTATTTTATGATAATACATAACATATATAAAGGTTGAGGATGAACACGGATGCGGCCACTTTCATTTTTACCAAAAACCATCTGAAAAGTGAAATTTTTCGGCATATTAGGTAGATTTTTCATATTTTAGCTTGAATCAGATCGTTTTTAATGACTAAATCTGTTAAAATCTTTCGCATAAACTAATTAATTCTTCAGATGAACCTGAAATTTGAGGCCAAAATCGGTCCTTACCGGACCTACTCCTTTGTCAAAATGGATAGTTATTTCTGCCTAAGAAATAACGATATAACACTGCCTGCTGTTTCAGATGTGGTCACTTCCCCTTATCACTCAGATCGTTTAATGATAGTGTTCCTTTATCAGAAAAAAACCTGATCCCCAGTACAAATGTATGAGAGTTATAGTCCGAAATGTTGTTTAATGTGAACACTGTAAATCTAGTTATTACTGATTGCTTGGATTTCCCCCTTCATTATTTACATTGGCAGGTGGTTATGTAACAAGAAAGTAGTTCCAGCGTGACATTTGTTTTTTATAATGACTCTAAACTCACTGATGACAAGTGCTCAGTATATAAAATAACTTGTTTAACCAGTGGAACATTTTTCACAGACCAGGAACTTATTTTATAAGGTGAGGAACAAATCTCATAAATCCAGAATTTATTTCACCAAGTAAGGCACAAATCTCACAATTCCGGAACTTATTTCATTAGATAAGGAACGAATTTCACCAACCCAGAACGTATTTTACCAGGTAAAGTGTGGACCTAATTTCTTAGAGATGGAACAAATTATATATAAATTATCTGTGAAGAAAAGTTCTCCCGGAACATATATGAAATTAGCTCTACTGGAATTTTTTTCACAGGACCAAATTTTGGCTCACAGTTACAGTGACTTTGATGTGTTTTATGTTTATAAACCTAATAGTGAAAAATTTCCCTATTGTTATCGGGTGTGTAAATGTATTACAATTATTCAGCTTTGTTGCAATCTTTACTTTGTAGCACTGACTTGTACACTGACACGAGAGGTATCAATTACATTTATTGAAATGTTGATGTCGAATATACGTCCTTTTTTATAGCTTCTAATATGTATTCTTAGTTTTCAGAAACATCAGGATCTATTGATGCTGGGAGTCAACGCGTATAACCATGTTTTGGTGACAATATCGTACAAAGGGTTTCGTTCAGATGTAGTAAAAGAATTTTAATAATTCCTTACGTGTTCGTTATTCCAGCGGCGAGCCGAATTTAAAGTTTATTTTTGCAAAATTCATGTACAATATAATTGTTAAATTCTGTTGAGATATTATCTGTTAGTAGATAATCCTAACAAAATTGTTGTCGAACTATAAATACAAATGACCATAAACATACAAGGATGTTAAAATACTTTGACAGATCACCCACCATGTCGACAAAAATGAGACATATCCCTTTTACCTTTCATTTGATCCATTATTAACAATTTTTTTTCTACTTCTTCATGTCCCTTTCAGGTAAAACAGTTTTTGTTGTACGTTAAACTTATCGCCATACTTCATGTTATTGCTGACTGTTCGCATTGCAAGACTTCAAAAAATGAATTTTAAGGCAGTACAAATGACTTTTTTATTAATAAAACTTTCAACTGAGTGATCCCAGATATGAAAAAAATCTCATTACTCAAACATCATGGTGTAATATGTACATGATGAATAAATCAGACTTTTCACGAGCATTCATGCTGACTTTTGTTAAATTGCATTACATTCAAAAAGTTATGAATAGAAAATTCTTATCGTTATAATTTACGCCATATTTTCAATAATTTTTTTTAATGAGACCCGTCCACGGACATTAAATACTACTATCTCCTATATGTTATTAAAATCTTATACAGGATAATTGTTGTTGGACCATTGCTATATAACAAAGAAAAGATACCAAGAGGAAAATTATGAGTCGAATAAAACATACAATGCGTGCACCATGGCTTATAGAAGACGAAAAAACAAACAACCCAAATACAACATAACATAGAAAACTAAAAACAGGACCACCACCAAACAATTGCCTTGAACGTTTCTCTTCACAAATACCAGGCTAACAATTTGTGTTGGGTCTAATGTACACATTACGTCTACATAATACTCAGCAGTGGCGCTTGAATCAAACAGGTTGAAGATCAAATCAAATACGATATTAGGAAACGCTGAATTTAGTATGATAGATGTGATATTCCACTGAATATTGTTCAGCTGTTATCGAAATTCATCAAAGATTGAAAATTAATAATTTAAACGTTGTTCCGCGCCGTTCGAATCTTTCAATCATACCCGGGAAAGTTTTGGCGATTGTATGATACCGAATTGAACAAAAGCGTTTCTAGTTGCATATTCAATAATATCGTATGCCTATAGCTAGATTTGATATTTGTCATGTTTTGTGTCGTGTTTTGTTTTTGTAACAATAGTTGATTCATGAAAATAATTTAATTCAACATTATTTAATACCCTGTTGTGTTATAAAGTCTCAAGTCCAAAACAAAGATCAATTTTACACAAAATGTCATTTAATATTCTCCATTTCCCACCTTGGCAGCAATATATCAAATTTGCTTGCGCCTTGAGATATACATTTCCCAACCCATTCTAATTTCAAGAGCTTAAAGATACTACACTGACTTAATGAAACGTCACCCATGTCTTAGCAGAAAGTTGTAGAATAAAGGCAACAGTAGAATACCGCTGTTCAAAAGTCATAAATCGGTTGAGAGAAAACAAATCCGGGTTACCAACTAAAATCGAGAGCAATACATCAAATTTAATAGGAAAACGGCAAATGTTTTAACAGTAAACCAGGGTTATGTTAGATATCGTCATTGGAAAAAACAATGACTTTGTCGATTAATATTCCGCATCAATTTTACAATAAATACTAGACAGTCTTGAAGGATAGATTCTAGGTTCTTGTGTTGTTAATCATCTAACTGATTGTTCATGGTGTTCGTTTTCTGCGTCTTTGTATATCTTATACCGTGACTGTTTAGTCCATTTTTGCTATTATTTGTTGACACTGCTGGATATTTTACATTATACAAGAATAGATATGATTGTATCCGTTTACCGGTCTTGTTCCCATGCATGTCAAGAGTTATATACATAGATGGCGACGCTATTACTTAGACACACATTGTAACGCTGATATTGAAGTTCGTTATCTCAGCTTTTTTTATACCATGATTTTTTTTTCTTCTTACGGCAATTCGATTTTCTGTTGCAAAATAACAAGCGTCTCTCTAGACTTCTATATTATAGGTAAACAAATATCGAGATTTTTGAAGCAGAAAGAAGGACGTGTTTTGTCTTTGTCATATACGTAATTGTAAATTTGGCTGGAATATATTTATTTTCTCAATCATTTTCATATACATTTAGCTCTTTTTTCTTTCATAAACTATTTAAATAAGAAGGACATTAAACAAAATTTAAAATCACTAATAAATCTTCATGAGATACAAGTAAGAAAAAAGATAGTTTCCAAAATTTTTGATGTCGCTGTATGGATAAACCTAGATGATTCAAAATATTTGACAAAAAGTGAAAAATCAAGAAAAGTGAAAATGCTTTATTACTTTTGAATATCTGTAAACCACTTAAGTTTGCTCCTACATGTCCTATAATTATCAAGCGCAGTAGTTTCTGACGTAACTGCATTAAATCTGATCTGCAAAATCTGTAATCCACTAAAGTGCAGAACTTCACCATTCGTCCAACAATTTAAATAATCAGTGCTTAAGGTACTTTGTGCTTATGTATTTGTTATCAAGGTTAACACTTCTGTATGTTAATGTGCTTGTTGTGGAACAGAATCCCCAAAAGTGCGGTTATCATTTAATACATCTCAACGTTTCAATTTTATTTAACGTGTTTAACATTACCATAAAAGTTGGAGGTTTAGCTAGCCGCAAAAACAGGTTCAGCCCACTATTTTTTCATAAAATGCCCTGTTCCAAGTCAGGAAAATGGCAATTGCTATCTTATAGTTCTTATCTGTGTATTGCATTGTCTGTTAGTTAATTGTTGCACTTGAGTATTTCTGTTGTTTCATTGGTTTTCTCTTATATCTGATGTGTTTCTGTCAGCTTTAGTTTGTAACTCGGATTTGTTTTCTCTCAATCGATTTATGAGTTTCGAACAGCGGTATACTACTGTTGCCTTTATTTAAGAGTCATAGTTTGATGCTATATGTTATTAACTGTTAAAATACTAACACAATATATATCTGCTATCCGTTAGAAACTCAATGGCATGGATTTTGACAATTTCATGTGAGCGTGCGGTAACAATGAGAATATCAATACAAATTATATAGAAGACACGTTATGTCCTTCTAAACATTTAAAACGGGAAATCAAGCAGCCTTAATTATGTACATAACAACAACAGAAGAATAACTATTTACAAATGTCCATAATCGATCAAGCAGATGAATCAAGTTACATTTTTTTCATCTCTGAAGAAAAGACACAAATGATGAAAGAATAGATTTTACCAAGACCAAGAACACACGTCATTTATATCGATTTCAGGAGTTTTTCCTCATTTACCTGACGGAGCACCTTTTAAATTGTATAAAATAATAAACGAAAGCAAATATGACTGACAGCAACCAAAGACACCAACTGAATAGAGGTTAAGGAACAATTAAACCAAATTTAATTAATTAAACAGCTAAGGACTGTGTGGATGAGAAGAATTATCACTCATATTTGTAGATAGTTTCTTCTCCATCTTTGAATATCAAAAAAGAATGAAAACCAATGTTCCATTTGTACATTAAAATATACGAATACCAAGAAGAGGAATCGACGTTTCTTTTTAGTTCCAGTTTTCACTTTTGACTGATATTTAAGTATAACTAAAATACTTGGTTACAGAAAAGGGAATATATACAAAATGTTATAGACACAGATAATTCCATGCTTAGTTAAACAACAAACATTTGAACAGAATTAATAACATTGTAGTGTGAACATTTCCAGCATAAAACAGGGCCCTGTTGGTAGGAAAATCAGGATTCTTTATTCTTTTACATGTGTTGTTACTGAAATGATTCCACATTGCAGACTTTACCGATCTTCTATTTCGACCAACAACGGTTTTGCAGTAATTTCCAATTGATATGTTGAAATATTGTTTATGGTCTCTAAAGTCCGCAATAAATAATTTACTGCCACAATTATTATTACCTGACCCAGAACAGATAACATAGTTTGTGTCCGTGGGGAGCATAACTTCTGATGGATAGTAGACTTCAGTTCGATGATGATATGGTCCATTGGAAAACACAATGCTTGTAGGAACATGTGGTACAGGATCGTTACGATGGACCACTCTCCAACTATTATTAACAAGTCTGTTATGTTCAATTGCATATTGACGATCTCCGACTTTTGGCATATCAAATGTATACAATGCAATTTTTTCTGTGTTAATCACTCCTTCTTTTACAAGCCGAGCACTTGCTATAGACGCTATGGCTCCACCAAGAGAATGACCGGTTATCCAAATATCATATTCTGGATAGTTTTGAATTTGGTCGTGTATACTTGCTTTCACACAACCATAAAGTTTGTCGTGTGCTTGTTTAAAATATCTTTGGACTTCACCAGAACCAATTCCAATCGATGATTTAGATGTTAACAACACTGACTGAACTTCATCAATAAGCTGCTCGAGTTGTTTAGTGCCTCGATATGCCAAAACTATAGCTCTACGGTCATGGGAAATCATTACAACAGCTAAACATTCCTTGTAGGTAATCAAAGGTAATTCTTCACAGTGACGACCGATCCATTCAACAATTTCAAAATCATATAATTCTTGTGATTCTAAACACTGTTTTGCGTCCTTTCTGTTGTTAATATATGAAATAGCTGAAAGTCTGAGTAGGTTATAAGCAGTTTGAGAACTGTATTCTCCCAAAACAGTTTGATTTGGACAATTCACTGCGTTTTTGATGACTTGTTTTTTATTGCATGGATTAAAAGGAGAACTAGATCCTGTGGCGTGACATTTGTTGTCTAATTTACACCATATACAGTTTTTAATCCACGATGGCTGCTGAACACAGTATTCACATCCTTCGCTAGAATGTTGAATGCAGTCAGTTTTTCCATGTACATCAGTGTTTAGAAATAATAGGGCAGTAAAGAAGCATACAAGTTTCAGCATTTTAATGTTGACGAAGTCTGCTGTTCCTGAAAATAGCAATGAATAATATGACTTTTGTTGCATTTCAACTTCTTTCTCCTTTAGATAAATTAGAAATTTCTAAAATTGCCTTGAATTTTTATTCTACTAATAAACAATAAAAGGAGACATAATTAATAGTTTTCTTCAATAAAATACCTTAATGTACTGATAAAAGCCTTTAGTTTTTTGTTTATTAATATAAAATTTAGCTTGTATTCTTCTTGAAAGATTTTCAAAAATTTGTAGTCTATATGCCAATTCTACGGAAGCGTATTAGCGCCACACATTTTTTTTCTTTTTCTTTCTATCTTTGCGTTATAACGCAAAACTTTGCGTTATAACGCAAACATTTGCGTTAAAACGCAAACCTATGCGATATAACGCAAACCTTTGTAGTCATTGCAAAGTAAAATGCTTGAATAATTAGATCATATCATTGACTAATAATGCGCAGAATAACATGAGACGATGTGGTATGAGTGCCAATAAGAAACCTCTCCTTCTAAGTCACTATTCGTAAAAGGAAACATCATAGGCCAAAGTACGGTCTTCAACACATAGCATTGGCTCACACTAAACAACAAACTATAAAGGCCTCCAAAACGATATTCATGTTACTACTAGTATATATATTACTAAGAAAATTGAGTAAATTGAGGTTATACCGAAGAAAAAATAAACCTGCTAATATAGCTGTAACCGCATATAAATATACTTCCAAAGTCAAACCTCGTTTGAGAACTGTGTTAAGTAGGTTAGATTCAAACAAGCTACCCTTTGGCAATAAATGTATAAAATGAAGATGTTTTATTAATAAAATTATGTTCTCTCTATTCAAATTGCTACCCAAGCATCTTAAAAAGACTTCATTATATTGAAATGAAAATTCAATGACTTTCTGAGAATCTTGATCATATTCTGAGATTTAAAAATAATTTTTCCTTATTAATAATTCATTTTAAAGCAGAAGTATCATTTTGTCTATTTGACTCGGAGGTTTCACAATTGTATAACATTATTTTTGATCTTTCAATTAAAATATGACTATATACTAAACTATATCTATTTTCTTGTTAAATTATTTACTTTTCCGATGCACAAATCAGTCTTATTATATGTATAATTGCACTTCAAGTATTCCATTATTCCTATGTATATTTATTATAATTATTTGGCCTTGTATGTATGTTTTTTTTTATCTACTAGTAAATCACATTCGAAATGAATGACAGACGGACATATATACAAAACATATATATAAAAAAAAAAAAGTTTGCGTTAGTTTTGCGTTATAACGCAAACATAGGAAGAAAAAAAAAAAAAGTGTACGCTTCCGTACAATTCCGGGATATTGTATAAATTTAATTTCGATCGTTTTTGAATAAAGACGATGGGACAAGGGCGTGAACATCAATTGGCAACTCTAAGTCTTTTAAATGTGCGAAAAAAAAAATAATTGATTACTTTTTCTTTTTACAATCGACTTCTAAAAAAGTATAAAGGCGATTTCACAGAAAATACAGTTGTTCATACAAAGCTTTGCTGGTAACCAATGTTATTGACAGAATGAACACCCCATAGAAACGCAGCAGTGTCATAACGCATTGAAATATGTACAAATCAAGGTAATGCATTGCTGATATAAGAATTCATTAATGCTCTCTGGGAGATTGTCCTTTAACTTTCTTATCCAAAAACATTCCATGGCAAATCTGTCGGCCCTTGACCAACCATCGTTGTAGATGTTGTCACTTCGATGACCATTTATGCATTTTTTAAATGATTGTTCTGTTGCGCGAGCATAATGCATGCCACATCGAGTTTTCCAAGTTACATTTAATATTGATTGTTAACGGGCCAAGTGGAGTGGCAAGTAAATGTTTGAGTATTCAGTATCTGTTTGCCAAACATACTTCGTCTGTTGCCACACGACTTACACCATCCTGCAATTGAATAGCCTTTATAAGAGGAAACAAAAGCTCTCACAAATAAGTCTTAAAGATTTTGTGGTGTCCGAAAAGCTAAAACAGGAGGTTTTAGGAAGGATCTGGGATAGAATTATTACATTAACGGGAATAAGCCTTTTAAGAAACATCAAAACTATTCCTATGATCCCTCGTTTACTAAATAATTTCATCGAAAATTGCTTTGCACCTGAAATTACAGGAAAAAGTTAAACGGATATTTGAGACAGTAAAATCAAGTATTTTAAGGTAGGCTAAACTTAAAAAAACCCAATATTTATCTCGATTCTGATGTAATATACTAGTAAACGAAAACATCCCATTAAGTCATTATGTCTTAGACAAATATTATATGAATAGATAAAACAATCGACAAAACGATGTTCTTGATTAGAGCATGTTAATTGTACATGTTTAACCCCGCCGCATTTTTCGCCTATCCCTAGTCAGGAGCCTCTGGCCTTTGTTAGTCTTGTATGATTTTTAATGTTAGTTCATTTGTATATTTCGAAGTTAAGTATGATGGATATTATCACTGAACTAGTACTATTTTTTGTTTAGGGGCAAGCTGAAGCACGCTTCAGGAGCGGGAATTTATCGCTGTATTGGAGACTCATTTTTTCTGCTCTTTAGTAGGGTTGTTGTCTCTTTGACACATTCTCCATTTCCATTCTAAATTTTAAACTTCTAGGTGTTTATATTGACAGTAACTTAAACTGGAAAGAAATCGTAAATATGATATTTAATACCATGTAAAAAATATTCTGCTAATTACAAAAGGTACAGAAGTTGTTACTTATGCATATACTGTGAGTTCATTTTTATTCGTTCGATACTAATTTTCGGGGATTTTGTGGAAACAAAAGAACCACGCTATCAAATGTCCAACGAATTACAAATTTTCTAAAGGAATGTATTCAGATTTTGCAAAACCCACGAGTTCAAATATCCACGAATATACAATTTTTCTTAAACCACGAAAATTGGTAACCATGAAAATAACTGAATCCAAAGTATGTGTTTATTTCAGTGTCTGTATTCTGACATTGTTTGATTATGGTTGCACCTTATATGACAGTTGTAACGAACAATGATGACAGTGGAATGGTTAAACTTTTTTAAAAGAATTCTGCTAGAGATACATTTGAAGCTGAAATAAATTGTCAAATGGTTTGATATGGTTAAACGGTTTGATTTTATAAAATGTGGGTAAACTTATCCAATATTAGAGGGCGATATATTTGTTTTGTAAATCATTGAATGATATAGTTCTTAAAACATTAGTGCTCGGAAAGAAGTAGTTTTATTGATAATTAAAATTACAATTTAGCTGATGGAAAAATATGACATTTTCTAATGCTAAAACACTTTCTTTTAAAAGACATAACCGTATTGTGAATCTCAAATATGAAAGCTTTTACCGAACCTGAACAAGATACATTGAACGCTTGTATCTTTCAAATAAGTAAGTTGTAATATTTTTATGAAAAAAGAAGATCAATGTATTTTACAGATTACGTTGTCTCTCTTTTGGAATATATTCGGATCCAGAATCTTAGTACAAAATGAAATTCCAATATCCAATTCTAGACGTAGAAATTACAATTCTAACTCATATTAAAAACAAGTACAGATGCAAATTCCAATCGGTATTTGAATATTAAGATATGTACTAGGAGGATTCTAAATTGCTTTAAATTTGTAGTAAGATCAATGATACTACTAAAACTATGATAGTTTATTATTTTCGTCAATATTTTAACTGTAAGGAAAACATAACTGTTATTAGAACAGATGGAGCACTATTATCGTGAAATGTATGATTTTTCCTTTTTCTTTGTACTCGTAAGTTATTAAAACCTGATAGAATTTAATAATAAAGAAAGATTTTATTATGTTTATTTTTCCTGTTCAAGACAATATCAAAATCTTTACATGATGTGGTTAAATTTTGCATCGAAGGTCATTATTAACTTAAAAGAAATATGTTTGATCCAATAGGCAATGTATGTATGTTCTGTATCTTTCTCCTTTAGCAGGAGCACCAACCATGGGTTATGGTGTAAAAAGGAATACATTTAACATATTGTATCGGTACAGATTTAATGCGAGCATTTGCCTATCCAGTTTCCCAGCCTGGCCGTGACAGGTCTTACTACCAGACAGTTAACCTTCCCAAAACAATGTAATAAAGCATACGAACACATCCACTCACCTGATTCGCTCATCCTCAAAAATATAAAAAAATGCATAATTTAAAAAAACAAAAAAAACATTAAAGACAAAATAAAGGATAAGGTCATCCCGGATGCCACACTAATGCCTAGACAACGAACGGGAAACAAGAGAGGACATACTTGGAATTCAAACCGATACCGCTAAATGCCCAGTTGTACTCCTAGTAGAGGAAAGCCGAAAATACTATGATAAAGGATCTCGAAAGAAACTACTAATCCATTAGGGGAACAGCTAAAACCTTCAGACATCAAATAGATTGGTCTGATAGTTTATGGAAACTACTAATGAATCACATCTGACTACATATCTCAAACAAAACTGAAAATATTTGCAGAAACCTTCCTCAACAAAAAAATATAATCCAACTCATAAAATATACGATGTAAGGATAATAATATTTATCCATAAAAACCAATTGAAATATGCAGAAATACTTACGAAGTATTATTACCCAAACATAACACATAATGACCTATGGTATTTAAACTTTTTGAAAGACTTTTAGAAAAACAACGTTAACTTTGCTATGAAACAAAATCAGTGGCATATATTTCCGTGTTGATTGTGTACAATAATTGTGGGGCCACCAGATTTGTTTGAACGGTATTCATTATTTACAGGGAGCAATACGCAGTTAGAAATTCTTCATTTTGGTCATGTGATTTTTTTTTTTTTTAAATATGAAAGTTTTTGTACAATAAAATAAATAGCAGAAGAATAATAGGGCCTTCCAAGAGGCTTCATATGAGCATCAGGATTAATTTTTGCATGTTTTAGTGGCATATTTCCATACCGTACCGACAATAGGTCTAGAAATTATTGTAGTGTTTATCTGAAATATTAGACCCTCGAACTTGTCAAATTAATATTTATGGAAGATGAGGTAAAATGCATATATCTTTTATGACCTCTTGATAGCTAAATGTCTATTGCTGTTCAGAAAAGGTACCACTCTAATGACTTGAAATTCATCTTTGGATCAATTTTGTTGGTTCTATTATAACATTTCACCCCCTCTTTTTTTTGCAATTTTTGCATAAAATAATCAATGCAATGAAAATGAATGTATCACACATATATCACTTACTTTGAAAAAACATCTAAGCATTTGTCATCGGAGATTTGATAATGTTGAGACCAATTTAAGAAGGTTTTTCGTTGATAATATTTGCTTTCAATACTAATGTTCATTTGTTTTGAAAGAATTTTCATTGAGTTATATTTCAGAAAATAGAAGAGTTAAGTTCAGCTGTATGTAATATTTGACAAACTTCTTTGACATGGCAAATTTACTATTCCGTAACCAAAATAGGATCTATATACTACAACATAAAAGCTTGAAGCTGCTACATAGCTTTTATAACACGTCACCAGTGTCTGACCTGAAAATTGACGAACCAGAGTTATGTCAAAGAATGTCTCGTCTTTTTTCTACAAAAATTGATCAGAAGATACCAAGAACGTGTTGATAAATATTACGTATTAACTTCACAAATAACACATGATGGTCTTGGAATATAGATTCTGGATACTGACGTTTTTTATAACATAACTTTGGCCCTCCTTAATAACGTCTTATAGTGTTCTTATTTTTTGTCTTTGTGAAATATTATTCCTTACTGTGTATAGATATACCATATCCTTTGGAAAAAATGCTGCCAAAGAAAATAACGTACAGAGGTAAATTTTGTATATATGCCATTCGTTTTATTTATAGACATATTTGTTTGATTTTCTTTATTGATTAACATTATTTATTACCAAACGTTGACTGCTGTACTCTTTTTATATATCTATTTTTACTTATTATATATGTTTATTTTGTTCACCCATTGAATTATATCCGTAGCTCGGTATTTTTGTTATTTCACATTTTACCAATAATATAAGTTAATAATTATATAAATGAGTTGAAATCTGTTTACAAATAATTGCAGAATATAATAAAATAAAATTGTGCAGTTTAAACTAAATATTGACATTCTTTTAAACTGTTAAACGCCTACCTACTACAGCCCTGATAACAAAAAAATATAGTGGGAATATGTCCATGAGACACAGATGATGCCCCCGCTTGCATATCATATACAGTTATAAAGGGACATAACTGGAGAACGGTAGAAATGACTCAACCCAAATTCGCAATTGAGCTGACTGTTTTTGTAGTGATAGGTATTGTGTATCAGTTTCTTTACATTTGGTTGAGGCAATCTAAGTTAAAGAATGCAAACAGCATTTTCAGCAATTTTTCCATTTGTAAGGAAGCATAACTATTGACAGTAAACGTGAAAAAACCAAAAAGCAATATTTACCTGTATTTTATGGTAATCAGCATTGTGTTGAAGTTTCATAACATTTGGTTGAGGCAAACTTAAGTAAGAGAACGGAACAAATAATTCAATTTCGATTTGTAAAGATGCATTACTCTTAAAACAGTTAAAATGACACCATCGAAATTCAAACTTGATCTGTATTTCGTGGGGAAAAAAAAGCATTCTTTATAAGTGTTATCCGGGTCTGGGAGGTACCTGGGAAAGAATGAAGAGTTATAAATACATTTTCATCATTATTATTTTACATGTGGTATGTCCATTATGTCGGCTTATCAGCAATATAATGATTAAGAATTAACATACTGTTCATAGGTTTTACAAATAACATAATATCTGACATAATTCATAACCATATGATTGTACCTGATGAATGATTTACTTTATACATTTAATAAACTCTGTTATCTTTAGGAGTCAATTGAACATAACATAAGTATTCACTTTCATGGGTCTTAAAATACTTTTTACGCATTGAACGAACTTCATTAATAAATGTAAGTACCTTGTAATTACATTTATTAAATTAACTAAATTTTCTATTCATACAACAATATATGTGTTTCTTTAAATCACAGATATTTTTGTTTCTTAGAACGTGCATTAGAACATTTACGGTAATCTATTTTTATCTGGGAAACTCTTCATTGATACCAATTCGTAATGAACTTGAGGGTCAATAAGGGAAAAATAAGATACAAAAATAAAACAAAATGAAAATTAATAAATGGGTATAGGGCTACATAAAAATATATAAAAACTAATCTAATAACAATAAATTAATGTAAATGTAATAAAGCATTCAATGTATTTTCTACTAGAGCACAGCTCTATATATCGAGGTATCACGTGAATTTCTTTGTTCTGTGAAGACACGTGTTATTCGTACATTCCTATACATTTCATGAGATAAACAATAATACACTAATCAACCGATAGTTTAAACTGCAGCATTGTAAATAATTTACGCTTTAAAAGATATCTGTCTAGAATAATAGTGAAAATAATTATTAAATCAATAAAAACAAACAAAGATGTAATCAGTTAAATAAATCAATTAAAATTAACTATAGACTCAAATATATCCAATAAGTTAAAAAGAAATTATAACTTTCTTTAAAAATGAAAATATAATAAAATTAAGCTTCTCACCTGGGAAAAATAAAGAATTATAAATACATTTTCATAAAAATTATTTCACATGTGGTATATGTTACGGGGCGCCGAACGGGACTTACATTTTTGTAATCAAAATCAATTTTGTGTACACAAAATTCAATTCTGTCATAACAAAACCGTTTTTGTTTTACAAACTATGTGATACACACTTGTTTTATGAGAACTTCAATTTTGTGATGACAAAATTCATTTTTGTAAACTTGAGTTTTGCTAGACAGACGTGAAAATCTAACACAAAATTGACTTTTGTGACATGAAAAAATTACTTTAGTTGTGAAAAAATGACTTTTGTCATATTATATATATATATCATATAGATTGATTGAGTTGGCCTGGTTGGCAGTGTGAACCTAGCTTAAACCACAATTTTACATTGTGACAATGCAATAACATCAAGCTTACTTGATCCCATTAACAACTTTCCCTTCAACTTATCAATATTAATTGAAATAAAGAATCAAAGAATCATGTGAATTCTTGTTTAATTCATACAATTAAAAGGGAAATGTACAACACATATATACGGCGATATTACATGAATGCATTCTGTTAATTAGATAGCTATGAAATTTTTTCTCCATAGCGTATATTAAGATCTACAAAACAAAACAACCAGAGACAAATTTCTTTACTATGGGTAGGCATAAAATCGATAAGTTTACGCGGGTCGTATCTTGATTTACGGACGTTGTAAATTACTTAAACAAAAACAATTCAAGAATATAATATCCCGTTTGTCATAGAATTTTCTACCATTACAGCACAATTACATGAACAACTTTTAAAAATAATTTGTAATACCGAAATCCTTGACAAAAGTGAAACATACATATATATTACGCACATTGAAATCTAAAACGTTGCTTCAGACACGGGCATAGCGAACGAGTCTGACTATATGAATAAAGTAAAATTGGATTTGATTTATTCAGGGTTGAAATATATTTTCCAAAACATGTTTCTCAAGCTTTCCTGAAACATTTCTATTAGAGGCATTTTTGTACTGTTCAGTTTATGATTTTTCTTCTTCTGTTTGAATCTTTAAAAAAGGTGTGATAGTTTTAAATGAAACTTGGTTGATGCACAAAAATTAATTAGTAATTACTCATAGATACTACATTGAGAATATATATATGTTGTGTACAAGATGTAAGTTTGTACAAATTATAATTTGTACAGGGTTTTTGTACAAGTTATAAGTTTTTTTTACACATACCTTCTTGCACCTGGTTATACAGATTTATCTTTTTAAATGTTTCAGTTTAATGTTTTAAATTCCAATTTCTATACTTCAACCTAACATTTAGTGCTATTCTCCTTGTCCTCAAACTGAAAATAAGGATATCTAAATTGTTGAAATTTTAATTTTATTTTTCTCCTGATACCATACCAATATCATACAATGCTCAGTATTAGTCTGTATTATGAAGTTTTGGAAATATGACAGAAATATTCGAAACAAAAGACTGAATGCTTGCATTAACTATGTGTGTTAAGCTGTTCATAAAACACTGATAGCTTGTACAAAAAAATCAATTTGTACAACATTACAACTTTTATGCAACATATTATATAAACCCAGATAATTAAAGGCTTATATGATCAGCAAACGTCGAAGCAAAATTGATACCATTGGGATTTGAATATATACACCAAATAACATGGCCCTATTGTAATGATTACTATGACCAGAATTCTTGCATGTGTTGTTACTGAATAGATGCCCCACTGCTGATTTAGTTGAGTTTTGTTTACTTTTGCAGTAATTTCAAACGTGTATGTTAAAATATACTTTGTGGTCATCAACGTTAACATGATCAAAGTTCAGCTCTCTACATTTACCATCTGAACTAGGACAAATAGTGTAGTTTTCTGTCGGTGGCATATCTTTTGACGGATAATACACTTCAGTTTTGTGGTGATATGGTCCTCCAGGTAAAAGAGTATGGAAAGGTAAGTGTGGGATGGGATCTGCATGATGTGTAACTCGCCAACTGTTGTTTAGAAGCTTGTTATGTTCAAGAGCATATTGACGATCTCCGACTCTTGGCATACCAAATGTATACAATGCGGTTTTATCTTTTTTAATTATCTCATCATATAAAAGACTCGCGCTCGAAATAGACGCCAATGCTCCTCCAAGTGAATGTCCAGTTATCCAGATATTATAATCAGTGTAGTTTGAAATTTGGGCATGCATACTTTCTTTTACACAATGATAAAGTTTATCATGTGCTTGTTTAAAATACTTTTGGACTTTACCTTTACCATTTTTAACCGATACTTTAGGTATCAATATTACTGACAAAAATTCATCCATCAACTGTTTGGATGATGCCGTACCACGATATGCCAAAACAATAGCCTTTCTCGTATGTGATATCATTACAACAGCTAAGCATTCCTTATATTCAAACAAAGGCAAATCTTCACAGTGACTACCGATCCAGTCAACAATTTCAAAATCGTTCATTTTGAGTGAGTCTAGACAGTTTACTGCATCATTTTGATTGCCAGCATATGGAATAGCTGAAAGTCTTAGTAGGTTGTAAGAATCGCCAGGACTGTAATCTCCCGATACCTCTCGTTTAGGACAATGTTTATCATTTGTGATGACCTGATGCGTCGTACATGGATTCGCAGGACCCACAGATCCTCTGTCATGGCATATTCCGTCTAATTCACACCATCTACAACTCCCAAATACATTCTTCTGCTGAACACAATATTCACATCCTTGGGTGGTATGACTACTGCACGAAGAGCTGCTACATATCCTAATATGTAGAAATATTATCAAAGTTAATAAGCATACAAATTTCATACTTCTAAATGTTTCTTATATATGTCAGCAGTTTCTCTGAAAAAAAGAAATTACTAATATAAATTTTCAAATCGAAATTTTAGTTTAATTAGATTTTTAACTCGACCTCTTACCTTTCCCTTTTCCAATATCTGCATGTTCTAATTTCTACAATCACAACCGTTTCGGGCATTATTTTATTTTTAAGGTTCAAAGGCATCATGTATAAACAACGGTCAGTGTTAGAAATTGAGGGTTGATAAATAAGAATATCGATATGACAAAAAGAACTCGAACAAAGAAAAAGGATTTGTGTTAATTATCAGCTAATGTATGAAAACCAATAAAAACAACTTAATTTATTCACATAGCAGACGGCTAACATCGTGATTCGAGATTTAAAAATAATAACCTTTGCTTCATAAATTTACAATTCATTTTCAAGAAATTTTAGAAAGTTCTTTGATAGTTCTAAGAATAAATGAAATCGTTTATTATGCCTGTTGTATATCTCCCACGATTTTATTTATGGGTTCATAAGTATTTACTAACTTCAAACCATCCCTATTCAAGTTTAAGTAACCAAGAAGTTTTAGATTTGTAAAGTTTTTTAAGAGTTCTAGGAATTAATTGAAGCTGTTCTTACATAAGTAGTGTATGCTATATAACGCTTTCAATATTTTATTTATGAGGTCATAAATATTTACCGACTTCAAATTGAAACTCTTACCATAAACAATCCCCGCAAGTGGCATTCTCTTAAATCGTCACAAATAATCATTTTTTGTTTGGCAGACGAAATCAGTTTCCAAAAGTACGAACGAAAAATTAATTTGCTGCTCGACATATTCAAACGAATTAAATCGTGTCACAAGAATATTTATCAATACAAAACAGAAGGATAGAGAGAAGATGTATAATTATTTAATTTGTTTGCAATTACTTTGAAAATGTACCTATAATGTTAAAAAAAAAGAAGATAAGACAACTAGTTAAAAGTTTATATCAGTACGAAATGACCGCGACATGTCTACGTCTTAAAGAAATGTTCTATAAAATGTTTCAAGAATGAGAATCACAGTTTTCAAGGAGTTAATAGCAAATTCAAAAGTCTCCTAATAGAATACGGGATTAGTTCAAAATGAAAATGACATTGTTTTTTTACATGATAAATAATTTCAAAACTTTTTTATGCATTATACAAGGCTGTGAATTCCTGTACTAATTAGGTATGTGGTGTTATAGTGTGATATATACGTTAACTTTAACTTGACATTGCACAAGGTCATGTTTTTCTCTGGCTGTTTATGACGTCTTTACACTAAATCCATTGCATTTTGAATGTGTACGGATTGAATTTAGTCTTAGATGCATGATTTTTTTATTAGTTGTTAGTGGCTTTGAACTAGCTGTCAGATAACTGCGAGTACTCTCAGATCTGTTCATTGCGTCTTTTTGTGTCGGGATGTATAAGTACCCGGCCACGTCTACTTGTATTTTTGTCCATCTGATGAGTTAAGCCTTTTTCAACTGATTTTTATAGTTCGTTCTTATGTTGTACTGTTATACCACTGTCCCAGGTTAGGGGGAGGGTTGAGATCCCGCTAACATGTTTAACCCCGCCACATTATTTAGGTATGTGCCTGTCCCAAGTCAGGAGCCTGTAATTCAGTGGTTGTCGTTTGTTTATGTGTTACATATTTGTTTTTCGTTCATTTTATTACATAAATAAGGCCGTTAGTTTTCTCGTTTGAATTGTTTTACACTGTCTTATCGGGGCCTATTATATCTGACTATGCGGTATGAGCTTTGCTCATTGTTGAAGGCCGTACGGTGACCTATAGTTGTTAATGTCTGTGTCATTTTGGTCTTTTGTGGATAGTTGTCTCATTGGCAATCATACCACATCGTCTTTTTTTATATTTAAAGAACAGTCCATAGTACAAAGAAACTCATGGTAGATAACAGGCCCTACATTGTGAACGCAAGACACGAATGTCGGTTTTCTAAATAAAGGCAACAGTAGTATACCGCTGTTCGAAACTCACAAATCGATTGAGAAAAAATAAATCCGGGTTACAAACTCAAACTCAGGGAAACGCATCAAATATAAGAGGAGAACAACGACACAACAGAAACACAACATTAAAATGTAACACACACAGAAACTACCTATAATATAACAATGGTCATTTTCCTGAATGGGTACAGGATATTTTAAGAAAAAAATATGGTGGGTTCAACCTTGTTATGTGGCATGCCTCCCGCTTTTATTGCAATGTTAAATATAACATTAAAATGACAACATTACATGATAGGACTACAATACAAAGACGTATGTGAATCTGATTAACATTACTGTGGGTGGCAATATTTATTCACTTTATTTTAGATGTAGGGTCGATTGAAACATTAGCAAACAACATATAATCAAGATATTATTGTGACATCTCGGTTTCGTGTGCAGTCTTGTCATGTTGTCTACAGACTTGAACTATTCCTGGCTTTACATTTGTCTAAACCATTGTAAACCTTTAAGCTAACCGTATACAATAAACTCATCATGGATACAAGGCTAAACACATGTGTACACCACACGCGCGTTTCGTCTACCAAAGATTTATCAGTGCCGCTCCAATATTTTACAGATGAATTTAGGATAGTGTTTCAACATGCTCTTCAACTTTCTATTTGTTTGGCTTTATAAATATTATGATATGAGCGTCACTGATGCGTCTTATGTAGACGAAACGTTTATGAAATCTCAACCCTCCCCTTATACCTCTAGCCAATGTAGAAAAGTAAACGCATAACAATACGCACATTCAAATTCAGTTCAAGAGAAGTAATGTTTTGTATGTTTGTGAATATATGATTTCGTGGTTTTGCGAAAGTCTGCATACAGGCATATATAAAATTTGTCATTCGTTGCACATTTAATTTCGTGGTTCACATTTACCCAAGAAATCCACTAAACATATATTCACAAACATACAAAACATTACTTCTCTTGAACTGAATTTGAATGTGCGTATTGTTATGCGTTTACTTTTCTACATTGGCTAGAGGTATAAGGGGAGGGTTGAGATTTCATAAACATGTTTAACCCCGCCGCAAATGACCAAAATATGGTACGGCATGTTTGATACATATAGGGGCAAACTTGATTCGTGTTCATTTATTCAGTGTAGAGTTCTTTGAATTTATGCTTCCCTTTTTTTATTCAATAATGAACCAGTGTATTATATCATTCCATATATAACGACAAACATACATTTTTTTGTACTATTTAACAAATTAGTATTTATTAAAGCTAATCAAAGATAATTTTGTGTCTTCATACTGTAGATTCATTATTATTCATTGGATACCAAGTTTAGTGGATTTCTTGGGTAAATGTGAACCACGAAATTAAATGTGCAACGAATGACAAATTTTATATATGCCTGTATGCAGACTTTCGCAAAACCACGAAATCATATATTCACAAACATACAAAACATTACTTCTCTTGAACTGAATTTGAATGTGCGTATTGTTATGCGTTTACTTTTCTACATTGGCTAGAGGTATAAGGGGAGGGTTGAGATTTCATAAACATGTTTAACCCCGCCGCAATTTTGCGCCTGTCCCAAGTCAGGAGCCTCTGGCCTTTGTTAGTCTTGTATGATTTTTTATTTTAGTTTCTTGTGTATAATTCGGAGTTAAGTATGACGTCCATTATCACTGTACTAGTATACAAATTTTTAGGGGCCAGCTGAAGGACACCTACGGGTGCGGGAATTCTCGCTACATTGAAGACCCATTGGTGGCCTTCGGATGTTGTCTGCTCTATGGTCGGGTTGTTGTTGCTTTGACACATTCCCCATTTCCTTTCTCAATTTTAAGTTTACCTTAATCCACAGAAATGGGTAAATAAACGAATCAACAGTAAAGCTCATCAGTAAACGAGAAGTGTCCAAGTTTTTTAAATATGATTACCAGTAATATTTTAAAGATTGCAAAGAGATGGTAAAGGTAAGTTGCATAGGCCTGAAATAGTTATCAAAGGAACCAGGATTATAACGCGCGTTTCGTCTACATCAGACGCATCAGTGACGCTCATATCATAATATTTATAAAGCCAAACAAATAGAAAGTTGAAGAGCATGTTGAAACACTATCCTAAATTCATCTGTAAAATTGAATGAAATGCCTATTACAAAATTTGATAAGAGATAGCTCTATTCCACTAAATGGAAACCAATGTAAGTAAAGAGCTAAAAGTAATAGAAATTGCTTAAATATAATCATCCTTTTGTTATTAAATAGGAAAACATACAACCTTTAGCCGTAATCTACGAAATGCGAATATATGGAGGTTGACAGTTATAGAATTTATGTTTATTGAAACTACAAGCCTTAACTGTACACATATGCCAGTTTCAGTGTTAAGGTGGATCATGGCGATATATCTCCGGAGATAGAATTAAGTATTTTTTTACATTTGCTAAAATGAAGATTTTTATGCCCCACCTACGATAGTAGATGGGCATTATGTTTTCTGGTCTGTGCGTCCGTTCGTCCGTCTGTCTGTCTGTTCGTCCGTCTGTCCCGCTTCAGGTTTAAGTTTTTGGTCAAGGTAGTTTTGGATGAAGTTGAAGTCCAATCAACTTGAAACTTATTACACATGTTCCTTATGATAAGAGCTTTCTAATTTTAAAGCCAAATTAAACTTTTGACCCCAATTTCATGGTCCACTGAACATAGAAAATGACAGTGCATGTTTCAGGTTAAAGTTTTTGGTCAAGGTAGTTTTTGATGAAGTTGAAATTCAATCAACTTGAAACTTAGTACACATGTTCTCTATGATATTATCTTTCTAATTTTAATGCCTAATTTTATTTTTTATCCAATTTCATGGCCCATTGAACATGGAAAATAATAGTGCGAGTGGGGCACCCGTGTACTTTGGACACATTCTTGTTTCATGTCTTTTTCAAAACCAAAAATCAAAAGTATGGGTCACTGTGCCTTTTTTCAAGCTAGAAGTTTTCCAAAATTGTCCAATTTTGCATAGAATATTCAATAAACCAACACTTTTTTTGTAAATAAAAGAATCTACAAGAGGGAAAATTGAATGAAAAAAAGGTTTTTAAAAATGAAAAAAAATGGTGTTATCGATCTTGTTGTCTTGCTACAAGTAAAAATGAAAATTTGTCTATCGTTCCAGCAAAGAAGTAGACCGATTTTGTAGTGAACAACATTATTAGTAAGCTAATTTCTATTCGGATCAATATCTCGTAGACGTTACTATAGAATTTAAAACTTGGTTTCATGTAATGAAAATTTCTTGTTCAAAAACAATTTCGATAATTCAAAGGTAGATTTAAAAAATGCTTTTTTTTTTTAATAAATCACATTTCTGGTTTTTCATTTGTTGAACTAAAAAGTTTGGCTTACCTTACTTACAAGGGAAAGAATTGTACACCTATGAGCACATCGGACAATTTATATTTTTTTGTTAATAAATCGTTTATAAGTGCCCTCGATGGAAGTCAACAATTCAGACTTTGGTAATAAGATCCAATAAAACAAAAAGTGAAGTACTTTTTTTTTAACATATGCCATTTCTCGGAAAATCTATTGTTTGCATTAATGACCTCCTAGATAGTAATCTTTCTGAATGTATTTGCTGGATGTCATCATGTTTCTTTCTGTTGTCTTACTAACTTATTCACGTTAGTGTACATCAAAGTTTTTAGAAAGTAAAGAGTTAGATTTTAATCCATTAAAGTCCATCAAATATTTTGATCAATGTTTTCTTTAACCAGTTTTGTCATTGTTACAAATACTTTGAGCTAGTTTTCTTGGTAGTGACATTTCTCTTAATTATAAACAAAGGTTTGTTTGATCGTCCCTCTGGTATCTTTCGCTCGTCTTTGTACTTGTGTAAGCATTTATATCCTATTTATCGCTAAAGAATGTAGGACAGGTGGACGCACGAGATATCATGTTCACTCTATCACTCATATAATATATATACTTATATTATGCTAGATCACAAGATTATATTCCATTCCTGTTCATTTATAATATTTCTTGTTTTATGATTTGTCGTTCTTATTCAAAACTAACTTCTCAAAAAATTAGCGCTAAATTTTAGTAGCATAAGATAGTACAGGAGATTAGGTAGTTGTTATGCCATGTTTTCGGAAACTGAGAGGCCGTGGCATGGGTTCAATAGAAAACACAATATCAGAGTTGCTAATTAAGGAAAGACAAATATAGATACCTTACCTTCAATTAATAATTTATTAAAAAGTTCAAATAGGAAGTCAAATTATAAAGTGGGTCTCATTTCGGGTCTAAGCGTTACGCAGGATTGCCGATTTTTTGTAAGCGTGACACGTGAAAGTAAAATTATTGTGCCGTGAAAACGGGAAATGAAGTCTTGCGGGATACGGGAAATTATCAAAAAATGAGAATTGTTTACGTACATAGTGTAAGCGGGATACGGGAATCTGACAAAACAGTAAGCAGGATCCGGGGTCAGAACTCCCCAATGAGACCCCCTATCAATGTTAAGAGATATTAAGAGAGGTGGAAGATACCAATGCGATAAACATACTCATTGAAATATAAATCTAACTGTAATGTCATGGCCAAAAAAAAAAAAGATCATAATTAAGACAAACAACAGTTTACTAAACACATTATAAAAGACTAAGAGCTGAGCAATAGCAACACAACCTTAAACTGGGGTTGACATCAGGTGCTGTGGAAGAGAATGCAGACTCTGCTTCACATTCGACAGCCGTCGTGTTGCTCGAATTAGTACAAATTTAAAGATAAGACTTATTATGTACAGTAGGTCACATTCGCAGAAAATGTATAAAGCACATATTCTGAATAATATTAATGTAACATAAACAAAAAGTTCTAATCAATGTTTTGTAAAAAAGGGGCGAAAAATATCAAAGGGATACTCAAACTCTACAGGAGAAAAACAAACAGACAATGTCGTGACAAAATACCAAAATAGACAAGAGGACAAACAAGTAGTACAAAGAACACAACATAGAAAACTAATGAATGAGAAACGCGAACCCCAACAAAAACCGGGGATAATCTCAAGTGCAGATCCTGCTTCAGATATGGCACTCCTTGACATGTGTCTATTTTTGTTTGTCAGCTGGATCCACGTTAAAATGAGGTATCGTTTTGGTCGTAAGGAAAAAACAAACTTGAAAAAACGTGCAGTATAACATAATTAAGGACCGCTAAGTGTGTCATCGTCTGAGGACCATTAAAAGTGGAATCGTCTATAAAAATAATATTTTGAGGCACTATCTAATAACAGCTTTTATCCTAATGTGGTCGAATGTGTCATTTTTGTTTATAAGTACTTACACCTAATATAATGGCATCATGAATCGATATATTTAATATAATCTCATTCCCTTTCCAAATAGTATTGAATATTAATTTTGTACAATTTTGTTTTTGTTCCGCTCGTCTTCATCAGAAATATGTTGTTATTACGAGTAGTTCAGTCTGTCAGAAGCTTGTCACATATCATCATTTGTTACTGGATAGTAATTTACACTTGTAATGTGTAATTTCACTAAAATGATAAAAAAAATGTTTTTTTTTTCAATGTGTCACTCACCTTGGTCTATGTGTGCCCAACCATGGACGATTCCGGCAATATTGGATTATTTTCAGATTTTGTATATTTTATCTTTTTTTAAGTTACTAAAATGTATTGTATTAGTATTTATACCAATTGTAATTTTTAAAATTAATATCATAGGCAAAATGTAAAAACCGATTAAAAGGTAGATTGAAAAGAGCAATAAATCCCATAATGACTCGGCTGACGATTTCAGCCATGCTGACTTACGTAAAATATTGTATTGAATGAGATACAAATAGAGAAATGTCATAAAGGTATAATGTACGTCACTACGTATATACATGTAGCAATCATAGCATTGTAGAATAAATGATAAAGTTTGTTCAATTATATCATTGGAATCTATTTCCTTTTCAAATGCTGGCGGAGATTTATTACACCGAAGGTATCACCAGCCCAGTCGTCAGTACTCTTGTGTTGACTTGAGTTAGCATTGATATGTTCATAGTTATAAATTAACTGTAAAAGGGGCACTAGCTACGAGATATATAAAAAAACCTAAAGTATGATTTTTGTGTTCAATCATCATTATCATTGATGAAAGTGAAATAGTGAAATACAAATTTGCTTTTATCAGCTAAAATGGTTCAATTAATTTTGTCAAATTAAGCTAATAAATATTGATGATGAATTATTCACTTGCAAGTGAATAATTCGACCTAATTAAATCCGTATTCATGTGAACTCCAATTTAACCCTGTAGAAAGAGATAGAATAACGCATGCACTGTCCGTGTACGGTTATTTAAAGGAAAAGAATTTCAACATTGAAAGTGAAACAAAGGTAAATAATTTGATTGACTGATTCGATCCACAAAACATTATTCTTATAAAGGTAAAAACGACGATAAACATAAATTTTTAATCTATAATTTAAAATTTAACAAACCTATAAATATCCAATTGCACGAGTTGCTTAATCTATCCAATTGCACGAGTTGCTTAATCTATTTATATATATGTTTATGTTTTATTACATCGCTTATATGGTAATAGGAGGTCAAATCGATAGTTAATTACATGGCGTCTTTGCCAAAATTCACACGAAAGGAAGCTACATCTTATTGAGACCATGTCCTGTAAATTGTTTATTTTATACTTTTGATAGGTTGGAAAGCTTGTTGTGAATAAAATATGACAATTTGAGCAAATGAGTAAACAGATATTTGGCAGCTAGTGCTCCTTTCACAAAATGTAGATTTTTTGAAATACTAAGGCTTTTCTACCTCAGGAATAGATTACCTTAGCTGTATTTGGCTTAATGAATTTTTGGTCCTCTATACTCTTCAATTTCGTACTTTTTTTTTAGCCTTTTAACATTTTATGTACAAACGAAACGCGCGTCTGGCAGTAAATATAAAATTTCAATCTTGGTATCTATGATGAGTTTATTTATATCATGTTCATTTTTTGTAATATAGCTGTATATATTTATACGATGCACACGCAGACATCGTTTTACCACCGCAATTTGGGATTAACCTTTAAAACTACGGGGAATGTGTAGCGTTTATCAATTTGGATGCCTAACCCAGAAAGATCAAACAAAAATAGATCGTGGTTTCTTAAGCCTCGGTCACACCTTTCCGGATAGCACGAACGGACGTCTAACGGATGAAAATAAAAGTTGTCCGTTGACAGAATTGGTATCATTTGGGAGTCCGTTGATGTACTGACCAAATAAAATGGACGCGTAACAAATGCATAACGGGCACACACCGGATATGCAACGTACGAGAAACGGAAACGTACCGGACAGAACGGATGTCTAACGTACATCCAACAGACGTGTACCGCATAAAACGGACACCTTACGGAAGCGTACCGGATAAAACGGATGAACAAGATATACGGAAAAATTAAAGGCGACGATGATAATATATGTAAATCGCATAAATATTCAGAATGTTTCTGTGTAACTGGTTTTGGTTTATTCTTCAAAATGTCGCCAAAGGGCAGTGTCTGGCCTGACTAGAGTTTCCCGATTTGCTACCGTACCAACCGTAGTACGAATTGGGAGCCGTCATTTAACTTTTGGAAATAATTGATGTATACATTTAATATCAACGTATACGTATGTTTTATGAATCATATACAGAACTATTTCGAGAATTTTTAGTTGTAATTTGGTACTTATTTCATGTGGTTACTTCTTGTATTCATAGTAATGATGTGATTTCCGAGTATTATCACTTAATACTAATATTCGTAATACAATGCAATGCTCCTAATTGTACTAACTCACCGAATATCTTCTAGTATATGTCTGCTCTGGCAATATTACTTGCGTTATATTCCCGCCAATACGCCAACTCTCGTTACCTGGTAACTATCCGAGATCTTATCCTGTGTTAGGTAGTTATCAACGGATCATTCCGGGAACCGGACTACGCGCTATATCTAACTACCGTACTGTCTACATAGTAATGTCACGTTTATTATACTATATTACACAACACTCCCCCCAACTTTGAAAGGAGTGAGTTTACTTCCTATTTGAATATTCACTATATTCCTTTAGTCCACCCCGTCTGGTCGCACCACGGGGATAAGATTTTTTTAATCTCCAAATATAATGAATATATATTTTCCAATGTTGATCGACATATTAACAACACACGTATATATATATTTTCAAAATTCACAATTGCTCCGTTGTCGCTTTGCGGATTCACTTTGAAAATAGCATATCATTCCTCGATATATATATTTAATACACATATTAACAAACATTAAAAATAAAACTTTCATTTGAGCTTCCGCATTGGTTTAAACTTTTACTTTATTTTTTTATTTTTATCACGAAATATGCAGTATAATTTAAATGTGAAGGAAACTGTTGAGTTCTTGACGGTCCTAATATATGGATATATATAAGAAAAAAAATAAAAATGATAAGATTCTTCCTGCAGCCATCACAACATATAAAATGAACAAATAAACAAATAAAGTTATAAAGATGACAATGAAAATCTATCTGACAAAGATGTCAAGTTTAAAAGTATTGTGTTTATATTCCAAATGGTCACACATCATTTTGTAAAAAACATAACAAAAATTAATAAATGTCAAAGATGGCATCTTATATATTCTAATATCTCAGAAGGCATTCAAGATTAGACTAACTCTAGGGGCTGATATCGGAGATTTTAATTTTGGGTAAAAAAATTGCGAATTAGAAATTTGATTTTTTTAAAGTTCTTAATTTTCACTTTCAGAAATAACTATAATTTAACACATGTTCGATGTCACTTAATATTTCATATTTTGTTTTGCTTTCATTTTGTACATTGCTGTAAATCTTAAACATAAACCATTCAACTAGCTGTTCATTTGCTTTGTACTCAAAGACATTTTCGAGATGTAATAACAATCATTTGAGGCAGTATATGTCAATACCTTCTTAAGACCCTGAACAACTATCAAAAATTATAATTATCCCCCCCCCCAAAAAAAACTACCGTAAAATGTAAAATTTAACTTAAGTAACTTGCTACGTTTATTACGTACAGTTACAAAAAAATCAAAAATTGAAAGAGTGCAAGCATACTTTTTATTGTTAAACATCATTTAAAAATTGCAGTACAATATATTAAAACTGTTGTTTTTTTTACTTTTATTTAAAAGAGAAAGTAGATTCCCTTAATAAAACAAAAATGGTAAATCTTAAGTTTGAACCAAGGAGGTGGATGTTATTTCTTTCTTTCTAATAAGTATAATATTTGAAATTAAGGAAATGTCTGAAGTATTTTCTGAAGAAGTAGTCGTTGTATGTTTCAAACCGGTTTAAAGTAAAATTAGTTACACAGTGATAACTTAATTGTTTATGAGATCTGCTTTCACAAGGAAGTTTATGAATAAAAAGGTAGTGTAAAAGTCCACAAACTAACTTAAGGGAAAACTAAGCAGTTTCTAGATTTATCTAAATCTCAGTCATGCTCTGGTTTTCTTTCTTCAAGTGACGAGGATTGGTAACAGTGCTGAAGGTTGAAGTACAATCAAATGATATACCATGACTATTGTTTAAAAAAAACGAAAAACATTAAGGCTGGTTCCACAGAATGAATTTTCACTATGGACAGCGTTAAGTACGATATGTATTGCCCACATAAATATGATTTTGTATAATGCAAAACATAGAAAAGTCACTTAATGTTAGGAGCATCTAAGTTATCTTTTAATCTTGCAGAAAATACAAGTTTATTCAAAACCAATAATTTTCATGCTCACATTTTGCGATCACTGAAAACGTATGAACAATTGCTGACAATTTTTCAGAAGAACAAGGTCTTTTCATATATGCTGATCTAAACTAACAAAGAATATAAGAATTCACAAACCAATTTGTGGCACTGATCAAGTAAGAACCTGCCTATGGAGACACAATTTGATTTGATGCATGCCTGCAAATACATCAAATGAAAGGACAACAACTGTCATATTTCTGACTTAATACAGATATTTTCTAATGTAGAAAATGGTTGGTTAAAGCTGATTTTATAGCTAACTAAACCTGTCATTAATATGACAGTCGCATTTCATTGACTACAATATCGCAAACCGTATTTATAATTATAGGGGACCCAAGGGAGTTGTCTTTTTAACATTTGTTAAAGTCCGAATCCAGAATGATATTCAATTAATCGTTTCAGAATCTAAAGCATTCTCGGTAAAAAGAAAAAGAACGACAAACGTTCTGATCGCTTTTAAACGGGATAAACAATAGAAATTCAAAAAAGACTTGACGTTATTTTCATATTGGTGTACGAGCGATGAAATTACGCATTATTCTCTAGATTTTGAAAAGGCGAATTGTAGATCTACTTCCGGAATCTAAAAAAAATGATTCACAGTAGTCGATATTTGTTTAAAACGTAACGATATTTAACCTCTTATTGTATCATGTCTATTGTCTGTTTCGTTTCATAAAGGATCGTTTGAAGTCAGTCTCCTATGACTAAAGGAAAAAGTCTGAAAGATGAAGTGCACAGCTGGTTACAGGTAACATGGACTTTTTATTGTTCGAATTCAAGTAGGATGTAACCATTTTCATATATTCTTAGAAGATTATATTACTACTGTATTGTCTACTCCATATTTCTTAGCAGTTACATACTATTCACCATCATTTAGCATTTGGATATCTTAGTTAATACGTAACTAATTCATCATGGTTGTAAAGGAGAACGGCTGGCATCGACTCTACTAAATGTGTTCTATAGTCATTATGAATTGTGTTACCTATATACACTGTTTCTATGTTGTGACTCGCTAGTGTTTTTGCGGTCTTAAATCCTAAGATATCAGAATGGTCGACTGAACTGAAAATTTACCATTTGTGTTCTATTGTAGATTGTTCGCTACTGAGTGTGAATATTTAGGCAGTTGATATATGATAAACTGTAGTTGATTATCCTGCTGACGCACTCGGTTTTTCTCAAAACATTGAAAACTGATAGTTTGGGATTAACTGAGAACATAACGAAAAAAAAAAAGAAACTTGACAGTACATAGTTACTAAAAAAGCCAGGAAGCTTCAACAAGGTAAGCCAGTCATGTTGCTCATTCTATACACATTTAATGATGGGTCTAATTTCGAGAATGCGGATGGGATTGACGTTACAATAATTCTAACTCGATATTAGTTTATAGGGACTTTCCCTCCAGCAGCTTGAAAATTTAGGGTCTTTAATGTACTTTGTGAAGATGTTGTTTATTTGTTATTCATCTATCACATTTTTCTCTGTGTACCATTTGTGAATTTCTGTGTTGATGACTGGTTAATACAAACACAACATTTAAGAGTGCTAAAACATTTGCACTGTTTATACCAATGTGTATCGTTATGATCATGATTGTGTTCAACAATATTTAGTTTTGTGTCAAAAGCCACATGTGGAGCAGGATCTTCTCACCCCTCCGAAGCACTGAGATTACATGAGTTTTTGGTTCGTGTTGCTTACTACTTAGTTTTCTATGTTATGTCATTTGTACTTTTGTTTGTCTGTTTGTCTTTTTCATTTTTAGCCATGGCGTTGTCAGTTTATTTTCGATTTATGAGTTTGACTGTACCTCTGATATCTTTCGTTCCTCTTTTGTATTGGGTTATTTGAGTGCTGAACAATTTGTGCCCCATTAATGTCTATACTTCCGATTTCATAAAGCTGTCAGTGTACATCACTGATTTGGCTATACTTTTTGGACCTTTTGGATTAAAGCTCTTCATCTTTTATATAAGCTTTGGATTTCAAATATTTTGGCCACGAGCATCACTGAAGAGACATTTATTGTCGAAATGCGCATCTGGTGCAACAAAATTGGTACCGTTAATTTTATTACTACCACTGGGTCGATGCCTCTGCTGGTGGACTATTAGTCCCCGAGAGTATCACCAGCCCAGTAGCCAGTACTTCGGTACTGGCATGAAAATACGGATTTTTTGTGTTATTAAAAGTTGCTGTTACAAAATGATGGAAATTATTATAAATTAAGGAATGTATCTCCCTCATGCAAAGCTCTGATTCCTTTCACGGATTTGGCTATACTTTTTGGACCTTTTGGATTATAGCTCTTCATCTTTTATATAAGCTTTGGATTTCAAATATTTTGGCCACGAGCATCACTGAAGAGACATTTATTGTCGAAATGCGCATCTGGTGCAACAAAATTGGTACCGTTAATTTTATTATAAGCAACACGACGGGTGCCAAATGTGGAGCAGGATCTACTTATCCTTCCGGAGCACCAGATATCACCCCCAGTTTTAAGTTGGGTTCGTGTTGCTTAGTCTTTAGTTTTCTATGTTGTGTCTTCTGTACTCTTTCTTATTTGACTGTTTGTCTTTCATTTGAAGCCATGGCGTTGTCAGTTTATTTTTAATCTACGAGTTTGACTGTCCCTCTGGTATCTTTCGTCCCTTTTTTATACTAAACTTGTAGCCAGACAAACTCCAATAAAACAAACATATAGTTTGACTATGCTATGGTGTACTTAAATGGTAAACTATTGTGTCTTCCATACTTGCATCATAAGACCTTTGATACATTGGACTTCACTTGTAAATTCCATGAAGTCATATAGTCCATTCGTATTTGAATATCGATAGATTATCACGTTTTCAGTACTAAAGAAAGTTATTCAACAAAAGGGCTCCAAACACACCACCATACATAAAGTGTTATTCTAATTGTAGCGCGCTTGGTGGATACTACTGCAATATGGTGGACTTTCAGTTACAGAGAGTAGAGTCAACTAAAATATTGAAAAGTATTTTCCGAAGTGCGATACCTTTTATTGTTGTCGAGAATATCCTTGTTGTATCTCGTGCGTTATTATGTACATAAACCCGGCAATCAGTTTTCTTTTTTAATTATTTTGTAATTTTGATGCCTTTCATAGCTGACTATGCGCTATAGTTTTTGTTCATTGTTGAAAACCGAACGAGGACGTTTAGTTATACATTTTTGTGTCATTTGGGTTCTTCAGGAGAGCTGTCTCATATGCAATTACATGTTTACCTGATCTTCTTATTTTCAAATTTGTACTATTTCATATCATAATTTTGTAAAATGTCGCGTAAGACAAAATTGACAATAGATATATATGGCTAGTTGTTTTATGCCCTGTTCGGTATTATGCATGTTAATACCTCGTATATCTAGTTAATACACATATTTTGCTTTCAAAAGACCAACTAGCTTTATCAAGCGTGCATCTATCCAGGTGAAATCGGATGTAGATGATAAGAAACTTTTGCAGCTCAACGTATATGTTGCACTTAGCTGACTTGAAAATAAGAAAATTTTGCAGCTCAATGACTATATTGCACTTGAAAATATGAAATTTTGCAGCTCAATGTATATGTTGCACTTGGATTTAGCTGCCTTGAAAATACACAATTGGTAGTTGAAGTAAGCAACGTCCATTGGCCAATATTACAGGATAAAAAGGACGATGCTTTGTTTTAAATTATTCTTTATCTTTCCTGTATATTTTCTCGTCTTTTTCGTTAAGACCATCAGGTTCTAAAGTGTGGAGTTGGTGGATCCAAAAGTTTTCTCTTCTCCGTTCAACGAAACATCCTTTTATCATCTACATCCAATTTCACCTGGATAGATGCACGCTTGATAAAGCTAGTTGGTCTAGCGATATATTGCGTTTATTTTTGTAAATATTTTAAACATTCTTATATTTACATACTAAATAGTGTGTAAAAATTACATTGTTAGGCTTTGTTGGACAAAGAGCCAAAAAAAAATTCCCGACATGACAAAATGTGAAACAATTTCAATATAAGAAAACAAGAAAGGCCAGCCCTATGATAAACCAACAAACGAAGAATAGTATATGAATTACAGAATCCAACACCAAGAATTTTTAAATATCAGGCTTCTATACATGAAGACAAGCACATATAGAATATGGCGACGTTAATAATTCTACCTGTCTTGGAAAATGATGAAGGAGCACAAGAGCACAAACTGGGAAACACTATATTGAAATGACATGACTTATCAGATTGACTGGAATGGTTCTAAGGAAAATGACCCCTCACCCTAAAGGAAAAGAAGAATCAAGAATAAAAACCAAAAAGGCAGAAGGTTTTGATTTAAGAGTAACGATTTACATTAAGAAATGTAACATAGATTCAACTCATGTCTTTGTATGAAAATGAAGGAAAAAAAACACTAATGTAAAAATATTGAAAAAAATATGGTATGAATGCTAATAAGACAAGGGTCCACTTGAAACGAGTCGGTTAATCTAACTGTATAAGCTACAAAAAATCTTAGACATGATAGAATTTTAAATATTTAAGAAAGAAAAAAGAATCTGACCAAATTTATGTAAAAAAGAATTATAAAATAAAATTAACAGAACATACGACATCCATTAATTAACAAACTCATAATTTTTGACAGAAACATGAAGGTTCTGGCGGGGTTGTTAGTAGTATCGCAACCCTCTTTCTAATCTGGGAAAATGGTGGAACAGCACACATAAAGATGAAACTATAAAATAAGTCGACATTGATTGATCTATCAGTTTGGCATTTAGTTAAAACCAACGACCGTAGCATAATATGCTGATTTGCCTCGGTACTAAGTAAATATTGGCACATTAATTTCATGTAGTGTTGGTTTAGATAGTATCATGAATTTAAATTGTGTGCTGATGAAGAATTACTCCAATATTGGTTAGATTCACAGTTTGTTCTATCAAATCGTTAATAACAGACAATGCAATGATAACCATTGTTTCGTTTGAACCTTAAAATATATTAAAAAAAACAAATCTATTCCAAGAATTTCATTCCTGGTGTAGTTTATATTAAGTCGTCACTATTATCTGATTCTAAAAAAACAAAATGATACATGTAGTTAAATACAACAGGGGTATATATACAACAATCAGATACACACATATGATTAAATGTTTAGTTGAACAACACACATGTTAGCAAAATCAATAGCATTGCAGTTTGATTATATCCAGTACGTAGCATGGCCCTGCTGTGAGTTTGTAGCATGGCCCTGTTGATTGGATTTCGGTGTCTGCTGCATGTAGTGTAATCGAAATTATTCTGCATTTCGGATTCAATTGATCTCCTCTTACGACCATTAAAGGTGTGGCAGTAAGTTCCTACTGGGATCCCAAAATAAATTTTATGGTCGTTCGTAATGTTCCCATTTAAAGAAATAGAACGTCCACAGCTAAAATTATCTGAACCAGGGCAAACAATATAGTCAGTGTCGGTAGGAAGCATACGATCATTTGTATAGAAAACTTCACTTCGGTGATGAAATGGCCCGCTAGGAAGCCCTGTACTTAATGGAAGGTTTGGAACTTGATCTGCACCATGTACAACTCTCCAACTATTGTTAACAAGTTTATTATGTTCAAGTGCATATTCACGATCTCCGACTCTTGGCATACCAAAAGTATACAATGCGGATTTATCTTTCGGTACTATTCCTTCATATAAAAGCCTAGCACTTGCTAATGACGCTATGGCTCCCCCTAGTGAATGACCAGTTACCAAAAAATTATAATCTGGATAAGTTGACATTTGAGCTTGCACACTTTCTTCCACACATTCATACAGTGTGTCATGAGCTTGTTTGAAATAATTTTGCACTTCACCCTTACCAATATCGGACTGTACCTTAAATTTTAACAAAACTGAAAGAGCTTCGTCCGTTAACTGTGTAAAGTCAGTAGTACCGCGATATGCCAAAACAATTGTCTTTTTCTTTTTGGAAATCATTAATACAGCTACATGTGAACATTCATCAATAGTACCTTCACATTGACCATCAATCCACTCAACAATTTCAAAGTCATCCATTCTATGTGAGTCCAAGCAATTCACTGCTCTATTTATATCGTCCGCATATGGAATAGATGACAATTTCAATAGTTCATAAGCATATTGAGGAATGTATTCTCCGACGACATCTGGTTTAGAACAGTTTGCAACTTTTTTTACGACTTGGTCGCATTGCATGGGTTAAAAGGGGCAACCGACCCTGTTGCGTGGCATTGGCCATCTAATTCACACCATTTACAGTTTGAACACCAAGATGGCTGCTGGACGCAGAATCCACATCCAGAACTAGAATGTGCACTGCATGAGAGCCATCCATTAACATATACATTTTGAAACAGTATGAATGTGAAGACATATACAAATTCCATATTTCGTAATTTATCCCTGAAAAAAAGCAATTACTGATATTTACTTTGTAAATCCGTTTAATATATCTCTCTCCTTTGTAAGTCTAACCAATGTCTCTTTAAGTGTAAACCTAGTTCGTCCGTATTACCAATGTTTAACTAACGGGCGGAGCTTACGTTTGAATTTGCATGAGGACAGTCTATTTGAAGATGTGTGTGATAAGGATGATTACCGTTATAATTATTACTGATTTCTAATCACCTATCAGTGTCATCAGAGGAATTTACAAAACAATGACTGGACACTTCATTGATGAATTTATCCTAAAACACCTATCTATTGATGGACTGGGTCATTGTAAGAGGATCGGTTAAGCACGCACCTAGTCAAGTGAAATAAATCGTGTAATATGTAAGTTCCAAAATTGGTTCCCTTCTCTGACGTTAGATTTGATGAAAGTTCTAGTTTAATATTTGGCTTAAATGGCTGAGTTTACATTTCAAAATTTATCTTTCGAAAGAGTACAGTCTGTGCATCTAGAAAAGTTTTAAGGAATAGCATGCCCGAAATGAAAAGAATTCAAATATGTATGCTATCTTTCAGAAAAAAAACCAAACTTATTTGATTTTGCTGTGGACCTTTTCTTGAACTTAAATATAATGGAATAAACAAACAGTTAAGTTTCACTTTAAATGGTCCACTCAGGTACACAGTTTAAGTCACAAATGTTACGGACCTCTTGTTACAGTTTTTTTGAAACAGTTCACGTCTATAATTAAATGACCTTCTCACGCTTCTTTCCCATCTGTGTTTATTTTTGGCCCCTTCTGGAGAAATTGAAAGCACAAAACACAAAAAAAAAATATTTCTAAAAGATAAAATGTATTAGATTTTTTTTAGCTGTACTCAGATTTTATTTTTAGGTGAAAATGTAGCCATTTAAACAAGGGGTCCACACGAACCTTAACTAAGTAAGCACAACAGGCATATTACCATAAAACACCGACCAAGTTCGAATTATGGTGGCGTCACTTTTATAGTTCTCTAGGTAAGTTCCAATAAAACGGTATTATCAAGCGGGAGCATTATCTGTGTAATTGACACATTTTGACCTTTTAAACATTTTCGATTCGAGCGTCACTGATGAGTCTTTTGTAGACGAAACGTGCGTCTGACGTAAATATAAAATTTTATTCCTGGTATCTATGAGTGTATTTACTAATAAAGTCATTCATCAGAATGAAATTTCAACGTAAAGTTATCTCATTAAAATAATTAATCGTCTCTAAATAATTGCAACAGTAGTATACCGCTGTTTGAAAGTCATAAATCGATTGAAAGAAAACAAATCCGGGTTACAAACTTAAACTGAGATAAACTATAAAAGGAAAAAACTAACAAAAAATCAAAAAAACAAAACGACAATACAACACACAGATACAAATTATAAGATAATAACTGCCATTTTCCTGACTAGTTACAGGACGTCTAAATTAATATGAACTGTCTACTCAGATGTACTTCTAACGTAGAATATCTTTACTAATGAGCTTCGTGTATATGCGTTTTTGTGTTACTTTGTTACAACCACTTGTTGGTTTTACAATTCAACGTATTATATCTGTTGTTTTTCACACATCAATTGTCAATATAATGGAGGTTTTTTCGACTGTCATACAAGTGATAGGTTTAGCTAGCTATAAAACTAGGGTTAATTCAGGATTTTCTGAAAAAAGCAAGTAGCAAGTCAGGTATATGACCATTGTTATCCATTCATTTCATGTTTATGGGCTTTTGATTTGTATTTCGATTATGGACTTTTCGTTTAGATTTTATGTACACAGGGATTAAGACAGTAAGCAAATGACTTTACATATTTTGCAATATGAAACACATTAAGATTGTACCAAACACCTTAAAACTAAGCTATTTGCGGAAGTTTAGTCAGTTATCCTGAGTAAGAATTTTTGATTAAGATAAATATAAGGCTTGTAAAATAGAAATGATGTTACTGTTTCTGTCATTAACCTTTCTGAACGATTTAGAACGATACGAAAATTTTATAGAAAGGTTATACATATAAATAATGATTTATAGTAAAAAATATTTAGAATATAAAAACATACAATATATATAACAGTGAATTCATATTCTTACTAGCAGAGTCATTATAGTGCTAACAGATCACTATAAAGATAGAAATAGAAAGATGAGATTTCATTCCAAATTCATAACCAAAAAAAAAACGTCTTCTAGAAGTGTTATTGCTTCTATAAAAATAAAAGAGCTTTTCAGTTTGAAAATAAATTACTTTTCAAAACATTAGTTTATATTGATAGGGTATTCATAAAGCAATCAAAAGAACAAAAAAAAACGTATATATGTCAACGTGCTTGATTTCTAGATATTAGCCATTGACATTTTGGTGGGAAAATGTTATCTCTTGAATTCTCCTAGCTTTATCATTGTTAAGTTTAATTCTCAAAAAACTATTCAAAAATAATTAAAATTTTATAAGACTTTTACAGATGGATTATCATTAAACAGGTAAAAGATTTATGAACAGTTAAATCGGGGTCATTTAAGGCATTCAAATGGATCAAACCAGAGGATTCTCAAAATATAAAGAAAATCTCAAAACATGACACGCGAACTTCCTTAACATAATGAGACCGTGAAAGGACACACTTTTACATTCAGGTTGAACATTTTTGTGTTTATTTTTATAAAGGATGAACTGTATTATTTGTATTTATTAGCAGATAACAATTTTAATTTGTAATAACAAACTAATAAAAAACTTGAAGCTTAAATTAAGAAGAGTCCACCAGAATATAATGTCAAATATGGCCGAGTTCAAACCACAAAATTCACTCTTAATGCAGACAAAGCTCTGCATCGACAAAAAAAGATTTAAACCCATGACATGTTTCAGAAAGAAACCATCCTTGTTTTGGTATTTGCATATTTGTATGCTCCAATAGAACATTCTAAAGTAGAATTCTTTTGTTTGAATTGTCCAACTATGATTTTTTACAAGTGAATTTATTGAAACTCCTTTTATAGTAATGTATTTTATTTCGTTTGAAATAGGTTTTCCCCGTTTGCTATTTGTAGTTATTATTTATAGATGGAACAAGTATAACTAGTTCAGATACTGGTTTTGTAACAGTATGTATTATTTATAAATTTGATGTTAGGTGCCGGAGGCACAAGGAAAGTTTTGGCGGTTTTTATGAGTGAGGGTTAATGGTACTATATAAAGTTTGGCATTTAAATGTATTAGTATCGAAGGTGCTCGCAGTTACGTCGAATTGAAGTTGGTCACATAGGTATATGTTCAGTTACTGCTACGTTTATTGTACGTAGAGGCGTTGGAGGTGTTAGCCGAGGAAAAAGAAACAATGCGAAAGAGGAACAATGTTATATGTCATGTATTTATATATTGTTTCAATCGAAGAAATATGGACAATAAAGTAAAATAAAATATTGTATCGCAAGAGAAAATAAGATGTTACTGCGAGCAACTAATCCTATATCTGTTGTTTGTCTTGTTTATAGGTGTAATACCACCATTGATTTTCCCCTATTAGTCTTTGTTAAATTTGCACTTTTCAAAAAAATATGCAGAATTTATCTTTGTTTCAAATAAAGAAATACTTGGCAGGAGTAAGGTTTTATCCTGTCCAGTACTATAGAAAATAAATTCACATAACATTTCATTGCATATAAGAAAATAACCATCATTGGAAGTTAACCAATCAAATGTCTCCCCTCATTTTATCTGTGTACTAGGTTTAGTCACCATGTAACCTCAAGATTACAAAATTTTCTATAGAAATCCCAAATAAAAAATAATGGTGTTTTGAAATACACAAGACATATGTTTATGACACAGAAATGGTTTTACTGCAATAAAATGTAGGATTAATTACCTACAACTGTCAAATTCAAAGGAATATTTTTTCGACCTACTTTCGTATACAACCGGATGTGACGAACCATGATTTGGTGGTATTACACATAAAGCCTATTGCATTTAGAGATTAAATACTTTAAATTTGGACGAGCTGGGCAAAGGAAAATTTAAACGATAAAATTACATACCAAAATCAACATTTTCACTTCAGACGAATTTAACTTTAAAATATCTTTTTGATGCTAGGTCTTAAAACATTTGTTAGTTTCACAATTTGGTATGTAGTATACTTATATTTTTAGCTGTAAACACAACACATTCGTAAATGCCTTCTCATGAACCTTAACGACCATAAGAATAAATATTGTATTGATCAAAACAAAAAACTAAAATAGAATGTAAACTTTCATTTCAGTTTGTTCAGTACACTTGCACAATATTAAAAATAGAAGTAGTGCAAACATATTGTATTTAGTTACAAAAACTTTAAAATTGTATTATAAGTCGCATAATGGAAATACCGGAGTTAAACACAAGAAAATGTTTTATTTTACAAAGGTCTTAATATTTTATAAGTGTTACTTGGCAGATAACAAGTTTAATTTGCAAAAACAGACAAACTTATAAAAAACTGGAAGCTTAAGTTAAGAAGAGTCCACTAGAATATATTGTCAAATACGGGCCAAGTTCAAACCACAAAATGCACTCAAAATGTAGACAAATTTTGCATCTGCAAATAATGTTTCAGAAAGAAAACATCCCTGTATTGAGCATATTTTATGCTCCAACAGAAGAATCTAAAGTAGACTGGCGGTGTTCAAATTGTTCAACTTTAATTTTATACAAGTAATGTTTTTGAAACTCCTTTTATAGTAACGATAGCATAACATATCAAAGTCAACATTTGTACTAAAGAAGAATTAAACTCTAAAAGTTTTATTTGATGCTAGGACTCAAAACATTTTTTAGTTTTAACACAACACAATTGTCAAGGCCTTCACATGAACTGTAACGACCATTAGAATAAATATTGTATTGAACAAAAGAAAAAACTAAAGTAAAATGTAAACTTTCAATTCAGTTTGTTTAGTACACTTGCACAATATTATAAATAGAAGTAGTGCAAAAAGTTTAAAATCGTATTGTTAATTGCAAAATGGAAATACCGAGGTTATACAAAAGAAATTGTTTAAACCAATTGTATCATGGGTATGGTCTTTAAAGATTTAAAAAAAAGTGTTATGCAACAGGTACTTAAAAAGGACTAGTTTGATATCTATTTACAAGTTCATTGCCAATTATTACACATATTTTCTATAAATGACATTTTCGTTATTTTCTCAAGGACGCTATTTAAAACCCCTGTTTTAGTCAAAAAGATATCAATAAATTACCCAATTATTTATCAGATATTTCCTGACAAGATATTTAATTTTATGTTTTTTTCTGGATAAAAAGTTTTTTGTTTTATTTTCTGTTTATGTATTATAAACCGAAATATGAGTAAATGAAATCAAATCGATACAAGGGAATGTAATAATGCAATGCAATGGTCTCGTTTTAAAGTTCGACTTTGAGTCAAGACATCAATGAGAGTTCAAACTTAGATCAATGAAACGCCAAACTGTTTACTTACAAACCCCCGTTTTGCCTCACGTATTAGTTCAATTGGTTAAAGAATATAGAAGATGACTCGATAAGCGTTTCTACATAATCGTTGCTTACAATTTAATAATACAGTAAAACATTCGTCACGTCTAATTAGTCATAATAACCTTCCATTATTACCCAACTGAACAAAGAAATAACACGACGGGTGCCGTATACGGTGCAAGAAATGCTTACCCTTCCGGAGCACCTGATTTCACTCTCGGTTTTTAGTGGAGTTCGTGTCATTTCTTAATTATTATTCATAACTGTTGATGTAAATGTCCTTTGGTTTTGTGAGTCTTTGTTCACTTTTTGGTTTTGATTGTTATTGTCTTAAAAGTAAGTTTGATAGCCATAACGGAAAAATTCATCTTTTAAGAGATGCAGTTAACTCCTCACTTTCAATATTGCTAAGTATTGTCTGGTGTCTATTCAACTAATAAGATTTTCTTTCATCTGATTTCTGACTCTATTGAAAGCAGACTTGTTTCCTATAAACTCGAAATTAATAATCTTAAGAATTCGTTTTCAAGACCTTGTGTTAATACTCGCCAGTATTATTTCAAATCGTTAAAAGCTGTCCCTCTCCAATATATGAAACCAGAACATGCATCAGCGCATTTCCAATAAGGACACTCTTTAATAAAAAAAAATATCACCAAATCAAGTTGATAAGATTTTTAAATTTAATTTGCGTAGCAAGTTTATTGCAAGTTTTACATGTTTTAATCTGTGTTGCTTATCAATAACTCATGTTTTTTCACATAACTTCTCTTATCCAGCTGTATTCTCCTACGGATAGCATGTTCTAAAACGATGAACAATCAACAGAAAAATAGATTGAGGTAAGTACTCGCAAAACAACATTTGAGACCAATTTACACAAGGCCCGATAGCAAATAGCTTCAGAACTAATTTTTTATGAGGACAATAAAAGCATAATCGCACTGACTACAACATTTACTTATGAATTTCAAATTTAAACATGTTAAATGTATCCTACCTAAAATATAAAACATTGTTATTATATAATTCTTAGTATAAGGAAGGTAGGTTATGTTTTGTCACTGCATATCCTACTGGTAATAATATGTAAAAGTAAGAGAAGAATTTAAAACATAAAAATGGAAGGAAGGATCACCAGAAGCTTTTGACAAATATGACCGTGTATGCATCACAAAATTCTCTCGAAATGCGGATTTGTTTTTGTAATTTGTCCAGTATCTATTTGACACATGTTACAATATTTATTTTAATATTTTCTGCAGGAATGCCAATCTAATTTTAGTAGCTGCCTGTCAACGTGGTTTGAAATTATCTATTTTTCTGAAATATTTATCAATAGCTCATTGTGAACCTTAACGACCGTAGTAGCCAAAAGTGTCAGAAGAAATTTAGCATCGAATACGGTAAATATTTATAACAGCGAGTTGCTAATTTTGTTGCAATAAGAAACTTTAAGAGTTCAGTCATATTATGTAACGTTTATATAACCTTGAAATGTGTGTACAAATTAAAACGATGTAATAAAATATTAATCATCAAACAAAAAATAAATTAAGCTATACTCACTTAAAACAATAAATTGGGTTTCTATAAACTTTGAATGTCTTCCATTCTAATACAAGTCATATTTTTGATTATTGAAATACCTCAATGGTTTTCCCCGAGGACGATATCGGTGTAAGTTAAAGATTGATTTAAAGTAAAAATAGAAACCAATGAATAACACAATAAGTCAGCAGGTGTTCTATGACACATAATATAATGTTTTTTTATTGGATCAAATTTAATACATAATATTTGGTTGTGTTTTCCTTTTTTTCTTGCTGTTGGATGATCAACAGTATTTAACTTTATCATTCTATATGACAAATACATTTATAAAGATATATACATTTATATATATAGGTATTTGTTGTAAAGAGTATAAGCGAAGTTTCTTACCACAAAAAATATATAATATAAAATTTGATACAATTCTATCATATTCATGGAGCATAAAAAACATGATAAGGACCAAGTTATCACGAAAGAATGAGAACTACAAGTAAAATACGATATGAATTTGTAAAGCAAATGTGCACAAAAAAAATTATTCTTACATAGAGAATGATAAAACAATATCTTTCATCTTGGAGAACAATTATATATTTACAAATTTGTTCTTCCGTTAAACAACAATATACTCAGAAAAACTCGATTGAATCTGGATTTTTCATCTATACTAAACAAGTAAATCTCTTTGTAGTACCTGTATATAAAGTGGGCAACTGTCTATGCATGGTTGCAGGAAGTGGTTGTTGGTGTAAGTATCCAAAGGACTTATCTGTTCACCATCTGTTGACTTATTGCCATAATCTGTAAGGGAACTAGTAATCAATTGTAGTAATGCATTGAAATCTGTCAACTTGGATCGTTATAATTGTATTAAAAATAACGATATAAAATTGCCTGCTGCTTCCAATGAGTTCACTTGCATTTATCAATTAGATTCTTCCAATAATAGTATAACCTTATAGACAAAAAATCATACCCAGTACAAATATAGGAGAATTATAGTTAAACGTTGTGAAAAATAACCACTCAAAACTTATGATTGCTAGAATATGTTGCCCTCTTCATTATATGCATTTGCAGTCGAGTGGTTTAAAACATCAGGATCTATTGAAGCTGATAGTTAATGCGTCTAACTTTTCATAAGTGATAATATCATGCAAATGCAGATGTAGGGAAAGTTATATAAATAATTTCTCACGTGTTCATTAATCCGTTAATTTAACCGGCGAGCCGAATTTAAAGTTTTATGGTTTGCAAAATCCATGTCAATGAACATTAAATACTACTATTTCCTATATTTCATGACAATCTAACAGTCGACACCATTCGGAAAAAGTAAACGTTAATCCAGAAAAGTACCATAAACTAGTGAGAGGAGGTGAGCAGCAGGGAATATGTTTCTATTTAAAGTTACAAATAACAGCCTTTGGTTTACAGTTAAACAGTGACATATTATAGTTGTAATATATATTTGACAATAAATGAAAAAAAAGAACAAGAGTAGGGAAAATGCTAAATCCATTTTTATGAGATTTTAACATGTGTAAACTTCTTTAATTTTACTGTATTTGTTCAATAACTGTGTCTGTTATTTCTTTGGATAAACAACGATCCTCGTAACTACTATTTGAAGCAAAACAGAAATATGTTTTTTTTATATTACAGCGAGGTAAAATTTTGTTCTGGTAACTAATAAGATCAGTAGTTTATAAAATGAAAATAGCGTAAATGCATTAATTTTCTCCTGCAAAATAAGTAATCAGATTAACATGTTAAGTGAAGAACTGCATCATTAGTCATACAAGTTAATTACGCAGTATTTTAGTTACTTTCTGGTATTGTATTTGTTTATTTTTTATATTGTTGGAATAAAATTACGGTATGTTCTATTGCTGCGATTTATACATTTTTAATTTGAGGTTGAATAAAGCAACAACCAATCAATCAATCGTTACATTTTAAGACGGACTTTCCTTGTCCTTATTTTATGAACCGTTTTGAAGTATATTGATATTGAAAAGAGTGAGAATTGATATATCAAATTACAGGATGAAGACATCTGTATTCAATGCGGTTGTTATGGATCAGAATCCCTAAAATTGTGGTTATCTTTTGTTAATTTCTACGTTTCCTTTTCAATTGACATGTTTAAGGATCATAATCTGATGCAATATGTTGGTATCTTTTAAATTGGAGCAACATATTTAAATTACCATTGATATGGTAATAACTATAAATTACTCGATAACAAAATCTTGAGTTGTTCAAGTACTAAGTATTTCTACCAAATATATATATAAACAATGTTACCTGAATGTCGGAATTGTAAGTCGTCAAAGCTCTCACCTTCGTAATTTAGTTTAACTGCCTTTTAATTTAAATATTGAATAAACGTTCCCATTATGTGGTTACCCAATTAAATCTTTTTTTGCAATAAATGCAATCAAATCCCTAAAAGGTAATGACTAGATAACTAAATCGACCAAGGTTTATCACTACCTTTCATAGTTCTAACAAAATAGTACATGGAAGTGATGATTGATTAGATCATATCCACTCAAAGAAGCAATGTATTCAAGATATGATACACCTCGATATTCAAGTTACACTTTGATGTTTATAGGAATTTCCCTACAAACCTGAGAATTTATCAAAATTTATCATGAGCAATGCATGATGTATGAATCTGTGATGACATTAGGATCAAATACAAATGAACAAGCACTATCAAAGAAAGATAACTCCAAATCACATTTATAATTGCCCAGCTAAATATACTTCCATGCTTCATCTAATTTATTGTTGACGATAAAATTGTTGACATCAAGATGTATTGATTCTTTATTTTTGTTCAATTAGTCGTCCTATCTTTTATTAAAGGGACACTAGCTGTCATATTCATGTTCACCGATTTGACTCTCGTATTTGATTTATAACAATATAAACATTAATACAAATTATAAAAAAGGTACAAATAAACAACGTACATGACATTGGATCAATAAAATATCTCTTCATTCGTGTGTTGTCTAGTCAAGACGCCATCTAATTAACTATCGAGTTGACCTCCGATGACCATGTGTAATGTAAGCGATATCAACATAAATATCGAAATAAATAGAAAGCGAAACTCGTGCATTTTGATTTTTTTGAGGTCTGTTTAATTTCAAATCATAGATAAAACATATCTATTTATCGTCGTTTTTACCTGTATAAGAATGATTTTTTTGTGGAACGAATCACCACAACAAACGATTTACCTTGGTTTCTTTTCCAATAAAAAACATAACAAGCACGATTCATGTGTTATGCATCTCAAACTAAGGGGTTCAATTGAATTTCACATGAATAAGAATTCAATGAGGTCGAATTATTCAATCGCAAGTGAACAAATTATCATCTATTTTTCTTAGCTAATTTTTACAAAATTGAACTATAATGGCTGATAAAAACGAATTTTATTTCACTATTTTACTTTCATTAATTATTAAACAAATAAAATCATATTTTATTCTTTTTTCCTACTCCTATAACTATAATAATGTTTTGCTCACCGCTCCGGATCCTGCAGTGCCAATTGAGTTTTTTTACATGATTTAACTTCCATCGTCCGTAACGTCGTTGTCGGTTGTCTTTGTCGTCCGTCGTCGGTCGTTGTTGTCGTCTCCGTCAACGTGAACGTTTTACAAAAAAATATGCTTTTAAAACATACTTTTCTTAAATAATGCATAAATACATAAAGACATGTTCTAGAAAATAAACTTTCAACTCAGTCATGTCATTCAGGCAGTATCAACGATATTTGCGTTTTTCTGTTAATGTTCCTATTGGTCGTATATTCATACATATTCTGATTTCGAAAGTTTTCTCAATAAAATTGAGAATGGAAATGGGGAATGTGTCAAAGAGACAACAACCTGACCACAGAACAGACAACAACAGAAGGTCAGTAATAGGTCTGCAATGTAGCGAGAAATTCCCGCACCCGGAGGCGTCCTTCAGCTGGCCCCTAAACACACACATATATATATACTTGTTCAGTGATAATGGACGTCATACTATACTCCTAATTATACACAAGAAACTAAAAGTAAAAATAATACAAGACTAACAAAGGCAGGAGGCTCCTGACTTAGGACAGGAGCATTTATTACAAAAGTATAAACCAAGAATACCAATTAAGACGCAACAAATTAAAAAATATGTTGCTTTCATGCTACGAATTGCAAGTGGATTTCGGATAGTAATTTATAAATCAACTGTTTACAACAGTATGCATTATTCTAAATACTGAAGATTGTCTTATCCAAGACATATTTCATCTAAGCCGAATTTAACTTTTTTGGAATTTTGGGTCATACATGCTTTTCATCTTTATAATTGTTTGGTGTTTTAACTGTTTTGATCTGAGCGTCAATGGTGTCTCTATGTAGACAAAATGCGAGAATCCAATTATAAGCCTGGTACCTTTGATAACTATTTGGCAATCAATCAAGAATATGATAATAACGCTGATAGATTTGTAGCCTAACAGTAATTTAGTGCTAAATATAAATCAAAATTTGCAAGTTTAAGTTACATAAAGAAAGGTATCCACATTCTGCAAAAAATAAAAAAAATCTCAAGAAAAGCCATAATTGGCAAAATTACAGATTAAACATATAATGATTGTGTGGCTGAGAAGAGTAACTATACATATGTCTGGTTAGTTCCTTCTTCATCTTGGAATATCAGAAAAGAATGAAAACTCATGTCTCCTTTGTACATTATAAATTATGAAGGACAAGAAGAGGAATTTCGAGTTTCTTTTTCGTTCCAGTTTTCACTTTTGAATGATATTGAAGTGTAACTATAATAATTGTATACAGAAAAGGGAATATATACAAAATGTTATAGACACAGATAATGCCATGCTTAGTTGAACATCAAACATTTTAAACAAATAAATAACATTGTAGCTTGAACATTTCCAGCTAATAAGAGGGCCCTGTTGGTTGGATAACCATAACCAGAAAAATCAGGATTCTTTATTCGTCTGCATGTGTTGTTGTTGAAAAGATTCCACATTCCCGAAATTAATGATCTTCTTTTACGACCAACAACGCTTTGACAGTATGAACCAACTGGTATGCCAAAGTATATTTTGTGATCTTTAATGTCCGCTTCAAAGAATTTAAAACTACTGCCACAGTTATTATCATCAGAAACAGGACAAATAACATAGTTCGTGTCTGTAGGTAGCATATCTTTTGATGCAGACTTCTGATCGATGATGATATGGTCCACCGGGTAACACAGTGCTTGTTGGATAATGTGGAACAGGATCATTACGATGGACAACTCGCCAACTATTATTAACAAGTCTGTTATGTTCAATAGCATATTGACGATTTCCAACTTTTGGCATACCAAATTTATACAATGCCATTTTTTCTTTGTTTATGAATCCGTCATACACAAGTCTGGCACTGGCTATCGAAGCTACGGCACCACCGAGTGAATGACCAGTTATCCATATATTATAATCTGGATAATTTAAAAGTTGATCGCGCATACTATCTTCCACGCAACTAAACAGTTTGTCATGAGCCTGTTTGAAATACGATTGGACTTCACCAGAACCACTCCAAGACGATACTTTAAATGAGAACAGCACTGACTGAAATTCATCCAACAACTGTGTAGATGCAGACGTACCACGATATGCCAAAACAATAGCCTTATTTTTTTTAGATATCATTACAACAGCTAAACATTCTTTATATTCGAAAAAAGGTAAATCTTCACAGTGGCGACCAATCCATTCAACAATTTCATAATCATCAATCTCGTGAGAGCTTAAACATTTAATTGCTTCATATTTATTACCAGCATACGGAATATTTGAAAGTTTGAGTAGGTTATAAGAATCGGAAGGATCATAAGTTCCAACTTAATTTAATTTAGGATAATTTACGACGTTTTTGATTACCTGATCCGCGTTGCATGGATTAAAAGGAGCAATAGATCCAGTCGCATGACATTTGTCGTCTAACTCACACCATCTACATTTTGAATTCCAAGATGACTGCTGAACACAGTATTCACATCCCTGGCTGGAATGTTCAATGCAGCTAGTTTTTCCATGTACAACTTCATCTAAAAGTACGATCAAAGTGAGGAGGCATAATAATTCGATACTTTTGATGGTCACGGTGCCTGGAAATAACAAAAGCTAATATATAATTTTATCTTTAGTAGGATGTTAGGTTTACAAAAGAGGGACGAAAGATACCAGAGGGACAGTCAAACTCATAAATCGACAACGACATGGCTAAAAAAAAAACAAAAACAAGCAGACATACATGTACAACAGTATACATGACACAACATAGAAAACTAAAGTATAAGCAACACGAACCCCACCAAAACCTAGAAGTGATCTCAGGTGTTCCGTAAAGGTAAGCAGATCCTGCTCCACATGTGGAACCCGTCGTGTTGCCCATGTTATAACAAATCCGGTAATTAGTCTAATTCGGTAGGTCACATTCATGAAATAGAAGAGGATACAATGTGTAAGAAAATAAGGATTTTATTCAGTATGACTGCAAATGAAAAACACATGTTCCTAACATAAATGGAAAAGTTCGTACACAAATATAAGTCATCGAACTACCTTCAATAATGAGCAAATATTTTGCTGTATGGTAAGCTAGTTTATGTTTTGACAGCGGTAAAAACGAAAGAATCCTTGGAAGTAATGGTTTAGATTAATGACTTAATCCAAAACAAACTTATATATTTTAGTACTTCAATGAATTGAGCTGACATGAACTTGATAACAGTAAAAACATTGAATTATATGAGAGAATGTGATTTTTGATAAGGCAACTACAAGTATTTTCAGGAGTAACGGCCACTATATGTCACCATTAATTTTCAATAGAGAGCAAAATTACACTTTTAATCAGTTGTTAAAGATTATGAAATACATTATATCAATTACACATAGCTGAGAGCAGATTTTTACTATGAGAAAGCATTGTCAGATGAAATGAAGCCAAGGTTGCCAATGTTTTTCGAGGATCAACAATCTTCTCTTTCAACCTCTCAGCTATGTGTTAATACTGTATGTTCTGTTTTGTTCTCTTCTTACTTTCTATCAAATTAAAAATTCAAAGTAATATACTATGACTTCTTGCACATACCAAATTTGTATTTCTTTTTAAGAAAGCACATACTTGATCAAGCGTTCAATGAAGAGTAATATAATATTTGCTATGAGGTAGAGTAAATTATCTTTGTTTTCTACAATCCAAATCTGTCATGTCTAACGATTGAGAGAATCAAATCCTGGTTACAAACTTAAACCTAGGGAAACACATTAACTATAAGAAAAAACCAAAGGAACAACAGGAACATTGACGTGCAACAAAACAAACAAAAACATACATGACACGGGTTATGTTCTTCTCATATATGTTATGATGGTATGATACTAAACCCCTAACGGGAAGGATTGTGCCTGATGTTCATATGATGTAATCATAATCTTTCAGTCAGTTTAATTGAAGTCTGGAGCTGGCATGTCAGTTAACTGCTAGTAGTCTGTTGTTATTTATGTATTATTGTCATTTTGCTTATTTTCTTTGGTTACATCTTCTGACATCAGACTCGGACTTTTCTTGAACTGAATTTTAATGTGCGTAATGTTATGCGTTTACTTTTCTACATTGGCTAGAGGTATAGGGGGAGGGTTGAGATCTCACAAACATGTTTAACCCCGCCGCATTTTTGCGCCTGTCCCAAGTCAGGAGCCTCTGGCCTTTGTTAGTCTTGTATTATTTTAATTTTAGTTTCTTGTGTACAATTTGGAAATTAGCATGGCGTTCATTATCACTGAACTAGTATACATTTGTTTAGGGGCCAGTTGAAGGACGCCTCCGGGTGCGGGAATTTCTCGCTACATTGAAGACCTGTTGGTGACCTTCTGCTGTTGTTTTTTTCTATGGTCGGGCTGTTGTCTCTTTTGCACATTCCCCATTTCCATTCTCAATTTTATGTATAGAAACGACATTATTTTATAACAACTGCCACATTCGTCAGTTGGTACAGGGCATTTTAAGAAACAAATGGTGGGTAGCACCTCGTTTAATGGTTAGCCAAACCTCCCACAATGTAAAACATATCTGATCAGTCGGCTTTTGTAAGATCATTAAAATAAAGTTTTGTCAGAATCAATGAGTCAAATTAGTTATAAATCCCTTGACAGTAAATATTATGCATTGAAAGGCTTGCGCATGAAGTAGAAAAAAAATATTAAATAATTACAACTTCTTGTCGAATCAATTACTTGAATTTCACTTCCAGGTGTCGGTTAGTGTATAAAAAGGTATATACTATGAAATTTCTGTACACCATCTAATTTAGCACATATTTACAACCTGAGTAATACTGTAATTAGTCTATTGATATGTTTTGGCTGACTATGTGTAGCTCATTTACTTAGTTTTGTCAATCAACTTACTATTATCATTGTAAAATGATTTCAAAAGGCCATTGACTCCAGAATCAAAAGATTGTAGATGCTTGTGTAAGTATATTTATTGATATAAAGCTGCGCTTTACTATACATGCACGTCTTTACATGGTAAGAAGACGAAATAAACTGACCCAAAGCAGGCAATCATTAAATTGCAATGGAAGCTTTAATTCTTGCAAACATTTCTCAGTTCTATATAAAAACTAAAACTATGATAAATTTAAAATCACATTGATGATTTGCAGCGGCAGATCCAAAAGGGGTGGTGGAAAACGTTCTCTTTGGGATGATCAATGCTTTTGAATGAGGACATACAGTTGGACCCCTCCCCTTTTATCTTGGGTTGATACCCCTTTTAAAAGTGGATGGATCTGCCCCTGATTTGTACCCATAGGTAGTCCAGTGGATAGTTTACATGCATGAAATATCTGTCACTGTACATTAAGCAACCAATAATAAATCAATTCATGACGAAATAGATCAAATTGCCTTCATTTTCCTTCACAAGGTTCCATTGTTCACTCTATTGTTGGGTACAAAATATTTGCATGGACTATAAATGATTACAATTTTAGATGGCATTTGTTTAAACATGTTTATTTATAGTGGATTGGGAAACAAGTTTTGCAACTTATATTAATCCCTTTCCACTTTGCGGGTGCGAGTGCTGCCTTGTAGCGGCATTAGCCTGCTCTTTTTCGAAATCTACAAGGGTGTCTTTAACGTGCAAGAGATATGGCTCTCTCTTAACACGGGTCAGCCATTCATCGTCCCCGTCCGACGGACTATCATCGCTTCCTCAAGACCATACTCGCAAATGTTGTCAAGGGAGAGCCGAAAATTCAGTCCCTGAAATTTTCATCCCAGACGGGAATCGAACCAGAAACCTTTGTGTTAGTAGTAGATGGCATTGTCTCTGATCAAGTTATGAAGAACTATATGTGTTACTCTCTATTTAAATGAAAGAAACTTTGTATCGTAAAAAACATTTTTAGATCCAAAGATTAAATAGTAGGATTTTAGAAATTATTTTGAAAACTTACAAACTATTTAGTTTAGTTTGGAACACAACATTTAAAAAGAAAAAGCCAGTAGCAACTTGGGCATATTGCATTTCCGCTTATTTTTCAAAGTCTTAATACTACGTTTCCGCAAATTTAAATGTATTAAAATACTATTCCGGAATTTACCTTGTAAATTATAAAATTTTGAATATATAATAAGATAAATTATTTTTTTTTTTTTTTTAATAAAGAAAATGTTCTGAAATTACATCTATTACAATATACTATTTATAACTATTTGACTTTGGTAAGGATTAGTTAAGCAACATCTCACATAAAGATGAGACCTCTAACTCTAACTGTAAAAGCAGTCATTTGAAAATATAAAAAAGGGAAAGATAGACTTCCTTCTTTAACAAATTACAGACCTTGTACTACTGTGGACATAAAAGTGTAAAGGTATCTCCGTGTGTTAATCGCATGTGATTACATTGAAGTTCGTTTTACATGAGACTTTTAATTATATACATGCCGATCCATGCATTTAATTTATTAACTTATCAATCGCTGACCGTTCTCACGAAGACTCTCATTTGACACATCTGACGGTTTCTATATACCGATCATTCATTGATCGGTCTAACATTCGTCATCAATAATTCACCGATCAGTTTAGTTGCCGTTACACAATTACGCCTAGTTTACCAATGTGGTATGCAATGCCTGCATCTAACAACTTCAAACGAAATCCTCTTACCTGATACCTGTGACATAAAAAGACCTCAGGGCATTGCACCCAAGTTCACACATTCTGATACACGATTGTAACGTTAACATTCCTTGAAAAAAATTGGCCCCAGAAATGTAACGACCTCGTTATTAGTGACATCCGGGATAGAAATATGCTAATTTATCAGGACAACAGATCGATGCATGGAAAGACATACTTTACCATTCTTTGACACCTACGATTCTATGATTTTTTTTTGATGCAGTTATGTAAAATAAACGATCTTGAAAAAAAAAAAGACTTAGCGAAAAATTCGGAAGAAATTACTTCTGCAACCATGGTTATTACTTTCCTTGAAAACATTATATGTTATGCTAAAAGTATAGCAAATGAAAATATATTGAGTTCAAACTGATGATAATAAGGGGACTGATCAGGTACCGTCTCAAATTTAATTTGCATTAAAGAAAAATCAGTAACTGTCATACATGTTATTATAAGTGACAAATACGCACTATTTAGCAAATTGGATAACTCTTTAAATGTCGGCATCTTTGACAGATGTAATTATAACATAAAACTAGATATTAAAGTTGTCGAACATGATAAAAATTGAACTTTACGCATTAGAAATTCTAAGGTTCCAACCAAAATTGGTGTTGCATATCTAACAACAAAAACTAAATTGATTGACACCCTTCCCAGAATTGATATGTTTTAAATGACAACAAAATTAGCAAGCACTGCGTCAGTTTTAAGGAATTTCATTATATATAGATATCCAATTAAAATTGATGTTTTATTGAATAACAAAAAGAACTTTTTATATCAGAAATCTTAACCTGTCTTAAAGTTGTAAAACACATTTATTCAACTGCATAATTTGACTCAAAAACATATAAAATTGAGAATGCAAAAACATATTACATATATGATATATCACTAACAAACCTGTTTTTAAATTCTTTATGAATTAAAGCACCAATTCAAAGATCCATTGCTTTCTATGTTAAATTCTAAGCACTAATGGCTATTTTATTCAATTAGAAATAAGAAGATGTGGTAGATGTGCAAATGAAGTAACTTTCCATCAATTTCATAATGTTTAAGTAAGCAAACAATTATAGAACTAAGAACGGCCTTCAAAACGGATTCTTGGCTTACACCTTATATCAAGCTATGCACATGTAATGAATGGGCCCCAAAATGACTACTTTTAAACAATTCAAACAGAAAACCCAACGATCTCATCTATAGAAAACAAAAACGAGAAACGAGAAACACTTATGGATCACACCAACAAAAGATGTTAAACACTTTGAGAAAGACAACTATAATCTTCGATAAAATGGAGTTAAATAAAATAACGTACACATATATATGTACATACAATAATTTTGTTGTACAGAGTACATCAGGATCCGAAATATTTAAAAAAAAATAATAAAAAAAGTTGTTATTCATAGGACGAGAACATAATTGTAAAACTAAAAATCAAAGGTTAAACGTATTTAAATAGTGAGACAAGATATAGTACAAAATAGGTAACCTTCAATAACAAAAATGTATTACAAACTATGTCAACTGTTCAAATTTTCACGAAAGTACGATTTGAGTGTACTCGCAGTTACTGAAAACTTGTTAAAAGCCAAAAGCAATTAAAAGATAAAGAATTTTTCCATCACATATTAAAATCACCTTACACACATCCAAGGGATTCAGTGTTTTAACTACACGGAAAGTCAAGGAAGACATGACTTTTGCAAGCTGTAATTGTACATAAGTCAGTTCCTTGTCAAAACTACAACTTATCCTAACAATCAAACATACCTTTACTTTCGTCTATAAGCGCACTAGTTCCTGGAAGTCTCGTAGTTAACAAATAAAACTGTCAGGCACTATGCGTTTCTTATAAATGAATTTTCATTTAAGGGAGCTTACAGAAAATACTACTACTCTTATCGCTCAAAATTGAGGCGAAAATGTAAACAGTGAAGATTTTTTTAAATTCAGTAATGAAGATAGTTGATTTACGTATACGACATTTTAAAGAACATGGTACTCTTAACAGCAACCATAATAACTCGATTTATTTCGCATATCAAACATAAACTAAAAGAACTAGCCAAGCAATTTGTTCTTGTACCAGCTAATAAAGCTGCAAATAATATCATTCCGACTGACTTCATTATTAGAAAACGATATCTGTAACAAACATATACTTTAACTACTCTTAACAAGCAGAACCAAATACAATGACAAGTATTTTTTGTGTAATATGTAAGCAAGGTTTCCCCTGCTCAATTTGTTTTTTTTCGCCACCTCTTCGCCAAACCAATATTATTTTCGCCACTTTATCATTTATTCGCCAAGTAACATGAATATATTGTTTGTTTGAAATGTTCCTTCCCCCCAAAAAATGAGTTTTCCCCATTACTGTCTGTGACTTTTCTCTTAAATTTATCTTTTATTCGATATTGTAATGAATAAACACTTAGCATTTACTTAAAAAAAAAATAAAACTGTGCTTTTTTTTAACTTAAAGGGGGGAAAATTCATTATATTTGAAACAACTTTCCTAAAGAGGAGTCCACTTACTTTTAACTAAATAACACAAAATTCTTGGACATGTTTTGACCATATAATACAAGATAGATGTATAGCTCTTTTGGAAAAGTTTTTTTCAAATAATATTAATATGTGCCCTTTTCTCTTAAGAAGTGGATTTAACAACATAACACATTTTGTGTCACTTGAAATTGATCCATCAAAAAGCATAGTCATTTACATTGAAGGGTTACCCCTCATTTGAGTGGTTGTTCCCAACCTGTTGTATATATTCCTTCATAAGGACAGTTTTCTTTTTTGAACCATCGTAAACGAAAAAGTTGAGACGTAAACTATGCCTGAAACACGAGCGTCGCCAAAACGACTTTAACAAAAGACCCCCTCAAATCAATTATCTATATATAAAGATAAATATTTAAGTCGGAGATTTTTCTTAATTTGGATATTTTTCATCTTACCAACAGTTTTCCTTTTCCGGACCATCTTTATATTAAGAAGGAGGGGATTTCAAAAGTTTTCTTTAAACACGTGCGTCGAAGGGTGGTTAATAAATCCTTTATGTGACATGTTACGGACGCCATTTTACCAGATCATTTTTGTCAAACAATACAATCAATACCTTGATTAATGAGTCCTTGGTTGCCTTCATTATATAATGTCAATCGGTTGAATTTAGGAATTAGAATGAAATTATTTTCTTCTGAATTGTCTGCCTAAAGATGGCGATTTTAGGTTATGTGTTTCATCTAATTTGGCGGTTAAATCATTCGGCACGACAGGGTCCACTCGATCGGTCACGTTTATTGTTCTAGTTGTGTTTTATCGATTTAAGTACATTCAAATTTAATCATGGATAGTGAAGGTGAACCAGATATTTCGTTGAGAACTGTTTTAACAGCTGTAAACCAACAGAGTAAAGATATGGAGGCAATTATTGACGCCAAAGTTACGGAGAAAATTGGTGGATTAAAAAAAGAGTTGCAGGATCCAATCAGTTATTGAAATCCCAGGTCAAGAAACTTAAAACAGACGCTTCCTATAAATGGAAATACGAAGGTAATAAGATCCAATTTGACTTCAATACTCAAAATCTAGAGGACCTCGTTCAGACTTTGTGGGCTATAGACAATGGGAAGGTAGATTACGCACGAGATCATCTACTGTAGATAAAATCAAGCATCGTAACACATGTAACAAGCTTATCCAAATTGCTGACACTTCTGAGGGAGGTTGGAATACCGCTAGGCAATATGACGCTAATCCTATTGTATCCGATTCCGAGGATGAAGCAAAGATTATCTGAGCTGTCAATAAGAGCTGTCCGCAAGAAGAAAGGGAAGTCCATGCAGGTTAGAGGTAATGGTTCCAAAACTAAGGCTAGTAACCAGTCTCTATTAGGACAGGCTCCAAACTTCGTTCCACAGCCCTTTAGTGGGCCTCAGCAACCTTTGGTTCAATGGAATTCCCCGTCAGCAAGGTTTCAAAGAAAGATACAGAGGGGACAATGCTACTCTTGGGGTCCTACGCACACTACAGGTCCAGCTGTCCGTATGTCAACAGCAGTAAACCAGCTCCCCAAACCAGGCCCCAGTGAATTTTTGAAAGATGAGTATTTTAATTATCTTTAACTTTCACGTGACAATTTAGTAGATAATCATATTGATGGCAATTTGACCAATAATTATTTGGAATATGAACTAGGTCAATCTGATATAATTGTTAAAGGTAGACTTAGAAAAAAACATTCAATTTTGGATAGATATCGGTGCTCCTAATTTTATTATAGATACTATTAGACATGGTTATATTTTACCTTTCTATTCCAATCCTATATCGATTTGTTTATCTAATAATTTATCAGCTGTGAATAATGCAGATTTTGTGAAATCGGCTATTACCGATTTTTAGCTAGAGGTTTAATTGTGGAGACGTTAGATATTCCATTTGTTGTGAATCTTTTAACAGTTGCTGTTCAGTCAAACAACAAAAAACGGTTGATTTTAGATTTGAGAGAAATAAACAGACATTTATGGAAGCAGAGTGTAAAATTTAAAGATATACGTATTGCAAAACATTATATAAACGCACATTCATATATTTTTAAGTATGACGTACATTCTGCATATCATCACTTCGATACTTTCCGCCTCACACTAAATATCTATGTGGACACCTACTAAAAATCTCACTTTTTTAGGCTGTAATATTGATACAGACAAAGGCATTTTTACTATTCCTGACACTCGTATTGATAAGATTATGAGTACCATTTCAGACATTGATTTGTGTTTAACCAATAGTGGTTAAGTATTTGTAAGGAAGGTAGGATAGATTATATCTACGTCTCTCGTTATATTCAATATAGTATATTTAATGACTAAACATTTGTCTATTGAAATTAATAGTGATCATTCATGGAACAGTTATATTCATTTCTTAATTTGGCGTATAAATATTCGCATACGCTTAAATCAGTGATTCGGTTTTCACACATATCCAGATTTCGCGCCTTTTCTCTTGTCGAGAAAAATTTACTGATCAGATCGACACGTATATTTTGAATTCATGATAAGTAATTAAATGCAGTTATCTCTTTTTCTGATTTAATATTTTTATATTTGTAGATTTCCTACCATTTGTCGGAGATCCAGAGACCATGATTTACATGACCAGAGTTGTCACAATTTATTTCTATTAAACTGATCAGTACAATTTCTCATCCCAAATTGCTTTTTGTTTTATTCATGTATTATTAAGACAATTTTTATGTTCGTATGAGTATAGCGAAGAAGAACATAAATACATTTATCTGTAGACAGTATTGATCAAATTAATTTTTGGAGGTTTAATTTACATGAAGCCAATGTTAAACCTTTTAAGACTAATGTATCTTGGCAGACTATTGCATATAGTGATGCAAGTAATATGGGTTACGGTGGTTATATCGTGGAAAACCCCTATAATATTGCTCATGGTACGTGGTTAGAATCTGAACTTTCTACTAGTTCTACATCGAAATAGTTGACTGGGGTGATAAAAGTATTTTTGTCGCTGATAAACTTTTCAAGTGGCAAGAATGTAAAATGGTTTACTGACAACCAAAATGTTGTTAGCATTGTTAGTAAAGGGAGCACTAAATCAGTACTGCAAAAGTAAGCATTATACATTTTTTAGCACATGTATTAAACACAATGTTAATATAGATATGGTTTGGATCCCTCGTAGTGAGAATGAGAGAGATTATCTAAGTAGGATTATTGATTTAGTTCGATAATTGGGCTATTTCTAAATTTGTATTTCAGATAGATGAATCCCTTTGGGGACCCCATGAGGTTGATTGGTTTGCCTCTGTCGACAATTTTAAATTGCACGTTTTCAATTCCAGATTTTGGAATGTGAATTCACCAGGTGTTGATGCTTTCACGGTTGATTGGGGAGGAATCAGCGGGTTATTTGTTCCACCTGTTTCTTTGATCCCACGTGTATTGATGTATATGCGGCAGTGTAAAGCTGTTGGTACTTTAATTTTACCTTACCGGTCCTCTGCCAGTTTTTGGCCAATGCTTTGTCCTTCTGGTGATGGGTTTATTTCTGAGGTGGAACATTTTATAGATCTTCCTACTTACAAAAATGCTTATATAGCTGGTAAGAGTAAGAAGGCCACATTTGGCAATGTTGATTTAACTTTTCGCATGTTAGCATTACGGATGGATTTTTCATCCAGTTATAATACATGCTCATATTTTGATGTGAGTATGTATTTTAGATCTCTGTTGAACTTTTCTTATAGAATGTTATTTTACATGGATTTCTTGTGTGTTTGTGTTGACAGTTGCGAATACTACAGTGACATTTAGATTGTAGTATTAAGATGATTGTAATGATTTAAAATGATTTTCATTATTAATGTTTCCTTTCAATTACACATATATTTTTGCAGGCATTCGCTGGAGAATTGCAGAATATACCTGTCTCTTTAGCTAGTAAAGTGAATTTACATCCAGAATTACTTTCGGAATCTCGAGCAGTATCTACAACAAAAGGATATAATCAAAGTTTTTTACGATGGAAAAAATCAGCCATATTGAACGGAATTAAAAATTGTGATATTCTACCAACTAAAGCTTTTCATGTTGCTATATATTTAGCTTCTTTGACACCGTCGAGCAATACTGTTAGTCCAGTTGTTCGGGCGTTTTATTCTTTAAAAAGGATACATTCATTAATTGGATCATTATGTTCACCGACTGATTCGTCTTTAGTTATTAATGTGTTAGAAGGTGCGAAACGCAGTTTGGCTACTCCTACGAATAAAAAAGGAACCTATTTCGGTGGAATTTCTGCATAAAATGTATGATGCCATGTTTTCTTTTGGTAACTTGTATAATCAACGTATAATTTGTGCATGTTTCACTGCATTTGCTGTTTTTTTTTAGAGTTTCTGAAATGCTTAATAATAGAAGAAGTGATATAGTTATTTTAGAGTGTTATATGTCAATTCTCATACAACATAGTAAAACAAATGTACATGTATATAGAGATGGAAATTCAGTATTAATCGCTCGTACACATTCAAATAAGTGTCCCGTTAAAACATGGAATTATATTTGCAGTGGGCTGATATTTCATGTGATTCTGATGAGTTTATTTTTCGAAATCTAACAAAATGAAAAGATGTCTATGTTTTGAGTAAAGAGAATACACCTTTGTCTTATTCAATGATGCGTGAGCTCTTTATTGAGGCTTTCAAGCCTTTTGTCCATAACATAAAGAGATATGGTTTGCACAGTTTGAGGTCTGGGGTTGCTAGTCTTTGTGCTAATTTGGGTTTACAAGACCGCCTTTTTAAGAGGCACGGTAGATGGCGTTCCGAAACGGCCAAAGATGGTTATATTAAGGACTTCTTAAAAGAATTGCTTAAAGTCTCCAAAAATTTAGGGTTATAGATTTATTGCTTTAATCTTAAATTCTTTTATTGCATGATATAAAACTTTCTTAAACATGTTCCCGTTCTTTGTGTTTCGGCCATCGGCTCTGTCGTGTAGTATTGCACTTTACTATTTCTTGTTATTATTATTACTAGAACACACCCGCGAAATCACGGGCATTCAGAGCGTAGTTTAAAGTATGTAAAGTGTTGTTGGAAGAATTTTGTAAAATACTGAATGACTGAAGAATTTTTATCCCTCCACCTTTATTTCCAAAGTTCCCAATTTTTGTTTTTCTATCAATTTCAATATGAACTTACATATAGTATGATATGAACATTTAAGTAAAGAGTCTGTAATTCAGTGGTTGTCGTTTGTTTATGTGTTACATATTTGTTTTTCGTTCATTTTTTGTACATAAATAAGGCCGCTAATTTTCTCGTTTGAATTGTTTTACATTGTCATTTCGGGGCCTTTTAAAGCTGAGTATGCGGTATGGGCTTTGCTCGTTTTTGAAGGTCGTCGTACGGTGACCTATAGTTGATAATCTTTGTGTAATTTTGGTCTCTTGTGGAGAGCTGTCTCAACATGGCAATCATACCACATCTTCTTTTTTTTTGTAATCAATGAATTTTGTAAAAGATTTAATGACTGGAGAATTTCAGAAAAGGTATCAAAAGTTCACATGAATAATTTTAGCACTTCTCTGTATATTATGAACATTCATTACTATATAAATAAAGTGTATTTTCTTTCAATTCTAAGTTTACTAATCGATCCATGGTTGTCATTGATATAGTATACAGACCCTCTCTACTTAATAAACTCTGTGACCGACATGGATCGTAAACTTGTCAATGATAGCAGATAAAACTCTGAAAATACACTTAATTCGTAATATGTGTATGTTCAAAGTATACAGAAAAACGCAAACCGGAAGTCTAATCTGACTTTAAATTGCGTCCAATGACGGGACAATATCCGGATGCCTTTTTTTTCGTTTTTCTCCCAAAAGAACTTAATTTGAATAATCATATGAATGGATGACAAATGCGACTATGCACTGTTCCTATAGGACACAGAGACGTGTTGATTAATTTATTGTGGAAAGAAGAGAAGCGACACACAAAATGTGGTCTTCTCGTTTAATAGTATAGATGAGAATAAAATGTGGTTTTGATATATGGGTATTAACGGAAGAAGAAATATAATTTCAATCGGTTGAATTTAAGAATTAGAATGAAATTATTTTCTTCTGAATTGTCTGCCCATAGGTGGCGGTTTTAGGTTATGTGTTTCATCTGATTTGGCGGTTAAATCATTCGGCACGACAGGGTCCACTCGATCGGTATTTTGAAATACTTCTGTTTTCATAGATTTTGTATCATGCATTACGAGATTGTTTTGCTTTACACGTGTGAGTTCACTGAATGAACTATTTACATATTTATAAGAGGACATTATAAAGATCTTTAATATAATGTACATGAAATATATTATTAAATGATAATTAAACTAGCCTTCGGCTCTGTCGTGTGGTATTGCAATTTACTATTTCTTGTTATTATTATTATGAGAATAAAATATGGTTATGATATATGGGTATTAACGGAAGAAGAAATATAATTTCAATCGGTTGAATTTAAGAATTAGAATGAAATTATTTTCTTCTGAATTGTCTGCCCATAGGTGGCGTTTTTAGGTTATGTGTTTCATCTGATTTGGCGGTTAAATCATTCGGCACGACAGGGTCCACTCAATCGGTATTTTGTAATACTTCTGTTTTCATAGATTTTGTATCATGCATTACAATACACGTTGAACCACAAACGTCAAAATCATTCAATCGCGTAGTGAAATTAACTATTTTTGGATTCTTATAAATTCTATATATAACTTTTGGACTAGTTTAAATCTCGGTCTATTTCTTAAATTTATTCTTACATACTTTTGATTTTTTAACCCTGTATGCTAACATTCCCAGGAAAATTTTAAAATTGTACGCACATTGAACGACAAATTTATGTGACGTATAAAATTTTCTGACGTCAGACACTCAAATCAATAAATGTGTTCGTAGATAGTAGATGTTTTTGTGTTCTGTTAAATTGTTCCTTTTAAAATTGTTAAACGATGATGACTGATGTACCCATATTTTGACTATTATATTTATTGTGTCTGTTTATTTAACGCATCAATGTAAAAATATCGGAAATTGATGAGACTGTCATTAAAGTGAGAGGGTTAGCGCTATAGAACCAGGTTTAATCCACCATTTTCTACATTTGAAAATGCCTGTACCAAGTCAGGAATATGACAGTTGTTGTCCATTCGTTTTTGATGCGTTTTGTTATTTGATTTTGCCACGTGATTATGGACTTTCCCAATTGATCTTCCTCTAAGTTCAGTATTTTTGTGATTTTACTTTTTACGAGATTGTTTTGCTTTACATGTGTGAGTTCACTGAATGAACTATTTACATATTTATACGAGGACATTATAAAGATCTTTAATATTATGTACATGAAATATATTATTAAATGATAATTAAACTAGCCTTCGGTTCTGTCGTGTGGTATTGCAATTTACTATTTCTTGTTATTATTATTATGAGAATAAAATGTGGTTTTGATATATGGGTATTAACGGAAGAAGAATTTATAAAATGCAATCAGCTGATTATTGTTTTTCTGTCAAAATCTTAACGAGCTTAAGGTCAATTCCTTCCGAGTATGGTATGGTTAGGTAAAGTCCGCGAAACCCGAAACAAGGTTAATAATTAAGATGGATGAAATAAAATCGTTTTTTTTTCGCCAAATATTTTCGCAAATGATGAATTTTAATCGCCACAATTATTATTTTTTAGCAAAATGCGAAAATGGCGACCGCCAGCGGAAACCCTGTATGTAGGTTTATACCTTACTCTTGAAGACATAATTTGTTTATTGGAACATACAAGAAAATAATGATATTCGTCACCAATTGTATTTGAATCGCAGTGACAGCAGATACGATTTTCTCTTGGTGAATATGTCTTTCCAAACTTAATCCTTTGGAAGATTACTGATTACATGCCCTGGAAAACGCACAACAGTCAGATGATTGATTTAAATTAACCGATTATATAATTAAATTCTGACATGGATAGAAGGAAGATACCCACAAACAAGCTTGAAACATCACAGAACAGAAGGACCCAGGACAATTAATCATTTAGAGGCTGGCATAACAAGCTGAAAACGAGAGTCAAACAGTACATCCAAACAAACTTGAAATTATAAATGTGCTCATGAAAGAGCAATCAGGTAACTGGTTTAGAAAAGTACTGTACAAAATAGTACAAATGACTGTATTCAGTATGGTGATGCAGCGTCTTACATCGACCTAGAAACTAAATGAATCTTGAACATTCAAATGTGTACATCATTGCCTTTTTTTCACAATATGAACTATAAGGAAAGAATTCTTATGTTGTATGCAGTATTTCTTTTTTTTTCATGCTATTATTTATAACATGTACATTTTCTCTATTGCTATTCAAATTTAAAATACTGATTGGAATTCAGAAATAAGATATTGGTTATGATAGTATGATACTAGTCTTTGTGTATTCGTTAAAATATGAAAAACACGATTTCAGAAAAACGAAGAGCAACTTTAAAAAAGAATTATTTAAAAAGTTGGACACCAAAAAAAATTAAATGTCTTCTTTTAACATGTTAAAAGGCATCTCATGGTAGAATTTGACATAAACATAACAAATATCAACTAATTCCAATACAAACTAAACATAACTTAATTTCATTCTTTAAAGAAGCTCCCATTTCGCCTTAGTTTTTTCGTGTGTACCTGAAAATTTGTACTAAGGCGAACTGAGATTAATTTTATATGATTTTGATGGCTAAGGCGAAATGAGAATAAGTCGTATGTACTATCTTCCGAAGCTACACAAATACCTTACAAATATAGATTTATTTTGTTTTTAAGCCAATGTTTCATTACAAAATTGTCTATTCTACTTATTACACTTGGTACAATCAAAAACCTGATAATTAATTTTTCAAATAAGGCCTTTGAAAATAGTGGAAATAATTACTTTTGGAGTGTCACGAACTCGTTGGAAGTACTTGACAAATTGCATGCATATATTGGCGATTTTGAATCTGTTTAAAGTTTTGATTTTTCTACTCTATTTACAACTTTGCCTCATATTCTTATTAAGAAAAATTCACACAACTGATACAGTGGGCATTTGAAAAGTAAGCATTTGAATACATTTATTCAAACTCTTTTAGGTCATTTTTTGTAGCAACTAACAAAAGAACTATGTCAATTGGACATGCTTTGATACTATATTTGCGCTTAAATTTTTACATGATATCAATTGTGTTTGCTTATGATATTCCGTATATCGTCAAGTTATTGGCATTTCAATGGGGACTATATATGCACCACTTATAGCGGACCTGTTTTTGTATTGTTATGAGTTACATTTTATGACTGGAATTAGCAAAGACCCATCGAAACGACATTTGATACAAACATTTAACAATATTTAAAGATATTTGGATGATATATTGGCACTCAATAATGACGACTCCAGTATGTATTCCAATGGAATTTATCATGTTGAACTTACTTTAAATAAAGCTAATACTATCAATGACCTCTACCCTTTCCTCGGTCTTGGTATCTATATCATTAGCGGGAAGCTTAATACAAAAAATTATGATTAAAGAGATGTTTTTTTCATTTCCTATCGTTAATTTTCAATTTTAGATGGTAACATTCCCTTTTCACCATCTTATGGTGTTTATATATATCAACTTGTACGATTCGCCCGTGTATGTATCAACGATATAAATTTTAGCAAGGGAAATTTATGTATTATTAAAAAATTATTACAACAGGGTTTTCGATATAACAGACTAGTCAAAACATTTACTAGATTTTATCATCGGTATAAGGAAATCATTCGTTAGTAGAACTCAACATGCAGACATCTTATACGTTCAGGTATTCACATCCAATCCTTTTTGGCAATATACTAACGCTAACAAAACCTTTATACAGCCTTATTAAGAAAGGATATAGTTACGATACTGTTGTCAGGTAATTAAGGATTGCATATATTGGCTTTAATATTGATTCACTTATAGATTCATTGCATCAAAACTAAACATTTTGTTTCTAAAACCAGTTATTGGCATAACACTGGTTATATTCTTTTCACATATTTCATGATGGTATAATACTTACCCCATAACAGGAGAGATTATGTCTGATATTCATATGATGAAGGCATATTTTTTCTATCAGTTTAATTGAGGTCTTGAGCTGTCATGTCGGCTGCTAGTTGTTATTATTGTAGTCTTGTTTATTTTCTTTTGTTTCATGTTCTGACATCGGACTCGGACTTATCTTACACTGAATTTTACTGTGCGCATTGAAATGCGTTTGCTTTTTCTATATTGGCTAGAGGTATAGGGGGAGTGTTGAGATCTCAAAGCATGTTTAACCCATCGCAATTTTGCGCCTGTCCCAAGTCAGAAGCCTCTGGCATTTGTTAGTCTTGTATGATGTTTTAAATTTTGTAGTCTCGACTCAGTCTCAACCAGTCTTGATCTGTATCGACTAGTCTTGACCTTCAAATTTAGTTTTGACTGATGTAAATCAGCCCATCTAACTAAATTAAATATTGATCTTACAAAATTCAAGCTCTCTGGTAGATATGATATTTTCAATAAGTTTGCCCCAAGCAGAAGGTATTGCTTTATAAATCACCACAAATCAGAATATTTTAATAATTTCTTTAATGTTTCATCCCTTTTTGATATATTTATATAGTATATATTTAAGGAATAAAACATTAAAGGAATTATATAACAATTTTAACTATAACTATTTTATATATGCTTTTTCCCAAATTATGAGGAAAGATATATTTCTACCAGTACGAAATTATAAGGCGTATTACGCCTGGAAATAAGGCGTAAACCAGACGTAAGTGGTAGTTACGTGTCTAGATCCAGGCGTAAGGGAGCCGGAAACGTAAATTTATAGTCCTTACGGGCGTAGAAAAAAGCAGTAAACCTGGCGTAAATTGAAATAAGCAAGGCGTAAGTTTTCTCACGGGCGTAAATTGAAATAAGCAAGTCGTAAATTGTCTTACGGGCGTAAAACTGTTAGTATGGCGTAAATAGAAATACCCATAATGTTTTGTTTAAAGGATTATGGGATTTTTTTTCAAAATTTAGGTCTGGTTTTAGTTTGCAAGAGTTGGACACATAGTAGCTTCATATATTCAGGGATATTTAGCTTGTTTTGTGCTTTTTGGAAGAATCTGAAATTGATAATTTGAATCAAATAAATTAATGAAAATTGTGAAATGAAAGGAAAGTAGTAATACATGGTACATGTAAGTAATAATAATGTGAGTATAACTAAGTTATTAAGTGTTATGTTCTATCAAAATTTTGAAATCCCAAAACCTTTTCCTTGGATAATTACATTAAAATCTTTTACTTTAAATTAAATTGCAGTATTATCAGTTATATTTTAGTTCAAAAGACAATAATTTTCAAAAACAAATTAGTTAAAATGCTACTTTTATTTCAAGAAAAAAATTGTCATAATTCTTATTTTAACTTAAACTTATTTGAGCCAGTGTCTGCCTAAAATGTATTTATTTTTATATAATTTAGCTTCTTCAATGGTTAATATTTCAAGTTTTTTGTCAAACAATAAGAAATAAAAGCAACAGTACAGAAGTGTGTATCAAATCCACAAAAGTACACAGCAAGGATAATAAACTGAACTAAAATAAGTGTAGTATTATGTAAGGATACTACGCCTGTTTTATTTATTGACCAGGCGTACTCATTTGCATGTTACGCCTATTTTTTTGTGTGAACCAGACGTACTCATTTAAATATTACGCCTAATTTTACGCCTGGTTTACGACTCAGATACGTTTGATTTACGCCTGGTTTACGTCTGGTTAGCGCCTGGGCATCAATTTTGTAAACAATGCAATGCCGCCAGGATAATTATGATTTTTACGCCTGGTTTCTGTTTCATATACGGGCGTCACAGTTCGTACAGGTAACATCGTAGCGTTTTGACCTAGATTAATTAAATTCTTAAATTTGACAGAAATACACCAAACTAAATAACAACCTATGATTCCTTAAGATCAATATATTGCAAAGATAGTTGTAGAGTTTGGTGAAAATCTAAGTTGATTTGAAAAAGTTATGAATAAAATTAAAGTGTGCTATCTCTATTTTGTCAAAACTGCAAATCCTTGATTTTTTTACCTCGATTAAATTAATTCCTAAATTTGACAGCAATACACCAAACTTTTTAACAACCTGGGATTCAGAAAGAATAATACATCACCAAGGTAGCTATATAGTTTGATGAAAATCCAAGTTGATTGGAAAAAATTATCAAAAAACTAAGATTTTCATCAAACTATGAAGCTATCTTAGATATAAATTGGGCTTACTGAATCCCATGTATTGCTGTAAACTTTAAAAATTAAATTAATCTAGATCAAAAACTAGAATTTGCAGTTCGAACAAAATACAGATAGTACACTATCGAGACCTAGTCGAGTACACTTAAGTACAGTTAAGTACAGTCGAGACAATGTCGAGACTAGTCGAGTAAAATGTGTGCTCGATTTTACTGGACGAGCACAAAAACTGGTCAATTCAGACTCTGAGCAGTTTGTAGTGATATTGACCATAATTAGGGAAAATATGGTGACATGACATCGGATTTGTCTAAATAGTACTGCAGTCATATTAACATTTGCATTACATCACTTTTGATTTATACACGTCAAGCAAAAAAAATAAATTCATTTATCTAGTTGAATAATGTAAATCTGAGAATTGAAATAAAAGCTTCATTCTTTTTTCTTACCTTTCTATAATTTATTAAAATCTAGAAGCTGCCAGCCACCAAATAATCATACAAAGATTTGCATTTTTTAGATCCTTTTGAATCAGATAACTTTTCAACTGTTTCGGGTCTGATACGTTCCCGTTTGAATGGTTTTACACGTGTAATTATTTTAAGTCCTTTATAGCATGCTGTTCGGTGTGAGCCAAGGTTCCGAGTTAAAGACCAAATCTTAACCTATAATGGTTTACTTTTATAAATTGTGACTTAGATATGGAGTTGTCTCATTGGCACTCATATCACATCTTCCTATATTTATTGGCTTTCACATACTTAGTCATTGGCGATATTGATGAAGGTAAATTCAGGAGTGCGCATCAGACGCATGGAACTTTTTAAGTGTTATTTCCATTTCTAAGAGTATATGCACGACGTCTTTGACATATATAAAGTTAATATATATTGAACGATTGAAGCAGATAACATCATGATCACTTGTTAAATTATATTTCGACCATATAAAACGACAGCTGTATTATGTACTCATCAAACAATATTCTTTGAAATAAAAATTGAAAGCTTATCTACCCTATCTTTTTCATGGATATGTGAACGTGATAAGTCAAAAAATAAAGTTGATTGCAATGTATGTGAGTCCGATTCTCCATATAGTAGCTGCGGAAAATGTCTTTGTCCCCACCTCTTAATTACAAACCATTTTAAAACTAAAGTCAGTAAACCAACAAATTCAAAGGTGGACAAATTCGGTGTACGTCTGCAATTGAATAAGGTGACTTTAAATCAACCGTTTTGATATTAGTTGATTGAAGTGAAAAGAAACCAATGTGTGTGAATACCCGTGTCGTGTCATCAAGTCTCTTGTGGAGAAGTTTTGTTTCTTTTCAAATCAAACCACATCTTTATTTTATTAACACCTTCAATTGCTGTATGTGCATCTCCAAAGTCATGGTTTTCGTTCGTTGCTGTTTGCCATATTTGATTTCCATTGATTTTTTTAAACATAATTCTGGTTGTTATTTAAATCGTTCATCTGTCATTTCAAGGCCTTTTATGGCGAGATACACGATATAGAATTTTATCATCATTGAAAGACATACGGTAATCTATAGTTGTTAACCTTATAGGTTATCTTGTTTTTTCGAAATTAAAGGCAAACAAAAAGGTTGAAATTTATGGTAGTCATGATAAATATACTTATTATTTTTAAGATCAATACCCCTTAAAGTATTCGACCTAAATTGAAATCTCTGTTTTTAGTAAACATAGTTACCTATGAAATAGAAGTAACCATGAGAGGTCAAATCCGAGTGCAAATAATTTGAATATCACAACGCAAAGAATAGGATTTAATTAGTTTAAGATGATGAATGGTCTAAATAAAAATCCATAGAACTTTTTAATGATTTGTCGTCAAAATGTAGTTTATGTCATGCTTGACCAAAATATCATAAAAAGCATGGGTCATCAAGCAGCTTCCACGCTATAAGTTTTGAAAAAAATGTCAGATTTGTATAGGTAATGCTAGGAAAGCCCAATTGTGTGTGATAAAAAAAAAACTAAGTAATAAATTATAAAAGAGTAAATACAAGAAGATAACTCTAATAATAAGCTTTCAGATAAAAAAATGAAGAAAAAAAAGACCGGACTCCTTTTCTCGCAACACATTCAATTACATTATTATAAAATATATAATTTTCTATATTAACATGAAAAGTTTTACACATGAATCACATACTCTCGAAATTCGCACACTTCATTAAAGAACAAGACCGATTTTTATCTTCAATTTCAAATTCAATTTTGAGGACGACCTAAAATCAGTGATCTATAATTTTCTTAGAAGTACCAAGTTGAAAACGCAGATAAAGATAACAGGCTTTATAATGGATGGCAAAAGGAAACTGTAAGGCAACACAATCAAATATTGTCCGTTAATTAGGCCTAATACGGCTACGGGAATATTTACCTAAAAAATATGACAAACTGTAGGAAGGTGTGTAGTAAACATAGGAAAACGATATTTTTTGTTTCAGCGATTGAATGAATAATACCGCAGTAGAACAACAAATAACAGAAATTATTTATTAATCCGTAATTCCTAACACACATTTTGTTCTAAATTTTCTCGTTTGCGATTAAGAAATCTTTGTAAAAATAATGTTTGTATGTAGACATCCAAGTCTGTAAAATTGTTATTTATTCCGTTTCATTAAAGATAAATCCAAACAAGACATTTATTATGGTATTTGCACTTTCTAAGTTCTTTGATAAGGAAAAAAGTACATGGCTTACCTTTCCTGTTAAGTTAAGAAAAAACTAAACAGTTGACATTAATGAACACTTCCCTTCTAAATACCTGTAAATGACCTAGTTTCCTTTCAGATCAATATTTCGTAGGCGTTATCGGTAAAAATGAAAACTGTATGTGTTTCACGACTAAAATTTCTTTATATTAAATACTTCTTGATTTATCCAACATACATGTATGCATATAGAAGATATGGGATTGAAACGTTTTCGAGTTACGAATGGTAATTAGTTATCAAAGGTACCAGGATTATAATTTAGTACGCCAGACGCGCGTTTCGTATAAATAAGACTCGTCAGTGACGCTCATATCAAAATATGTATAAAGCCAAACAATTACAAAGTTGAAGAGCATTGAGGATTCAAAATTCCAAAAAGTTGTGCCAAATACGGCTAAGGAAATCTATGCCTGGAATAAGAAAATCCTTAGTTTTTCGAAAAATTTAAACTTTTGTTAGCATGAAATTTATAAAAAAAAAATGACCCCATTATTGATATTCATGTCAACACCGAAGTGTTGACTACTGGGCTGGTGATACCCTCGGGGACGAAACGTCCACCAGCAGTGGCATCGACCCAGTGGTGTAAATAGTTATCAAAGGTACCAGGATTATAATTTAGTACGCCAGACGCGCGTTTCGTCTACATAAGACTCGTCAGTGACGCTCATATCAAAATATTTATAAAGCCAAACAATTACAAAGTTGAAGAGCACTGAGGATTCAAAATTCCAAAAAGTTGTGCCAAATACGGCTAAGGAAATCTATGCCTGGAATAAGAAAATCCTTAGTTTTTCGAAAAATTTAAACTTTTGTTAACATGAAATTTATCAAAAAAAAATGACCACATTATTGATATTCATGTCAACACCGAAGTGTTGACTACTGGGCTGGTGATACCCTCGGGGACGAAACGTCCACCAGCAGTGGCATCGACCCAGTGGTGTAAATAGTTATCAAAGGTACTAGCTTTTTTGACAAACCAAAAATATCAGAAAGGCTTGAAAAGGAAATCAAAGAATCCTTACAATTACTTATGGGTAAAAATTCAAACTTTGTGTCACAAAAGTATATGTACCTACTTATGCAGACATGTCAAAGAATGACTAAAATGACTCCTTAAACATTATTTCTTATATGTTGCAGTTATAATTAGTGCTTCTGTTTTGACAAACATATCGTTGAATATGGTAATGTTTTCATGTTTATCTAAATACTGGTCACAAAACTTTGTATTGTTTGAAAAACTTTGGATTTCTACCAAAACAATACAATACAATACCAATAGTTTATTAATGACTTAGCATTAAGTTTACAAACCGTTACATTAGAAATTGATATATAAAATGATATAAAAATTTATGACCCTCTAATTTTTATTTTTTTTAATTTTTTTTTTATAGAAGACGGGATTAAAGATATGCACATTCATATAAATGAATAAATTAATATATATATATGCAGCTCCTTGGAAACGTTTCATCAAAATTCAACAAAACCTGCACATGTTTGTTTACAAAACACGACAGTGCATTTCTGCTGAATGAACCTCGGCACTTATCATTGTTTGTGATTTTGCATTGATTAGGGACTTTCCGTTCTGACCTTTCCTCGGATGTCATTTATTTTGCTTTTTGATTGCTTTAATGAGGGACAGAGTATTTATACTTGTCCCCAATAAGGGAAAGACTATTAACACTTGACAAAAAAAATAGAATAAAACATTGTCAAGCCTGTAACCTAAATTAAGTTACATAAACATTGTCGGAAAATATAAAATGTATTTGTACAACCTTTAGAAAGCGAAGCAGGAAAAGTAAAAACAAGTAAAGTATTTTCGATTTGAAGAATCTGGACAAATAAATTGCATATCAGTTATTTGTTATAATGGGGAGTACGAATTATTATGGAGGGTTTTATATAGATAAATATACGTACAAAAATGAGTTTTGAATCATATCTAATAATAATTATCAAGGCAATAACTCGGAGTTGAAAAATGTAAACTGTAGAGTCTAAACAGTTTATGTGTCATTAATAGTTGTTTGGGCGTTCACGTTGTGTTAAAAAGTCATACATATAAGTTATGTTCTTAAAATGGTACTATCGGTATTATATCAAATGCTGAATTGAACAAGTCGTAAAGGATTTTTTTGTGTAGGGCAGTTATTCTATTTTAGTTAGAATCAGTATAATTAGTTTTTTGATTGAACAAAACAATAATTCGTCAGGCTAAAGTATAGTTTTAAGACAATCAATCTGACATAGACGAGAAGGCGGACAATATCGTAGTTATGAACACAGTGGTCAACTTTTCAACAAGGAGAATAATAAAAATCATCAATGAATGCCGAAAATGGGAAGTTTGATATTCAAATATCTACAAGGGCATTTCAAAATAGATTATCCTTTAGTGCTGATATCGGACTTTTATTTCATATATTTCGGTAAATTTGCGATTAACACCGTTTAACTTTTTACATTTATAGTTGCAACAACATGAACAAGGCCAGACAAATTTCAAGCTACTCAGGTTTAATTTGTACATAAAGTAATTTTCGGAAATTGAACCATTGCTTCTGTGACACCGTATCAACATCGCCTACAGCGTGTCAATTCCAGCGCCCTAGAGCACTCGACCACATAGACTATATAACAATATAGCTTACGGGGTCGACGTAATGTCTTTTTGTCGGCTTTATCTTGGGTTGTAACACAGTTCATGATGTATAGTGGCAAGTAGATGGTTTTCCTTCAGATCTTTTATTTGTTCGGTCGTTAAGTATGATAGTGTTAATAACCATGCCATTACATCAAATTGTAATTTTATCATACACGTCTAAACATGAGAAAACCTAATGACATTACACAACGAAAAACACTTGGTTATACAGAGCTTAAATCATATTATATATGTTAGACTCAAATCGACGTCCGGTCTCTAATCGACGTTTGTTCCTCAAATTGACGCCCAAGTCTAACGTCACATTCTCAAATCGACGCCCAATGTTTTTGATCCCCAAATCTGACGTCACATTCTCAAATAGAAGACCAATTGTTAAACTGGAAACCGCTTGTATTCGCTTCACTCAAACAACCGGTATGGCCCGATTTTTTAGGGCAAATTTGCCCTGGAGATTTTAACGAAATTGGACGATACTTTGTTACATAGCAACGTACAATATCAGAAGATGTAAACAAACAGAACAATTTGTTTCCTTTTTCATAGAAAAGCATTAATTAATGCATCAAATACATCCCTATTTTAAATTTCAATAATATGTTGCATTACATAAAGAAAAAATATCGAAAAAGGTATAAATTTGACATGAAAATAAAATCCCGCCAAACTTCACGAACGATTTTCGCAAATCAACGTGATGTCATACAAAATGGAAACTTTTGAACTGAAGGCTGTGGTTTCGATAACACATTCTAACCTGTGAAAAAAAAGTTCCATTGGATTATTGGAAGGAAAATAAATTATTCCTTCTCATTTGCGATAACATTTCTTGGATTGTAGCATTAAATAAAACTTCATGTGTACAATATGAAGTGCTGTGTAATACACGTAATTTGATTGGTCGACTAATCAGATTCTACAATTATAGATCGGCTCACACCGGCTGTCTATGAACAAAGTGTAGTAGTCAGCCGAGAACCAGCTTAACCAATTGTTTGATCCTCTTATCGACGTCCAATGTGACGACATGTATTGACAAAACGACGTCCAATTAATTGTGGTCTTCTCTTATCGATGTCTAAAATTAATGAATGATAAATTACTGCACTAACACTTATACATGCAAAGGCCGATTTGAGGGGGCACCATTTTGTTGGAAAAATTTGGTTGATTATTATTGGTAGAAAATTCAATAAAAAAAAAAATACGGGAAAATTTCACGAATTTTTCATTGTACTAATGAACTCAAAATCGTTCAAATTTTTTTTGTCGTGTTTTGAAATCCCGGACCTGCGCAGAAATGTACAATGTACTTTCTTTTTCCGGTCTCGTTTGTATGAAACTTTGAGTAAAATATATATTTATCAGTCTAGTATAAAATAGGAAGGAACGCGCAATACCAATTTCATTTTTAATAATTCCTTGATATGAAAAAACGTTACCTGATGATAGCGTTTCTTTGTTTACATTGCATATGACGTCATAATTTAAATAACGTCACAACTAAATCCCTAACAACAGAACCAAAATCGGAAACGTTACGGTATTTCCGTTTCTTTTTTTTAAAACAAATATTTTAAAAGTTACAAAAAAATAATTCATACAGACTTCGTCCCCATTTACAGGTAATGCCTGCCTCATATTATAGGGAATTACTGAAGCATGACTGGAGCGCGCCCCATCTTATATAGGCACTCAGTGAGCCCTCTCTCTTAAAAATTTCTGGATGCATGTAATGTTTTGTAGGCTTCTTATGACAACAAAGTTTTCAAACCTGTGCAACCTACCTTCCAAATAGATTTTTCAATCCGAAATAGGTAACATAGAAGTTAATTCAATCAATCTACATTGTAGTGTGGTATTCCTGTTTATATTAATAGATAACACACAAAAAAAAAAAAACCAACGACAGAGAAAACCGAACGACATCTATTGGACAGTATTCAGTCTTCAACTTTTTATTTTTTTATTTTGCTACAATTTGTTTAGGTCCCAATATGCCGCTATGTTCCTTTGCTTTAAATATTTCCATGTAATAAGGCTTGTCGCCACAAAATGTCTCGGCGTTTGGATCTTTCCCTATTCTAGTTGTTTTTCTTTTTCTTTTCAAAGCAGATCAAAACATTATCCTTCATTTGGTACTGTGTCGACTTGTAATGTTATTTTACTGTGACGACTGTCAGAATTGGACGTCGATTTGAGGAAAGGCCGTCGATTAGAGACCGGACGTCGATCTGAGTCTTACATATATATAATCCGTTTGAAATTTAGCCTTACATTGTTAGATAACCCTTTTTTCCTCAGCTTGATTTTAAAATAATAAGTGGCGGTATATGGTAATTATAATAATCATTCTTTACGACAAAGACAAATATAAAAATATACTAGGCAAAAAAGAATCGTTACATGCTTGTAAGATCATTTAATTTTTTTATAACAAAAAAAATGAGAACAATAAGTTGATTGTATAGTAAGCTAACATAATTTTGAAGAGGACAATAACAAGTTTTCTCTATTGAAAACAATATTGCACATTTTCGGACAATTTTATCAGGACGAGTACAGAACTCAGGTTAACATGTCAATACCTTGTATGACCACCTCTCGCATTTATGACAGCCTGACACCTCCGTCGCATTGAATCAATAAGACGTCGAATTAAGTCTTGAGGGATGTTGTTCCATTCCCTGAAAAGTGCTGCTCGGAGCTGGGCGAGCGTTTCTGGTGGATTTTGGCCATTTCTGATACGTCGTCCAAGTTCGTCCCAAAGATGTTCAATTAGCGATAAATCTGGAGACATTGCTGGCCAAGGCATTACACGATTATGGTTATTCTCCAAAAAGGTCATCGGAATGTTTGCCACGTGACAACAAGCGTTGTCATGCTGGAAAACGTTGTCTTCGAAGAAACGGGAGAACAACTAGAGCAAGAATTTCGTCCCTATACCTTATTGCATTTAGGTAACCAACGATAATTTTGGGCTCGGTGCTCGCCCCATACCATGATTCCGCCACCATGAAACCAATCTGTTTCCTGCACGCACGCATCAGAAAATCGTTCATTTCGTCTCCGGTAGACCCTGGCTCTGCCGTCGCTAAATTTCAAGCTGCATTTAGATTCATCGGTAAAAGGAACCTGTCTCAATGTTTGCCTATTCCATCGAATCCGTATCCGAGTCCATTGCAGTCGCTCCATCCTGTGACACTGCGTAAGGATATATCCCTTCATTGGACGACGAGCTCTAAGACCAACTTGACGTAATCGGTTACGAACTGCTTGACAGATATTCTGTTGTTATGTCTTCGGTGGGTTTGTCGTGCAGTTTGTGACGCGTTTACAAATCGATTCCGGAGATGAATGATCGATGCGAATGTGCCTGTCTTGACTACTACGGGGGCGATCATTTGTTGTGTCAGTATCTCTAAGATGATCCTTAAGCCTTGCAATAGTCATTCTAGAGAAATTAAAATGATTAGCATCCTGCACTTGAGTCATTCCTGCTGCCAACATCCCAATAGTTTGTTCTCTCTCATTTTGACGTAGATGGGGCATTGACTTATACGTGTAACTTTTTAAATTTTTTAATGCGACCTTTTGTTAACAATCATGTTCGACACAATTATTGACCAAAAGGACTCGATTCCATCTCTATACAAGTAAATTTTTGAAAAAAATGGTTATTTGTTTGAAATCAGCTAGAAAATGACGAGACGTCATTTCCGATATTTTTATAAATGAGTATTTGATAGATAAATCATTCAGGTAACTTGTTTTAATCATGAAAATATTTGAAACTAAAAAATGTAATATTTTCAAATTAAAAACCAATGTAATGTAGGTTTTTTGCCTAGTATATATATATTTGTCGTAAAGAGTATAAACGAAAAGTTAATCAACAATAAATATAAGACAATGATCAAAGATTTGATACAATTCGAACTTATTCATGAGACATGGAAAAACATTAAAGAGATGATCAAGATTGCATAACAGAATGTGCACTGTTAATCAAGTAACATGCCATATGAAGTTGTTAAACGAATATGCAGAACAATACATAAACTAACAAAGAAAATGATTTAGAAAACAATTGATAAATATCTAACTTCTTGCCGAAAAGTATATTTAAAAACAAAACTGTTAATTCAAAAGAACTCAACCATATTCTTGCATTTACATCTTAACTAACCAAGGACAAGTAAATCTCTTTATAGCGATCATCAAGTTGGAAACGGTATAAGGCAAATTGATGTTTGCTTGCAGGAAGTGTCAGTAATTATAAGAATCAACGGGACTCATCTGTTCACTGAACTATTGTCATAGTCTTGAATAATACTAGAAAAAGTACAATCACAGAAAAACTCCGAAGAAAATCCAAAACGAAAAGTCCCTAATACAAGGGCAAAATCAAAAGCTCAAACACATCAAACGAATGGATAAACAACTGTCATATTCCTGACTTGGTACAGACATTTTCATAAGTAGAAAATGGTGTAGGGAATCTGGTTTTATAGCTAGCTAAATCTTTTGTTTGTATGACAGTTGCATCAAATTCCATTATATTGACAACGATGCGTGAATAAAACAAACAGACTTTATGGGTAAACTGGTAAATAAAACAGCAGTCAACTTTGTGTATTCACTAGCATTCACCTGTAGTACTTCATTGAAATCTGTAAGAGTGGATAATAGTAGTTATGTATGCCTAAAATATAACGGCATGACACTACCTGCTGTTTCAGATGTGCTAATTCCCCTTATAACGCAGGTTCGTTTAATGATAATGTTTCCATATCAAAAAGAAATTTTCCCCAGAACAAATGCATCACAGTTATAATCCAAAACGTTGTTTAAAACAACTACTGCAAAATTAATAAGTACTGATTGCTGTAATATTTTGTATCCTTAATTATTATCATTTGCATGCAAGTACTGTGACAGATATGTTTTATATCTTAAATTCTTATAGTAAGAAATTCCCTTCAATGTTTCCAAGTGTGTGCATTTATTAAAATAGTTAAGATTCGTTGCAATCATAGCTTTGTAGCGCTGACTTGAACACTATTATGAAAGGTAACAATTGCATGTACTGATATGTTGATTTTGCATGTACTTCTGCATTTCTAGCTTCTTATAGGTATTTTCTTCCACTAAACATCAGTACCTATAGATACTGAGAGTCAATCGCTTTAATTGCATAATTACGGAAAGCAGATTTGGATAATTTTTTTCCCTATATTTGTTTTAGTTAATATATACAGTTATTCAAATCTTATGCCCTGCTTCTTCGCTCACTTCGGTAGTTGCGACCCATTACCCTGATTACTGGCATCCATAGTTTTACCATTATCTTTTTCGACTGAAAAAAGTATTTTACCAAACTTGGAATAAACGAAAGCTCTTTGGATGCAGGAATGATTTCTGACAACCCTTTTAATGTCAAAATTGCCATCGCAGTCTTTGCGCGTTTAACCCTGGCCAAAATGGAGGTAGGTTTTATAAAATTGATGGTTGGATGTTCAACTTAATGTGGTAATCTAAGTTCAGGAAATAAAACATATCAGTAAGAGTTGAATATTTGACCATGCATTGTTCAAGACCGACACAACAATGTGTAACGTTCCTTTTAAAAAAGTTACTGTCCACAGTAAAACATGTCAAAAAATTCAAATCACAATAATACTGAACTCCGAGGAAAATGCAAAACTGAAAGTTCCTAGTTAAAGAAGAACTACAGTCTAACAGTGATTTTTTGAAGATATTTTTTTTATCACATAGTTTTGAAGTAAATAGTATTCTGCACAATTAAAATAAATCTTTACGTCATTATCACATCACAACAGGGAGAAATTTGATAATGAACTTATGTAAATAAAAGCACATAGTAATTAGTATAGATTATCGGGTTTTCTACACATTGATATCGTAAAATATCAGCCCCGAGCCACAATGTGAACCTTTTTGTACCAATGTAAAAATATCGGAAATTGATGAGACTGTTATTAAAGTGACAGGGTTAGCGCTATAGAACCAGGTTTAATCCAGCATTTTCTACATTTGAAAATGCCTGTACCAAGTCAGGAATATGACAGTTCTAGTCCATTCGTTTTTGATGCGTTTTGTTATTTGATTTTGCCATGTGATTATGGACTTTCCCAATTGATCTTCCTCTAAGTTCAGTATTTTTGTGATTTTACTTTTTTTTGTACATCTAATTTTTTTTTATGGAAAACCGTATACATGTTCTTCCGTCCCATCTTTACTTCCTACATTGATTGCGACAGTACTGCATTTCTAGTTAAAATAACATCAAGGGTAAACATTATTAAATCGATTTCCACAACTTATTGTAATTTAGGTAATTTATGATAAAATGACACCACAAAACGAACAGAACCAAAATCATCCAACATATAAAAAAACGAATACAAATTAATCGAAGTCAAAAACCCTCTTCGACGCCGTATTTTAAGTGTAACGTTATGTTATGGGAACATCGTGCCCAACGTTTGAATGAACAAGAAGAGCAATCAATACTTCAATTCACCCTTATTACAAGAAGCCATGCAGTTTGCGCTTATTTAAAGGGAGGTGGGAAGCTTGGCTTGCCTTGGTTGGACTGACTGTCAGCCCTCATATAGTTCCACATATAATTGTTCCAACTAAAAGAAGTTGTGATCGTTCATGACTGGCTAAAAAGCCATTCTACGGTCGATAACTTCTTAATCCTCAATGGGATCTATAAAATATAAGTTTCTCACAGAAGGTAACCAAAGAAGAGCTAGAATGAAATTTGAAAAAAAAGGCAGGACAGGATTTTGAGTAAAACAAAATGGCAGGATGAGTAACTTGGCAAAAAAAAGAGAGGCAGGATGACAATTGTTGTAAAAAAGTCAGGATAAGCTAAGAAAAAAAAAAGGCAGGACCGAATAGACTGAAAAATAAAAAGGCAGGACAGAGATTACAACTAAAAAAAAAAAAAGGCAGGACACAATTTTTCATTCTAGCCCCCCTTATAAAAATCAAATGGTAGCTCCCTAATAAACATTCAATAAAATATCGTATATATCCGTTTTTCATACTTATTTGTATAATTAAACGTCAAATATTTTAGGGAAAAAAACAATTTAAGAACATTGACGTTATAGTACTCCTACGTTTGTACGCTCTTCCTAGAATTCATGCATCATAACAATTGAAGACAAGATATAAATAAATTAACTGATTCAGTAAAGTGTAATCATATTTTTCCTGCAGATGCGTCCTCATACATTCCATTTGATAAAATTCTCCGGAAAGGTGACACAGATGCATAATGATCTGAATTTTCACCTTCGACAAAAGTATCTTAAAATTAATTATAGAAGTATGCTAAAAAATGAAGTACTACCTTAATCTTACTCAAAAATGAGATTATGATCACGCTTCAGATTCCATTATTTTTACTTGTTCAAACTTAATTTTGATGATTGAGCCTTACGATTTATCGTTTGAGAGATAAATATATGGGTCAAGTGAAGTGACAAAGAAATGATCGGTGTATTTGATTACCGGTAACTAAACTAATTATTCCCTTTAAGGTTGTTGTCAATGAAATCACCTCATATTTAATAACAAATATGTAAAAAATCAAAATAGTCATTTTTGTAAATTTTTAAATAAAATGTGCACGTGTATACATGTTCCAACAAAGTATGTGTATTCAACGAGCCAAAACTTCATGCAGTCTATGGTTTCCTCCGTCGTCATTCACTGCAATAGGCCGATTTACGTCAGATATATAGGTCGGTTATGTCGAGTAATGTCATTTTATTGGAAATCGCTAATAAGATATTGTAACATCAATTCGTATTTAAAGAACTGTACCTGTACAATAATATAACTCTCGTTTTTATCTCGTAAGTTTTTTTTAATAGATGGGTGTCATCTTTAAGGAGTTTAACAGTTCTTTCTAAAATGAGAGAAATTTTTGAGATATCAAACATTTATAATTATTACAAACCTGCTCGTGCATTTTTCATTGTTATTCAACGCAAAATAATTATCTAAGATACCTGGGACGATTTCATTTCACAAAGGATTCTTTTGTCTACTTATTGTACCTCGAACTTATTTACCCGGTGTAGGTCTTTAAGTTGAGGTTCAATTTACTTAAAGTTAATCAGGCATGACTAATTAGATACGCCCTCTTAAAATCAGGGGGTCCGAAATAGGATCGGGAAAAAACACCAAGCAAAATACCATAATTTAAAATTTAAGAAATTTTTTGATTCAAAATGCTTTTGGTTGCTTAAATATCTCCGATCAATAATCAAACGGTATGTTGTGAAAATAATAACCTGTCCCGAACCGGGAGATGTTGGCTGCAATAGGAATTTATTTATAAAAAAAGTCCATATCTCATTTACTTAGAGTGGCCGTTATTGATTTAAAATTCATGGCATTTTGTTTATGGCATTCGTGTATCGTGGAGAAAAAGAGGGAAAGAGGGCTAATAGCTAAACTTACGAATTTCGATCATCATGGTTCTAATCTATTCTATTACGGCATACATTTTACCTCTAGCGAACGCTCTGCCTTATAGAAAAAAGTGCCACTCTAAAATTGTAAGCATTTGCTTCAGATTGATCCACTTTGCATCTAGTCGTGAATATGCATGACATATTTGCCACTGGACACAAAGGAGCAATAAATTAATCAGCTTCATTTAGTGATGTGTAATCATTTGTCTTCAGTTGATATTTGTCTCAGTCAGTTTTCCATTCTTTATATATTTCATTTTTATTTACATTTAAATTTTTAGCGTAAACTTTAGCATTTCTTCAATCATTTTTCTCTTTGCATCTAATCTTTTTTTTAAAAACATTAAAAACATTGTCGTAGTACACGGGGGTTACATTGTATCCTTTCCAGCAAAACTAATAGGAGTGGGGATTATAACTGAAAAACAATCTTCATTGAGTGGCAATAATTCATATATTGAAGCGTACAATGACGGCTGTCTCGTCTAGGTGACAACATTTGCTGTTTCAAGTTTATTTATATCTCAGAATGGTATAATAGTTGTAATAACAGCAAAAAAATTGATAAAAAAATGTTGACAACAATTTATAAAAGGATTCAACTTATTTTGGGCGTTTAATTTTTTGATAGTGTCTTGCTGATCGGTTTCGTTATATTTTTCATCTACTATTGTCCAAGCAAAAGTCACAAAAATGTTGTTAAAATCAGCCATGCGACTTATTTGAAAAGATTTAGCTGACCTTTCTTGTTGTTTACACATTTAAATCATTCAGCTCGTGCGTAGATCTTCTTCCCCTATAATGTTTTTTTTAAGTTATAGATAGCGTAAAATTCTCACTACACCAGGCATCGGATATACATTCCTATTATATTTCGACCGATCGGACAAAGCTTCGTTTTTATATATCCGATAAGCCAAACGAACGCACCCATTTAGCAAGTGTATACTGAGGGACGGGGGAGGACCAGAGATGTCAATATTTCTATACCCAAGTGATCAATCATTCGGTTTTGAATAAAAAGAGATAAAGGAATACATTAATGCGACAGCAACCCAAAGACACAGATAAATCAAAATATTTAGAGTCATCGTTCATTTTTTTATATATAAATAAGGCGTTAGTTTTCTCGTTTGAATTGTTTTACATTGTCATTTCGGAGCCTTTTATAGCTGACTATGCGGTATGGGCTTTGCTCATTGTTGAAGGCCGTACGGTGACTGTGGTAGTTTGATCTCTTGTGGAGAGTTGTCTCGTTGGCAATTATACCACATCTCCTTTTTTATATTCAGTCTTTTTTATATCGAAAGATGCGTATAAATACAGAATAATTAGCTCAAAACCGACCCATGACTAAATAATAGTTATACGGAGTTAATTCAATAATATTTACAGTCAAATATTATGTATCCGAAAAGGCACATTTGATTTAATATTATTTACCGTCAAAGATATTCCAAAAATCATAAGTGTTTGGTTGAAAAATTTCACTTGCCCTATTTTAATTTTGATCGGTGAAAATTTAAGAAGCTGTAATATAAACCAGTAAAAGAAAAACACTTCACTGTATAATATAACGGTAAAATAAATGATGATAATGGATGACGACCAACGGCAAATAAAATTAATATTCAGGACGATAACATGTAAATATAATAAGAGTATTAACCCCGTTTTTTACTAGACTTGACCCGCTGAGTCGTTTTTTTTTATCGTGTAAGTTCACAAGATATTCAATTTAGTTCTCAGGAAGAAAAGTCACCCGACCCGGATACATTTCCGACTCTGAGCCGGCCAGTCTGTGCTCTTACTCTATGATGCCACGTGTTTAGCGTTGAAATAGAATACCAATTTAATTAACGTACATGTATTTGTTTGACCCGTTCGGGATTCAAACAAATGACCTCCCGGTCTCGAGGCGAACACCCCCACACGAGACCAACCAGGAGAGCGGTAGTGATCGGTAGTACAGAATATCATACCAAAAACTAAAGTACAATACACAATACAGTTTCACAGAATTATCACAGTTACTAAAGCGAGCTAAAAGTATCTAACCTAAATTAGATGCGTGAAATGATATTGTAAACTACATGTAAACATCGATGATCGACTTCAGGGTAGATTTTATGGATCAACGCTCTCGGCATATTAAAAAGTATTGCATCTATTATTTGAGTGGTACGAATGTTGCCAGCTGTTGCAAGTCTTTTCTGTCCTTATTCAATATACCCTCATTTTCCAGTGGTGTTTTAAAGTTTCACGTCCAACCTCACTGTCGACCTCCTATTTATTGCACGACCTACCTATTGTATTTAAAATTTATGTGTTATAGTCATGAACATGCATGAAATATTTGCTACTGGACGTAAAGCAAACATCAACCAATCAATTTAATTAATTCCCCTGTACTAGTACTTAGTACACAAAGACAAGATCTTGTAAAATGCTATAATGTACAATTTCCATTAAATTGTTATGGTTTTTTGGGTTTTTTTTTTTCTCTTCAATATATTACATAACTGACTGCTTACTAAAAAGTTTTAAATATTTTTTTTTACTATGGTTCTTATCTACTGTTTTAATACGATTTATAACATATGATTTTTTTTTGTCAGACGATGATAAAACTTAGAAAGATAAAAGGTTTTTTCAGGTGTTTTTGCTTCATTTAGACATGAAAAGGGAATCACGGACGACTAAATCAAAGAGTTTGTTTTCATATAATACATTGAACTTGCGAATATATCTCACCTAACACGTTTTGATCGGGCCAGTGAAACCTAGTTCACGGCCGACACTCGGCTAACCGAGAGATTGGTCGGTTAATCTATATTGAGTATGTGGCTATATCGGCGGTGGGTCTGTTAATCGGGTTGGCTAAAGTCTGTTAATCAGGTGTTATCGAGGAAATCATTGGAAATTCTGCATGTTTCATTGTATAACTTTTTAAATATATGTTTATCATAAAAATTATTCATGTCTAACAAAACAATTCAATGTACTGAATCCAGTGGTGTAATTATTATTTTTCCAGCTTTGATGTACGATCTATAAAATGATAAGGCGTGTTACTCATCAATAAATTTATACACATTTTACACACACAAAATGTACACAAAAAGACACGTTGGTCGAATTTACTTGCATGCGATATTTTGAACATCGAACAAAGACAGGCATTATGTTTGTCAACCAAACTGATATCATTGTGTGAAAAATCTACACAAAAATCTGTATTTTGGTGACATAAATCAATCTTTATTTAAAACCTGGTCTGTTAATGGGTCGGATGTATAAAACCCGGTCTGTTAATTGGTCTGTTAAGAGTTATGAATGGCAATAAAAGTATAATTTTATTGCTGTATGGGGTGTTATCGGATCAAATGGGTAGGCTCAAGACGAGTGGCTAAATTATACGGAAACAACACATGAGCAATGAAACATAATAGATACGGAAACACTGACATGAACAATGAATTTAGGCCATGAATATTGAAAACTGATATAAAAAAGTGTAATATTAAAGTATTATTATAAATCATGTTAAAATGCCATATTTTTATTGCCTAATACGAAGGTGTTAATTTACTCTATCACATGGCTGAGCGGGTGACATTTTTTTGGAATGTCACCCTCTCGGCTAGACCAATCAAAAATCGGCAGTTTAAACGACAATAAACCCCTGGGTGTTGAAACAGTAACGGATTGCTATGTACTCATACTGGTTATAAATGCTAAAAGTTTACATGCGGACAACTGCAGTTCTCCTCTGCACTTATGTAGAAAGGAACTAAACGGAATAAAATGAATTAAAACTTAAGATAACCAAATGTAGCTGCATTCGCTCCTTTCCATTTACTTCTTTAGACTGATTTGTAAACAACAGATGATTCAGTAATAGAAGAAAAGAACCAATCGGATGATGTTGACGATTTAGAGTTTAACGTCCAGTGACAAATATCATGTGCATATGAGAATGACAACACGTTATATGTACCCTGTGTTGTATTAGAAAGACACTTTCGGACGGATTTGAGAACGTGCTACTTTGAACAGACAAAAAAATTAAGGCTGAAGAAAACGTTAATAATAGATTCATGCATATTCCAGCAGGCAATCCATATCCATATATTGAAGTGACACACCCCTTAATAAAATGCAAAGGAAGTCAAAATAAAAATGTTCTTACTAGAAGGATACTGTTGTAGCATATTGTCATTTTTTTTTTTACTCAAGAGCATCTCATTCTTAAATTTTTCAAAGGGAAAATATAAAGGTAGCACAACTATTGTCGTGGCTAAATAACTCTTAACTGACACAATTTCAATTGTCCAACCCATTAACAGACTTTATTCCCATAATGTTCACTAAAACGTGGTATCACTCACGTTATATTACAATTATGAAATATTTACTAATTTCAATTTATATTTTAGAACCAAAGTACGATTTTGTGTCCTTTAAATGATATCTAAAATTGTTTTTTTTCGCCTTTCATTACAAAAATTGCTATGCGTATAAGCATAAATACTGCATACTTGCGCGACGCCTTTTAGTTTCACTGAAAACTGTGCAGACTATAAAATGTTTTTACAGTTGGAAAATGTTCTATGATATATATCATTTTGTCAGACACTGTTCTTTTTTTGATTTGATTCTTATAATGTACCTAAAATCTGTATATTAAATAGATTTTAATATTAAAATTGTGCGTTTTACTCTTAACAGACGTATAACCAACCCGATTAACAGACCAACCGCCGATATAGCCGCATACTCAATATAGATTAACCGACCTATCTCTCGGTTAGCCGAGTGTCGGCCGTGTAGTTTAATACGGTTTTTTTTATTAATTGAAGTTTGCATGCATAGTTTTTATTTAAAAAAAAAAACCAAATAAGGCAAGATCTATTAATAAATTGGACTGAATAGACAAAACTAATTATTTTGCATTCGCATGTAACGTAATGTAGGAAAATTACCGAATCAGAAACAAAATAAACATTTACCGGATGAATACTGTGAAGGACCTTATGCATTTAGGTCTGTTCGATTAGAAGTTCTAAAACAAGATGTTTAAAAACCTAATTGTTTGAAGAGTTTACTTACTGTTTTCTCAGGTCTGATCTTTACGAATCTATTTCATGATTACTGACAGATCAAAAACATCAAGTATATATAGCAAGAAGTTGTTGGGCAGAATATTCATTGGTCAGTTATAAATGAGGTCTGTATGGGGTTTTGATTGCCTCATTTATTAAATAAGAAATCGTTATTTTGAAAAGTTGGCTAAAAATATAAAGTTACCCCCGAATTTTGTAAAACTATTATTTGGTGTTATTTTAATGCTAAAAAAAATATGATAAATAAATAATTATATGATGTAATGCCATTTAATCGGTCCGTTTTCATTGCAATTTGGTAACTGTTAATTGTATATATCAGTCTGAGTACTGTTTAAATATCATTTAAGTTGAACATATTTAGACTCGTCCAATTCAGGGGAATTAGGTTTCTGTAAATTCTTTTTATGTACTTTTCTTATATTTTTGACGGTTTGTAAGTCAGTAAAAGTTCAATGATTAAGTTAATATTGACATTAAAAGACCTCCTCGTAAAAAGGGCTGTTCAAATCCCCTCGCCCTTCGGGCTCGGGGATCTAAACACCCTTTTTGTTCGGAGGTCTTTTAATATCAATATTAACTGATCACTGAACTTTTACTATTACTAATTTCACTCTTAATTAAACAACATATATGCACACTGAAAATGACACTTTTGACCTATAAGTTTGAATACCCCTTTGGTATGTTTTGCCTCTCTTTCATATGAATTAAGCCAGTCTTATTGATATCATTGTTTATCCTAAATCATATTGGTCATGTATGCATTTACCTTTGACAAGCTATGGGTGTTCAACGGGAGGTAATTACAACTTGGTGAATAGAAAACTTTATGTTGCTTCAATTCATGCGCAAAATTGAACTGACTGACGGTACAGATTGTTTTAAAGTAATATATTTTAACAATTAAGATTGAACACGTGTTACTATAAATATGTATGTCGGGATTAAAAACTAGATAATAATCAATGATTTAAATGGGCAATACACACATAATACACAAATATAAAAAAATACACAGGAAAGGAATTTACCTTGACAAGACATTAGAAGAGGATTTTTTAGAATTCAAATATAACAATGTCGGATGAAAACAAAATCGGGTATTTATTTACTATTAATATATGTTTACAGCACAGTGGAGTCAACAGAAGTAATTACATGCACTTCTATCCTGTCAAATAATGTGAAAGTTAAGTTGGTGAACAATTTCAATGCATTCATGTTGTAATAGATAGTTTTAAGGTCTTCCGACTTTGTAAGGAAAGACCTTTTGATTTTAATTTGATTATAAGTCTTTGAATTTGTTCTGATTATCATTTGGTTATTTCCCATTTCCCGTGGAAAAACATTTAAATTTTTTTCTGGTTAATATTCATTTTCTTCTACCATCTGAGATGTTTTTATGTTTCGCCGCATATATCAACATGATTTTTGACACATTGTATTATACAGCGATTACGGTTTAATCCCTGTGTGTAATCAAACACTTATTATTACTGATGGTATCTCTTTTTTATGCCTTCTTTTGTATCCTTCCTCTCCTCTGTTACTTTAAAAGATACCGACATTTTTTCGTCCAATCTTAAAATTACATTAGTCAATTTTGACCAAAGCGATTCAATGGCATCTGATGGGAGTTATTTCCCTTTTGAAATTTAACATAAGTGACATGTCGAATTAACGACTTTGTACGCCAACGATGTATTGAGCTTTCATTCCTTATTTATAGAAATCAGTATATCTCCTTATCCAAACATGTGGAAAACATGGGGTATTTTGTTTTGAGATCCATGAACTATCCCTTTACTTTGAGATCAAGGTCAGAGATCAACTTGACGTTTCTGATTTTAACCTTTAAACATCATACTGGTTCATGATAAAAACCGAAATAGTACCTATAAATAAAATTGAGAATGAAAATGGGGAATGTGTCAAAAAGAAAACAACCCGACCAAAGAGCAGAAAACAGCCGAAGGCCATCAATGGGTCTTCAACACAGCGATAAATCCCGCCCCCGGAGACGGGCTTCAGCTGGCCCCTAAACAAAATGTTTACTAGTTCAAAGACAATGGACGTCAAATCAAACTGACCATGTATAAACCATGTATCTTTAGAATAAGTAAGAAGTAACCCATCCAGGGATGGGGTAATCGTAATCTGTAATCGTAATCGATTGTAATTGATTACATTTTTTTAAGTAATCGACAGTAATCTGTAATCGAAGACATTTTCGATTACATGTAATCGTAATTTAATCGATTACAGCAAAAATTTTGATGTAATCATCGATTACTTTTCGATTACATTTCGATTACTTTAGTAAAATAGTTTGATGAAAAATAACCTATTTCAGAGGAAAATATGTATATTATCTCTTTGTAGTACAGATAAAATATTATGCATCAACAATACTTGAGAGTTAAGCAACTGCCTTATTTCTATCTATTGTCTCAAGCTGCATTATGAGCAACCAGATCCCCTACCTAAATTTACTTTATATCTAGCTTTTGAAACAAATGGATGTATGTGCTTGTCAATAATTATAGAGCTTTAATATTAAAATAAGAAAATAGATCTAAAATAAGAAATGTGTCCGTCTTTCGTTAAGTTCTGTAGTACATTTTTAAAAGTAGTAAGCTTATTTGTATTAAATTTCCTGAAAACATCATTTTCAATCAGAGTTGAAATTAAAGCTTAGAATAGATAAACAGTTGATTTCTTAAATGTTATGATATACATGTATATAAGTTAAATTAAAAAAGAACACAAAATCCTTTTAACAATGAACCAATGGCAATGCATTGCAATTCTTTTTAGAAATAGATACATGTATCCCTTTGACACTATAGATATATTTTGTATATAATTTGATTGGAGAAGTTAACAAATCTTAACAACATTCTTGCCTTTACTAATAAGATGATCAAAGTCTAATCAATACCAAACATACTTTGTTTTTATTTCAATTATCTTATGTCTAATTAAGAAGGAAATTTACAATATTTAGCCCCAGGTTATAAATTGTACTCCAGTGGCAGTTAAATAATCTGTAATTAGGATGGTTATCCAAACAAAAGGTTTAAATCATGCATGTCATTATAATTTTAATAATTTTGATCTTAAAAATTAGCTGAACTGATTAATTATTCTACTTTTTTTTATATTTCCTTAAGCATTATAATTAACTATGCATAAATATTTTTTTTTTTAAGAGTAAAAACAAAATAGCTAACGTAAGTCAGTAAGAAAGCAAAATTTATTAAAAACAATTAGTTATGAATAAGTGATTGTTGTAATGCGATGACATCTTACATTTATGTTGAAAGTCAAAATTTGAAGATTTTTTTTAAATATTTCTAATCTTCATTAAGCATGTTAATAGATTTGATCTAAAAAACAGCTTTTAACTTATAATTTAGAAACAATGCTTTAAATGATGCATTTGGTAAAGTTCTTAATTTTCACTATACAAATGTTGAGCAATATAATTGTGTTTTACTCAGGCATGTTATTTTTTTGTTGAAATGTTGAAGCATGTAATCGACAGTAATCGAAAAGTAATGTAACTACTTTTGATAAAGTAATCGATTGTAATCGATTACATACTAAAATTTGAGTAATCGATTATTAATCGATTGCACAAAAATCCTTCATGTAATCGATTATTAATCGATTACATTTATCAGTAATCGTGCCCATCCCTGAACCCATCATATAAGCCGAAAGTAGCAAATCATCTTTTTATTTCAAGCAAATGTATGAAAAACAATATATTTTTCGAATCAGTATTCTGTAAGCTACCATTTTGCCACTGAAAGCAGCATTTTGTATTCTCTCGTATTTCAATGGGAAACACAAAGAAATAATATTTTTGGGGAATCAGTGAAAAGTCATCTTACAGTTGACACCGGCAGTGACTTTAATGAAACTGGAAGTTTCTGATTATCTCCCTGTATTTAATAGATCGTCATAGCCATTCATGAAATATTGCCCACTTGACGTAATGCAACTAACAATCAAGACAATTTATTTTCTGACACCCTTCTCTTTTTATAAAGAAGATTAATTTTGTTTTCTTTTAAAAGTTTTTGCATATCTGTATCAAAATTCATTTAAACATTTATTATCAATAGTTGATGGGGGAAGACTTCAATAAGGCCTTTCAACTTTTCCGTGGAATGGAGTATTAGGTTTGTTCTGATTATTATTATATTCTTTCCACCTTTTTAATATCTTTCGTAGTATTTTCTTTTCCAAAGACGTTCCTTAAATAATTGGCATTTGATAGAGAATAGATATTGCTCTTTAAAAACTCATCCTTTTCAACTGAATACTTTTCCTTGTAAGAATTATCTTCCCGAACACTAATATTCTTGTTATTGCTACTAGTTTCATACCGTTAAAGAAAGTAACAAATTTATTTTACCAACTGCTCATTACATCCTCATGATATTTTGTTAAATATTGACAGAAGCAATTCAGAGATTCCACATGAGAGGTGTGATATAAGTGAAATGTATTTATAACTGAAAAGCATAAGTGCTAGAATCATAGGGTCTTTTATTCAAGGTCTTTTGCCCACCATATGAAAATAAGATCTAGATCAAGGTGATTTTCTAAATTTTGATTTGGCTTATATTCTTTTCTCCTCACAAACGGTATCAGATATGGAAAACATTTTGGTACTAGATTGTTAGTTGCAACATGTCATGACACATGAAAGAGTAAGCTGACATTTAATGGGTGTTTTCTTCCCTCTTATATTTTAGATTAGCTATATAATATACAGTAGGAATCTAGGGTGTTTTGCAATAAGGTGTCTGTATCATGACCTTGAAATGGAGGTCAATGTCAAATTTTTTTTTTAAGTTCTAGATTTCGACCATAGCTGTAACTTTTTTTTAGTACATGCTTAAGTCATAGGGCCTTTTAGAATGGGTTACAGACATGTGACATCGAAGAATTTACAACAGAATATGAGAACAAAAATCAGTTGAAAAAGGTTTAACTACAATGTAATTCGATTACAAAGTTATATAGTATATGCGCGATTGGCACTCAAAGTTGATGTAGAGGAAGTACGCTCCTCTCAACTTTTGATAGCTAGAAATAATTATATCATGTTTTTCACGATTCATATATGATTTTACAGCATAATATCGTATTAAAATATTTCCCCTGGCTACGCTGGGTGGTATATAATACGTTTTATGGAATAACGACTCCTTTCAAAAATCCTCGATCCGCCCCTGCATGTTGCATTTAACAATTATAAAATTGACCAACGTCACTAAAATGTAGAACATTTGTCAATGTAGATAAAAGAACCGTTTATTTATAAAATAGTTTATAGAATAATCACTATTGCATTTTCTGGATGGCCTGAGACTTTTATACTAATTTATTTTTAGTTTAATAGTTACAAGCAGGAGTAAAAAGATTTTTAACGCATTATTACTGTGATCCTTCGCGCCGTATATATATTTATTTTCTTGGGCATATACATTTGTCTTATTCTCTTGCTTCATAATGAACAATAAGTGTTCATAACATTCATTTTCAAACTATCATACTGCCCCTTAGATAGAGTGGAATATTTATTAAGGTCATTCTGTCATCCAAGAAAATAACATATCAAATGTACGTCTTTCAATTTTCAAGGCCGTACACTATCTAAGTTTGAACACTTAAATCTACTTCATTCAAATAAAAAATAAAAAAAATAAAACTCAAATTGTGTTACAAATTCAGTGGCACATACAGGGAGGGGGGTTCAGGGGTTGGAACCCCCTTTTTTGACGATCAATGCTTTTGAATGGAGACATACGGTTTGAACTCCCCCCTTTATCCTGGGTTGGAAACACCACCCTTCCTCATTTAAAAAATTGCTGGATTCGTCCCTGAAAATATTCATTTCTTTGTATTTTGCCGTCAAAGTATTTGTTTTATACAAGAAAAATTCAAAAAAAATTTTTTCCCTTAAAGCAGGAATTCAAGTGTTTCGGGATTCAAATAAATGATAAGTTACCCTTTGAAATAAATGAATCAACTGTTGAACAGCGGATCTTAATTTACGTCTCATACAATTATGCAACATTTTCTATCACATAACCGGGTATTGCTTTGTGAAATGTTAGGACGAAACCAGTTATTACATATTGACATGATCTATTTCTTTTTCCCAGGCACAGAAATACAATTATTTATGTGCTCAAAGTGACTAGTCTTGTGATCTCCGGGTTGATTATTTTCTTTTCGTATCGTAACTTTTTTTCAGTACAATGTGCACAATTTAAAGAGAAATTAAAGACATTAGAGGCAAGAATCACTCAATTCACCATTTTGATGTGCCTTTTAACTAATTTCTCCATTAATCTAGATCGGTTGTAGAAAATATTACATCTTACAATCGTAATAAAAAATAGTTATATGTGTATGTGTATAATGTGAGTTTTGTTTGCCGGGGTAGTGTAGACACAATGAGGTCACAAATCAACTATCTTCATGTACAATGTCACTGAATCCTCATCGTTTGTGATATTTTGTAGAGGATCAATATTATTTGAACCCTTTAAGACTTTATCAACATTTTCATTTTTTTCCAATACTGTTTTTGAATTTGGAGCATTACCAAATATATTATTATCTTAATTAGTTTTTAAAGCTGTCTTTAGAGATTGTTTTAAAATTGTTAACTCTGTTTCACGGTTTCATGTACTTCGTAATATCCGATTCCCTTTTATTCATATGTCAGGGCAAATTTTCTAAAACGGGCTCGAATTTCAATAGAAATATTTTGACAATAATCTTTTAATCTTAATACAATATTTGTATTTGATATTCTGCCAGTACAAATTTATATAATAATGTTATTGTATTTTATCTGATAGAATATATGGGTCACTCAAAATGTTACATTGATGAAATTATAACCATGCATACATTATTGCATTGTAAATACAATGAACATAAAACAAATCGTTTACTGTTAAGTGAGATTTTTCAGTCATTGTACATGTGCATGAATCAAACAGACATAACACGAACTAGGTTGACACATTCGTCAGATTCAGATTGTTTTATTTATATATATTATATAATATGTGTTTTCAGCCGTGTATCACCTTCACTTGTGATCCAATGGATGGATCTGTCGTAGAGTTGTCACTTGTTTAGACGTGCTTATCAAATTTATTTCTGTGAATGTATATATGATCTTTTGCGATAAATATTTAGCTAATCTGCAATATCTTCCATCTTCATGCCTAGTATATCATGTACTGTGTTACAACTCTAGATTCTACTGACAAGGAAAGATAACACTAGTCCACCAAAAACTGTATTATTAGTTCAGTCTAGGTAGCTGAGTGGTCTAGAGCGATGGGAACAGTGCAGGCGGTGATGTCTCGATATCCCAATAGCATGAGTCCGAATCCCGGCGACGGAAGAACAAAAATTTCCGTACGCAAATTTGCAGATTTAGCATTGTTGTACTGATTTTTAAAGTAACTATATGTGGTCTTGCGCGCCGGGCATAGTGCAAGGCGATTTGGTGCCACGATATCTCAGTAGCATGAGTTCGAATCCCGGCCAGCACAGAACACAAAATTTGCTTTCGCAAATTTAAATCTAACATCGTTGGGCTGTTATTTAGACGAATTATATATACAGAATGTGTTCTCATCCTTGTATCACAAACACTGGTGATCCGATGGATAAAATATGTCTTAGAGTTGTCACTGGTTCAGACGTACTTATAATATAATTATATCTGTGACTGTATCCTACATTAATTTGTAAGATCCTCCATGACATATAAATGAGCTGATCTGCAATATTCCTTTTACTTGCCTGAATTGTCATATACTGTGGTACGACGCTAGATAAAAACTGACGAGAAAAGGTAACACCCGGCCACCGAAAGCTTGATTTTTTTTATCGCGTCTAGGTTGTCGAGTGGTCTAGCGCGCAAGGCATAGTGCAAGGCGATTTGGTGCCACGATATCTCAGTAGCATAAGTTCGAATTCCAGCCAGGGAATAACAAAAAATTTACAGATCTAACATCGTTAGACTGTTATTTAGACGAATTATATATATATATATATATCTAAAAACGTTTAAAAAACGCGGCAAATGAACGTCATAGTAGTTATTCTAACGTCAGGTATCCAAGCATTGTATTTGTTGTTTCATTTCTTTGTATTTCGCCGCACAAGTATTTGTTTGATACAAGAAAAATTAAAAAAAATATGTTTGTTCCTTTAAAGCAGAAATTCAAGTGTTAAGGGATTCAAATAATTGATAAGTTACCCTGTGAAATAAATCGATTTCCAAAGAGCCTTCAAATTACTGTTGAACAGCGGATCTTAATTAACGTCTTATACGATTATGCAACATTTTCTATCACATAACTGGGTATTGCTTTGTGAAATTTTAGGACGAAACCAGTTATTACATATTGACATTAACCGGGTCTTCCATTTGACATGATTCATTTCTGTCTTCCCAGGCACAGATATACAATTATGTATATGCTCAAAGTGACAAGTCTTGTGATCTCCGGGTTGATTATTTTCTTTTCGTACCGTACCTTTCTTCAGTACAATGTGCACAATTTAAAGAGAAATTGAAGAAATAAGAGGCAAGATTGAATCAATTCACCATTTTGGTGTGCCTTTTTACTTATTTCTCCATTAATCTAGAACAGTTGTAGGAAATATTACGTCTCACAATCATAATAGAAAATAGTTATATGTGTATTTGTATTATGTGAGTTTTGTTTGCCGGGGTAGTTTAGACACAATGAGGTCACACATTAACTATCTTTATATACAATGTCACTGAATCCTCATCGTTTGTGATATTTTGTAGAGGATCAATATTTTTTTAACCCTTTAAGACTTTATCAACATTTTCATTTTTTACCAATACTGTTTTTGAATTTGGAGCATTACCAAATACATTATTATCTCAATTAGTTCTTAAAGCTGTCTGTAGAGATTGTTTTTAAATTGTTAACTCTGTTTCACTGTCTCGTGTACTTCGTAATATCCGGTTCCCTTTTATTCATACGTCAGGGCAAAATTTCTAAAACAGACTCGAATTTCAATAGAATTATTTTGACAATAATCTTTTAATCTTAACCATATTTGTATTTGATATTCTGCCAGTACAAATTTATATAATAATGTTATTGTGTTTTATCTGATAGAATATATGGGTCACTCAAAATGTTACAATGATAAAATTATAACCATTCATACATATTGCATTGTAATTTCAATGAACATAAAAGAAATTCCTTTACTGTTAAGTGAGATGTTTCAGTTATTGTACATGTGCATGAATCAAACAGACATAACACAAACTAAGTTGACACAGCCGTCAGATTCAGATTGTTTTATTTATATATATATATAATGTAATATGTGTTTTCAGCCGTGTATCACCTTCACTTGTGATCCAATGGATGGATCTGTCGTAGAGTTGTCACTTGTTTAGACGTACTTATCAAAATATTTATTTCTGTGAATGTATATATGATCTTTTGCGATAAATATTTAGCTAATCTGCAATATCTTCCACCTTCATGCCTAGTATATCATGTACTGTGTTACAACTCTAGATTCTACTGACAAGGAAAGATAACACTCGGCTACCGAAAGCTGTATTATTAGTTCAGTCTAGGTAGCCGAGTGGTCTAGAGCGATGGAAACAGTGCAGTCGGTGGTGTCTCGATATCCCAATAGCATGAGTCCGAATCCCGGCGACGGAAGAACAAAAATTTCCGTACGCAAATTTGCAGATTTAGCATTGTTGTACTGATTTTTAGAGTAACTATATGTGGTCTTACGCGCCGGGCATAGTGCAAGGCGATTTGGTGCCACGATATCTCAGTAGTATGAGTTCGAATCCCGGCCAGCACAGAACACAAAATTTGCTTTCGCAAATTTAAATCTAACATCGTTGGGCTGTTATTTAGACGAATTATATATACAGAATGTGTTCTCATCCTTGTATCACAAACACTGGTGATCCGATGGATAAAATATGTCGTCGAGTTTTCACTGGTTCAGACGTACTTATAATATAATTATATCTGTGACTGTATCCTACATTAATTTGTAAGATCCTCCATGACATAAAAATGAGCTGATCTGCAATATTCCTTTTACTTGCCTGAATTATCATATACTGTGGTACGACGCTAGATAAAAACTGACGAGAAAAGGTAACACCCGGCCACCGAAAGCTTGATTTTTTTTATCGCGTCTAGGTTGTCGAGTGGTCTAGCGCGCAAGGCATAGTGCAAGGCGATTTGGTGCCACGATATCTCAGTAGCATAAGTTCGAATTCCAGCCAGGGAATAACAAAAAATTTACAGATCTAACATCGTTAGGCTGTTATTTAGACGAATTATATATATATATATATATATATATATATATCTAAAAACGTTTAAAAAACGCGGCAAATGAACGTCATAGTAGTTATTCTAACGTCAGGTATCCAAGCATTGTATTTGTTGTTTCATTTCTTTGTATTTCGCCGCACAAGTATTTGTTTGATACAAGAAAAATTAAAAAAAATATTTTTGTTCCTTTAAAGCAGAAATTCAAGTGTTAAGGGATTCAAATAATTGATAAGTTACCCTGTGAAATAAATCGATTTCCAAAGAGCCTTCAAATTACTGTTGAACAGCGGATCTTAATTAACGTCTTATACGATTATGCAACATTTTCTATCACATAACTGGGTATTGCTTTGTGAAATTTTAGGACGAAACCAGTTATTACATATTGACATTAACCGGGTCTTCCATTTGACATGATTCATTTCTTTCTTCCCAGGCACAGATATACAATTATGTATATGCTCAAAGTGACTAGTCTTGTGATCTCCGGGTTGATTATTTTCTTTTCGTACCGTACCTTTCTTCAGTACAATGTGCACAATTTAAAGAGAAATTGAAGAAATAAGAGGCAAGATTGAATCAATTCACCATTTTGGTGTGCCTTTTTACTTATTTCTCCATTAATCTAGAACAGTTGTAGGAAATATTACGTCTCACAATCATAATAGAAAATAGTTATATGTGTATTTGTATTATGTGAGTTTTGTTTGCCGGGGTAGTTTAGACACAATGAGGTCACACATTAACTATCTTTATATACAATGTCACTGAATCCTCATCGTTTGTGATATTTTGTAGAGGATCAATATTTTTTTAACCCTTTAAGACTTTATCAACATTTTCATTTTTTACCAATACTGTTTTTGAATTTGGAGCATTACCAAATACATTATTATCTCAATTAGTTCTTAAAGCTGTCTGTAGAGATTGTTTTTAAATTGTTAACTCTGTTTCACTGTCTCGTGTACTTCGTAATATCCGGTTCCCTTTTATTCATACGTCAGGGCAAATTTTCTAAAACAGACTCGAATTTCAATAGAATTATTTTGACAATAATCTTTTAATCTTAACCATATTTGTATTTGATATTCTGCCAGTACAAATTTATGTAATAATGTTATTGTGTTTTATCTGATAGAATATATGGGTCACTCAAAATGTTACAATGATAAAATTATAACCATTCATACATATTGCATTGTAATTACAATGAACATAAAAGAAATTCCTTTACTGTTAAGTGAGATGTTTCAGTTATTGTACATGTGCATGAATCAAACAGACATAACACAAACTAAGTTGACACAGCCGTCAGATTCAGATTGTTTTATTTATATATATATATAATGTAATATGTGTTTTCAGCCGTGTATCACCTTCACTTGTGATCCAATGGATGGATCTGTCGTAGAGTTGTCACTTGTTTAGACGTACTTATCAAAATATTTATTTCTGTGAATGTATATATGATCTTTTGCGATAAATATTTAGCTAATCTGCAATATCTTCCACCTTCATGCCTAGTATATCATGTACTGTGTTACAACTCTAGATTCTACTGACAAGGAAAGATAACACTCGGCTACCGAAAGCTGTATTATTAGTTCAGTCTAGGTAGCCGAGTGGTCTAGAGCGATGGAAACAGTGCAGTCGGTGGTGTCTCGATATCCCCATAGCATGAGATCGTATCCCGGCGACGGAAAAACAAAAATTTCCTTACGCAAATTTGAAGATTTAGCATTGGTGTGCTGATTGATTTTTAGAGTAATTATATGTGGTCTTGCGCGCCGGGTATAGTGCAAGGTGATTTGGTGCCACGATATCTCAGTAGCATGAGTTCGAATCCCGGCCAGCAAAAAACGCTAAATTTGCTTCTTCAATTTTAAATCTAACATCGTTGGGCTGTTATTTAGACGAATTATACATGTGTACAGAATGTGCTCTCAGCCTTAAGCTTGTATCACAAACACTGGTGATCCGATGGATAAAATCTGTCGTAGAGTTGTCACTGGTTCAGACGTACTTATAATATAATTATTTCTGTGACTGTATCCTACATTGATTTGTAAGATCCTCCATAACATATAAATCAGCTGATCTGCAATATTCCATTTCCTAATTCTATCTTATTCATTCAAATGACGTCATTTTTCATTTTTTGATGATCTGTTTTACAAATTCAAATGACATCATCATTTTTGTTGTCATTTTTTACAATTTCAAATATGACGTCACTTGGCGTTGAGGTTTAAACTTATTCGGATGTGTCTACATTTTGTGTTGCAAATGTCTGGTTATGTAATGTATTTCAGTTGTTTCTGTAATAAGTTAATATTTCAGTTCTATCATGTACAGCTTTTGTTTATTAATTTTATAAATTTACTGTTTGCAAAAGTATAAATTATTCTAAATAATAAGGATGTTCTGGTAACTAACAGAAAACCCTGGCCGTTTTTGGCACAACTTTTTTGATCTTTTGGTCCTCGATGCTTTTCGACTTTGTGCTTGTTTCGGCATTCAAACTTTTGTATCTGGGCATCACTAGTAGATCTTGTGTGGATAAAATACACTTCTGGCGTATTAAAATTTTCAACTTGTTGCCTTTTGTTGGCTGTTCTTCGTGTGTTTCTTTGTCAATTGTATTCTCTAATTTATATTGTAGTCGTGTGGTGTTGAGTTGTCATTTTAATGTTATATTTTACATGGCTATAAAATGGGAGGTTTGGCATGCCACAAAACCAGGTTCAACCCGCCATTTTTTTCTTTACAAATGTCCTGTACCAAGTCAGGAATATGGCCATTGTTATATTATAGTTCATTTCTGTGTGTGTTACATTTTAACGTTGCGTCGTTTGTTTTCTCTTATATTGAGTGTAAATTGACATTGCGATAAGACGTGTCACGGTACTTGTCTATCCCAAATTCATGTATTTAGTTTTGATGTTATATTTGTTATTCTCGTGGGATTTTGTCTGATGTTTGGTCCGTTTCAGTGTGTGTTACATTGTAGTGTTGTGTCGTTGTTCTCCTCTTATATTTAATGCGTTTCCCTCAGTTTAAGTTTGTTACCCCGATTTTGTTTCTTGTCCATGGATTTATGAGTTTGAACACCGGTTTACTACTGTTGCCTTAATCTATTCATGCCTTAATTAGCATGTACTGTGTAACGACGCTAGATAAAAACTGATGAGAAAAGGTAGCACCCGGCCACCGAAAGCTTGATTTATTTTATCGAGTCTTGGTTGTCGAGTGGTCTAGCGCGCAAGGCATAGTGCAAAGCGATTTGGTGCCACGATATCTCATTAGCATAAGTTTGAATCCCAGCCAGGGAAGAACACAAAATTTACAGATCTAACATCGTTAGGCTGTTATTTAGACGAATTATATATATATATATATATATATATAAACGTTTAAAACGCGGCAAATGAACGTCATAGTAGTTATTCTAACGTCATGTATCCAAGCAATGTTATTGTTGTTTCAATGTTGAATTTTATTCCAATGATGAAGATCGTAATGACCGATACGCATGGAAAATTGTGTTATAGTTTTTATTATTTAATCAATCAGAGACATTATATATAATAAATATTTGTTTATATGTATTAACACAATTTGCAATGATATAATTACTGTCAATGAACGACTTTCTTAAACACGTGTTACTGATTTTGGTTGTATACGTTCATGTCAAAATGGTGTTGATTTCTCATTAGTTCTTGCTTGATTTTGAAATGAATTATTATAATTTATATAATCTTTTTTTTGGATCGTTACATCAGAATATGTTTTCTTAACGGGATGTTAGAGCTGAGATTTAAAGTTGAGTGAAGATTTTTTTCCTTTTGAAAATGCATTCTTAAAAGTTAACTATAAAAAGCATTGAAAAAGTTACTATTCTATTAAAGCTGCTGATATCTAGAACCATTATATTAAAAATAAAACAAGAAAATTTTTCATATTATTATATTAATTGTAGTGGTGACCATTGCACTGACACTCGTATTCTTTAAACAGTTTTTAGCGTATCTTATAATTTGATCCTTTCGACTGTTTCCTGTTTCACGTTTAACGGAAAATATTTCATGCATGTTCATGACGAGAACAAATTAATCGTATATACAATAGGTAGGTTCTGTAATAGAGGCCGCCCGGGATGAAGGTCGGGGAAATTTTGACTGTTACTATGAAAGGAGAGTATACTGGATAGGGACAGAAATTATGGCTAACAACAGGCCACCTACGGACCCTTCAAATTGATGATGCAAGAGTTCTTACCGTGCAGAGAGTGACACTCTTTGTACACAAAGCATCTTATTCGGACCGAACATGGCTACGTTCTTGTAAATACCACACAGCCAAATGGACGCTCCCTACTTTAGCAAGGGTTTTACTACCGGTTGAAAGTAGATCAAGAGTAATCATATTTATTTTCCTCAGTCACCCTTTGGGTGCATGTGTAGGGCAATTTTGTGAAAATGCAAAAAAAGTATAAGAACGGTACAGATAATAAATATTTTAAAAATATTTGAGCTACGTACATATGTGACAATAAATAATAGATACTGATTTTTTTCATTAGGTGTTACAATTTATTTTCTTTTTTTGGCTTCTAAATTTAATTGTCCTTTACTCATTGTATTTTATCTTTATAAAATGTTATTACACATAATACTATCTATCATCTTTTATATCAATTTACAACTTCAATATCAAAAACACTAAGTCCTTATACTATCAGGCTACCTCACTCTTATCTCACATGTAGCTCAATCATTCAACGTATTTCAGAAACCTACACAGAGTACAAAATAAAACATAAAAATGTCGGATAAATGTCTTTTGTTTTTAGTTAAAGACGAAAAGCAAAACAATCAAATTAATTGTTCGTACGGAGTTGGATTCCATTCCACCATGCAAATTCGCGATCAAAATCGTTTATATTAATCATTATGAATCACTGTTGTTTATGAGACTTCAGTCAATTCTACAAAAAGTCACATAAGGAATTACGAATAATAAAAACTATCCGGCATACACTATATTTTACAGATTCGTACGCATATGCTCATAAAAATTTATTAAGACATTATTAACAGTTTTTTTCCCCGCATATTCAACCATCAGCAGTATTGCCTAGTTCACTTCATCATTCATAAATTTCGTACTCCGAACATCATTGAAATCTTCTGTCAAAACTTTAATTAATTTATAGTAATAGTAATAGTTGATGTGTTTCCTCGGTTTTTGTTTGTTATTCGGATTTGTTTTCTGTCAATCGATTTATGACTTTTGAATATCGGTATACTACTATTGCCTTTGAATACTGTCACAAGTTAGAATAACATAAATTCTATTATTAAGCTTAGATATCCGAGCAGTAACTTAGAACAGAGAGAAATTTCACATAAATAAAAAACGACGTCCATCCAAATCAAGGTCCACTCGATCGATTTCACTTGCGATCGAAATCGCAATAACCTACAACATTTTTTTTATTTTTTTTATTAATTTCACCATTATGACTTTAGTGTGGTCATTTGTTTATGTTAACATAGCTCTTATTTATTAATGTTTCTGAAAGACTACCCAAAAAATGTCAACCTATTTATTCTTTAGTGTTATAATCATAAAACATGCAAAAATCAGATAAAATTGCAATTTCATGGGAAAAAATCTGAAGTAGAAACCATTCGTTCAACGGTTACTTGCAACAGTTGCTTGGAAGCATAATCGATTACACACAATACTGTTTGATGTTAATTCGGAAAATATCGAACTGAAATTAATAATAAATTACATCTTACATTCCTCCATCTACTTTTGATAATGATTCATAAAAATACGTTGATATGTATTGCATATATTGATTATTTTACGGTTGGAAAGGTAGCAAATCTTATATGCGCAATTCATTTTTGGTTGACAGTAGTAGCAACATCTGTACGAATTCCTCTGTCTATATCTTTAATTGGATATGGATCATATCTCGTTTCGAAGCTGTGACATTTTCCCATATAAAATGTCTTCCCACATAATTCACTTCAACCCTGAAAATTACTTTGTGATAAGCCATCTCAAACTTATTATTCAAGTTCTCACACAATCAAGTTATGTTGAAATTTAATTCAGTGCAAACATTAACTAATTGTTTTGATATCTTTATTCTAGGTCCACTGCAATGTTAGCCAGCACAAAATGTTAAAATAAGTCAAATAAAAAAAATCAACAAGGCAGATGTGACATCATTTACGACGAAACGATAATCGAATAGCAAATATGACGGACAAAAACAAGCGACAACAATGAATAACGGGCTCCTGACATGGGAAAACCATATGCAGAATAAGGATGTATCAGGGTTAAACATGTTTGTCAGCGCTACAACCCCTTCCCCTAAATCAGGACATTGGTCTAAATAATTTCAGAATGATATCAAATCAAATATGGCGTTGAAGTTTTGAAAAAACCAAGCCGTCAAAATGAACCACCGAGCAAATTTAACACAATCATTCCTCAAAGAAGTCTAATTTGCTGGCAAGAACCACCCATCCCCCCAAAAGAAACAAAATGCAGAAAAAGGAAATAAGAGAGCAAAAATTCACCTTATTTAGAAAAGAGTATGCTTATTCATATTTCCTTTGAAACTCATGGTACATATAGATGGATTAAGTATTATTATTATTAATTTTATGTCCCAGTTTCGCAGTTTGGAAATTCGAGAATCTCAGTTCAAAAACACAAAGTCTATCATTTGTGCTCAATTGCTCAATTCCAGTTGTAAATTGTTTTTTTAAATGGCATAGAATTCATCTCAAAATAAACGATATATGTCTATAAGTATTATTCAAATATAGATTATTTTCAGATTTGCGCAGTGTCCTATCGATGAAGCATCCTGTTCTTCAGTGAAAGAACAAGAACCTCGGAGTTTAAGAGAGCAAATTAAGAGTCACGAGGAATCAACGATGACATTGATGGAAGAAAAACAGGAAAAGGAGGACGAAAACAGGTGAGTTTAAAAGAAACCTTACAATAAGATAAAGAGATACATGAATCGTGTGATTGTCAGATAGAAAACTGTTGAAGAAAATGAAAAATGAAATTTAAAATGCCTATAGGTTACCATATCCTCTTTAAAAATGATAATATAAAACACTAACATAATATACGTTATAAAACATTAAACCCAAAATCAGATTGAAGAAAACTCAAAAGAGACTGCTTTCAGATATTTCAAAATGAAGGTCTAAATACGGGTATCATATAAATTAGTATATTTGAAAAATAAGGTTAATGTCTGATAGATTTTTAGAGACTAGAAAGTACACCTTACAATCGTTTTATACATAAAATATAGTTGACAAATAGTATTGGAGACAAAAAATTAATCACGAAAACTGAACGTTGACCGATGAAGGTAATAATATCAAATATAAGTTTTCTGGTGCTGAAAAATTGGTACCGTGTATATTATTTCCATTCGTTTGATGTATTTGAGCTTTTGTTTTTCCCATTTGGTGAAGAACTTTCCGTTTTGAATTTTCCTTGGAGTTCGGTATTTTTGTTATTTTACTTTTTACATGCTACCAGAAAGATAATTATACCTTACAATAATTCTTTACTACGAATAGTGTTGACTTCAAACCTTTAGATTTTGAGAAACGGACTACATCGAAACCTTGAACTTGAAAAATTAACCATAAAATGTGAACGGTATCAAATGAACATTGTCAGACTTACAAAGGGGCCTCGGTGGCCGAATGGTATAAGTATGTGAACTTAAAAATTCAAAAGATCTTTTAGAGTACATACAATCTAACTCTCTTTCATCTGTTAACAGTATTAAAACATATGACTTTTCTACTCCACATTCCAAACTAAAAGACAAATTGAAAGAGTTGGTATTACTTAGCTTCATAAAAAAGAATGGCCAACGTAGATACAAGTATCTTGTCTTAGGGAGGGATAAATCATACTTTGTAAAGAATCACTCTGATTCAAACAAAAAATTCTCTGAAACTGATATTATCAAGATGCTTGATTTCTTGATTGACAACATATTTGTTACGTTCGGAGGACGTGTTTTTCAACAGACTGTCGGGATTCCAATGGGAACAAACTGTGCCCCTCTACTCGCCGACTTGTTTCTTTATTATTATGAGGCTGACTTCATGGAGGAACTTCTTAGGAAGAAAGATAAGAAGTTAGCAATATCCTTTAACTCTACTTTCCGCTATATAGATGATGTTCTTTCATAAGTATGTGAACTTAAAAATTCAAAAGATCTTTTAGAGTACATACAATCTAACTCTCTTTCATCTGTTAACAGTATTAAAACATATGACTTTTCTACTCCACATTCCAAACTAAAAGACAAATTGAAAGAGTTGGTATTACTTAGCTTCATAAAAAAGAATGGCCAACGTAGATACAAGTATCTTGTCTTAGGGAGGGATAAATCATACTTTGTAAAGAATCACTCTGATTCAAACAAAAAATTCTCTGAAACTGATATTATCAAGATGCTTGATTTCTTGATTGACAACATATTTGTTACGTTCGGAGGACGTGTTTTTCAACAGACTGTCGGGATTCCAATGGGAACAAACTGTGCCCCTCTACTCGCCGACTTGTTTCTTTATTATTATGAGGCTGACTTCATGGAGGAACTTCTTAGGAAGAAAGATAAGAAGTTAGCAATATCCTTTAACTCTACTTTCCGCTATATAGATGATGTTCTTTCACTAAACAATTCAAAATTTGGTGACTATGTGGAACGCATCTATGCAATCGAACTAGAGATAAAGGATACTACAGATACAGTTAAGTCGGCTTCATATCTTGACTTTCGTCTAGAAATTGACAATGAGGGTCTGTTGAAAACAAAACTTTACAACAAAAGAGATGATTTCAGCTTTCCAATTGTGAACTTTCCATTTCTAAGTAGCAACATTCCAGCACCTGCATACGGGGTATATATCTCCCAATTGATACGATATTCCCGTGCTTGCATTTCCTATCATGATTTTCTTGATAGAGGTTTGCTGCTCACAAGGAAGCTATTAAACCAAGAGTTCCAAACGGTGAAGTTGAAATCATCCCTTCGTAAATTTTACGGACGCCATCACGAGTTGGTTGACCGTTATGGAATAACCGTTTCACAAATGATATCGGATATGTTCCTTACGTCGTAACTACAATCCCCTTCCCTTTCATGAATAAGACCTACCGAATTAGACTATTTACCGGATTTGTAATCACATAAGCAACACGACGGGTGCCACATGTGGAGCAGGATCTGCTTACCCTTCCGGAGCACCTGAGATCACCCCTAGTTTTTGGAGGGGTTCGTGTTGTTTATTCTTTAGTTTTCTATGTTGTGTCGTGTGTACTATTGTTTTTCTGTTTGTCTTTTTCATTTTTAGCCATGGCGTTGTCAGTTTGTTTAAGATTTATGAGTTTGACTGTCCCTTTGGTATCTTTCGTCTCTCTTTTGTATCACTAACCAGTCAACACTGAAGTTGTGAGTTCGAATACCGTACGTGTCAGGTGCGTTCGACTCCAATCTTAATTGACTAGAATTGTCAGTTTTCCTACCGAAGACGTACACACACTGGATGTAGTTGAAATTTTACTTATAGTGTCTGAGAAACGAACCCTATCCAAAAAGTTTAACGTTGATCAATGAACCAAGAAGCAAGGTCAAATGAACACCTTCTAAATATATTTCTTTTCTTTTCACCTGCGTTACATATAGTTGAATATATTTTAACTGCTTAGAGAAGATGTAAAACGGGTTATTGTTTTTTTGGATTTAGACATATTGGTTATATATGCACGTTTGGCGGATTAAAAGTTGGGGTTCCGTTATTTTATATATTTTGTTGTTGGTGATGATTTGGACAATTTTGTTGTATGCAAATGTCAATTTTAACAATATTGTTATCAAATTATATTAGATTTTTATGGTATTAATCATTGTTTGCAGAGAAAAGAACAAGTTACTGCGAGCAACCAAATATCTATTAGAAGTTTTTCTTATTAATGCATAGGAATTTAGTAAAGAAAAACTTTAAACTCGGACGAGGATGATATAATGACATATACATAAATTACAAAAACTCAATATTGTCGATTCAACCACGAAAGTTGAAATGAACCCCATATTAACGATATCAGACGAAAATGTACACCATTATATACACAGAGTATTGTTGACCTATAAATTATTGTATCTTAGAAATAGAGTGTTCACTGAACATTTTATGCGATCAAGGTTGTGTTAACCCTGTCTGAAAGAAATGTAGATATGATAGTGCTGTCGGGTTTTCCCCGACTCATTTAATTGATCGTTATATTTGGTTTTACTGTCTTTTTTTACTAAAATAACTGAAAAATCAAGTAATAAAAATTCAGAAAACTGTCAGGAATGACCCTGGTTAAACAATTTGTGCTAGGCACTCAGACTGGTATATACCAAGCAACTTATTTTCATGTGTTGTCAATTTTCATGAATGTTGGCACTAGCAAATGGTTCAGGATATGTACTCGATAAATATTAATATTGTTGAAATCCACACGATGTTTTTGATGGGTATTTTCGTAAATGATGGAAACCACAATTTGAACATCAGGATAGTAATTGGAATGCATGGGATACACGTTGTAATTTTTTCACCAAAAAACGTATCTTTTATCCAATCTGTGACTTGGAGTAACAATGTGATGCATTTTATACATATTTATCTTTTTGTATTAAAAGCCTAACTTCAATCATTAATGATAATGAAATAATGAAATGATAAATTCGCTTTTAGAAGCTCGTTTGATTAAATTTTGTCAAAATTAGCAAAGAAACATCGCTGATGAATGTTTTACTTACGAGTGAATGATTCGACATCATCTTGCTCATTGAATTCTTATTCATGTGACATTTCATTTAACCTCTTCGCTAGAGATGGGTTACGCGTTCATTGGGCGTGTTCAGTTGTTAAAAAGAAAAGAATGTCAACATTGAAAGAGCAACAAGGGTAAACCATTTGGTTAACTGATTCGATCCACAAAAACTCATTCTTATACAGATACAAACGATGATCAACATATATTTTAGCCTATAATATGAAATCAGACAGACCTAGAAAAATTCAATTGCACGAGATCGCTATCTATTTATATATATATATATATATTTATGTTCATATCGGGTTATATGACCGTCGGCAGTCTTTGGATGGTTAATAAGATGGCGTCTAGACTAAAATACACACGAAATACTGATGCATATTATCGAACCTATGCATGATTGTTAATTGTTTATTTTAAACTTTTTATAATTTTGATACACTTTTACTGGTAGTATGTTTTAAATTCAATATGAAAATTTGAATCAAATCGGTGAACATGAATTTAACACATAATGCCCCTCTAAAAAATGTTTCTCAAATAATGATTTTTTTTTTTTTTTACAAAAGTTAACTTAATACCATTTCAGAAAAAAAATAACCTTCATTCACTTTTGAAACTTACTACACCTACATATCAATTCTTTTGGAATTTTATAATAAGAAGACATCCCTTAAAATCTATGCCTTTTGACAGAAAGTTAGTTTTTATTACCTCTGTTCACTTTTTAAGCAAAATTTTATTACCCCGGGAAACAAGCTAAATTATCACATATTTCTTACGAAAACATTGTGTTTTGCATATGAGCCGCAGATTTCCCGTAGTCATATTCCTGCCCGGAGAAAATAACCGGTTAGTGTGTCCTGATATGACTTCATTGTTGTAAGACGTTTATGGCGTCATAACAGGGCACAATAACCGGTTATTCGTAACAATAATGATGAACGAGGATCATGGATTTAAATGACAGCGAATTTTGTTGAAGAAATAAAGATCACATTTCAAAGAACTCCGGTGTTTTTTCGTTTTATTTTGTCTGGCATTGTCGGTATGTTTTCGGCTTAAAAGTGTTAAATTCCAGAAGTACGTAATAAATACTTGGGATCTTGTACCATGACTACAAAAATAATAATAAAAGAAATGAATTCTTTTTTCAGACAAGATAATATGCTCATCTTGGGGCATTTAATAGCTGACTTACTTTGGTCTCTTGTGGAGATAGGTCTCATTGGCAATCATATACTACATTGTATTATAGTACCACATCTCCTTTTAATGGGCGCACTACGTTTGCACGCATTTGGGAATTAAAATGTTTTACATTTGCACTCAGCTTTTGATTACATTTGTGCGCATTTATTAAACAGGGTTATTCCAATCAATCTAGATTGCCAGCATGTTCTCTTTTTATTCAAAAAAGTGTCTCGCAATAAAATTTCAGTGATTTGATACCTCAAGCTGACTCATATGATAAAATTATTTTATCGCGTCAACCAAAACTGACCACATTTGCACTTTATTGTGTAAATCTATATAGCAGCATAGTAAATCAGCAATATCTCGGTGTCAGAATGAATTGCATTATATAAATATTGAAGATTGTTAGCATGTCCTCTTTTTATTCAAAATATTGTCTCGCAACAAAATTTAAGTGATTTGAAACCTCAGACTGACTTATATAATATTTTTTTAAACATGTCAACCAAAACTGACCATATATGCCTTGTCTATTATGTTAATCCATATAGCGGCATAGCAAATCGGCAATATTTTGATTCTTTTCTGTTAACGCGAATAACGTTACATAAATCTGTCACTGAAGTCAGTATTTGTATCTGTATTTCCCACTTCTGAATATGGATGGGTAGGTCACTTTATTCATTTCGGCTATTGTGTGATTGGCAAGTCTGCCCATAAATAAGTGGTGCTTGCTGAGGTGTGCTGAGTTAAACCCAGTGGTTCAGGATGTTTTATATGATACACCTCATCGCTAATCCTGGCTGAGCCGGCTGCTTGAACTTTTGATGCATATAACATTCAGTTTTCCATTGTAGCGTCAAACATTTTGTTTATGACGTTAGAATTTTATGGGAACCTGTGTGATATCTAGCTAGCATTGGCAGACAAATAGCGATAAGGTTTATAAAACTAATCCAGTAGTACATCACCCAACACTGTGACTGACATGAGAGATTTCCTTTGTACAAAATTTACTTTATAATGAAAAGTATGAGAAGTTCTCTTCTAATCTTGGAAAAATATAATATTACTTGTAGTATATTATGTCGGATGGTTGATTTTGTTGGTAGCTAAATTTCAAGTGGCAAATATTTCATTCCTGTTCGAGCGTTCACGATATCATTTAATTACCAGTAAAGACAAATCTAACACTATTAGATTGTTATAAATCACACCTTATGTTCAGAACATGTAACACTGTACCGTATACAATTTTCTTTTGAACATTTTCTGGCAACAGAATCGCAAATCCAAGGCAAACAAACGTGAATTACGAAGGAATATTTATGACTGATGAGCCTGTCAAAAACGGGGAACGAAGCAACGTTAAAAATGATGTTGATAACCCATGATATAAAAATAATGTTCCTATGCGTGGATAACCTCTTTATACGGCTTCTAGTTAAAACAAAATCATTTCTTTTATGATAGTTGAAGTGATAACAAGTGTCCAAGCTTATAGCCATTCGGTTCAATGTAAATAAGAATATGAAAAAAATAAAATATTAACTTTAAATACAAATTAATTTTTTAATTTTTTTTTCGTATTCTTATCTATAATATATATAGTCTACCGAGTAAAGTAATTTGCTACTCTGGAAAAATATTAATTAAGATTATTGTTTATGTTTACAATCCGAAAAATAAAAAATAAATAAAATCGTTTTCAACCAATGAAATGTCGTACACCATTCATTCACACCATTCCCGATTGCACGTTTCACAATCACACCATTCCTCATACACCACTACACCATTCCCCTTACATCATACACCTTAGCACCATACACCTTACACCATTGCACCATACACCATACACCATTACACCATACACGTTTTTTTGGGGAAATTTACACCATCGAAGGGCTGTACTTAAGGAAAATATGAAATACATACTGTTATGTTCAAGTACTAAAGTGTTTAGGGGTTAGATAGCTTCGTAATGTAAGTTATTTCGGTTAAGAGCAAACAATGTTTGATCTTGCCAGACGAAACGATAACATTATTTATAATTTTTTAAAGCATTTATATAATAAATATATTATAAATTTTCTTTTCCATGAACCCTGGTTTCATCCCTCTACCCATATGTGCCATCAGCTAACGCACTGGTCTTGTATGGGAGTCTCGGGATGATACGAGGACCAATATAAAAGACACATTATGATCTGTAAATAGCTAAAAATATGTACATATTTTTTTTTGGGAAATCCTATCACAAAAAAGACGTTGATACAAATTGTGCATTTTTAACTCGAAAATGTTACCTTTAAATTATTCCGAAAATCAATTTATGTCTTTTGGAATCAATTTTTGAAAACATCTCTTAACTACTAATGCTTTTTGTCGCAATACGTGTCAACATTTCATTTAAAAAAATCCTAAATGCACCTTCATTTTATCATGTTTATAGGTACATACACATTTTGAAAATCAGTTGGTGCAACTAACTTAACCATGAAAATTCCATTCTCATACCATAAGGCACATGTCTATTTAGAAGATGTTCAACAATCTACACAGCAACTTAATTGTCCAAGTCCAAAATAAGGTACTTGCATGCAAGAAATCAATTATCCAGGTATTCCATCTTTTAACAAAATACGATTTTATAAAACCTGTTAACAACACCACCATCACCGAATTAGCATTTGTATGTCTCGCATTCTACGACCGACAGTCGTATGAGGAGAAACAAAAATAATATCAAAGTATACGAAAAGGACAATGACATAATGAAATGTCCTACAGGCCATGTATTTTAACGTTTGTATTCCTGTACATAGTATGATTAGAAAATTGATAATTTGTTCTCCGTCAGACAAACCTTCTCATTGGTGACGTAATTTCGTTTACATTTAAGATAAAAAAACAGATTGATTTTGAACTATCTTTAGTTAAGGTTTTCTACTTTAAGTGTTTATTTTTTATAAGGATAGTATATTGGCGAATTTAAGTTCATTACTGACACTTACATTCTATCCTCTTTCATTTCCAGATATATAAATTTGTTCCTTTTGAAGTCACTGATATTTGAACACCTTCCATTGTTGCTAAATAAAAATTTGAATTATTAAATCGTCCATTAGATAAGAACTTAATTTTATTACCAAGTTTTAGTATATTCTTAAATAAAATAACTCGAATATGATAAATGAATCGGTATAGTTCTAATTAGCGCAGTGCTTTTCATTTGGGTTATACTACATATTACTACGCACGCAGTCTCTGTTGCCTCTCCTTTACCTCTAAAATTATTGAATTACACCAGTTCATATCGCAGGGTTCTATTCATTTGGAATGTTTAATATTCTTTACAAAGCACAAAAATGTCGGTATTCAGCTGAAAAGCTAACCAAACCTTTATAAAGACTTATTTGAAAAGGATATAGTTACGATACTGTTGTCGCCTCGGTTGTAATTACTTTTATTACCGTTTTCAAATTTGAAATATTATACCAGCTAAGATCGGTCCATTCATTTGGAATGTATTTCCATGTAGTCTTTGTTGTACATCTTAACTTTCGTCACTTTTGAAATTTTGGAGATGTATCAGTTCATATCTATATAACTTACGTCCTTTTTGAAATTTTAGAAAGTTACAGTCATTTTTGTGTTCGGTTTTAATGTATAAAATTCAAGATAGTTATAGTTAAATCAGAATGGACTGATATGATTCATTTAATATCATAATCATACTGGTGAAGGATATCTGTTATCCGAAATATTTATAGATAATTACATTTAATGTTTCCTTTTTATTATTGGTGTTGTTTTGTACGATTTTTAGGCGTTTATATGATTTATTTATTGTGTACTTGTAACGATCCAGCGCCCTCGTAAGAAAGACCGTTGACTAATATTCAGACGTGCTATATATATATATACATATATGTGACTGCATCTTACGATCCTTTACGATAGATAATTTAGCTAATCTGCAATCAATTCCATCTTCATGCCTAATATTTCCTGAACTGTGTTACAACTCTAGATTTTACTGACGAGGAAAGGTAACTCTAGGCAACAGAAAGCTGAATTTTTAGTTCAGTCTAGGTGGCTTAGTGATCTAGAGCGCTGGACACATTGCAGGCGGTGTTGTCATGATATCCCAATAGCATTAGCTCAAATCCCGGCGAGGGAAGAACACAAATTTGCTTCCGCAAATTTGCAGATTTAACATTGGTGTGCTGATGATTAGAGTAATTATAAAATTATAAAATATTTGACCACCATGACATTTCCAGGCTTATACCGGTAAACTCCATTATGACAAAACGTCGATGTAAAGTCACGATACGTAATCGAAGCACCTGTAATTGAATGTCAAACTATATCATAACATGACATGAGGAAATTTGAATTAGTGTATTAAGATACAAAAAACAAGTAGATTTTTTAACGTAAAATTTAAGATTTAGGTTAAAATCCTGTTTATAATCGCGTTATAAATTCACAAAATTTATCTTTAAGATTTCATTGCGTATATCATTTCCCATGAATCATTAATATTGTTTCGATTATACAAAATGGTTTAAATTATATCACCACTGCGAGATATTATTTAGAATAAAAAAATGCCGAAAATTAAAACTTTCCAGAATCATGTTGCAGTATGTACAACAACTATTTTGAGTTAATCTCAAAGTTTCAAAAAATATGAATATATGTTTGGACATATAGAGGAACATGTAAATCAAGCAAGATATACCTGCCCTTTCGAACCCCAATAGTGTTCCATTCCATGTTTATTCCAAGTTTCTGTTTTGTTTCTTATCTTTGACTGTCTTAGAACTACACCAACAAGATTTATGTTCTTTTGAAAGTTTTCGCACATCCCTTTCACCTACATGCCCTAATATTATTGATCATGCGGTTTGATTTTTCACTTTACTCTGCATTAACAGATCTTTTATTTAATCACCGTGTCAGGATACATGTACAAAATGTATTAATAGTAAGATAAGTGAAGATCATAAGGAAGCATATTTAATAATATACAGCCCCTTGAAGGTTCATTATATATCTTCGTATTCACTTAATTATCATTGATGTAGTTTTCATTACGAACGAAAGAACAATGTTTAAAAGGGAATTGGCTGTCAAATTCATGTTCACCGATTTGACTCAAATTCTCATATTTGATTCAAAACATACTAAAACATGTAAAACGTATATCCAAATTATATAAAAAGTCTAAAATGAACCATTTACGAGGCACGGGCTCGATAATATGTATCATGTGTTTCGTGTGTATTTGAGTCTAGACATCATCTAACGATTATCGAGTTGACGTTCGAAGACTGCCGACGGTCATATAAGCGATATAAACATAAATATAGATAGAAATAGAAATAGATAGCGAGCTCGTTCAATTAGATTTTTCTAGGTCTGTTTAATTTCATATAATAGGTTAGCAATATATTTTTATCATCGTTTTTACCTGTATAAGAATGAGGCTTTGTGGATCAAATCAGTCAATCAAATGATTTATCTTTTATTTCACTTTCAATATTGACATTCTTTTTCTTTAAATAACTTAACACGCAGAATTCCTGCGTAACTCATCCGTAGCTCAGGGTTTAATTACATTTTGATTAATTTAAAAAGACTTGACACCCCTTCCCCCCCAAAAAAAAAACAAAAACAAAAACAAAACAAACCCAAAACAATAGGACATAGCAACTATAATAGATGAACAAATTGAAAAAAAGGAATTCTTTAATAAAATTGAAACTAACAAAAATAATCATAATTATATTGTTTTGAAGAATCTAGCAAAATAACTTGTCAAGGTGTTTTAAATCTATGTATATAACATTATTTAAAAATGTATGCAGATTTAACATATTGTTGTGCTGGTATTAAGAGTAATTACTCATATATATATAGCAATTTTTTGTTCTTCCCTCAGCGGGATTCGAACCCTTGCGTCAGTGACATCGTGGCATCGTGTGAACACCGCCTGCACCGTGTCCAGCGCCCTAGACCACTCGAAAACCTAGACTACAATAAAATATAGCTTTTGGTGGTCGATGTCATGCCTTCCCGCGTCGGCTTCATCTATAGGAGTTTGCCATAAATCGACTAAATTGTTGCTATGGTAGCAGTAACCATTTCTGATGAAGAGCATTGTTTATTTCATGATGTGTTTGATCTGGGGTGTCCTTCGCGCACTTTCCGCCCCATAGTGTCCCATATATGCTCGATATAGTTCAAAGCCGGGCTACGATCGGGCCAAGGAAGATGAACCAAATTCCATTTGATCATTGGATCTTCCACGATGCTAATTTCCAACTTTGGCGAGCTCTGCACTACATTGGATACGGAAAACTGTTTGTCTGTTCGTTAGCAAAGGTCTCAGAAATGGTCTTATCGCACGATAACCAGTAGCGATGAGTTGATCTCGAACAGTTTTTGTTAAAAGACTCCTGTATGGCCACCACTCTCTTTTTAGGATTGTCTTGTATGCAATGGGTTTCCTTCTGACCAACCTTCATTATGCTTGATTGTCTCTAGCAAATGGTATAGGGGGTCTTCATTATCTCGGAAGGGCGTTTATTGCCTGATTTTTATTCTCAAAACGGCTTATAGTGGAATGGTGATGATCAACAATACGTGCAGTTTTTACAGCGACATCCCTGCTTCTCTTATGCTGATTATTTGCAATCTTGCTGCAGTTAAGAGTTGTAAAGGACCCATTACAAGGTGTCAATCACCTAACTTTAAAAACTTGGTTATTTAAAGTGTTGAAAACAATGAGGATAAAAACATCTGTTTTGCTGTTTACGGGTACAGTAGCTGCATGTGCAGATAAAAACTTATTGAGTCGATATTTATTGATTAAACTCAGGTGATACTTAAATAATGTTTAACTAGTTCTATTTTACCAAATTATATCACAAAAAAATAAAGAGCGTTTTTTTTAATTTCAATTTCAATTTGGTGTTGCAATACTTTTTTCCATGTGTATATATATAATTCGTGTCAAATTTAACCCAACAATGTTGCAATTTTTTGTTCTTTCCTCAGTGGGATTCGAACCCTTGCTTCTGTGACATCATGGAAACACCGCCTGCACCGTGTCCAGTGCCCTAGACCACTCGACCACTTAGGCTACATAAAAATACAGCTTTCGATGGTCGATGTAATGCCGTTCCCCGTCGGCTTTATCTAGGGTTGTAACACAGTACATGATGTATAGTGGCATGTAGATGGTGTGCCGTACCGGCCTTTCAGATCAGCTATTTCGTCTGTCGTAAAGGATGATAGTGTAAATTATCATGCCGGCATATCAAATATTACAGGCGACTTCGATACATTGCATATTGGCATCGGTAGAATTAAAGAATGCTACTTTAGTACTTTAATACTTTCCAAAATGCAGAAAATTGATGTTTCTATGTATAGTAAACAGGTATCATAAAAAGTAGAAAGAAACCGACATTACGTTCACCGATTTATAATTTCTATATACCTTATTTTATATATAATCATACAAATTTCATCGTATTGAAACTGAATTCAGCGGGACAAAGGGTCTCCAATGTGCATTTAAATCTAATTTTATTCTTATGTTTTCAGATATAGATCATAAAATAAAAAAATGTGTACATCAAATAAACTTTACCATTTCTTTAAATTGTACACCAATAAATAGAATTATTATTAGGATTAATTTTATGAATGTGTCTGTTTTAAATCATATTCATAGAAGAGGGATTTGTTGTAGAAAAAAAAAGAAAGATATTCAATATGTGTTGCTGAATGTGCGTGCATTCTGAACATTCACATACCGATTGCCTTTTCTCACCTTAAAATGACAACTTAGCAAATGACCGATCTTGGATATTGTATTGAATTCCACATACGAGTTTGGCATACTGAATTTCAATATTGAAAGAAATATTGGAGGCAACTGTAATTTAGAAAACTGAATATCCATAATTTGTTTTTTTCTTTTTATCAATCCCTACGGTTAACGCACGTGTAGAAGGCATAACAACCAAGTCAAAGAAGGGTACAATTTATATATGTATGTCAATTTTCTTTCTGTCAGCTATAAAGTTAAAATGCTGAACGTTTGAAAAAAACAGGATTGTCCCGAAAGATTTGAGATAAAAAAATTAAAGAATTCAAATCATAAAGAACTAAATTTGTCTATAAATGACATGAAATTAAGAAAAATGTAAATCCTTGTGTAAATCAATACTTGTTTTGTAAAAAACAAAATACAATTTATGTAATAAAAATTGGTTAAATATAGACAAAAGGTGAATTTTACAGCATAGTTTTGGTTCTCTTGGGTAGAGACTCATGCTAATTCAACCGTGGAGATTATTAAATATCAGTTAAAAACAACATTTGAATGGTTTGATAATGTTATATCTTAATTTTTTAAGTTGTGCGTTTTCGTAAGTAAGCCAATATCATTGGTATGCATACATTTAGGTATACGTGTAGAATATATAAAAAAAGTTTTTTTTTAATGTATTTCTAAGAATTTTTAAAGTTACAAATACAAATCCTAGATATATTTAAATAAGCATTAGTGTAGAAACTATCGCATTTATATAAAGTGCATGTAATTCTTATGCTAATAATTCATAAATGAAATTGCATAAATCATAAAATTCTCAAAAAGAAGATTGCCAAATCAAATCTAAGACGCAATTGAATGTTTCATCATTTGCAAGTACATGTGGTTCGGACACGTTAAACACGTGACAGTTGTAACAGTAACAGGTCATCTCACATTTACTTTGTACATGTACTTATAATCAGAATAAAAGGTTTATGTACTTACAAAATATGTCATCTTGAAGATTAGGAATTAGCAGAAATATCATTTTTTAAATTTGCAAATCTAAGTCAAACGGAAAATCACTGTCACCATCCTCACTCTTGAATCATTACCAGATTTAACACAACTCACATTCAAACGATTCAACAATATCAATTTAGACACACTGGCCTTTTCGTTAATTTAGATATACAATTTTTGCTCAACTTTGTATATTCACATATACAGATAAATCTCTCAATTATCCTAGACGTTATTGGTACTCACTTCAAATTTGGTATTTGGATTACCTTTTTGTTTATACGGATGACAATACTAGATTAAAAGAAAAATCATAAATTTCCGTATAGTGCATGACCAGCGGTGATAATAATGTCGGAATTTTTGTCTGTTAATACAAAACTATCATGAAACATAGGTAAATAAGTCTGAAAGACAACACTAAAAAAAAAGTTTATTTTTATTCAATTGTCAAAAAAGACATACATTACAATACCGTGAATAAACCCGGGAAAACGTTAGTACGTAAAACATTCGACCTGACATAGAATTCATGATTTCCCATGTGTATATATTGAAACAGACAAAAAAAAAACATTTTTGATGTGCCATCGGATGTTTACAATATACTTCTTGATACCGTGTCTTTGTTGTACTCATTAACCGTTCAGCGACAAAAATATTACTTAATATCTAGTGTGATATCACGAACATAGTTTTGTTAAAGTAGGTCCATACGTGTTTCATTTCACTAGTTTTACCGATGCAAGGATATTCTGTCTAGTTGAAAACAAAAATGGCACAGCGGTAGCCTGCTCATCTCGAGTGCAACCTGCTAAATCAAATTTCATATTAAATATAAAAAAAGATGTGGTGTGATTGCCAATGAGACAACTTAACTCTCCACAAGAGACCACAATGACACAGAAATTATCAACTATAGGTCACCGTCCTTCTACAATGAGCAAAGCCCACATCGCAAAGTCAGCTATAAAAGTCCCCGAAATGGCAATATAAAACAGTTCAAACGAGAAAACCAACGGCCTTATTTATGTAAAAAAGATGAACGAAAAACTAATATGTACGGTGCAGTCCGGTGTATCCGCGCACCTAAGACTTGTGATTTCACTTCATGCAACTGATAAAACCAACAATTAGATAATATAGTGTGAACACATTCATAACATACTTTTATTTCATAAAATCTTCTGTTTGTATGGTTTCATCCTCTAGATTTTTTGTAATGTGTGTCCAAAATAAGAGAAACCCCTGTTCTGAGAGTTCCTCCAATGTCCGGTTTCGAAACAAATTTTATCTGATGATTTATTTTTTTATGGAAATTGACCAAATATGGTAAATCACTGGATTGCAGTTATTAATTATCTCTTGAACTTATCAATTTTATTCTTTTTTTATCCCTTCGGAAGGCTAAAACAATAACAAGAACGATTTTGTTTATGTTACTATGTTGCTATGACAAAATCAGCTAATGCGCGATATCACGGGCCGCGCGGACACCGGGGACTCCACTGTAACACATAAACAAACGACAAAAACTGAATTACAGGCTCCTGACTTGGGTCATATAATGTGTCGGGGTTAAACATTTTGCTTTATCTTCGCTGAGCATTGACACTAAACTAGAAACTACACTAGCTTAGCTTGGATTCAAAGCACTGACATTATCACCTAGCTGTCAAAATATATCTAAATATATAGCTTGTGCGTCACAAATTTTAAAACATAATTTATACATTAAGGTTAATGAGTAAAGAAACGAAGAATTCTAACTCCCCATCAAGATCTCATAGAATAACACGGAGATGTGTGTCTTCCTTTTATTTCTGTAGTATTACTGTGTATCTTTATCTTTAAGATCATGATTATTTTAAAGGAAGCAGAATTTACAAAAAAAAAATTTAATCTCATGCATTGAAACCAAAAGATAAACAGACAGCGACATGACAAATATATTATTAATAATGTCGACTAATACATTGAACTATACATCCACATTTACACTTCAGGACCTTATTATTACCCAAGAGGATCGTATAAATTTTCTTGAAAGGTGTTTATTGGTTTTATTACTTTATCATTAGTTATAGTTATATGTATACTTAAATTTACCTGTGTACATTGTTTTATTTAACGCCATTGGGTCCCAACATTGTTTTATTTAACGCCATTGTGTCCCAGGTAAGAGTTGTCTTATTGTCACTCTTCCTACGTGTTTTATTACTACCTGTAACGTTTATGTTATAACGCCAACCTACGTGGACCAGATAGAGTTTGATTCCGTGTTGATAAATGTAATAAGACTTCATTTTGTTGAAAACTTGCAGATGCCTCCAGCTTTTAAGATCTATGTAAACAAATTGTGATATACCATACAACAACATGTTGTTCACTAATGTATACTCGGGTTCTATTTCATATCTATGATAATCAATACCTATGTATGAACAACTATTGAACATAATTGAATGATATTGAAATATAAAAGTAAACATTATTATCAACACGTATAAATGATGAAAAACTGTTTTAATTTAAAAACATGAAGCAGTTATTAACATTGTACATGTATTTCCTAACAGCCTCTTTTGTCAATAATTGACAATAAGAATGAAGTTATCGTTATTCAAATTGAGTAGCATTTAACTAGAAAGTCCTAAGCACTAATTAACCAACATTCCAACTGACTCGATTTTCGGAAAATGACATCTGCACAAAACACCTTACAAATATAGATTTATTTCTTCTTCAAGCCATTGTACCACTACGAAACTATATATTCTACTTACAAGTACACTTGGTACAATCAAAAACCTGATATTAAATTGTTCAAATAAGGCCTTTAAAAATAGTGGAATTAATTACTTTTGGAGTATAAAATTTTTTTTGGAAGTACTTGATAAATTGCATGCTTATATTGGTGATTTCGAATCTGTTTAAAGTTTTGATTTTTCAACTCTATACACTACTTTGCCTCATAATCTTATTAAGAAAAAAATCACACACCTAATTAAATGGATATTAAAAAAGTCAGAATGCGAATATATATGTTCAAACTCTTTTATGTCATTTTTAAGTAACCATTAACAAAAGAACTATGTCCATTGGACCTGCTTTGATACTATAACTGCCCTTGCATTTTTACTAGATAATATTTTTATTATAAAATATATATAAAATATATCATATATCGTCAAGTAATCGGAATTCCAATTGGGTCTAAATGTGCACCACTTATTGCGGACCTGTTTCTGTATAGTTATGAGTTATGACTAAAATTAGAAAAGACCCATCAAAACAACATCTGATACAAAAATTCATTAATGTTTTTAGATATTTGGATGATATATTGGCCATCAATAATGACGACTTCAGTATGTACATCTGTACACTAAAGAGATATATCCTGCTGAACTTACTTTAAATAAAGCTAATACTAACAAGGAACACTGCCCTTTCCGGGATTTTGAATCTTTTTCTTAAACGAGAAGTTAAATACCAAAATTTATGATGAAAGATATTTTCATTTTCTATTGTAAATTATCCATTTCTAGATGGTGATGTGCCCATGTCACATTTTTACACCAGGTTTTTCAATATCACTATCTAGTCAAAACATTTACTGAATTTTATCATCGGTACAAAGACATCATTCGTAAATATGAATCAACATGCAGACACATTATACGTTTAGGTATTACACATCCAATTTTTTATGGTAGTATTTTTTACAAAGTACAAAAATGTCGACATTCACCTCAAAAGCAAACCAAACATTTAAACAGTCTTATTCAAAAGAGATATTGTTATGATACTGTTGTCAGTTCATTAAAGATGGCATATTTTGGTATAAGTATTGATTCACTCATAGGGTCTTTGCATAAGAAATAAACACATTTATTATAAGTTGTTGAAATGATACGGGTTATGTTTTTCTCATATATTTTATGATGGTATGATTCTAAACTCCTAACGGGAGGGATTGTGCTTGATTTTCATATGATTAAGACATAATCTTTCGATCAGTTTAATCGAGATTTGAAGCTTTCATGTCAGTAACTGCTAGTAGTCACTTGTTAATTTATGTATCATTGTCATTTTGCTTAGCTTCTTAAGTTACCTTTTCTGACATCGGACTCGGACTTCTTCTAAACTGAGTTTTACTGTGCGTATTACTGTGTGTTTATTTATTCTACATTGGCTAGAGGTATAGGGGGAGGATTGAGATCTCACAAAACATGTTTCACCCCACTGAATTTTTGAGCCTGTCCCAAGTCAGGAGCCTCTGGCCTTTGTCAGTTTTGTATGTTTTTTTAAATTTTAGTTCATTTATATGTTTTGGAAATTAGTGTGACGTCCAATTTCATTGAACTAGTACACTTTTTGTTTAGTGGCAAACTGAAGCCCGCATCCGCGTGCGGGATTTTCTCTCTGTATTGAAGACCCATTGACATGATAGGTGACCGTCGGTTGTTTTCTACTGTTTGGTTGGGTTGTTGTCTATTTGACACATTTCCCATTTCCATTCTAAATTTTAAGACTTTCCAAGCATTTCTAAAACATGAAAGCCTAGTTTATAGATGTTTACCCTATTTTTTTTAAGTTTGCAAAATTTTATAATCATATTATTTTACACGTAACAGCATATGAGTTAAATGTTTTTGTTTTTTTTTTAAAGTTCAAGTCTTCAAGTAGTAAATCATTTTCCATATCAAATACAAATGCTTTCACTCAGATTTCAAACCGTGTTTCTCTTGTTTCGAATATTTTTATTTTGTTTGTCTTATTTAAACTTTTCCTCAGTTAAGTGTGATGATGTGTTTGGTTGTGATGATTTATATACATGTATCTCGTTTTGCTGCCTGATTTTATGTACTATGAATTCTATGATAAAACCCAATGAGTAATTGTATAGGACAATAGAGGGCAATCGGGTTATTTCACTTATGTAGTTGCACATGTAGACTCGGCAGTTTTAACTCACGAACTAGCGATAGCTCTAAAAGAAATATTATTTACCAATTTCAGACGCTCGTTACTCGTCGTCTCTCTTTCACTTTTTCATGGCTTAAATCCGAATAAAGATATTGTTTTTCTGCTATCTGTTTTAAATTTTATCCTAATTATTGGAAATATAGAAACTAATTCAGGTCCAAAGTCAGATCTTTGTACTGAGTTAACCAGGAGTATAAAAGAAACCTCACTATCCATATGTAACACAAACATACGTAGTCTAAGAAATAAGCTTAATTTTCACCAAGACTTTAATGATGAATTTGATTAAGTAACTACAATCGAAACACATTTGAATCAAAGTTTTAACATTGACGATTTACAGCTTTCCTCATTTTCGAACCGAAAGGAGTGTAACAGTGCCGGCGGAGACATTGCCATCTATGTAAATGTGAACTCGAAAACCACATTCATTTGATGAAACAATATGGGTCGCGATTAAAGGTAAAGGTCAATTATTTTTTCTTTGTTGTACTTATAGGCCTAGCCTGAGTGGACGGACAATGACTATTGGACAAAAATGTTGGACAAGACTTAATAATTACTGGGATTGAGTTACCAGCTTCGTAAGAATATTGTTGTAACAGGAGATTTGGAATCTGATTTTTTTTCTATTCATAATAATAAACTATATCATGTATATGATATACTGAATCTTTTTAATCTAGAAAATGTAATAAATAAAACAAGAAGGATGATTGGACACCGTAGCACATTACTAGACTCGATAATAATCAGTGACACAATTAAATATTCTATTGCCGACGTACTTAAATTACCGTCTGAAATAAGTGATCACGATGCTTCTGTTAAATTTTTAGAATGTCCGAGATTTGCACCCAAATCATACAAAAGCGAAATTTGGATGTACGATAAAACAGATTTAAATAAATTTTCTTTAGAACTTAATTTTGTCAGTTGGGATAAACTTTTTTCTGATGTTGAGGGTGTTGATAAGATGTGCAATACATTTACTCAAACACTCCTCGACCTAGCGATGCAGAGCAGCCCAACTCGACATGTTTATATACTAACCAATGAGCGACCATTGTTTCTAAGGAAAGGAATTCGTAGAAGAGACCGATTCCGTAAAAAAGCATTAAACTAAACTAAAACAGAATCTGATATTAATAAATACAAAACACAGAATAAAGTACATAACTATATTAATGATATTGCTGAAAATTCTTTATGTAGATTATTTGCAAATGACACATCTCTAGGCTACTCTAGTCATGACACGTCACAAATAAAATCAGTGATCAGTCACGACCTGAGTGAGCTGTGCGATTGATCTAAGAAATGGCTGATGTCCTTTAACCCAGAAAAAACAGAAGTTATGTTGTTTTCATACATTGAATCTCCGGAAATGAATTTCAAATTCAATGGTAAGAATATTCAAGATTTTCACAAACACTTGGGTATTACATTTAGTAGATATGCTAAATGGAACACCAATGTGGAAAATATCATAAAAGATGTATCTAAACATTTGAATGTACTTAGAAAATTCAAGTACAGGATAAGAAGGAGTATCTTATAAAAGCTTTATAATTTTATATAGTTTTACATGTATTTGACTTTTACAAGACCGCTACTCGAATTTGCCTGAGCGTGCAGTCTTGGATAATATGGGTTTGTGTTATTGTAAAATATTAGCGCAGCTGCAGCTTAAAGAAAGCAGCTAGAATTGTAACAGGTCTTAATATTTTACTGGTAGTAGAATTATTTATGATGAGATTGGTTGGGGAAACTCTAGTTGAACGAAGAGAAAGGAGGAAATTACAATTATTTAATAATATTCAACATAATAATGCACCAGCCTATATTTGCAATTTAATTCACCAACAATTCAAAGTACAGCTGTTTATCCCTTACGTAATGGGAATGATATAATATACCCATTTTGTAAACTTTCATTGACCAAATAATCCTTCATACCTTCAAATATACGACTGTGAAATAACCTTAATGTGTTGGCACTCAACATTGACCCTTTAGTAAAATTATAAACCGAACTAAAGAATCTTAAATTTAATTCGTAAACGCAACATTATTTTGACACAACTTAAATGCTCAGCCTCTTTTTTTGAATTATTATCTTATCAGATCCGTCTTGTAGTTGTGGTGCTAAATTTGAAGATTTATATCACTTCCTTTTTGATTTTCCTTATGCGAATATAAGAATCAAACAATTTAATAATATGAACTGGTTACCAGAGAACTCTCCAATAAATTTGAACATGCTAACCTCTGGTGATACGTCTTTAACCAAAGATAAAAATGAAAGAATTTTAAATAATGTAAATGAATTTATTAAAGAGTCCAAGAGGTTTCTAATTGTGTAATATAACACACTAAAGTGTAAAACATGTACATTGTGTACAACCATTCACATCATCTCACATCATCTTTTCACAGATCCAATATATATCAATATATAATGTGGTGGTTGCATGCATGCTTTGTAAATATTCTATTGTTATAAATTGTTCATGGGAGAAGTCTATATAAGTTTGATTAACTTGTGTCTCTTCCCGTTTGCATATTTAAGCAAATAAAATATGTTTAAACTAAACTATGTTAAATTGTTTTTGTTTAAATGTCGTTTTGATCGTCGAGTTAGGCAATTTCAAATGATATTTTATGGTGTGTCTTTTTATGTTGTAATGTTACACTACTGTCTCAGGTTATGGTGAAGTTTAGCGCCATTTTAAACGTTTAAACCTGATGCATTTTTATGCACCTGTCCTAAGTCAGTAGTCAGTTATTCAGCGGTTGTCGTTTGTTTGTGTGGTTCATAGGTGTTTCTCGTTTTTTATAAAGGATATACCGTTGGTTTTCCTATTTGAATTGTTAGGGCCTTTATAGCTTGATGTTAGGTCTGAGCCAATGAAATGTAGATGTTTTTGCTTCCTTTTTCACCTTTTTTGGGAGGAGCGGGTTTGAGTAAAGAAAAGACCAAGGCTCCGTATTTATCTCAGACAGTCAAAATCTAAAATAAGTCTGGAAATTGAAAATTGAAGATGACAAACAGTGAACTATATTGTGTCACAGTTTTACACATTTCCCATAAAATTAAAATACGGTTTTGCGCTATTTGTGACTGTTGAAGGCATTTTAATACAGAATTGCAAAGGAGTAGAGCCAATTTTCTCGGTATTTGTTTCACTCACATGGTCTAAAACTTGTTTTTTTATATATCTTTATTCTTCTTGGAATTTAATATTCAACAGTTTCTTTTTTTTTTTAAATTTTACACATCAATTCCCATAAATCAAAATGCTAATCAGCGTTACATCCTAAAATATTATAAATTTACAATTATAAATACCAGTTTCATAACATAACTGAAATATTTTTTTATCCTTGATTTTCGATTTACAGTATCAGTAAATGAGATACCATTATGATCCCGCCAATGTAATACGGTTGCATCAACGATATACATGTACAGAGAGGCATACAAGAGCTTGTTCATTCTAAATAAAATCAAACACAATGGTATGTCGAAAATGAGCATTTAATATAAAATGCAAATATGAAACAAGAGAACACATGTACAATATGATATCAAAAACAAATTTTATATAATATAAAAAATATCAAAATTATTCATGTAACCAATATGGTAAAGCCATGCATATGACTAGACTATATCATCCGATATAATTAGAGCGAAGGTGGGGCATAAAAAGCGCCCACAAACATGAAATAAAAAACACTAGACTATCAAATACTGATTAATTCATGTGATTACAAACCACTTGAGACAAAAAATCAAAACATAACACAAATTTACACTTTTTCAAATAAAAAGATTTGGTTTCAAAGGAGGGTGGTAGGGTAGAAAATAGGAAAATCGATCTAAACAAGAAACCTGCTAAAACAATTGCAACAATCCTGGTAGTATTGAGGGATCATAAATTTATTTATGCTTAACATAAATACCTTGATGATCCCGCCAATGTAATACGGTTACATCAACGATATACATGTACAGAGAGGCATACATGAGCTTGTTCGTTCTAAATAAAACCCAACACAATGGTATGTCAAAAATGAGCTTTAATATAAAATGCCAATATCAAAATTATTAATGTAACCAATATGGTAAAACCATGCATATGACTAGACTGTAAATTGTGATTGGTTCATCCGCTTTAAACCATTGTGGTGACGTCAGTCTATTCATTTATCGTGGATTCTTTTTCTAGAATCAACGCTTCTTAAATCCGTCGCTGAAATGGACTCACCAGATTATATTCTATTGTTTCCTTTGTGTGCCTAATATCATTAAGTTTGAATTGACTAATTTCCTGATTTCTGTTCACTAATGAAATTATTTTTAAAAACTTACCTTTAATTTTTGAAATTTCTATATGCCTTCACTGGGAATCGAACCCGTCCATAAATTTTGTAACTTGTTACTGACATTAACATATCGACGTAACCTCTGGGCTACCAATCGGTTACGATTTAAAAGTCTATTTTATATATATAAATGAATATATGATATACATCGGTACAACGGACACAAATGGCTTGTACCTTTATATATACATAATAGGTAATCGTATAGTATGAGTTGGTAGCCACGAGGTTTCGTAGTTAAAATAAATGAGTTAAAGCTAAGGACTTGTCTGTTTAGGTTCGAATCCCTGAATTCTCTTTTTTGTTCCAATAGTCTAGATTTACAGTTTTTGTTTTTGTTTTGAATGTTATCATGGTTATTGTGGATATTTTGTGTAAAAAAGCGATTTTGGTCGTTATTATCAGATAATGGTTGGCTATTCCACATGTTTCCAACAAAACAAAAATGGATTGCATAATATTGGTCCATTTTTGTTTTATAAATTAATATTATATGATTTCATCTGTTTTACTACATAATTTGACAAATTTTAATTCGCAAATTCCTATGCTAGAAAATCGTGATATTACTTGAATTAGGCTTATTGCTAGAAATTTCGGAAACATACTTATTATATGCACTATATGTTTTTGTAGGGTTGTTGTCCCTTTGACACATTCTCCATTTTCATTAAGATCAATTCAAATAGAAATAAGTTCGAATATATCTTATTTTGTAAAAACAGATAACATTCGGATGCCTGATGATATGAAGATCTTTAAGGGCAGACGTGTTGTGTAATAATATATTTGTATTTTTTAACATTTAATTGTGATATCTAATTTATTGTTATGGATCGTTTGACACAATATCATGGTTAATTAAACTCACTTACAATACCTTCTAATTAAGAATAGGCGTTAATTTTCAAAAGACAGTGTCACAATAGTTTAAGTGATAGATACAATGGATAAGCGTTGATTCATGAAAAACAAACCATTCGCCCTGCGGGCTCATTGTTTCTTTTTCAAGAATCAACGTTTATCCATTGTATCTATATCACACAATTAGAGCGATGGTGGGGCATAAAAAACGCCAATCAAGCTGTTTGAATTTAAATGTCTTAACATGAAAAGTCAAACAGCAGCCCCAACCGAATGTATGCCTCTGATAATACATAAAAAAAGTTTCTATGAAGTATGATAAAATGAAAGAAATTCTGAAGACTATAAACTACTGTAAACAAAACAAAAATATTTTTACACCATCAACCTAGCAGCATATTTGTTACCATGCAATGTCCTACAACAATGTACATATAAATCATGATAATGGTTAACATAGTCTCAAAATAGATGTTACTGTCAACTGTAGAACTAATGGACGGATTTAAGCGGAGTCGTCTTATAATCAACGATAATGAATACATGACGACATAAATAATATTAACATCCCCCACTGTGAGTAACAATACACGTTACAATGATGTTGCAAAGAAGGGCAGACCAATGTCTTTAAAATGTTAGCAGTATAATCATTCGATTCTGCTTAAAGGTATTCTAACATCAGTCTAAGTTCAAATTTCGTATAAAAGCAAGCAATGTGCATTCTTGTAATGCATCCAGTATTAAAACTTCAGCAAGCCGAATTTAAAAGTATATCCAACAGGTAAAAACGTAAACTTTAAATTCCCATAACTGTTGTTGTTGTCCGTAATCGTGTTTCATTTATAGCGGACACCTTTTCAGTTTTTACAGATTGTTTCGCAGGTTAGGCATCACATATCGGAGTCATATAAAGTCTGTACAACAGCAGAATATCTCTAAAACTATGAGATTTTCATGTGCAATGCCTTTTTGTATTGGTCCAATTCAATGAATTATCCACAGCTTCTTCAAGAACAACGACAACTGTAACCATTTCATACACAAATTGTTCTATCATTGCAGATTAACTAAAATAACGTCACCAAAAGCTACACTCTTTCACTAAAAATAGAAAATAATACTATAACATATGGAACATTAATAATGAAAGTCACTTTATAAAAGATATATTTTTTACACATTAAATGCAAAACATTGAATAAAGCAAATCCCAAGCCGCCTCAGACAGTCTTGAGAGAAAATAAAATTAAAAAAAATATGAATGCATAAGCATCTCCATGATCTCACAATTAAAAATAAACAAATCCTAGTTAGCAGTAACAGCAAATAGACAATCGTGTTTGGGCTGCCTTATACAATCCCTTAAGTGATTTAGATTCAGATATGAGCTGCCTCAGTCAGTCTCATATCTATATTAAACTGATAAAATTAAAAAGATTACAGACTTTGTACGGGTTTTTGGATAGGATAGATTTTTAAACCATCGGAAGGCAAGTCAACAATAGCACCCGAATATACCTGTTGTAAGAATCAGAATGCCAACCACCCATCGTCCTTATCTTTGAATCAGGATTACCTATCATGTGAGCTGTTGTTGTAAAACCTTGTATCATACTTAGCAGACGAAAGCACCAATATTAATATATTACAAAATTCAGATCTTTGAATAGTTCTTGTGTCTCTATAGAAAAATACAGGGCCTGCTGCTTTTCCCCATAATTCTAAAAATTCTCTCTTTTTCTTCACGGGAAAAAAGTTAGGTTCAACTTGACTTAGAATTTGTAACTGGACAGGTTGTTTAGACAAATTATGTTTAAATTTGGACATCTTTAAAATCAAAAACGGATTTCCAGAATCAAAATTTTTCAAAGTCCGATTTTCCAAATAAATCAAATATGATTTTCTTGTTCATTCCTAATCTTTATCTCTCCTTTTCGAAGGAAAGCATGAAATGCAATTAAAATATCAACGAAAACAACTTTTGTTGACAGGAAGATCTACAATCAAAAGGAAATGCCCTGATAATGTCATGGAGAACAGAAAGGGTAATGGGGCGCCTCAAATCAGTAGCTACTGATAAACGCTTAGCACCACACATCATTTTTTTTTTAATTAAAAAACTTAAACATAAATCCGGACGACGATTGATTTTGAAATTGTAAGATAATGCACACAAGTAAGTTCTTGCAGTGTTCGGTGACTTTCCATCCTCATAAGAAGATGCACTAAAATCATCAGCATTTCAAGTGAGCAATTAACTATAGTATGACCGACCTGGAAAAACTTTACTAAAAAAAGATTGAAATACTCTTCAAGCATTACCATACACTATTTTGGTCGAGGGTGCAATACCAGCGTCTATCAGCAGTCTTGAAATGTTTAACAAACTTCTAGTAATCCTGGGTCCACGTGTCCATCAAAGGGGCCAGTCGGTGAAACTCCTGAATCTGAAAATGTGAAAGCAGATCCGGTAGAATATTATGTGTTCCAGAAATGTGTTCGGCACACATTAATATGTTCAATTTCATGTATGTTAGAACAAGTCGCCTCACTAATTTCATAACCATAGGATCTGTTGAGGTTTGTTTATTGACAATCCATACAACTGCCTGATTATCAGAATGGGATAACAAGCAATAATTTTGAAATAAATGACCCTAGACTTCAACGGCTAGCACAATGGGATAGAGCCCTTAAACGATATTGTACACTAATTGAGAGAATTTAACCAGCGCCCATAAAACCAATGCGACTTAAAAATAGCACCATATCCAGTAGCTCCAGCTGCGTCTGTGTAAAGGCGCAACTTAACCGGAATATTCAATTTTTTTATTCTTAATTGGCCCTCCTTGTGTTTTACAGAGATTCAAAAACAATCTTAAACTTTCGTCACAAACATTACTGTTCGCATGACCCACAAAAAGATAGTCATCTAAAATATGAATCATATGCTTGATATAAAGCCTGTTTTGGGCTATCCATTGCAAAGCTGTGGAAAATTTCTCAAAAATAGAACTAGACCTACCAAGACCCATTGCTAAACAACGGTAAAAATAAAACTGATTCTTCCAATTGATACTTAATAATTCATAGTCCAAACAATTAACAGGAATATTTCTGTAAGCACTATCAATATCGCACTTGGCGAGATTACAATTACGACCGAGTAACACTATCAGCCGGACAGCATCATCAACTGTAGTATATGAAACACGTTTAAATTCATCAGGAATATGATCATTTACAAAATGAAACGAGGGATATGACAAGTGGTGTATCAATCTAAATTGACCGTCCTCTTTTTTAGGAACTACTCCTTTACATTTTAAACAGAATTTCCGAAAAAGGACCAGCAATTCTTCCAAGGCTAACTTCCTTTGACAGTTTTCTATCTACAACATCTGGGAGTTGATAAGCTGATTGTAAATTATTTGACATCCGTCGTAACCTAGACGAAAACCTTCCTCAAACCCAGATACCAAATAATTTGCATCCTGATTAGGATATCCCATAAGTAAAATTTTCAAAGTTTTAGAGCAAATAGGAGTGACAACCGACTTCCTAGTATGACTTAAGTGAGTTACATAATTACATGTTTCTGGGGTCGGGCTTGGGTGTTGAATAGTGTTGGTGTTTTGACAGGGCCGCACGATTGGCACATCTGATTATGGGCCTTTACATTCCCACAACGAGGACAAATTTGCAAACTTTGATGCGACAAAATCCATCTTTATTATAGTTCCAACACACCCCTTTTGGCAACGTTTCGTTCGTTAAAGACCCTTCTTGTTTATTGGAGGAATTCCGCTGACGGTTTCGAAAGGGACGAAAAGGACGACTTCCCTGTGGACTCCCCTGTTGGGGTCTTGTTACCATAATATAGAATTCAAAGTTTAAACTATGCCATGGAACACCTCTCATTTGTCTGTCCATGCGGACTTGTTGATCATATGTCAGCCAAGCATTGTTACTTGACTGCGTGGAAGCAAAATCCTTAAAAATGTCTGCATGTTCTGCCAAGTAAGCAGTGGACTCTAGGAATTTTTCACTATAAATTGCCATAAATCTTAAAAAAGCCGTTGCCAACTGTTCAATTGATGAAATATAAAACCTGGGCCTGTTGGGAACCAGTGACAGTGTTGAATTTCAAGATACTTGAAATTGTAAGCCATTTTTCTTAGCATTTGGTTAACGATTTTGTGGTAACAATACCGAAAGATCAATATATTTATCTTGCCAAATTTTGTGATTTATGCCTGGGTCTACTATTGCTGCAATAGGAGTCGATATAGAACTAGTCGCAGGCAGATCTACCTGCCACTAATTTTCCTCCATCTCCACTCCCTCTTTCTCACCATTTTCGGAAGCATAGTCCTCTTGCTCAGGAATTTCCTCTACTGGCTCGTTACGGTGCCTGGACTGGATTACTGACTCAGTAATCCTGGCTATTAAAGTCTCTTCCACCTCAGGGGACCAAAGGGAATGGAGACTCACTTTGGGCTTTATTTTTGCTTTTTCTAGACTGTCCTGGTTTTGTTTAGGCATGGATACTTTATGAAATATATAGCTAAAAATTAAATTTTTAGCAACATATCAATAAAATATATGAAGTAATATAGATGTCTTGCTATAAAAGTGAAATTACCGACGGTTTCAGCATAGTCTTATAAATAGGCCATTCTCACTAAAAATTGACAAAAACTAGCATTGATAAATGGCTTGCCTACGGAATACTCACAACCATATCAAAATCATCATACACAGATTGCCAATCTTAGTGAGAATTGGACACAGTATAAACAGCAGCCTAACACATACATGTAGGCATGGAAACAGCAGCCAATTACATTGGGCACATACAGTGTTAAAACAGCACCCAAATACATAGGGAATGAAACAGCACCCTAAAACATAGGGCATTAAACAGCTACCCTATACACTGGATATTATAACAGCAGCCCCAAATATAGGGCATGAAAACAGAAGCTCAACAAATAGGACATACCAACAGAAGCACAAATCTTTGTGCACAGTCCATTATTTCAGCCCAACCATTAGGGCGAACCATTTTCACAGTTTTTATCTTTTTATTTTATTTAAATATGCATTCATATATATATAAGACATTAATTGTCAAAATTCGAATATGGTGTAAATAATTTAACACCTTATGTTGTTGTTTACCATCTTTGCCACAAGTTTATTGTTTTCTACTTGGTATTAAATTAATATAGATATCCATTTTGATACACCTTGTAATCAATTTATTTGGCAATCGTCAATGGCAGTCAGCAGGGTTTAAGCACATCAGTTGTTCGACCTGTTAGTCAAATGCGGTTTTTTTTAATATATTTTTTCACTTTTGGTCTTTTGGAAAATGTTGTTTGTGCTGTATTGAGACCCCTCTACAGCGAAATTTGTTACATGCACACGTATAAAAAAATGCGGTTTCTATCCAACGCAACCACAGGTTTGGACGTTGTTTGCAATTTAGACTTGTTTATATTTATTTCGTTTGGGCTTGTATTATATTTTCCCTCTGGTTTAAGAGGCACTGAAGAGACATTAATTGTCGAAATCCGAATATGGTGTAAATAATTTAGCACCTCAAGTTGTGGTTAACCATCTTTACCACAAGTTTATTGTTTTCTACTTGGTATTAAATTAATATAGATATCCATTTTGATACACCTTGTGATCAATTTATTTGGCAATCGTCAATGGCAGTCAGCAGGGTTTAAGCAAATCAGTTGTTCGACCTGTTAGTCAAATGCGTTTTTTTTTAATATATTTTTTCACTTTTGGTCTTTTGGAAAATGTTGTTTGTGCTGTATTGAGACCCCTCTTCAGCGAAATTTGTTACATGCACACGTATAAAAAATGCGGTTTTTATCCAACGCAACCACAGGTTTGAACGTTGTTTGCAATTTAGACTTGTTTATATTTATTTCGTTTGGGCTTGTATTATATTTTCCCTCTGGTTTAAGAGGCACTGAAGAGACATTAATTGTCGAAATCCGAATATGGTGTAAATAATTTAGCACCTCATGTTTTGGTTTACCATCTTTACCGCAAGTTTTTTGTTTTCTACTTGGTATTTAATTAATATAGAGATCCATTTTGATACACCTTTTGATCAATTTATTTGGCAATCGTCAATGGCAGGGTTTGTGAACATCAGTTGTTTGACCTGTAAGTAAAATGCGTTTTGTTAAAATATATTTTTTCACTTTTGTTCTTTTGGAAAATGTTGTTTGTGCTGTATTGAGACCCCTCTACAGTGAAATACCACATTTCCCCCCAGATTACCCCTGGGAAACTCCTAAATATAACATGCTCTCTCGATTTATCTAAACCTAGATTCATGCTAACAGAACGTACGATGTTTACTAACTTTAATAAAAGATTTAAATCTAGATATAAATGAATGACCTAATATAAGCGTTTTAACAACAATTCTTACCAGTTATATATATATACACTGTTTTAAAAACACGCCGTGGATCTAGGTCAGCACAACAGAATCAAGTAACTTAATTAAATTTTGTAAACAACGAACAAAGGTGTAAATCTTTAAATAGCGTTAGCTTCAAAAATAAATCTTTTAACTGTATTGAGATTTTTGTGTACAAACCACTTCTCAAAACAAGAGAAAATCGACGAATTTAAAAAATGTTCGTGGGATAAAATTTCTTTTCTTTGTTTCTCTAAATGAAGATGTTGTCGAAAAGGAGACTTTTCATTGGTTGATCGGCTATCAATCTAAACAAGAAACCTGATAAAACAATAGCAACAATCCTGGCAGTATTGAGGGACCATACATTAATTTATGTTTAACATAAATACCTTTACATACCATAGAAAGAAATACCAAAAAAGTAAAAAACCTAGAGATACAAATTCACGCTAAATAAAGTGTTTTTTCAAATAATCTAAGTTTATACTACAATTCATCTCCTCAGTATATTCACTAATACTGTCACATGAAGGACTTTGGATTATCTCATGTTTAATGCACCTGCATACGAACAAAAATCTTCAAAGATAAACGACCAATCCTGAGCACCACGTCGTGAATATAGTCCGAGTTCGGAAAGCCCAACAGTTATGTAGATTAAGAAAGTATTTCATTTGCAAACCCCTACTCTTTGCAAATCTAACCATAAGTTGGAGGTATAAAATTGATATTATAAATATAGTTCCTCCATTTTCATAAGTTATAGTGTTTTTTCTTTTCTTCCAGAGACTATGATGCAGAACATGATGAGTAAGTAACATTTTGATTGTATTATAACTTTATATACTTGAATTTTTATATCAAAAATAATAATGCTGACAGCAAATTTAATAATAATAGGTTTCATGACGAGTGAGAAAGGGATATCGCTTTATATCAAATCGAGTTATTTGATTTCAAAATAATAATAAACGAGCCTTCGGCGAGTTTATTATTACTATTTGAATTAAATAACGAGAGTTGATATCAAGCGATATCCAATTCTCTCAAGTTGTTAAACCTATTTCTCTTATGGTCAACACTCTCATTGTGTTAAATTAAAGATTCCGCGAATCGCTAATCTAGTCTTTTGCACATGCCAGTATGACGGCGAATATCCTTTTCCGCTGTCAAACTTTAACATCAAACATTTTAGGACTTTTTGTACGCTTCAGCATGTAATAAAATTTGACAAAAAGAAGATAGTCGGGTGAAAAGTCGGGTGAAAAGTGGGAGTGTTTTGTATATTATGTAAAAAATTACATATGTCCGTTGCCATGGACGAAATGTACATCGTCTTAACTTTTGAAAGTCATCAATGACCTAACGAATAGCCAATGGAAATGCCGTGATATCGTCTTATGATGCTGGATAAGCCAATCAAATTAACGCAGATTTTCGTATCACGTTTTCGTATCACACTCCGTACAGTGTGAAACTAGAAATATCTATATCATTAACGACGTAAAATCATAAACACAACGCCAAAAAGTTTGTTGAAATAGTGAAACGATCTAGCATTACACAATCTTATCTAAATTATATAATCTTTGATATTGGCAAAATATTAGAAGCTAAGGAATCACTTAAGATAAAAAGAAACGTTTGTTAGAGACACAGCCATGGTAAATGCACAAGATGTAGTTAACTTCATTTGATCTCGCATGGATAATCACAGATTCGGCTTTAAAGGAATTCATATTCCTTCATGTTTCAACATCCGCAGCCAACAAAATACTATAACAAATCAACGATGGACAGACAACTCATGATCCAGATAGTCCAGATAGTCCGTGTTGGTCAAATAATGTGCGAAGTAAAACCTGTATTTAATGCAAATTAATTGTCTTTCTGAAAACCTAGACCGTATATCTTAAAAATAAAACTTATCTTTACGAAATTGACTGGTATATGTTTTGAATTTTGTTTCAAAACATTTCAAATTAGTGTAGTTTCCTAGGAATAAACAGATTGTACGAGAACTCAATAAAAAAATTCTGACATAATTTTATAATGTAACTTCACTCTTTATATCAAGTTTATAGAACATCTAATTTATATAAATGGGGGAATACATATCGTCTAAACGTACCAAAAAGACAATTAGAAGCTATATTTGGAACAAAAATTCTTTTTGAATTCAGAATGTATCAGTTTAGTATTATCGATTTGATATATGATGCTACATTTCAATTATGTGCATTTAAATATCAAAGGTATGTACACATAATTATCAATTTTACTGATAGATATAGTAACTAAATGATGCCCATTTTCAAATGATAAATTAGGTGTTATAGGTTTTTTTTTTATCGTTACGGACGAGTCTGTAATATAACGTAAATTACAAAACAACAGGTAAAATTTTTGATGAAATTGTTATTTAAAAACGACATAGCAATACAAATATTATTCAAAGTATCTAATCTCTGATTTTGGCAAAAAAAGTAGTACTAAACTAATCCGTATAACATCAGATGCATTATTACTAGAGCCAGGACAATCCTCCTAATAAGAAATAAAAAATTAAGACCCAAATTAAGTCATATACGATGTGGCAAAATGTATGTTACTACTGCCAGAGTGGAAATAGACACAGAAACTGAAGTTGACATTTTTGTCATAGATTATAGTTAGACGGAAATGTATGTACAAACAGCATATAGTTTTTTTTTAAAGAAAATCAAAAGATTTCAAAATGTAAATTGGATGATTCTAAGATAAAATTAAAGCACGTTTTTCACCACTATTATTTTTATACACATGTTCACTAACTTTGAAGAATTCAATAAGTAACTTGTTATTGAATAGTGTGTCTTTATTGGAACATATATTTTTGTTCATGGTGAGCAAATAAGAGTAAAAATTATTTTAACATTTTTGTAAGTGCTAAATAATTTTTGGAATTTATTAAAGAAGCGAAAAACCTGATATAATCATATGGGCTTCTCACGGACCAGTACCGGAATATATAGACTTTCAACTCATGATTACCATTGATCTTCAAACTTTCATTATCACAGTAGTGTTAGACCAATACGATACAAGTAACGATCAGAAGACTAGTTTAAGTCTTTATAAATGACATCATTTCACGTAAAAAAGCATGTTTCTAGTGAGCTGTGACACTAGCACATTTTATCGATCAATTTATTTGTGATGGTGACTGCAATGGTTACCTGTTTTCGAATCCAGATGTTCGTCTTCATTACCATGTTTGTCGTTAAGGTAATCCATGTGAATGGAATGCGTATAACTAATTGATTGAGACATGTAAACACCATATGACATGTATGAAGTGGTAAAATATATGTTACTACTGTGACATTGGAAATTGACAAGAGGAAACTGAAGTTGACACATTTGTCATAAATTCAAGTTAGAAGTCACCTAGTATTGTTTTTTTACATCATTAAAACGGAAATATATTATTTTGTCGATTTTTAGTAATAGTTCAACGAGCCCATTTATTGTAGCTTGATCTTAACGTGTGTGATTGTATTTATTTGAAAAACCAATCTGCAATAAACTGCTTATTCATTTTTAAAACAAGGCTCTGTTTTGTAGTTATATTAAAAAAGTACACACTTCCGCTGTTGCCTGATTTTTTTTATTCATTGAACGGTATTCTTGATTACATTTAGACTATTTTCGTTATCACTATACGGTGCAAAACACAGATAATTCATTTCTAGATAAAAAAAATCAACGTCATCACAGTAGCCAATTGTACTGCAAGTGCCCAAATAACCTGCATTTTTAACACATTTATAATGAATATTTTCAAGTAAGACTTCTTAAAGTGACTTCAGAAATTTTTTGTACCAGTCTTAGGTATTTCCCAAATAAGTTACAAGTACAATTGATGTTCTACTTATAATTTTAATTTCAATTAATGCACCCACCTAACATACGGCTATATTATATATCATTCAAAAGCTTATTGTAGGTACTTTCTGTTTTAACAGAATGTCAATAATAAGTACGGTGCATTTGTTGTTAAATCAAAGTCAAATGTCAAGAATGAACATTCCTAAATTTCGCAAGAATAAAACAAAATGCCCTTTGTTGGTTCTTGTATGATATTTGTTCCTTAAAAATCATATGAACATTATAGAACAGAATACCATAATTCCATAGAAAATAGCATTTTTTTCAAAGTCCTTCAAACATAATAAAATTTAGCGAAAAGCAAAATATTTCTTTATCTACCAATTTGTCTATGTCAAAAATAAAACAAATTTATCGTTTATGGGTGAAGGGATTTCTTTTACATTCATTTTAAACTGCAATTGATATAATAATGGTCAGGAATCAGCCTGTTTATGAAGCTTTTACAGTTGCCCTTATTACCACCATCTGCAAATAGGAATCATCTTGTATTTTATTGTTTAGATAAAACATCCATTTTTGTTAGTATCCGGAGAAAATAATTTTAATTAGCATATTAAAAAATAAAAGTGATTAAGGAAAATACAAGATATATACAGTAAAAACATATTTTTTTATCGCTGTCAAAAGTGGAAGACTGTAAAGAAGTTTATTTTCGTTCAATATGCGAATGAATACTTTTGCACCACGCGCTGAACAATCACAAATCAAGGTGTTTTTTTCATGTTAGCACACCGATGTTATTTATTCATGTTATTGGTATAAAATTTTAGGGGTTTCTTTATACCTTAGTTTTGGACAAGACATAACTTCAAACCAGCTAGTTTTTATAATTAATTTGTTTACGCGACAAAATATGATAATATTTTAATGTTAGGTGATCTCAATTATGATATGCTAGTAAATGAGAAAAGTAATACTTTAAAAGATGCTTGTGATGTTTGTGATTTAACAAATCTGGTCCATGTACCTACATGTCATACTAAGGGGAATAATCCAAGTCTGATAGATGTTGTACTGAAAATAAATCTAGTTTATGTATGAATATAAGAAATTTTAATACTGGTATTAGTGATGTACACAACATGAACAGTGTACAGATAAAGGGTTAAATTTCAAATAAGACCACAGAGTATAAAACGTGTAGAAGCTTTAAAAAATTAGATCAAGATTTTTTTCAGACTTAGAAAAAAATTGAATTTTCTAGAATAATATATAGATCAAGATGATATAAATCAGGCATATATAGATTTTGAAAAGGCTGTGGTAAATGTTTTAGACCAACATATTCCCTTGAAAAAAAGAAAACAATGTAAACAACCAGCACCATTTATGAACCAGGAGCTACGAAAAGCAGTGTACAAAAAAGACAACTGTACAATAGGTACAACATACAAAAATCAGGTAATAACTGGGAACTCTATAGACAACAGAGAAATCTAGTCAATAAAATAGAGAAAAAATCCATTAAAACATACGTTTACGAACGCTGCATAGGCGGACAAAAAACATCTGATTTCTGGCCTACTATTAAACCTTTTATTACAAACAAAGGCAACAAGGCAACTTCACAAAAAATATCTTTCTATGTGATGAAGAAACCATAATAAGTGACCAAAAGAAAGTAGCAGAACACTTCAATGACTTTTTTATAAATGTGGCTAAAGATATTGGCAACAACACACCTGCTAATAATAACCATCCAAGTGTTAAAAAAATACACCGAAACAAAACTGTCACACAACAACTAGAATTTAGTACCATCTCAAATGAATTTGTAGATAAACAACTTAAAAAATTAAACATAAAAAAGGCAACAGGAATAGATGGCATATCAGTTAAAGTGCTAAAACTAGCACAACCAGTTATCACAAAACCAATAACTGAATTGATAAACAAGACTATAAAATCAACCACGTTTCCAGACAAATTAAAAGAGGCACAAGTTAAACCATTGCATAAAAAGAACAATGTACTTGATCGGGGCAACTATAGACCAGTAAGTATACTTCCAGCAATTTCAAAATTTTTTGAACGAGCAATTTACAACCAGCTAGTTGTATCCTTCAATACACAATTTATCCATACTTATCTGCTTTTCGACCAAAATACGGATGTCAAACTACTCTTCTAAGAATAATTGAGGACTGGAAAACGGCACTTGATGAAAATAAGTTTATTGGCTCAATACTAATGGATCTATCGAAGGCTTTCGATTGTCTTCCTCACGATCTTCTACTTCTTAAGCTTGAAGCATATGTTCTTTCTACTTCCTCATAAAAACTCATTAAAAATTACTTATCTAACAGGAAACAATGTGTTCGAGTTGGCTCTAGTCTGAGCAATTGGCAAAAAGGAGTACCACAAGGTGCTTTTCTTGGTCCTGTACTTTTTAACATTTTCATTAATGACATATTTCACTTCACCACACACAGTTCACTTTACAATTATGCTGATGACAACACATTATCTTATGCAAATAGAGATATAGACACCGTTATCTCCACACTTGAAAAAGACAGTTTGGCTCTGATAGAATGGTTTTCTTCCAATCAAATGAAGGCAAACCCTGAAAAATTTCAAGCTTTGGCAATTGGCAAAAGAACAATGGGCAAAAACATTACATTTGATCTAGCAGGTAACAAAATAAAATGTGAAAAAGAGGTCAAACTATTAGGCATCACCATTGACTTTGAACCTAAATATTAACACGCATATATCAAACATCTGCAAAAAAGCATCCAGACAACTAAACGTTTTAAAAAGACTTGGCAAATACTTAAACAAACTTGGAAAACTAAAAATATATCACTCCTTTATTATGTCAAACTTTAACTTCTGCTCATTGTCCTGGCATTTCTGCAGCGAGGACAACACTACAAAAATTGAAAAAGTACATGAAAGAGCACTTCGCTTCATTTACCAGGATCACAATAGCACATATGAAGACTTACTTTTAAAATAAAAGATGCCATCACTTAAAATAAGACGCCTAAGAACCATGCCAATAGAGGTCTTTAGAACAGTCAATCATAAAAATCCAGTGTACCTCCATGATCTTATAAATATTAAAAAAACAAAATATTCTTTCAGATACGAAAATATACCTGAATCACCTGACATAGCAGCAAACGGGTATGGCTTGAAATCTTTCAGATATTCTGCTGCCAAACTATGGAATGAGTTGCTAAACCACTTTAGAACTGAAAAATCTTTTACCCAATTCAAGAGTCTAATAAACTCATGGAATGGCAACTCATGCCATTGCAATGCATGTGCTTAGTTTTATTTATTTTATGTTACAGCTTGAAATATAATAGTGCTGCTTTTTGTGAATGATTGCTTAGCTTTTTATAATTTGTGAATGCTGTGCTTTAGTTTTTAGGTTTACTTTTAGTGCTTATGCTTATGCATGTGTATAATATATAGTATTTAAATAGTGCAGTCTAAATGTGCATGAAATGTATGTTCTATGTCTTTTATGTTTTAATATTTGTATTGTGTATGATTGTTATGTAAATGTATGCATTCGTCGGTTATAAAAGCTCAGAGAGCTTATGTGTTTATTTATTATGTAACATGCCGACTATAAATAAAGCTTTGAATTGAATTGAATTGACTTTGAATTGAATTGAATAGAATTAACTTTCTCTTTTCAAGTATGTAAATGAAGTGTGAAAATCACTAAAACATCCTTGCACGATGAAAAAAAAGGACTGAACGCAAAAATAATAAAAGTGCTTAATATTATTTTGTCAGAGGTTGCCTACGTTTACACCACGTTCTTGCTGATGATTGGTTGAATAGTTGCTTTGAAACCTAGACAATAATTTCCTTCTTTAGAACTTTTATTGTATATGTAATACTTAGGAAGTCTAATTATAACTGTAAGAATCTTCAAATCAAAACATGTAGGCTGCAATTTGATATAAATAAACCAATTTATACTAGGCTTAAAATATTGTACTCCAGTTTTGTCTACAAAAGACTCATCAGTGACACGCGAATAAAAAAATTTAAAAAGGCCAAATACAGCACGAAGTTGATGAGCATTGAGGACCACAAATTCTGAAAGTATTTACCATAAGGTTATCCTTTCCTGGGTTAGAAAGTCCATAGCATTAAAAAAAAAAATGAAACGGTTTTTTTCTATAAAAATGGGAATCGTAGATACAAATTTCTTGTTTTGGGTTACAATAATTCATATTTTGTGAAGAATCACACTGAATCTTCCAGAAAATATACTGAAGATGATATTATCAAAATGCTGGACTTTTTGATCGACAATATATTTGTTGAGTTTGGAGGATTTATATTTCAACAGACAGTCGGTATTTGTATGGGTACTAATTGTGCACCCCTGCTGGCTGATTTGTTTTTGTACTCGTATGAAGCAGAATTCATTCAGAACCTTATAAAAGACACATTGCGAAATTCTTTAATTTTACTTTCCGATATATTGATGATATTCTATCATTGAATAACCCATATTTCAGCCAATACCTACATCTCATATATCCCAGTGAACTTGAAATTAAGGATACTACTGATACTAGAAGGACTGCTTCATACCTTGATCTTTTCCTCAATATTGACGTAGATGGACGACTTCACACGAAAATATATGATAAACGGGACGATTTCAACTTCCCAATTATCAATTTCCCATTTCTCAGCAGTAACATCCCTCTACCCCTTCGTATGGTGTTTACATATCACAATTGATATGCTATTCTCGTGCTTGTTCACACTATACGGACTTCAAATACAAGAGTGTGCTCCTTACCCAGAAACTGCTCCAACAAAGTTATGAGGAGGACATATTAAAATTGACACTCCGTAAATTTTATGGACACCATCACGAATTGGTGGATCCATAAAATGTATCTTTGACCAAACTAGCTAAGGACATTTTTACCACATGGTAGATTGTTGTTTGTCATTATGTCGTCTAATCTTTTAATTACCAAACGTGACTTATTCCCGATTGTGACTGTTTTGCTGAGTGTGAATTCGCATTACTATAAGACGTGTACGGTACTTGTCTATCCCAAATTGATGTATTTATTTTAAATGTTTAATGTTATATTTGTAATTCTCATCGGATTTTGTCAAATGTGTTGACGTCTTTTCTATCATATTTATGTGTTATGGTAAAGAAAATGAATCACCGCATTCATTTATTAGATTTCATTTTGTTCAACGTAATCAGTACGATATTTTACGTTTGAAGTGAGATTCAAAACAAAGCGGACATAGCTTTATATTATAGTTAATTGCTACCTTAGTTTGCTAATAATAAATATTAAAATGTGCATTGTTATTAAATGCAATATCAAGATTTTGTTCAAGTATAATCTTAAATCAATCCTAATTCTATCTTATTCATTCAAATGACGTCATTTTTCATTTTTTGATGAACTGTTTTACAAATTCAAATGACGTCATCATTTTTTTGTCATTTTTTACAACTTTAAATATGACGTCATTTGGCGTTGAGGTTTAAACTTATTCGGATGTGTCTACATTTTGTGTTGCAAATGTCTGGTTATGTAAAGTATTTCAGTTGTTTCCTGTAATTAGGTAATATTTCAGTTCTATCATGTACAGCTTTTGTTTAGTAATTTTATAAATTTACTGTTTGCAAAAGTATAAATTATTCTAAATAATAATTCATGTCAACACAGCAGTTCTGACGACTGGAAACCTCGTCAAGCAGTGGCATCGATCCAATAATTATTAATAAATTCTTCAAAGATATAAGGCTTAAATATTGCACGGCAGACGTCGTTTTAACTACAAAAGACACAACGTGACGCTCGAATTTAAAAAAAAGTTTAAAAAGGCCTAATAAAAGAGGGACGAAAGATACCAAAGGGACAGTCAAACTCATAAATCTAAAACAAACTGACAACGCCATGGCTAAAAATGAAAAAGACAAACAAACAACAGCTCACACGATACAACATAGAAAACTAAAGAATAAACAACACGAACCCCACCAAAAAACTAGGGGTGATCTCAGGTGCTCCGAAAGGGTAAGCAGATCCTGCTCCACATGGGGCATCCGTCGTGTTGCTTATGTGATAAGAAATCTGGTAAATAGTCTAATTCGGTAGGTCACAATCAGGAAAGGGAAGGGAAACATAAAGTACGAAGTTGAGGAGCATTGAGGACCCAAATTTCCGAAAAGTTTTGCCAAATACAATATGCAACTGCATGTAACTGCAAGATGTAAATTTTTTTCTAGAAAGTTACGTAGTTTGGTAGTGTCCTACTTCAGACAAGCACAAAGAACATTTTCAATGTCTAGAAAATAATTGTTTTTAGCTCACCTTGCCCATAGGGCCAAGTGACTTTTCTCATCACTTGTCGTCCGTCGTCGTCTGTTAACTTTTACAAAAATCTTCTCCTCTGAGACTACTGGACCAAATTTAACCAAACTTGGCCACAATCATCATTGGGGTATTTAGTTTACAAAATGTGTTCGATGACCCTGCCCGCGTACCAAGATGGCCGCATGGCTAAAAATAGAACATAGGGGTAACATGTAGATGTTGCTTATATCTCAAAATCCAAAGCATTGAGAGCAAATCTAACATGGTTTAAATTGTTCATCAGGTCAAAATATATCTGTCCTAAAACTTTTAGACATATAAGACAACCCGTTGTTGGGTTACTGCCCCGGAATTTGTAATATTAAGGAAATTTTGCAGTTTTTGGTTGTTATCTTGAAAACTATTATAGATAGAGATAAACGTTAAACAGTAATAATGTTCAGCAAATATTATCTACAAATAAATCAGAATGACCAAAAATGATCAATTGACCTCTTGAGGAGTAATTGCCCTTTAAAGTTTCTCTCAAAAATCTCTACTCTGAAACTACTGAGACAAATACAACCAATGTTTGATTGTTATAATCATCATTAGGGTATGTAGTTTTAAAAATGTGTCCGATGATAACGCCTGCCAACCAGTATGGCCGACATGGCTAAAAAGAGAACATAGGGGTAAAATGCAGTTTATGGCTTCTATCTCTGAAACTAAAGCATTTGGTCCGAGTACACAGTTATCGTCCTTTGATTTTCGTTGTCCACGAATATAGTCCTTAGTGTGGACAGTGTGTTACTTGCCAATTTTTGTTATACCCCTTCCAAATTTATTTCTCCATGTTTTATGCCTCATATAGCAAGTTGGGGGGTGTTTTGACACTGTAAAAAAATTTGGGTCATAAATATTAATGTAAAGTAGTGATTAGGTCCAGCTGAAAAAGGTCAGAAATTAGCACTTCGGAAGCTGTCAAAAGATTTCAAGACCCCCTTAACACAAAATTGTCCATATTTTGAGTTAGAGCTGATGAAGTTTTCTATAATTTTGATATAATTTGTCCCAAAAGTAGTACAACACACTGTAAAAATATTATTGAGAAAGCGCAGGTGGGATTTTTTTAATTTTCATTTATTGTCTAAAAGAAATGCACTACGAAATAACTGTGTACTCGGACCTAAGAGGTGAAATCAGGAAATATAGAATCTGTACTTTGGAAACTTCCCTGAATGATTTGATGGTGTCAATTTGTCAAATAGCATAAAACTAAAGGATTTAAACTTTTATTTGATAGAATTTCTGCAAAAATGACCAATTTTGGCATTATATGGTCAAAATAATCATTTTATAGCTTTTTCAATTTTGATGCATAAGTGGCACTCTGACTTTCTATCTGACATGTTTTCATGTGTCAATTTTTGTGTTTCTATGCTTTAATCCAGTTTTATTACTCATGTGTGAACTCTGAATCTACAGAAAAGAAGATTATCTCAGACAATATGAGCAAAATGTGTTGTATAAATGACCCTGGCCTAACGCCCTGTTTGGATCAAGTTAAATGTGAGGAGCATGGCACATAAAAGTTGAAGTCCAAAATAAAGACCTCACTCAATTTGTATAAAAAGCACTTAACAATGTCTTTTGTACCTGTTTCATTTCACATAATATCTTTCTTTACTTCTGTAGGATAGCATGGGGTTCAAATATAAGCCTGTTGAGACTAAAATTGCATGCAAGTTTTTCACTAAAAAGTGAAAAATCTTTGTATCAGACCATACTGTCTGCTAAAAAAGTTGAATGTAAGAGCCTTTTAGTGCTCAGATTTATTGTATCATGTCACCTGAGTATAGAAATGATAGAAAAGACACAAATTTTTATTTCCTATAGCTTCAATATGCATTTTTTAATGTAAATATGTGCTACGGCCTAAATTGACCCTAAATTATTTTTAGTCTTACTTGGCCTAAGACCCTTTTTAACTAATATGATATGTTATTTGTAAGTTTTCTTTCCATTTAAAGTACATTAAATACATATGTAAGGATTATTTATAATCAAAAAGCTTCACAAATTTAAAATTGCTGGAAAATATTACATCTTCATGTAAGGCCCCCCTTCATTGGAAAACCTTCATTTTTAGGCACAGGCTCATATAAATTTGACTTTTGAATAATTATGCTAAGTCTGATATATCAAATGAGTACTCTATTGCTTTAAATACATGATATATTATATATTAAGGCATTTTAAAAGTATTTTTTTTCAAATATTTAAATTTTAAAAGCCCCAAATGTTGATAGTTGAAATTTCTCAATTTTAACGTCTAAATTTAACACACAAAGTTGAATATAGAATTAATCATATTGTCTATAATATATATCCTATTGCTATGAAACTTTGTAAGCAGTCTTATAATATATTAAGCTTTAGTCATACCAAGTTTTATTAAGATTGGTCAACTTATTCTATCCTATTAGGTCCGAGTACACAGTTATCGTCCTTTGATTTTCGTTGTCCACGAATATAGTCCTTAGTGTGGACAGTGTGTTACTTGCCAATTTTTGTTATACCCCTTCCAAATTTATTTCTCCATGTTTTATGCCTCATATAGCAAGTTGGGGGGTGAAATGACACTGTAAAAAAAATTGGGTCATAAATATTAATGTAAAGTAGTGATTAGGTCCAGCTGAAAAAGGTCAGAAATTAGCACTTCGGAAGCTGTCAAAAGATTTCAAGACCCCCTTAACACAAAATTGTCCATATTTTGAGTTAGAGCTGATGAAGTTGTCTATAATTTTGATATAATTTGTCCCAAAAGTAGTACAACACACTGTAAAAATATTATTGAGAAAGCGCAGGTGGGATTTTTTTAATTTTCATTTATTGTCTAAAAGAAATGCACTACGAAATAACTGTGTACTCGGACCTAAGAGGTGAAATCAGGAAATATAGAATCTGTACTTTGGAAACTTCCCTGAATGATTTGATGGTGTCAATTTGTCAAATAGCATAAAACTAAAGGATTTAAACTTTTATTTGATAGAATTTCTGCAAAAATGACCAATTTTGGCATTATATGGTCAAAATAATCATTTTATAGCTTTTTCAATTTTGATGCATAAGTGGCACTCTGACTTTCTATCTGACATGTTTTCATGTGTCAATTTTTGTGTTTCTATGCTTTAATCCAGTTTTATTACTCATGTGTGAACTCTGAATCTACAGAAAAGAAGATTATCTCAGACAATATGAGCAAAATGTGTTGTATAAATGACCCTGGCCTAACGCCCTGTTTGGATCAAGTTAAATGTGAGGAGCATGGCACATAAAAGTTGAAGTCCAAAATAAAGACCTCACTCAATTTGTATAAAAAGCACTTAACAATGTCTTTTGTACCTGTTTCATTTCACATAATATCTTTCTTTACTTCTGTAGGATAGCATGGGGTTCAAATATAAGCCTGTTGAGACTAAAATTGCATGCAAGTTTTTCACTAAAAAGTGAAAAATCTTTGTATCAGACCATACTGTCTGCTAAAAAAGTTGAATGTAAGAGCCTTTTAGTGCTCAGATTTATTGTATCATGTCACCTGAGTATAGAAATGATAGAAAAGACACAAATTTTTATTTCCTATAGCTTCATTATGCATTTTTTAATGTAAATATGTGCTACGGCCTAAATTGACCCTAAATTATTTTTAGTCTTACTTGGCCTAAGACCCTTTTTAACTAATATGATATGTTATTTGTAAGTTTTCTTTCCATTTAAAGTACATTAAATACATATGTAAGGATTATTTATAATCAAAAAGCTTCACAAATTTAAAATTGCTGGAAAATATTACATCTTCATGTAAGGCCCCCCTTCATTGGAAAACCTTCATTTTTAGGCACAGGCTCATATAAATTTGACTTTTGAATAATTATGCTAAGTCTGATATATCAAATGAGTACTCTATTGCTTTAAATACATGATATATTATATATTAAGGCATTTTAAAAGTATTTTTTTTCCAATATTTAAATTTTAAAAGCCCCAAATGTTGATAGTTGAAATTTCTCAATTTTAACGTCTAAATTTAACACACAAAGTTGAATATAGAATTAATCATATTGTCTATAATATATATCCTATTGCTATGAAACTTTGTAAGCAGTCTTATAATATATTAAGCTTTAGTCATACCAAGTTTTATTAAGATTGGTCAACTTATTCTATCCTATTAGGTCCGAGTACACAGTTATCGTCCTTTGATTTTCGTTGTCCACGAATATAGTCCTTAGTGTGGACAGTGTGTTACTTGCCAATTTTTGTTATACCCCTTCCAAATTTATTTCTCCATGTTTTATGCCTCATATAGCAAGTTGGGGGGTGAAATGACACTGTAAAAAAAATTGGGTCATAAATATTAATGTAAAGTAGTGATTAGGTCCAGCTGAAAAAGGTCAGAAATTAGCACTTCGGAAGCTGTCAAAAGATTTCAAGACCCCCTTAACACAAAATTGTCCATATTTTGAGTTAGAGCTGATGAAGTTGTCTATAATTTTGATATAATTTGTCCCAAAAGTAGTACAACACACTGTAAAAATATTATTGAGAAAGCGCAGGTGGGATTTTTTTAATTTTCATTTATTGTCTAAAAGAAATGCACTACGAAATAACTGTGTACTCGGACCTAAGAGGTGAAATCAGGAAATATAGAATCTGTACTTTGGAAACTTCCCTGAATGATTTGATGGTGTCAATTTGTCAAATAGCATAAAACTAAAGGATTTAAACTTTTATTTGATAGAATTTCTGCAAAAATGACCAATTTTGGCATTATATGGTCAAAATAATCATTTTATAGCTTTTTCAATTTTGATGCATAAGTGGCACTCTGACTTTCTATCTGACATGTTTTCATGTGTCAATTTTTGTGTTTCTATGCTTTAATCCAGTTTTATTACTCATGTGTGAACTCTGAATCTACAGAAAAGAAGATTATCTCAGACAATATGAGCAAAATGTGTTGTATAAATGACCCTGGCCTAACGCCCTGTTTGGATCAAGTTAAATGTGAGGAGCATGGCACATAAAAGTTGAAGTCCAAAATAAAGACCTCACTCAATTTGTATAAAAAGCACTTAACAATGTCTTTTGTACCTGTTTCATTTCACATAATATCTTTCTTTACTTCTGTAGGATAGCATGGGGTTCAAATATAAGCCTGTTGAGACTAAAATTGCATGCAAGTTTTTCACTAAAAAGTGAAAAATCTTTGTATCAGACCATACTGTCTGCTAAAAAAGTTGAATGTAAGAGCCTTTTAGTGCTCAGATTTATTGTATCATGTCACCTGAGTATAGAAATGATAGAAAAGACACAAATTTTTATTTCCTATAGCTTCAATATGCATTTTTTAATGTAAATATGTGCTACGGCCTAAATTGACCCTAAATTATTTTTAGTCTTACTTGGCCTAAGACCCTTTTTAACTAATATGATATGTTATTTGTAAGTTTTCTTTCCATTTAAAGTACATTAAATACATATGTAAGGATTATTTATAATCAAAAAGCTTCACAAATTTAAAATTGCTGGAAAATATTACATCTTCATGTAAGGCCCCCCTTCATTGGAAAACCTTCATTTTTAGGCACAGGCTCATATAAATTTGACTTTTGAATAATTATGCTAAGTCTGATATATCAAATGAGTACTCTATTGCTTTAAATACATGATATATTATATATTAAGGCATTTTAAAAGTATTTTTTTTCAAATATTTAAATTTTAAAAGCCCCAAATGTTGATAGTTGAAATTTCTCAATTTTAACGTCTAAATTTAACACACAAAGTTGAATATAGAATTAATCATATTGTCTATAATATATATCCTATTGCTATGAAACTTTGTAAGCAGTCTTATAATATATTAAGCTTTAGTCATACCAAGTTTTATTAAGATTGGTCAACTTATTCTATCCTATTAGGTCCGAGTACACAGTTATCGTCCTTTGATTTTCGTTGTCCACGAATATAGTCCTTAGTGTGGACAGTGTGTTACTTGCCAATTTTTGTTATACCCCTTCCAAATTTATTTCTCCATGTTTTATGCCTCATATAGCAAGTTGGGGGGTGAAATGACACTGTAAAAAAAATTGGGTCATAAATTTTAATGTAAAGTAGTGATTAGGTCCAGCTGAAAAAGGTCAGAAATTAGCACTTCGGAAGCTGTCAAAAGATTTCAAGACCCCCTTAACACAAAATTGTCCATATTTTGAGTTAGAGCTGATGAAGTTGTCTATAATTTTGATATAATTTGTCCCAAAAGTAGTACAACACACTGTAAAAATATTATTGAGAAAGCGCAGGTGGGATTTTTTTAATTTTCATTTATTGTCTAAAAGAAATGCACTACGAAATAACTGTGTACTCGGACCTAAGAGGTGAAATCAGGAAATATAGAATCTGTACTTTGGAAACTTCCCTGAATGATTTGATGGTGTCAATTTGTCAAATAGCATAAAACTAAAGGATTTAAACTTTTATTTGATAGAATTTCTGCAAAAATGACCAATTTTGGCATTATATGGTCAAAATAAGCATTTTATAGCTTTTTCAATTTTGATGCATAAGTGGCACTCTGACTTTCTATCTGACATGTTTTCATGTGTCAATTTTTGTGTTTCTATGCTTTAATCCAGTTTTATTACTCATGTGTGAACTCTGAATCTACAGAAAAGAAGATTATCTCAGACAATATGAGCAAAATGTGTTGTATAAATGACCCTGGCCTAACGCCCTGTTTGGATCAAGTTAAATGTGAGGAGCATGGCACATAAAAGTTGAAGTCCAAAATAAAGACCTCACTCAATTTGTATAAAAAGCACTTAACAATGTCTTTTGTACCTGTTTCATTTCACATAATATCTTTCTTTACTTCTGTAGGATAGCATGGGGTTCAAATATAAGCCTGTTGAGACTAAAATTGCATGCAAGTTTTTCACTAAAAAGTGAAAAATCTTTGTATCAGACCATACTGTCTGCTAAAAAAGTTGAATGTAAGAGCCTTTTAGTGCTCAGATTTATTGTATCATGTCACCTGAGTATAGAAATGATAGAAAAGACACAAATTTTTATTTCCTATAGCTTCAATATGCATTTTTTAATGTAAATATGTGCTACGGCCTAAATTGACCCTAAATTATTTTTAGTCTTACTTGGCCTAAGACCCTTTTTAACTAATATGATATGTTATTTGTAAGTTTTCTTTCCATTTAAAGTACATTAAATACATATGTAAGGATTATTTATAATCAAAAAGCTTCACAAATTTAAAATTGCTGGAAAATATTACATCTTCATGTAAGGCCCCCCTTCATTGGAAAACCTTCATTTTTAGGCACAGGCTCATATAAATTTGACTTTTGAATAATTATGCTAAGTCTGATATATCAAATGAGTACTCTATTGCTTTAAATACATGATATATTATATATTAAGGCATTTTAAAAGTATTTTTTTTCAAATATTTAAATTTTAAAAGCCCCAAATGTTGATAGTTGAAATTTCTCAATTTTAACGTCTAAATTTAACACACAAAGTTGAATATAGAATTAATCATATTGTCTATAATATATATCCTATTGCTATGAAACTTTGTAAGCAGTCTTATAATATATTAAGCTTTAGTCATACCAAGTTTTATTAAGATTGGTCAACTTATTCTATCCTATTAGGTCCGAGTACACAGTTATCGTCCTTTGATTTTCGTTGTCCACGAATATAGTCCTTAGTGTGGACAGTGTGTTACTTGCCAATTTTTGTTATACCCCTTCCAAATTTATTTCTCCATGTTTTATGCCTCATATAGCAAGTTGGGGGGTGAAATGACACTGTAAAAAAAATTGGGTCATAAATTTTAATGTAAAGTAGTGATTAGGTCCAGCTGAAAAAGGTCAGAAATTAGCACTTCGGAAGCTGTCAAAAGATTTCAAGACCCCCTTAACACAAAATTGTCCATATTTTGAGTTAGAGCTGATGAAGTTGTCTATAATTTTGATATAATTTGTCCCAAAAGTAGTACAACACACTGTAAAAATATTATTGAGAAAGCGCAGGTGGGATTTTTTTAATTTTCATTTATTGTCTAAAAGAAATGCACTACGAAATAACTGTGTACTCGGACCTAAGAGGTGAAATCAGGAAATATAGAATCTGTACTTTGGAAACTTCCCTGAATGATTTGATGGTGTCAATTTGTCAAATAGCATAAAACTAAAGGATTTAAACTTTTATTTGATAGAATTTCTGCAAAAATGACCAATTTTGGCATTATATGGTCAAAATAAGCATTTTATAGCTTTTTCAATTTTGATGCATAAGTGGCACTCTGACTTTCTATCTGACATGTTTTCATGTGTCAATTTTTGTGTTTCTATGCTTTAATCCAGTTTTATTACTCATGTGTGAACTCTGAATCTACAGAAAAGAAGATTATCTCAGACAATATGAGCAAAATGTGTTGTATAAATGACCCTGGCCTAACGCCCTGTTTGGATCAAGTTAAATGTGAGGAGCATGGCACATAAAAGTTGAAGTCCAAAATAAAGACCTCACTCAATTTGTATAAAAAGCACTTAACAATGTCTTTTGTACCTGTTTCATTTCACATAATATCTTTCTTTACTTCTGTAGGATAGCATGGGGTTCAAATATAAGCCTGTTGAGACTAAAATTGCATGCAAGTTTTTCACTAAAAAGTGAAAAATCTTTGTATCAGACCATACTGTCTGCTAAAAAAGTTGAATGTAAGAGCCTTTTAGTGCTCAGATTTATTGTATCATGTCACCTGAGTATAGAAATGATAGAAAAGACACAAATTTTTATTTCCTATAGCTTCAATATGCATTTTTTAATGTAAATATGTGCTACGGCCTAAATTGACCCTAAATTATTTTTAGTCTTACTTGGCCTAAGACCCTTTTAAACTAATATGATATGTTATTTGTAAGTTTTCTTTCCATTTAAAGTACATTAAATACATATGTAAGGATTATTTATAATCAAAAAGCTTCACAAATTTAAAATTGCTGGAAAATATTACATCTTCATGTAAGGCCCCCCTTCATTGGAAAACCTTCATTTTTAGGCACAGGCTCATATAAATTTGACTTTTGAATAATTATGCTAAGTCTGATATATCAAATGAGTACTCTATTGCTTTAAATACATGATATATTATATATTAAGGCATTTTAAAAGTATTTTTTTTCAAATATTTAAATTTTAAAAGCCCCAAATGTTGATAGTTGAAATTTCTCAATTTTAACGTCTAAATTTAACACACAAAGTTGAATATAGAATTAATCATATTGTCTATAATATATATCCTATTGCTATGAAACTTTGTAAGCAGTCTTATAATATATTAAGCTTTAGTCATACCAAGTTTTATTAAGATTGGTCAACTTATTCTATCCTATTAGGTCCGAGTACACAGTTATCGTCCTTTGATTTTCGTTGTCCACGAATATAGTCCTTAGTGTGGACAGTGTGTTACTTGCCAATTTTTGTTATACCCCTTCCAAATTTATTTCTCCATGTTTTATGCCTCATATAGCAAGTTGGGGGGTGAAATGACACTGTAAAAAAAATTGGGTCATAAATATTAATGTAAAGTAGTGATTAGGTCCAGCTGAAAAAGGTCAGAAATTAGCACTTCGGAAGCTGTCAAAAGATTTCAAGACCCCCTTAACACAAAATTGTCCATATTTTGAGTTAGAGCTGATGAAGTTGTCTATAATTTTGATATAATTTGTCCCAAAAGTAGTACAACACACTGTAAAAATATTATTGAGAAAGCGCAGGTGGGATTTTTTTAATTTTCATTTATTGTCTAAAAGAAATGCACTACGAAATAACTGTGTACTCGGACCTAAGAGGTGAAATCAGGAAATATAGAATCTGTACTTTGGAAACTTCCCTGAATGATTTGATGGTGTCAATTTGTCAAATAGCATAAAACTAAAGGATTTAAACTTTTATTTGATAGAATTTCTGCAAAAATGACCAATTTTGGCATTATATGGTCAAAATAAGCATTTTATAGCTTTTTCAATTTTGATGCATAAGTGGCACTCTGACTTTCTATCTGACATGTTTTCATGTGTCAATTTTTGTGTTTCTATGCTTTAATCCAGTTTTATTACTCATGTGTGAACTCTGAATCTACAGAAAAGAAGATTATCTCAGACAATATGAGCAAAATGTGTTGTATAAATGACCCTGGCCTAACGCCCTGTTTGGATCAAGTTAAATGTGAGGAGCATGGCACATAAAAGTTGAAGTCCAAAATAAAGACCTCACTCAATTTGTATAAAAAGCACTTAACAATGTCTTTTGTACCTGTTTCATTTCACATAATATCTTTCTTTACTTCTGTAGGATAGCATGGGGTTCAAATATAAGCCTGTTGAGACTAAAATTGCATGCAAGTTTTTCACTAAAAAGTGAAAAATCTTTGTATCAGACCATACTGTCTGCTAAAAAAGTTGAATGTAAGAGCCTTTTAGTGCTCAGATTTATTGTATCATGTCACCTGAGTATAGAAATGATAGAAAAGACACAAATTTTTATTTCCTATAGCTTCAATATGCATTTTTTAATGTAAATATGTGCTACGGCCTAAATTGACCCTAAATTATTTTTAGTCTTACTTGGCCTAAGACCCTTTTAAACTAATATGATATGTTATTTGTAAGTTTTCTTTCCATTTAAAGTACATTAAATACATATGTAAGGATTATTTATAATCAAAAAGCTTCACAAATTTAAAATTGCTGGAAAATATTACATCTTCATGTAAGGCCCCCCTTCATTGGAAAACCTTCATTTTTAGGCACAGGCTCATATAAATTTGACTTTTGAATAATTATGCTAAGTCTGATATATCAAATGAGTACTCTATTGCTTTAAATACATGATATATTATATATTAAGGCATTTTAAAAGTATTTTTTTTCCAATATTTAAATTTTAAAAGCCCCAAATGTTGATAGTTGAAATTTCTCAATTTTAACGTCTAAATTTAACACACAAAGTTGAATATAGAATTAATCATATTGTCTATAATATATATCCTATTGCTATGAAACTTTGTAAGCAGTCTTATAATATATTAAGCTTTAGTCATACCAAGTTTTATTAAGATTGGTCAACTTATTCTATCCTATTAGGTCCGAGTACACAGTTATCGTCCTTTGATTTTCGTTGTCCACGAATATAGTCCTTAGTGTGGACAGTGTGTTACTTGCCAATTTTTGTTATACCCCTTCCAAATTTATTTCTCCATGTTTTATGCCTCATATAGCAAGTTGGGGGGTGAAATGACACTGTAAAAAAAATTGGGTCATAAATATTAATGTAAAGTAGTGATTAGGTCCAGCTGAAAAAGGTCAGAAATTAGCACTTCGGAAGCTGTCAAAAGATTTCAAGACCCCCTTAACACAAAATTGTCCATATTTTGAGTTAGAGCTGATGGAGTTTTCTATAATTTTGATATAATTTGTCCCAAAAGTAGTACAACACACTGTAAAAATATTATTGAGAAAGCGCAGGTGGGATTTTTTTAATTTTCATTTATTGTCTAAAAGAAATGCACTACGAAATAACTGTGTACTCGGACCTAAGAGGTGAAATCAGGAAATATAGAATCTGTACTTTGGAAACTTCCCTGAATGATTTGATGGTGTCAATTTGTCAAATAGCATAAAACTAAAGGATTTAAACTTTTATTTGATAGAATTTCTGCAAAAATGACCAATTTTGGCATTATATGGTCAAAATAAGCATTTTATAGCTTTTTCAATTTTGATGCATAAGTGGCACTCTGACTTTCTATCTGACATGTTTTCATGTGTCAATTTTTGTGTTTCTATGCTTTAATCCAGTTTTATTACTCATGTGTGAACTCTGAATCTACAGAAAAGAAGATTATCTCAGACAATATGAGCAAAATGTGTTGTATAAATGACCCTGGCCTAACGCCCTGTTTGGATCAAGTTAAATGTGAGGAGCATGGCACATAAAAGTTGAAGTCCAAAATAAAGACCTCACTCAATTTGTATAAAAAGCACTTAACAATGTCTTTTGTACCTGTTTCATTTCACATAATATCTTTCTTTACTTCTGTAGGATAGCATGGGGTTCAAATATAAGCCTGTTGAGACTAAAATTGCATGCAAGTTTTTCACTAAAAAGTGAAAAATCTTTGTATCAGACCATACTGTCTGCTAAAAAAGTTGAATGTAAGAGCCTTTTAGTGCTCAGATTTATTGTATCATGTCACCTGAGTATAGAAATGATAGAAAAGACACAAATTTTTATTTCCTATAGCTTCAATATGCATTTTTTAATGTAAATATGTGCTACGGCCTAAATTGACCCTAAATTATTTTTAGTCTTACTTGGCCTAAGACCCTTTTAAACTAATATGATATGTTATTTGTAAGTTTTCTTTCCATTTAAAGTACATTAAATACATATGTAAGGATTATTTATAATCAAAAAGCTTCACAAATTTAAAATTGCTGGAAAATATTACATCTTCATGTAAGGCCCCCCTTCATTGGAAAACCTTCATTTTTAGGCACAGGCTCATATAAATTTGACTTTTGAATAATTATGCTAAGTCTGATATATCAAATGAGTACTCTATTGCTTTAAATACATGATATATTATATATTAAGGCATTTTAAAAGTATTTTTTTTCCAATATTTAAATTTTAAAAGCCCCAAATGTTGATAGTTGAAATTTCTCAATTTTAACGTCTAAATTTAACACACAAAGTTGAATATAGAATTAATCATATTGTCTATAATATATATCCTATTGCTATGAAACTTTGTAAGCAGTCTTATAATATATTAAGCTTTAGTCATACCAAGTTTTATTAAGATTGGTCAACTTATTCTATCCTATTAGGTCCGAGTACACAGTTATCGTCCTTTGATTTTCGTTGTCCACGAATATAGTCCTTAGTGTGGACAGTGTGTTACTTGCCAATTTTTGTTATACCCCTTCCAAATTTATTTCTCCATGTTTTATGCCTCATATAGCAAGTTGGGGGGTGAAATGACACTGTAAAAAAAATTGGGTCATAAATATTAATGTAAAGTAGTGATTAGGTCCAGCTGAAAAAGGTCAGAAATTAGCACTTCGGAAGCTGTCAAAAGATTTCAAGACCCCCTTAACACAAAATTGTCCATATTTTGAGTTAGAGCTGATGGAGTTTTCTATAATTTTGATATAATTTGTCCCAAAAGTAGTACAACACACTGTAAAAATATTATTGAGAAAGCGCAGGTGGGATTTTTTTAATTTTCATTTATTGTCTAAAAGAAATGCACTACGAAATAACTGTGTACTCGGACCATTTAGAGCAAATTGGACGACGTGTAAAAAAGTTAATCAGGTTAAGATCTATCTGTCCTTAAATGTTTAGATCAATAAAACAACCTGTTGTTGGGTTGCTGCCCCTGAATTGGTAAATTTACTGACATTTTGCAGTTTTTGGTTATTATCTTGAATATCATTATAGATAGAAATAAACTGCAATAATGTTCAGCAAAGTAAGATTTACAACTAGGTAAACATGAGCAAAATGGTCAATTGACCCTATAAGGAGTTATTGCCCTTTAAAGTAAATCTTTAACATTTTTTCTTTAATTTTTGGTAATCTTTTACAGAAGTCTTCTGAAACTTAAGGAAAAGTATAACAGTTGATTAATTTTATGTATCAATTGTTTATAAAAAATATCAGGTGAGCGACACAGGCTCCTTGGAGTCTCTGGTAAATTTTTCACGATGCAGTTGAAGAACGAACAAAACACATTTTCTAAATTTCAAACTTTCATTAATAAGCTTTATAACAATGTCTAATTATGTATTTATTTTTTTGGGCATAACTTAATATTCATATATAAGTATTTTATTTCTTTAAATGAGAATCATGCAGTTACAAACAAAATAACAAAGACATAACAGTTTTTAGCCGGCAGCCAATTAAACTACATATTGAAATATCAAAGTATAGCTCCCTAAATTCCTCTTAAGCATGCATCACGCATGTAATATTTCCTTTACACATTTTTGAATTGTTTATTCAATCTGAAATTGACTACATTAAAATTAGCAAGAAGAGTTTTTTGCAGTAATATTATAATGTCAAAAACTACATTAGCACTAAACTGAAATATTTTATTGGGTTTTATGGTGATAAACAATTGAATCACATACACATATATTTGGTTTTTATTCATTGTTATTCTATTCACCTGAACTTCAGGAAAATGCGCTCATTATTACAAGTTTTGAAAGGTATCTCAAAAAATGCTATTTGTTGCCATGGTCACCAGTGGATTAACAAAAAACTGTTTAATTTGTTTGTGTTTAATTGCATTCAACACACAATTAAAAACCAATTTTATAGAAAAAAACATCTTTGTACATTTCAGTTAACATGTCCATGGTTCAGTGCTTGGTGACATGTTTTCTTAATGTCTAGATATAGAAGATAACACTCTATTTCAACTTCCAGATATAATCTTGAATTCTGCTCCCCAAAAAAATGTTTTTAAGGAATTCGGATTATTCGAATCTCACTGCCAGAGGTGAGAAAAAAATATTTTCTATATTAAATGTAACTTAACTTAACTTTAATGTTAAACATGACAAATGAAATTAACTTAAATGTAACGTAGTCATTGGCAAAAACAGTACCATCTGCCTAATGCAAAAAAGTCTTTCAAATCTAGGAGCTTTGATGACCTTCTTTCACATATCCATTATACTCGAGGGTTACATTACATGATAACTAAAAAAAATTCACTGCCTGTTAATTATTTAAAATGTTTGAGAGATTATGCACCTGACAAAGGATGCAAAATACATTTTCTCTAATAAACAAACTGGTCAGTATAATTTGTGAAGTAGCTCTTTTCCGTCTTTTTAAACCAGTAAGATCGGAACCTTTACATGAGGAAATGAGGAAATTCCTTCCTGTTCAGTATACCAATAAAGGAATTGATGCAATCAAAATAAGCAACGTTCTACATCACAAGGAGGTGACATCTAAAATTTCACTTTATTTTCAAAATTAGTCTGCTCCTATTGTATCCTACAGTTACACTAAAACCATTGCACGTAAAGTATGTAACTATAAGCAAGCATTGCAGGACCTTGATTTAGAAGAATACCCAAAAAAAATCTTTGACATGTGACTGTTCCTAGTCGCCTTATATTTACACCCCCCTGGCCATGTTATTACTGGAGATCTAAACATAATTCAACGTGAACATCTCCGAAAGTTGATATTTCGTGGTCCTAAGTTTAGAGAACACCAACACATCAATTGGAATAATAACTTCAGAATAATTATGGATGACATTGAGGACTACGCTAGAACATGGGCTTACCCAGACGTTGAACTTGACACTTTGGCAGAATGGATCAAAACAATCAGGTCTCTGATGAAACGTCGCATTCATAAGTTAAGAAACTGTGTGAATGATCGACCAAAGTCCGTTTCAGAGACACAAAGACTGTGAAATGTCTATCATCTCATCACGATACGTATGTTGTTGTTCCTGCGGACAAAGCTTCAAATTATATTACAACGAGTGTCTTGTAAACGAATAAGGAATACATGAGCACTCAGGTATTTCATCATGGCTTCAATGAACATTACATTGAACAGCAAATCGGAATACTTACCTTGTTTGTATTGGATACCTTAGCTTCACAAAATTCCGTACATGTTGGACTAAAGAATTGTCCATTAGATTGACAAAGCTTCTGTCCGCAGTGAAAGAGGGTCTTCAGTAGTATTGTGAAACTGTTACTCGCCTAGTGGTATTAACCATATGTGGATTCTAAACAACTCTGAAGAATTTCTGAAATTTTTTAAATCTCGATTTTTCTCTGAAATTAGTTCTATCAAAACTTTTCAACCCTGTTTACCACCATTCCGTATGTGAAATTAGAAAATAGTCTAAAAGAAATAATCCACAATGCTTTTCAACATAAAAATGGTAGCATACGCTATAACTTTTGGAAACCAAACGGCATATTTTGTTATTAGTTAACAAAAAGTTAAAACGTGCTACACAGAGGAGCACGTGATCAGTATGCGGGAGTTTCTTATTGACAACTTATTTGTTAAATTTGGAGGTAGACTTTTTCAACAAATTGTCGGCACTCCAATGGGAACGAACTGTGCGCCTCTCCTTGCCGACCTCTTCCTTTTTTCATAAGAGTCAGAGTTCCTTCAGACACTTGTCAAAACAAGAAGATCAAAGAGGCCAGATCATTTAATTTCACATTCAGATATATTGTTGATGTTCTTTCGGTTAACAATCCAAACTTATCTGATATTATCTCCTCTATAACTTGACATTTAGAAAACAACTTACACGGCTTCTTCTGCCTAATTTTTAGACTTATACCTCGAACTTGACATAAGCGGTTATGTCAGTACTAGAAACTATGACAAACGAGACGATTCTAATTTTTAAATTATCAATTTCCCCCACCTTAGTAGCAATATACCAACTTCACCTGCATATGGGATATACATTTCCAAACTCATTCGGTATTAAAAAGCTTGCATTTGCTACTCAGACTTTGCAAAGCGTCACCATTATCAGAGCAACAATTGGATGAACCAGGGGTAGTTCAAAGAACGTCTCGTCCTTTCTCTATAAAGTTCATCGGAAGATACCATGACCTTGTTGATAGATATTCCGTATCAACTTCACTAATAATACACGATGGTCTTGAAGTATAGATTCTAGGTACTGACGTTGTTTATCATATTTATAACGTGATATAGTATTCTTTTATTTGTCTTTGTAAATTATTACTTTAACTGTTTAGACTATTCTTGGCAATATTCATTTGACGTGGCTCGGTATTTATACATCCCGTCATTGTGTTATTGTACATTGATTTCATGCAATTCAATTTTAATCCTTAAAGTTTTATAAATAAGAGTTTAATGTCTTGCAATGCAAATTATTGCGAATGGGTTTTGTCTGCAAATACATTAATCAAAAACTTTCCGGCCATTAGGAAGATAAATCGTAATTAAAAGTACAAAACGCATGATATTTTTGACGCATCTTGCAAAGATGCTTTACAATTATAGAATAATGCTACATATGTATTTTCATTTTAAGATTATATTTTAAAAAAGTTCGTCAAAACAAAATAAAAACCAAGATAGATAAGTAAACAACCCCTCCCTCCGTTTTTGTCGTATTGCACGATATTCTCACACAAAAAAAAAACATAAATCGGTTTACGTTTAACCTGCATATGAAATTCGAATTTGAAAAAAAATATTGTCTCTCAGTTTTAGATAGTTTGTATATAAAATGTCCTCTTTTTATTAATTCGTTAGTCTTGATGTACTAATACGGCGAATACCTATATATATGTTCTCTTTAGAAATTAATTCCCCGCAATTTTTCCATTCCTAATTTAAAACCAATGTCTAAAATCTGAAACAATACTTGTATCTCTAATCATGGAAGTATTGCATTTTGTATATTATACAATATAATACTTACATACTCTAATTAATATCACATCCGGTTACTGGGGTCTTGAATTCTGTTTGACAGTTTCAGACATACTAATTTAGAATGTTGGAAAACAAGTCATGGAAAAAACATAATCACGGAAGATATGTCATGGATAAAAAGTCACTGGAAATACAGTCACAATAATTATTTTAAAGTATATTAGATCTGCATTTTAATATTTTATTAACATTGAAATGCGGCTTTTCCTCAAGAATACTGCTAAAGCGCAACATCTTTGAATATTTGTTTTATTTGGGATGGGTAACAAAAGGCATTTTACAAATTATTTTTTCATATATACAATGTATATAATTACAGTTAAACAAAAAGAATGGCCAATGTATTAGCATTAATTTCAAGCCAGGGCCATTTCATAGAAGTTTTCGATCATTTCATACTTAAATACACAATCACAGCACCATGTAACTGTATTTTGCTCGTTTGAATTGTTTAACATTTGTCATTTCGGGACCTTTTATAGCTGACAATGCTTTATGGGTTTTAATCATTGTTAAATGACGTACGGTGACCTATAGTTGTTAATTTCTGTGTCATTTGGTCTCTTGTGGAGAATTGTCGCATTGGAAACCATACCACGTCGTCTTATTTGTACATCACTCATTTTTAATTTATATACAAAATGATCAATCATATTTTTTTTGTGTATAAAAGAACCAGAACATAGATATAAAAGAATAGAAAGATGAATACATATTTCACTGAGATCACCCTTGCAATAAAAACTGTTAAGTATCTTGTACTTCGCAATTTTAATGTGTTATGCCCACGCCATAGGCAACTGGACCATTAAGTGTTACACTTTACCGCCCTTCCGTCCTTCCCATTTCCGTTTCCGAACTCTAACTTCAGTTTGCCTCATTCAAAGTTGATCAAACTCATAGACAATGCCAAGAACTAAAACTCGCTATTTTACAAGAAAATCAACGGCTGTGTCTCATTTTTTACTTTTTGAATACACATAAAGCGTTTATATATTTTAACCGGATCAATGACCACACCTGGGCACGTTATTGATAAGTTTATTCCCAAAACACCTGACTATTAATAGATGGACTGATCTATGATAGGCACACTGGTTAAAACCCGCCCATTTTGATTCTGATAAATTTTGTTTCAGGGCAGGTTTCAATTTTTCGTGAAACCGAGAAAACCCGGTTTTGGTTTCTTGTAAAATAACGTGTTGGTTTTCAAACTAGTTCTAGATTGTTTGTAATCAAACACGCCTCAAGTCAAAAACATATTTGGATATTGCTTTAGAAGAAAGAAAACACAAACCTAAAAAAATAGTAAAAAGGTTCATACATGACAGTTGTTTGTTTGACAGTCATTACAATATATACTCTACGTATTTGTAAATAGTATAAATACAAAAATAATGTACTGTGAAATGACTATTCAGTTTTTTATAGGAATATTTATTTTAAACGCATATCATTTTCTGACAGTAAGGACGGATCAAATTGCCATTTAGGTAAAGAAAAATATTGATTTGAAGTATCTTCACGATCCTATTCATGAATGAATAGCATCCATATGGCCAAGGATTGACTATACAAATTCTTGAAATTACTAAACTGTTTTGATATTCAGTTATATAATATATTAAATAAGATATTGGAATAATAAATCTCTACATGTATATTCTGTTTGTTCTTATATTTGGTCTGTTTTTTTGTTGTTGCAGGCCGCATAAGGTGACCGATATTAACTCTGGTGACCGTTGTCTCATTGGCAATCATACCATATCTTCTTATATTTTTATATCATGCAAGTAAAAGAATGTTTCAATCAATTAATTGAAAGAATCTATGTCTCAATATTAAAGTTTCATATGTAACCTAAATGTAGACACCCCCGTCCCCCTAAAAAAAAGGTATTACAGGCTGCTTATTGTTTTCTTTATAAAAATACTGACCGTATTGTATTATATATACAGTTTTAATCTTTTGTTTTTGTCTATAGACGATAAAAATTAACTGCAACACAAGTAATAAGCTAATATTCGATACAAAACTTTCTCATACGAAAAGTTTCATGAAAACTTATTGTACGAAAGTATAGGATCATGATATTAAGGCATTTGATTTTATGTTTTTGTTCTAACAGACTGTTTAAAGTTATGACGTAAAAGTAAAAATTAATCACATATGCATAGAATACTGTTTTATTTTGTATAACTCAACAATAGTTTGCTTTTGAATGAACTTTGTTTTTTTCTGGTTTTCGTTCATTATTACTACAACCAGGCCGTTAATTTTCTCGTTTAAATTGTTTTATATTTGTCATTTTGTGGCCTTTTATAATATTAGATTTTTATTACAACAAACTTATAATAGGTAATGTTTTTACTGGTTGTAGAATTGGAAATTACTTTCTTCTTATTTTTAAAACGAAAATTGACGAATGGACTGCCAAATTCTCCAGACTGCATGTAAACATTGTCCAAACAATACATTTCAAAGTTGATACGAAAAGCATGAACCTAGAAATCTGAACTTGAATGACCGCAAGGGAATCTATTTGACTGATATTAAAATAGTTTAAAATGGATTTAATCAAAATTAAGATAAAAAAAAAACGTTTTTAATTTTGCTAATCTTATTAAATATTCCAGTTATCTTTTTTTTAAATAGGGTTAATACCTTTTCGGCCGATCAATCTAAATTATGATTACTAGTGTGTGTTATGGTAAATTTTTGTGTTCATGTCTTTCGTGTTTGCTAATGTGCTTTGTCTATAGGCCTTTTTGTTTATTTTTGTCGACATATTTGTTTGTTTTTATTGTGATTAAGATTATAACACAATGTTGACTGCTGTACCCCTATTTTTGACATTTTTACCTATTATGTCTCTGTTTTGTTCACACATCGCTGTCGATATAATGGAATTGTATGCGACTATCATACAAATGAGAGGTTTATATCTATAAAACCCGGTTTAATCCACCATTTTCTACATAAGAAAATGCTTGTACCAAGTCAGGAATATGACAGTTGTTATCCATTCGTTTTGATATGTTTGAGCTTTTGATTTTGCCATTTGCTTAGGAACCTTACGTTTAGAATTTTCCTCAGAGTTCGGTGTTTTTGGTTTTTTACTTTTTACTTTTAATTTCAAAAAGAAAACCAACTACATGCAAAAGTCTGATACAGAAGTAATTGTTTGTTTTCTAAAGAATTTTAGTGCCCAAATGCAACCGTCTTTTTTTCTTTACTCCATTGGCATCGGTCCAGGGTGCGCTACATCAAGTTATCATGGGTAATTCAATGCATGTGCCCTTATAAAGACTAAATTTAGTTTACTGCCTGCCTGAGCACGATTTAGACAACAGCTTGATTTTTTTTGTGTTTTTTTTTTCTCTTTTAAATAACTGTTCAGTGTGGTTTTTTGGAAGAATAATCTTTGAATAATAGTTATAACTAATATCCTTGTAAAATATGTGATTCTTAGTGTATCCGGCACAAATGCAAACCTAAAATGCGCTAAAAATTAGTAATCATCTCTTACAGAGTTTATTGAAAAAGACCAAAAAGCGCTAAAATGTTCTGAAATGTTTAGCGCTTTTTGAAAGTAACACAACATTGTTTCGTAAGTGCTTGCTTAGAATAAAGTTGAAAACACTATTGTTTAGATAAGGGAACATGTATATGTTAATGAAAAAATGAAAAAAAGACAGACTAAGGTATGGATTCCTTTTATTTATGCTTAAAATCCTGAATTTGGCAATACAAATATATCATCTCAAGACATAAATTCTAAAAGAAAACACAAGATGGATGGTGATCACTTGTTTTCCATCACATTTTAAGTATTAAACTTTACTTCTAAATATCAATAATTTTCTATGGGGGCCAGTGGTACTGTGGTACGCTGAAACAACCACTAGCGGGAATATCACGTGCTAGAAACTCACCTCTGGAGGTGAACAAATTATTTCCTATATTAAGGGGTTCAGAACACCTAAGAAAATATAACGCTTACTAATAGTCTGTTTCATTGCTGCGTTTTAAAATCACTTGCAATATGCAAGCTTTTAAAAGATCCTGATCAGAATGTTTACATTGTTGCTAAGAGCAGATGTACACATATTGTCATTTGTTAAACCTTCCATTCATTTAAAGTAACACATTTCCAATAAATAAATCTTCAAAGAGACCAAACAGGTAAATTTCAAAATAAAATAAATTTAAAAAAGAAAAGCAGGAGGTCAGATTTTTGCAAATGGAAAAATGAAGGGAAACACCTGAGCCAGACGATTAACCATCGTTAATGACCACTACAACAGTTAAACTATATTCATAACCACAATTGCCATAGCAGCAGAGACTGAGGTGACTTATCCTCTTTATGGGAAATCATAGTCCTAGTATGTGGGGGGAAGAATAGTTAAACACGATCTGCTTGCATAAGGCATGTTGTATTGGCAAGTCCCCTCTCCACCTATCCAATCGATAGCGGAAACGTTGTTTGGGCTTACCGTCGTTTTAATTATCTCCCATACTCATAGAAAGGAAAATGGGCTCACGAAAGAGAAATGACTTCGTGCTGTCTATAATGAATCCAACAAGTATGCCTATGTTGTCTTTAAACTTCTCACGAAATTATCAGAATGACTACAATCGGAAATCTGAGTATCCTATAGTAATACAATGTAAAGGTTAGTTTTTAAATGAAATACACAAGCGTAAAAATAGTAGGTTACGAATAAAAAATATATATGACATGTGAATTTGTGTGTTGAAAATCGCTGGCATGTTCGTGTTTTATGAAATTTAAAAACTTTGGACATGATTCATATTCATACAAAAAGTAAGAATATACCAATCGTATGATCGAGCACTATTGCATCATTTACAACTCAAGGAACAAAGACAACAACAAAAAAAACACCATCAGATTCAGTCCACAAAACATTACACAGACACTAAATATTGAGCACTCTTAACATGTATCTCAAAAAGAAAAAAAAAAATGTCATTCAACTCTCCGTATTCAACTTTATCCTGACAGGAGTAAAAAAGAAACAGGTGTCTTCTATTCCGCAATTTTTGGGGAAAGTAAAATATAAATTTAGAACGATGGTTGAATTTGAAAATACACATGTATGATAAAAATAGAACATATTATTTCTGCTTTCAGCTGCGGTCACACCTTAACGGGTAGCTCGAACGGACGCTGAACGGATGAAAAAACGTTTTCCGTTGACAAAATTTTTATCCGTTGGGAGTCCGTTGGTGTACTGACCATATAAAACGGACACGTAACGAATGGCTAACGGACACACACAGGATACGTTACGTACGAGAAACTGAAACGTACCGGACAGAACGGATGTCGAACGTACATTTAACGGACGAGTACCGCATAAAACGAACACCTAATGGAAGCGTACCGGATAAGACGGATGAAAAAGATAAGCGGAAAATTTAAGGCGGCAATATTAATACATTTAAATCACATTGACCTTAAAAATAATTAAAAAGTTTCCGTGTAACTGGTTTTATTTTATAGTCTAGAAGGTTTATATGTGCAGATTTAAGTTCAGTTTGGCTTAATGAGAGCTACTTAATAGTGAAGACGTGCTCTTACTCCACAATCAATCATGAATAATAAGCATTCACGACATTCAAAAAAATCTGACATACCAAAAATTGGCATTTCTAACGCGAAATTTTTAATTGGCATTTATTCGTTTTACATTTGGTACGTATCCGTTTTATCCGTTATCCTTCTGTTCATGTCCGTTTCACATCCGTATATCATACGTTAAATTGTGAATTGTAAAAAGTGAATTGGTCTACCGGACCTCCAGCGGATGTATAACGGACAAGTAACGGATTCAAAACGAAAACAAAACGGACGAGTACCGTTATAAACGGACGACTACCGGACGTTAAAAGGACACTTCATCTGTTGGTCGTCCGTTCAAAGTTTTGAACATGCGCAAAATGTTCAACCGTACAGAACGGACGTCGACGGATAAAACGGAAGCTGAACGGACACGAAACGGATATGGACGTACGTCTAACGGATATGAACGGATTAAAAAAGTTATCCGTTCGGCATCCGTTCGCTCTATCCTGTAAGGTGTGAACGAGGCTTTATCAAATTCTAATTTCGAAGGGGGAGTGAAATTTGTTTTCTAATGATATTTCTGTAGTAGAGAATTGATAAGAAGTAGTGGATTCGTAAACGTTAATCAATGAGCGACTTTAGTCGCGAGTTGATTTTCGTTTTCGAATCCACTACTTCTTATCAATTCTCTAGCTTAACCCATTTCTAATAAAACGACTATCTGTGTCATGATCTGACAATGAATCAACTGAATTTCATAAAAACAATTTCGTATTTTGTCTTTTTTATTGTCTAATAGCTGGAACTGACTAGATCCACACGGTTCACATTTAGATTTAACTTATGATTATTTCATTCATGACAAATAATTGATATTGATTAGATTTTAGTATTTATAATTCATTCAAATAGACATATAACTAATATATGGATTTTTTTAAATCTTTTTTGGAATTTTTTTTTTAATTACCAACATTTAGAAACCTTTAATATTTACATATATAGTATTTAGCAACCTAATGATCAAACCAATGGCCCGTTTAATTGAATTTACAACACACATTCAAAATTACTATACACATTTTAAAACTAAATGAATTAATTCACAATAACACCACTTTACTCGATACCAGTTGTTGATAAAATAGATACTATGATTGGTCATAATTGAAATATTATATATACATTTTGTTGAAACTAGTTCCCTTTCATTTTGTTTTGATTTTTTTTAACTTTATTGCATTTGTCATCCATCTCCAATCAGTTAATGAACTAGTATTATTTGTGGTACGCATCCTAAAACCCAAGCAGAATTGCTTTTGCTTCAAATGTACAATATATAATTATGTCAATTTTGCAATGTGTAATTTAAGCTATTCATAGCCGTTATCGTCTAGTCGTTGGCACCGACATAAAAAAAAAATGTGATATTAACAGTGCCAAGTTCAAGCCTAGCATCCGGAATGTTTTTTTTTTTGTAATGTTTTTCTCTACCAAAATATTTTTCTTATCTTAGAGGTATCTATATTTCATTTTTACTCTAAAGTTGACGATTTTGTTTCTGGTTTCACCGTCAAAGAAGTAGTTTTACAGTCGTAGTTAATCACACTTTATTCACATAAGACTCAGTTAAATGCTGATGTATATTTGGACTATTTATAATCAAACAAAGATTTACTAAGTGATCATAGTATGATATCATTATAATCATAAAACCAAAAGATGATGAAAAGGGAAAGGCCTTGTACCTTAAAAGTAATAAGTGTAATGTGTACATGGATGTTTATTTTATCAAGGAATTGTACTAGTAAGTAATATCTACAATTCCTTGATTTTATAGTGTTTATATATTTCATTAAATTCAGTTTATTGACATGCATTGACAGATATACGCTATAAGAGTGAAATTTAAATAACAATTTATATCAGCACTCGTGGTCTAGTGGTATCATGTATAGACTACATAAAGATAAAAAAAAAATGCATAGACTACAGACTTAACTGTCGAAAATACGCGCGAGATTGAACCTATATTATTCATTCGTTTTTGAGAGGATAAAATATCGTAAGTTAAAAGTTATGATATAAGTTATATTAAGTTAACATGGTGGTCAGTAGATTTTTGAAAAATAATCCACCGTTGGAACAATAGACTGACGTCAGAGAAATGGGTTTAAGAAGAGGTGAATACAATTTTGAAGTTAAGTTTTTCTTCTCAAGTGTCTCAATTCAAGATTATGTCCGAATAGAGTATAAGGGGGCCAAAAATATAATGTGACACTTGTAACTGTAATTCTATATTTGGTGAATCAGAGGTGAAATGAGTTAAGACTCTTAAACGTGATAGAATGTTAAAGACTGATTTGTTATAATCTAACTTGAAACCATTTGTATCCAATGTTCATAACCTATGCATAAATACTTTCAAATTCTATGTTTAACGAACTTGATTATACATGAGAATCTCGCATGGTTTGCTCTATTCTATCACTTAAGTTCAAATTTTCAGGAGCTGTGTATGTTTGCACCAATGGATTCGTCGTTCATTTTCTTAATCGTATATAATTTTATTATAAATCTGTGGACCAACAAAATAGAAAATATTGATAATGTAAAAAAATCTGCAGATTTTTAGGATTTTCCCTATGTATCGTTTGTATTTTTGGCGTTTCATGCTGTTTATTTCAACAGCTCTCATCTCAAAAACAAAAAAGGTTAACCCCTTCTTGATAACAGATAATACATGTATTTTGTATGCATGGAATTTGTTGATATGTCATAATGTGTTTATACTGTTATTGTCGATATGAATAGCTCATTGGAGCTTGTATAATATATGTATAATATGTATTTGTTTACTAAATATCGACTCTGAATAAAAATTTGAATTGAATTCAATTGAATTGAATTAACAAATCAAATATATTAAGCCTAGGTCAAAAGTCGTGTTCCGCTGAAGTGTTTCTTGCTTAAAATGCATTTATCGTCCTCGACGTCAAAGTTCAAGGTCACATGAAGGTCATACTTGAGAGGGGCACACCACCACTTGATATATTCACATGGCAAAGATGTTAGGCCTAGGTCAAAAGACAAACAAGTTATGGCCCATATGTACTATGAGAATGGATCTTGCTCTCAAATTTGAAGGTCATCATGAAGGTCATCATGAAACAAGACACTTAACCTGATGATGATACATCCACATGCCAAATATCTAAGGCTTAGATCAAAAGACAAACAAGTTATGGCCCATATGTACTATGAGAATGGATCTTGCTCTTATTTATCGAGGATGGGGATATATTTTAATATTAAATAGAACACAATCTGGCGGTTAAATCATGAATAGTTATAAATTTTTGCAAGAACAACAGACTGATATAGTACTACAAATGGTTAGTTTTTCAAATAAATAAACGACACTTTTTTTTTTAAATAAACATACTTATCTTAGACCCCCCTTTTTATTTCAGACTAAAATTTAAATTAAAAAACAAAAAAACTTAAGTAAAAAAGTAAAAAACAAGTAAAGGGCATCGATCAACTAAAAATTTACTGAGTCACCAAATAACTATGCTAATGTCAATTTAGGCTAAATTTTCAAAAAAAAAAATAACATATATACCCATATACCCATATTTCTAGAACTTCCAAGCTCGACCGAAATTAGCATGTGACCAATGCTATATTTGGGTGGCCATATCTTTTTACTAACGGTTCAAATTAAAATTTGTTTACAAGATATTCATCTAGGCCTAATATTTCAATGATATAAAAACAAGAAAAATTAAACGACAAGTTTTTTGGGGGGTAGAGTGTTGGTACCCCCTTATATGTAACTTAAATGTTGTGTTTTATGTACTGTTGTTTTTCTTTTGTGTTTTTTTTTTATGCCATGGCGTTGTCAGTTTATTTTAGACTAATGCATTTGTATGTCTCGTTGGTATCTTCCGCCTCTCTTTTTTAACTTAACTTTTATTGTCAAAAAGAAAAAGAAAAAATTAAATGCAAAAGTCTGATACAGAAGTGTTTATGTTTGTTTTTACAAGAATTTGTGTGGCCTATTGCACTCCTCCCTTTTTCCTCTTTGCTCCATTGGCCTCTGTCCAGGGTGCGCCACGTCAATTCATCATTGATAACTCAATGAATATTACTCTGTGAAAACCAAATTTAATTTAGACAGCATCTTGTGTCAGGGGTTTGATTTGGACAAAAAAGCTTCTGAAATCGGTTTTTTGAATTTTATTGGCATCGATATTTCAAGGTATATAGCACATATTCCCTCTTTCTATTCCAATATGGCAACTTATTTGTCTCTAACAGAATTGGGGCATTGTTTGTCTACCAAAACTATATCCTATTAGTGCAACAATATGTCTCTACACGACTGTTCCAACATGGATTTCGTATTTTTTCCCCTTCTCCCCACAAGTCATTTTGTCCTAAACATTGATTATCGAAATATTGTTTTGCCATTAAAAGTTGATTATTTTTGGAAATTTTGATACATTTTTTAATTATATGGTTTGTGATCACTATATTTTAGTAATGTTCTTTTCAATTGCTGCCATTAGATCATCCTTCGACCCATGTAAACCCTCGGCTTGTGGGAGTCCCGGAATTATACCAGTTCTATAATAGGAAGAAATGTGTTTTTAAAGGAAATGGCATGACATTTTCCAATGTTTAACACGTATAAAAGTCATGTCGTGTTTGAGAGGTTTAGCTAGCTTTAAAACAAGGTTTAATCCTACATTTTCTAAATAATAAAAAAAAAAGGAAATGCCTCTCCCAAGTCAGAAATATAACATTTGTTTTAAAGGAAATTGCATATGTTTGAGCTTTTGATTTTTCCAATTTGTTATGAGACTTTCCGTTTTTTATTAATTTTTCCTTGGAGTTCTGTATTTTAGTTGTTTTACTCTATGCTATTTAGTATTAATTTAGCAATGCACAACATATCGGAGAAGCAGATAATTGAATTTTGTGTAGAAATATAAATAAAAATCGTCACACAGAAAGAGTTGCCATACACTTCAGAATTAAGCTAATTTATATTTTTTTTTATGATTCGTCACATGAGACATTCCGAAAATTGAAAATGTGAGGTATAAAAAACACGTAAATATGGCAACGAAGATACGTCATTTGATCCCTAGTGAATAATTTTATCATTTGCAAGCATACCAAATCTTTATAATGATTACATAATTGTTATTGATCAAGTATGAAATCTTGTTTAACATTTGTCATGACAAGATTGACAGCTCACAAAGGATATGGCAAAACATTTCCAAATATTTTATACCTATTAAAGTAAACGTGTGTTTGCCATTGATTTTTTTTAGCAATGCACATCATACCAAAATAGTATATGAAATGAATTGTGTGTAGATCCATTAAAAATGACGTCACAGAGGTAGAATTGCTATTACAAATTAAATCAGGATTAATTATTGAATCTTTTCCTTGTCTGTTTTCATTATCATTGCAATAATATCGTTCAAGGAATTAAACTTCTGAACATATGTACTTAATTTAATGAATACTATTTTAATATCAATATTTCTTTTATGATTTCAGGGCTCACAGTGTACATGAGTAAGTAATGATAAAATTATAATATTCTTTGGCAGTCTTTGACTATACTTCTACAGCTCAATTTAATTTTTGGGCCTCTTTATAGCTTGCTGTTCGGTGTGAGCCAATGCTCCGTATTGAAGACCTATATTGGTGTACTTTTATTTTATACATTTTGACTTGGATGGAAAGTTGTCTCATTGGCACTTATACCACATCTTCTAATATCTAACTACTCGTTTCTGAACAATTGAATCTAAATCAGTACAATATTTGAATAATGAAATATTATATATTCCCAAACATAGTAACGTTGTTACACTTAGTTTATAATAGCTATTTCAGAATGTATCTATAGTTATATCTTTGAAATCTCCAATCCATGAGAAAATTGTAAATATGATTTGTTATAATATTGTTTTATTCAAATACATAATTTATATTCAATAATGTTGGATTAACAAATAGTTATCACGGATGTAGTTACAACAACAGTGCTGATGATATTTCTTGTCGAGTAACATTAACCATATAATTTCAGTGTTATGCACTCACCTATCATAGGGATAAATCATATATTATTCGAAAGCAATATCATATGTCTCTTTTTTTTTGTCCGGTCGTCAAATATTCGTAAGGTGCATTTTCTGTCAAATCACAACCATAGGCCAAGACAATTTCTTACTTAACAAGATGTCAACATTTTTTCATATTCCGTCTTTTAAATAATAAAATTATGTAGGGAAATATAAACAACTTTTATAACAGATACTATTAGTCAATTGTCAAACGCATTTTAAAATGTGACGTATATTTAATAATTAGCGTCTTTTTAGTGAAATTCCGGTGAACAGGATAAAAAAGAATGAAAATTCAAAATATTTCTCTGTGATTCAATTGTTAATTACCATAAAACCATATAACTTATTTAATTAAATGCTACGGAAGTTTTTGATATCATAATATTACTGTTTCTTACTAATTACACAGCCAATCATAACAACTCATTTAGTTGCTTGAAATACCGCCACCTGCAAAAATATAGCTTTTAAGCTGTTCTACGGTAAATAATATTTAAATGTAGTCAATTTTAGGTGAATAAATACATTTTAAGAATTCAAACATGTTTGAAATGCATTTAGGAATGAATGCTTTAAAAAGGAATTTAGGGAGCTATACTCTGATATTTCAATATGTAATTTAATTGGCAGCCTGGTAAAAACTCTTGTGTCTTTTTTTTTGTTACTTTGTTTGTAATTTCATGATTATCATCAGAAGAAATAAAAGACTTTATATATAAATATTAAGTTAGGCCCAAAATACTAAATACATATACAGATAATTACATAGTTTGAAAGGTAATTAATAAAGGATGAATTTCAAATATTTCTCTTATACAAATAAGAAATTTTGTTTTCTTCATTGCTTCAGCTGCATCGTGAAATGGCGAAAACAAGTAAACAATGTTAAGTTCTATACATTGAAAATGTTCTTTGTGCTTGTCTGAAGTAGTAAACCATATCAAACTACGTAATTTACTAGTAATAATTAATTGACAACTTATTTGCATCTCAATTCTTAACAAGGATGGCAGTTGTATCAACATTTTGAAATGTATGGGGTGATCTAGTATGACAATATTTCAAACTTCGCAAATGCACGATCTTGGCTTTTAGTATTTAAGTTTGCATGTATAGTATTTTATATCTACATGAGGAGATAGAGAATGCAACTCTAATACTTTCCAATTTTTAAAATTGAATGAAAATGAATATTGCAGTGTATAGGAAACATGTTAATCGCACACAAGTTCAAAAACAAACCATTACGCTATTATCTCTGGTACTAATTTTCTGAACATTTACCATGCAAACATCATCGTATTGCCATTACAAGTTCAGTTTTGTTGACATTTTGAGTCATTTGTGAAAGATATGGTTTGTGATAACTATATATTTACATGTCTTGTATTTCGGTCATTAAATCATCCTCCGAACAATGCGCAGACTCAATTTGTGATTTGGACTCATGTGGGAAGTCCGCGATGGTTTCATGTCCGTCATAGAAAAGTTTTTTTTGAATTGTATGATAATGTGCTAGCATGAGGTAATGCGATTATAAAAGAAAGGCAAAAAAAGTCAAGGGGAAATTCAAACCCATTAGTCGAAAATAAACTGGCAATGTATTTACTAGTAATTGATAAGCTTAACGTCGGCTTAACAGTACGTGAAAGGAGCTGTGTCAGTTTCCAAGTCGTACATAGTCCGGCATGTAGGAGTTTCGGGATTATACAAGGGCCGTCATGATGTTACGCGCGGTTTGCGTTTTATAAATAACACTTTCGATGTACATTATGCAAATTGAAAATGAGAATATTCAAACTTGATATAAGTTTTGACACATTTGACATAAATGTGTAATTGATAAAGTTCAGAGTATGTGCATCTTTATTTCTAACACGGCTAACACATTTACATGCCTTATGAAATGTAGGTGTTGATTCTGGTGAGTTGTTATTCTGCAACGTAGCTAATGACAGATTTTTGGGTTTTTGTATAAAGGTTTGCATTTGTAGAGTATTTCGGCAAACGAGGTAATGAAGGATGCAACTTTAATACATTCACAAATTTTTCAAAAAAGTTATCATAACAAAAATATTAGAATGTTTTGAAAACAAATAAATAGTTCAAGGAATTTAAAAAATCAATCATTATCATCCTATTACTGGTATTAATGTCCTACACGTTTTCATTATCAAAACATCATCGTTTTGACAATTTGAGACATTTGTTAATCTTTTGGTTTGTCGGTCATTATATGATCCTTCGAACAAAGTGAAAACTCGGCTTGCGCCTTGGACTCATGTGGAAGTTTCGGGTTGATATCGGGTCCATAATAGAAACGAAAGTCAAAATATGACAAAAGGGACATTCAAACTCATAAGTTGAAAATAAACTGAGAATGAAAATATTTAAGAGTAATCCATAAGCTTAACATATCTTAACAGTATGTGAAGAAACTGTTCTAGTTTCGCCAGTCACATATTTTCCGGCATGTCATGATGTTACGTGTGGCCTAAACAATATCGAAAAGTCTGTTTCACAAAAAGTGTTCACCAAATTCAACAACCTAAAAACGATGTGTTTAATTCACAAATTGTAAAAAACGGAAAACTCATAAATACTAATTTAAATAGTCGACGATTTAGTATAGCAACTGACTTTACATGTAAAAAAGATGTATATACTATTTCCTAACAGGTAGAGGTTATGATATCATTGATAAAATGAAAAAAAAAATGGATCTGTAAACACTTGATCCTCGGCTGTTTGAGTCAGATATTATACAGGACTTTCTAAGAAAGAAGCTAGCATTACGATTGACTGTATGTGATACAGATGATATTTTATCTATAAATAATCTAAAGGGTTGGTATTATACTGAACGCAATTATAGATTGGCTATAACATTGTAGGATTGATTAAGCTTATCTTTTAATTTTTTTTAAACATCATTGGAGTAATTACGTTCAAGAAATCACACTTCTTTTCATGGTTTTTTGTATACACGTTACTCATTTAATGAAAAATGTTGTTATATAAAGGTAACGTTATGAATAATGTTATATTCTTTTTTATGATTTCAGGAGACAGATGAAGTAAGTAGTGATATAATGATATGATTCATTTGTTGTCATTAATTGTGGAGCTGTAACTAAATTCAAAATAGACCAATCGTGTTTTAAAAATTAAAATGCAATAAGTAAATTATTTGAATACGGAAAAAGTGATTGTTTTTACTTCAATCTAAGGCAATACTGGAATTTATCAAAGTTGATATGTTTATAATCGTTAATATTACAGAATATTATGCATTACAATTTTCTATAATATTGTAATAATGACATACATAATCATGATAATCATATAGAAAAACGGATCTTTTGTATCTATGAATCACTGAAATACAGATGTAGTTGAAGTAACATTGTTGATAATGCTTTCGTCAATACATTATTGCTATTAATCATAATATCGATCAACAACTTTTCGATTGATCATACATTACTTGAACATTTAATTGCTTATATAACACTTTCGATGTATATTGTTATTTCATTTAATTTGAGAATATTCAAACTTGATATAAGTTTTGACACATTTGCCGTTAATGTTTAATTGATGAAACTCAGAATATGTGCATCTTTATGTTCAACAAGGCTAAGCCATTCACATACCATATAACATGTAATTGTTGATCTGGTTAGTTGGTATTCTGCAACGTAGCGAATCATAGATTTTGTGTTTTGTAAAATAGATTTGCATGTATACAGTATTTCGAAAGACGAGGAACTGAAGGATGCTACTTTAATACTTTCACAAATTTTGCAACGAAGTTATCACAACAATAAATATAATAATGTTTAATCAACAAATAAATATCTCCAATATTTTAGTTAATCAACTATTAAGATATCACTCCTGGTATTAATGTCCTAAACATCTTTATTTTCAAAACATTATCGTATTGACATTAAAGCTTAACTTTTGTTTTAAACATTTTGACACATTTGTCACACATATGGTTTGTGATAAAATTGAGAATGGAAATGGGGAATGTGTCAAAGAGACAACAACCCGACCAAATAAAAAACAACAGCAGAGGGACACCAACAGGTCTTCAATGTAGCGAGAAATTCCCGCACACGGAGGCGTCCTTCAGCTGGCCCCTAAACAAATATATACTAGTCCAGTGATAATGAACGTCATACTAATTTCCAAATTGTACACAAGAAACTAAAATTAAAATAATACAAGACTAACAAAGGCCAGAGGCTCCTGACTTGGGACAGGCGCAAAATGCGGCGGGGTTTAACATGTTTGTGAGATCTCAACCCTCCCCCTATACCTCTAACCAATGTAGAAAAGTAAACGCATAACAATACGCACATTAAAATTCAGTTCAAGAGAAGTCCGAGTCTGATGTCAGAATATGTAACCCAAGAAAATAAACAAAATGACAATAATACATAAATAACAACAGACTAACTATATGTTCACATGTCCTTTTGTGTGTCGGTCATTAAATCGTAAAAAACTCGGCTTCTGCCTTGTACTCACGTCGGAGTTTCGGGATGATACCAGGTCCGTAATAGAAAAGTAATTTCTGAAGTCTATGGTAATGTGCTAGCATGAGTTAATGTAATTATAAAAGAAAGGCGAAAATACAAAAGGAATACTCAAACGCATAAGTTTAAAATAAACTGACAATGAGAATATTTACCAGTAATTTATCAGATCAACTTAACAGTATGTAAATGAAATTATGTTAGTTCTCGCATTCACATATAGTCAGGTATGTCATAAATATAAGAAGGCCTAAGCAATATCGACAAGACTTTTTCTCCGAATAGATAAAGACAGTGAGATCATTGATACAATAAAAAATATTGAATGGGCCTGTAAACATGTGTTCCTTGACCGCTTAAGTCAGATATTATACAGGAATTTCTAAGTCAGACTACAAAGAAGCTAGCATTACGATTGACTGTCTGTGATGTAGATTTTTTTTTCTCTATACATATTTCAAAGTTTTGTTGAACGCAAACATAGATTGAGTACAGTTGAGAGCAAACTAAACATTACACGTAAACAGGCGGACAAAGTTAACACGGTGTTCACTCACATGCCCTTCATATAAACACCACACTTACTCTGCGTAAACTAAAATAAATCAGTAGATATATAAAGTAAACAGGCGTTTATTTTAACGTTTACCCTCGCATTAAAGAGAAACAGGCATGTCTTTTATTATTATTAGAAGTAAACGCACGTATCCCTTTGGTAGTAGACGCGCGTTAACGCAGTTTGTCAAGGTATCATTGATACTACGCAAAATTAGTCCAGTTTCGACAAATTTATAGATTAACGAATACAATGCATGCTATAGCACGTATTTAATGAGTTGAAAATGCAAAATTGTACATAAGTAACAAAAATATATTTTTTCTGGAATCGCAAAATATCTTTATTTTTTTCCGTGAGTGGTTATGTAATTCAAAACGATTACATGGTCCAAAACAACATTTTCAGATTAAGATATTTCTTTCAGTCTGAACAGATAAGTTTGCAATAAATAATGTTGTCATTGAACAGTTGACCACTTATTTCTGATGCTATCTTATATATGACGTTTGCTTGTACTTACAGTTTTTCATCACATGTATTTAATTTTGGCATATTTTTACCAAAATTGTTGTGATGCGAGAGTCATTGATTTAACATTTTTAACATCAAAATTTGCAATTGAAGAAACATTTTTTTCTTGACATTCTTGGTCTGGCTTGATATTTCATTACTTGCTATACCTACGAATGGCTTGTTTGAAGACATTTTAGTTTAAAATTGCAAAATTCCTTGTCGGCATTAATATAGTGTGTCAATATTTTTCCATTTGTGACTAAAATTAATGTCGTTAACGATAAAAAGTGATAATATTTCTTCAATCTAATATTATTCATGCACTGGCTTGATAATTGAGTATTTCTTATACTCAAGGATGCCTTGTTTGACATGAAAGGGAACATGGGGAAGGAATTAAAGTTTAAAACTGAAAAAATTGTTGTCCGCATTAATGTAAGGTGCCAATATTGTTTCTTTTATTGGACGATTGAGTAACATCATTTAATTGTTGATCTTTTGGTTTCTCAGGATGGATAGTTGTACACAAATTGAAAGCTCCATACATCTATGGTTATTAAATATGTAAAACATATGTTGACTACAACATAAAGTTCCTATATTTCTTCTTGTATATATTATTCATGTACAGGCCTGATAATGGAGTATTTTTATACCTCCAGATAGATTGTTTGACAATAAATGGTAGGAGTGTAAGTCGAAAAAGCAAAATGTGTTGTCGGTATCAACAACAGGTGCCAATATTTTCTATTTTTTGAGAATATTATACGACGGCATTAAAATTATGTTTTTTTTTGTACCTATATGAATAGTTTTACATAAATTGAGAGGTATATGGTTACTAATGTTCATGTCTCTAAATGTAACAATGAAGTTTTGTAAGTATTTTTGTACTGGCCTGATAATGGGGTACTGTGTATACATCCGGAGAGATTATTTTACATTAACGGAAAGGCTTCTAAGTTGAAAATAGCTAAATTTGTTGTCGCGAAGAACAGAAGGTGCCAATATTTGTTCAATTTCCAAGAATATTGAACAAGGGCATTAAAATTCAGTTCTTTTGGCACTTAAGGATGAATAGTTTTACACAAAGTGAGAGTTCTATAAATCAACTGTTTCTAATATTTATGTCGATAAAAATGAAAAGTGACAATAGTTTTTTTTCCCTTATTAATATTCTTGAACTGGCCAGATAGTTGATTACTTTTTACAACTAAGAATAGATTGTAAGGCATAGAAGTGAAGGAATTTAAGATTGAAATAGCAATATTTGTTGTCGGCAACAACAAAAGATGACAATATTTTTTTCATTACGGTAGACTATTGTACAACGGAATTTAAAATTATGTTCTTTAAGCACACTTCTGGCCTGATAATTGAGTACTTTTTATTCTTCAGGATGGATTGTTTGGCTTAAAATGGAAGGCATTTGAATTAAAAGTTGCATAACTTGTTATCGGCATCAATTTAAGGTGCCAATAGTTTCCATTTTATTAGAATGTTATTTGGCAGCATTAAAATTGTGTTCTTTTGGTTCCTTAAGATGGATAGTTTTACAGAAATTAAGAGCTATTATTCTAAAGTTACTTAAACATATGTCTATAACAATCAAGAGTGCAAATATTTCTTTTTTTAAATAAAATTAATTAACTGGCCTGATATTTGTGTTTTCTCATTCCTCATGATAGATTGTTTGGTATCAAAGGGACGGAATTAATGAAAGTACAAAATTTGTTTTCAACATTAATGTAAGTTGCCAATATTTTCCCTTTTGTTAAAATATTATACAATGCATTATTATTCTGTTCTTTTGTTACCTGAGGATGAATATTTTTTATAAATTGAGAGCTCTATAGGCGTGATAGGTCTACGGTTACTAATATTTATGTCGATAGCAATAAAAAGTGACAATATTTTATTTTTACTTATTTTCTAGTATTAGCCTGATAATGGAGTTACTTTTTATTCCTCCGGATGGATTATTTGACATTTAATGGGAGGAATATAAGTTCAAAATAGTAAAATGTATTGTTGGTATCAATAAAAGGTGCCAATATTTTCGATTTTAATAGAATGTTATATAACGTCATTAAAATGCTGGTCATTTCATTAATGAGAATGAAAAGTTTTACACAAACTGAAATTTATTTTTTTTCTTTTGATACCTTAGCGGATGTAAAGTTTTACACAAATTGAGAGCTCTTTCAATCTATAGTAACTAATACTTATGTCGAAAACAATCAAAATTGCCAATATTTATTTTATCGTATAATAAAAACATGTACTGATCTAAAAATTCTCTTATCATACCTTAGGATGGATTTTTACATAAAGGAAAGTAACTCTTTCGAATGATTTTTGTTTGTTTATAAAAAGCAATTTGTGTTGTATGCGTTGATCAACAGATTTAATAAAATTGACAATATACATCGTATATAGAGGTCGATCAGCACATTCATTTTTAAATGACATAAACCCTTAACAAGGGTATTGTCTGAACAAAAAATATCATAGATTACATTATGTCATCTGTTTTATTTCAAGTCTCGAAGCCACTGCCTAATTCAATCTACCGTAATGATAATTAGTGGCAGCATATAAAACTTTCTTTCTTTTGACGTTTTGCAGAATAAAATATCAAATAGTTTCTAAAAACCCTTTTTTCAATGATACTATATTTATTTATCAATTGCAACATATGAATAAGCCATTAAACATAAAATGAAACTGTTAAAATGTTATTGAAATCAAGATTAACACACTCCACTATAATCAAATAGAACGTTCTAATAAAAAAAGTTATGGTTTGAAATTAAAACTTTGAAATTAAAAATCATTCTAACAAGAGAAAAAAGGGTATTTATAATTGTCACAAATAGTTAACGGGAAGATTAAAAGTGTTTTGTCTAAGTGCGCTTACAGGTAAAAATGTAAACTCTGTAGTAAATGCCCGTTGACTATTAACAAAACGGACAGATATCAAACGCGGGTTTACTCGAGTAGACATTAGAAATTTCAATTTTGAATTTAACAAATGAAATATGTGCACACGGTGTTAACGTGCGTTTGCTTTTCGTAATACTTGCCGTACACCTAACTTTAATTACGTTCAAGGAATCACACTTTTTTACATAACTACATGTTAACATGTAACTCATTTAATGAATAATATTATAACATAAAGAAAACGTTATACATAATGTTATATTCTTTTTTTATGATTTCAGGGAACAGAGAGAGTAAGTATAGATTAAATGATACGGTTATTTTGCTGTCATTGATTATGGATCTGTAGCTCAATTCAATATAGACCAATCTTGTCCAAAACAAATCCACAGAAATAAGTGATTTTTTTTAATACGAGGACAGTTAATGTTTTCCCACGTTCAATTCTTTTTATACCTTAAGATGGATTGTTTGACATATAAGGGAGGTAATCATTTCGACAATCTTTTTTTTATAAAAAAAAACAATTCATTATGTCGGCAGGGATGAATAGATTTAATAAAATTTTACATTTTACATGGTATATATAAATATCGATAAATTTGGTGTATTGTCTGAAAGCAAAATATTATAGATCATTTGATGTCGTCTGTTTTATTTCAAGTCTTGAAACATTGCCTTGCTAAATCTGCGGTAATGAATATTAACCCTATTGATAAATTCTGCTGTTGTCTGTTCTATGGTCGGGTTGTTGTCTCTTTGACACATTCCCCATTTCCATTCTCAATTTTATTAATTGTTGTAAACTTTAAAAAAATTTGCAGTATTTACTTATTCAAATAATTTCTGAACATATTTGTTAAGCGATTCTTTATTTATTTATCATTTGCATTCTATTAACAAGCGCGTTTACTCGAATTTCCATTTTAAGCGCGTTAACGCAATTGTAGTAAACGTGAAAATTGGAGTTGACAAATGAAATATGTACACGAGGCGCTAATATGCGTTTACTTTATGTTATACTAGGTATGCACCCAACTGTAGTCCTTACTGTCCTGATAATGGAGTTCTCTTTATACCTCCGGATTAATTGTTTGACAATTGAAGGAATATAACATAGGAAAATTTGTTGTTGAAATCAACAAAAAGTGCCAATATTTTTTCATTTTCTTCTTTTTATTAATAGTCCTGTACTGTCCCGATAATGCAGTACTTTTTATACCTCCGGATTGAATGTTTGACAATTTAAGGAATTAAAGTATAAAATAGCAAAATTTGTTGTCGGAATCAACAAAAGGTTCCAATATTGTCCATTTTGTTAGAACATTAACAGCCTCATTGTTCTGATCTCTTGGTACCTAAACATGCTAAAGCTGAAGAGTTTTACACTAATTCAGTATTGTATAAGTCTACGGTTACACAGTCATGGTCATTGTCATAATACACCACCTTTTCTGCATGATGTTTCTATTAATGACTTGATGTCATTCATACAAAAGCCGTTAGGTATTCATCACATTCGCACGAAACTTTATTCATTACCCCTTTCAAAACTTCATTCTCTGTTCAATTTATGTTTGGAATCCACTGTTACAAACCCTCATTCAAACCAATACAAACTTCAAGCTATAATTTCGGATATTGCAAGTCACAGACTTTTCAAGCCAGTTCACATTGGAAAAGATGAAAAAGAGAAAAGATCTTTTCTAAATCTTTCCTTTGCCAACAAAGGTCTCGATGGCGTCAACCTAGGCAATATCCTTCATCATAAATTAGTTCAATCGAAAATACCTCCTTATTTCAAAGACCAGTAGGTACCAATAATTTCTTATACCTATACCAAACCTATTGCAACTAAAAATTTTAATTACAAACGCGTTTTGCAGAATCTCGATATTGACGACTTCAAGTCTAAACCTCCTGATTGCACTTGTGCTAGTTCCCAATTCATATATAATCCTGCTGGCCACGTTATTATCGGTGACCTTAACATTGTTAATAACACTTCTCTACGAAATGTGTTATCGAAAGGTCCGAAATATCGTGAGCCTAAATCCATCAATTGGAAATACAACTTTAAAAATTTGATGGACTCAGTCAAGAATTATGCCAGGCAATGGGCTAAACATGAAAAGGAAGACGTAGACACTCTATCCGAATGGATTAAGGCAGTGAGGTCGTTAATACAAATCAGAATCAAGAAACTGAATGGGTTCATCAATGCCCATGCTACGTCAATCTTTAAAGACCCAAATGTTGCTAAACACTTATCCGACCTCCATGATAAATATGTTGTTGTCCCCGCAGACAAAGCCCCAAATAACATCGTTTTTGTCTGTAAAAGTCACTACATTAATTGCTTGATAAACGAATTAGGTATAGACAATTCACTTGGAAACTCAACATATACCCTCACGACACTTACCAAAGAGGAAATCCTGGATAATCATAGGTCTGTTCTTTGTTCCTTTGGTATTTCAACCAAAGATGAAGAACTGGATCTTCCATCACTGTATTGGATATCTAAACTACATAAGTGTCCTTACAAACAACGGTATATTGCTGGGTCTTCCAAGTGCTCCACGAAACCTCTTTCTAAATTATTAACATCTATTTTATCAGCAATCAAAGACGGGCTTCAAAGTTATTGTGAAACTGCCTAATTTAGAGGTAGCGTGAATCAGATGTGGATACTTAAAAATTCCAAAGATCTTTTAGAGTACATACAATCTAACTCTCTTTCATCTTGTAACAGTATTAAAACATTTGACTTTTCTACTCTTTACACAAGTATTCCACATTCCAAACTAAAAGACAAATTGAAAGATAAAATTGAGAAAGGAAATGGTGAATATGTCAAAGCGACAACCACCCGACCATAGAGCAAACAACAGCCGAAGGCAACCAATGGGTCTTCAATGTAGCGAGAATTCCCGCACCCGTAGGTGTCCTTCAGTTGGTATTACTTTGCTTCATAAAATAAGAATGGCCAACGTAGATACAAGTATCTTGTCTTAGGGAGGGATAAATCATACTTTGTAAAGAATCACTCTGATTCAAACAAAAAATTCTCTGAAACCGATATTATCAAGATGCTTGATTTCTTGATTGACAACATATTTTTAACGTTTGGAGGACGTGTTTTTCAACAGACTGTCGGCATCTCAATGGGAAGAAACTGTGCACCTCTACTTTCCGACTTGTTTCTTTTTTTATTATGAGGCTGACTTCATGCAGGAACTTCTTAGGAAGAAAGATAAGAAGTTAGCAATATCCTTTAACTCTACTTTCCGTTATATAGATGACGTTTTTTCACTAAACAATTCAAAATTTGGTGACTATGTGGAACGCATCTATCCCATCGAATTGGAGATAAAGGATACTACAGATACAGTTAAGTCGGCTTCATATCTTGACTTACATCTAGAAATTGACAATGAGGGTCGGTTGAAAACAAAACTTTACGACAAAAGAGATGATTTCAGCTTTCCAATTGTGAACTTTCCATTTCTAAGTAGCAACATTCCAGCAGCACCTGCATACAGGGTATATATCTCCCAATTGATACGATATTTCCGTGCTTGCATTTCCTATCATTATTTTCTTGATAGTGGGTTACTGCTCACAAGGAAGCTATTAAACCAAGAGTTCCAAATGGTGAAGTTGAAATCATCCCTTCGTAAATTTTACGGACGCCATCACGAGTTGGTTGACCGTTATGGAATAACCGTTTCACAAATGATATTGGATATGTTTCTTACGTCGTAACTACAATCCCCTTCCCTTTCATGAATGTGACCTACCGAATAAGACTATTTACCGGATTTGTAATCACATAAGCAACACGACGGGTGCCACATGTGGAGCAGGATCTGCTTACCCTTCCGGAGCACTAGAGATCACCCCTAGTTTTTGTTGGGTTCGTGTTGTTTATTCTTTAGTTTTCTATGTTGTGTCATGTGTACTATTGTTTTTCTGTTTGTCTTTTTCATTTTTAGCCATGGCGTTGTCAGTTTGTTTTAGATTTATGAGTTTGACTGTCCCTTTGGTATCTTTCGTCCCTCTTTTACTGATATTCACGTCGATATGAAACTGTAAAATTGCAAAATGTGTTGTCGGCATCCACAAAAGGTGCCAGTATTTTCCATTTTGTTAGAACATTATACAACGGCATCAACATTCTGGTTTTTTTGGTACATACGGAAAAATAGTTTTACACAAATCGGGAGCTCTACTGTTACTAATATTTATATCAAAAACAATAAAAAGTTACCATTTTTTTATGTTTTACTTAAATGCATGTACAGGCCTGAAAACTTAGTATTTTTTATACATCAAGATGGACTGTTAGACATAAAAATGAAAGAATATAAGTTTAAAACATCAGTAGTTGTTGTCAGCATTAATATAAGGTTCCATTATTTTCCCTGTTGCCTGATTATTATGTACCGGCATTAACATTTTTTTCTTTTGATACCTTAGCGGATGTATAGTTTAACACAAATTGAGAGCTCTTTCAATCTACAGTAACTAACACTGATGTCGATAACAATCAAAATTGCCAATATTTATTATATCGTATAATAAAAACATGTACTGGTCTAAAAATTCTCTTATCATACCTTAGGATGGATTTTTACATAAAGGAAAGAAATTCTTTCGAATGAATTTTTTGTTTTATAAAAAAGAGTTTCTGTGGTCTGGAATGATCAGCAGATTTAATAAAATTGACAATATGCATTGTATATATAGGTTTTAAATGACATAAACCATTAACCAGGATATTGTCTGAACACGAAATATCATAGATAACTTTATGTCGTCTGTTTTCTTTCAAGTCTGTAAGCCACTGCCTCATTCAATCTACCGTAATGATAATTGGTGGCAACATGTAAAACTTTCATTCTTTTTAAGTTTTGTAGAATTAATGATCAAATAGTTTTTAAAAACATTTTTTCAATTATACTATATTTACTTATAAATTGCAACATATGAATAAGCCATTGCAAATAATGACAATAATAATGCAATGTTATTGAAATTAAGATAAACACAATCCAATATAATCGGACAGAACGCACTATGAAAATAGTTATAGTTTATATTCAAACTTTGAAATAAAAAATCATTCTAACAAGGGGAAAAAAGTGTATTGATGATTTACAAATAGTTAATGGGAAAACTAAACGCACGTTTTCTAAGTGAACGTACATGTACAGGTAAAAATGTAAAATTTCGTGTGAACGCCCGTTAACTATTGACCTAACAGACACATAGCAAACGCGGGTTTACTCGAGTAGACATTTGAAGTTTCCATTTTAGAGTTAACAGTTGAAATATGTGCACGCGGCGTTAATATGCGTTTGCTTTTCGTAATGTTTGGTCTACACCTAACTGTGTATTACGTTCAAGGAATCACACTTTTGTTCATAGTTATATGTTAACATATAACTTATTTAATTATTAGTATTATAATAAAAGGAAATCGATATATATAATATTTTATTAACCAACTTACTACAATATGTATAGAAATGCCCATGCTTTATAAAAGATAAATTTCGACATCTGGTCATTATGAACGAAGAAATTGCTACAGCCAGTCATTACGAAATCTCAGTCATGCATTACGAAATCACACCCGTGCATTACGAAATCACAGTCATGCATTATGAACAGATGAAACGGGACATCGATTAAATCAAAATGTCGTTTATTTATTTAAATAAGTGTGACATTTTTTTAATTTTTGTTTAAACCTAATATCATGAAAACAAGTTTAAATGAAGTTCATTGTTTTGTAACGACTTGAAACGGAAATATTTCACAGCCTTTTTCGAGTACGACTTTCGATTATTATCACTGTTTCATTTCCGTTGTTCATTCCTCAGAATGCAGACTTAAGTCCTGCCATGGCTTTGTTTGAATTTGTTTGTTAGCTTTTTGGTCATGAATGTTTGTCTTTAATATTTAATTAAATGAATATTATGCATGAATATAGATAAGATCAGCACGTGTAGCCATAGACTGAGAGTTGTAGATTAGTAGTGTAAATATATAGATGCCGTTTATAGAATACAAAATTGGATCAGACACATAGTTATTAAAATTGAGAAAGGAAATGGTGAATATGTCAAAGCGACAACCACCCGACCATAGAGCAGAACACAGCCGAAGGCAACCAATGGGTCTCCAATGTAGCGAGAATTCCCACACCCGTAGGTGTCCTTCAGCTGGCCCCTAAAAATATGCATAATAGTACAGTGATAATGGACGTCATACTAAACTCCGAATTATACACAAGAAACTAAAATTTAAAATCATACAAGACTAACAAAGACCAAAGGCGACTTGGGACAGGCGCAAAATTGCGGCGGGGTTAAACATGTTTTTGAGATCTCAACCGCCTCCCCCTATACCTCTAGCCAATGTAGAAAAGTAAAATCATAACAATACGCACATTAAAATTCAGTTCAAGAGAAGTCCGAGTCCGATGTCGAAAGATGTAACAAAAGAAAATAAATAAAATGACAATAAAACATTAAAAAAAAAAAAACCAGACTACTAGCAGTTAACTGACATGCCAGCTCCAGACCTCAATTAAACTGATTGAAAGATTATGTGTTCATCATATAAATATCAGGCACAATCCTCCTGTTAGGGGTTGAGTATCATACTATCATAAAATATATGAGAAGAACATAACCCGTGTCATGCCAACAACTGTTTTTTAGAAATAAATGTGTTTAGTTCCGATGCAAAGACCCTATCAGTGAATTAATATTAAAGCCAAAATATGCAATCTTTAATAACCTGACAACAGCATCGTAACTATATCCCGTTTAATAAGTCTATTTAAAGGTTTTGTTAGTTTCTGAGGAGAATACTGACATTTTTGTGTTTTATAAAGAATATTTCCATAAAAAATTGGATGTGAAATACCTGAACGTATAAGATGTCTGCATGTTGAATTTTTTTAATTTTTTTTTAAACCTAATATCATAAAAACAAGTTCAAATGAAGTTCATTGTTTTGTAACGACTTGAAACGGAAATATTTCACAGCCTTTTTCGAGTACGACTTTCGATTATTATCACTGTTTCATTTCCGTTGTTCAATCCTCAGAATGCAGACTTAAGTCCTGCCATGGCTTTGTTTGAATTTGTTTGTTAGCTTTTTGGTCATGAATGTTTGTCTCTAATATTTAATTAACTGTGCATTTGTATTCAGATATCGCAGATCAAATTTATTCGTTCATTGTGTAATCATACGTTTTTTGATTAAGTTAAGTCTGCCAATTGATATTTTATCGTGTGTTTTTCTATGTTGTGATGTTATGCTATTGTTTCAGAAAAAGGGAGAAGGTTTGGATCCATTAAAACGTTTAATCCCGCTGCAAATGTTTGCACCTGTCCTAAGTCAGGAATCTGATGTCGTTTGTTTATGTAATATTCTCGTTTCTCGTTTTGTTTATATAGATTAGACCGTTGGTTTTCCCGTTTGAATGGTTTAACACTAGTAATTTTGGGGCCCTTTATAGCTTGTTGTTCGGTGTGAGCCAAGGCTCCGTGTTGAAAGCCGTAATTTAACCTATAATGGTTTACTTTTGAAATTGTTATTTGGATGGACAGTTGTCTCATTGGCACTCACACCACATCTTCCTATATCTATTAAGAATAGTTATCTGTCTGATTTATTCCTCCCAGCTACTTTTTATTTGCTAGATGAAATGAATTTTAATAGCATAAAATTAAGTACTTGGATGAGAAATCAGAAATTATATCTGACAGTCACAATGTTGACCAAAATTCCATGCGAAATTGAATGCGAAAAGGCTGACAAGTTGAAGTTCAGCTATGAAATTCCTGTATCTTCTTCACGGTAAGTTTCTTACTCTTTGTTTAATCGAAGAATTAAAACCATTCAATAAAAAGGTTATAAAACTCGCTTTTTCTGTATTGGTCCTGTTGTAGTACTAGTTTGTGGATAGCTGTATAATTTTGGATCCGAGACTCGAAGACTGTTCTTGAATGAAGTTGCCTTAGTCATGTTAGTTGGTTAATAAAAGTATCAATATATAGACTTTTTCATATTGGCCCTGTAACATACCCTTGATATTAATAATGGCCTCGGACAGTTGTAATGGCCCTCGGCGTTGCCTCAGGGCCATTACAACCATCCTTGGCCATTATTAATACCTCGGGCATGTTACAGGGCCAATATGAAAAAGTCCATACATTAATACTATAATATTCTTTTTTTATGATTTCAGTGCAAAGATATTGTAAGTAGTGATTAAATGATACGGTTATTTTGCTGTCATTGGTTTTTGATCTGTAACTGAATTCAATATAGACCAATCTTGTAAAATCCACAGAAAAAAATGAATTTGTTGAATACGAAAACAGTGCGTGTTTTTCCAACATTACGTTTCTTCCACCTAAGTTTAAATCCTAATACTGGAATTTATCAAATACGATATTTTCATAATCTTCAATATAAGAGAATATGATAAATTGTAATGTGATATAATATTGTGATAATGAAATGCATAATTCATATAGAAAAACGCATCATATGTTTTTAAATAACACTGATGTAGTCGAAGTAACATTGCTGATAATTCTTCTGTCAATAAATTCATCATTATGTCGAACAACAACTAATAATACATACTGGAACATTTAATTGCTTATATAGTACTTCACAGTACATGGTTATTTCATTGACAATGAGTGTATTCAAACTTGAAATAAGTTTGACACATTTTATCAAACGCATTTTTTCCCAATCTTTATTCTTAACAAGGCTAGAAGATTCGCCTACCTTATGAAATGTAGGTGTTGATACAAGTTATAATGAAAACAAAAAATAAATGGGTTTATATAGATATAGGAAGGTGTGGTGTGAGTGCCAATGAGACAACTCTCCATTCAAATAACAATTTAAAAAAAGTTACATGTATAAACACTTGTTCCTGGACTGGTAAAGTGAGATCTATATAGGACTTTCTAAGAAAGAATACAAAGATGTTAGCCTTACGGTTGACAGATTGTTATACAGATGATGTTCTCTTTATAGATAATGAAAAGAGGTGTTCTTTTTTTTTTAACCCAAAGATGGAATAGCTGTAACATTTAAGTATTGACTAAATTAATCTATTTATCTTTTTCTCTTCATCATTGGAATACGTACGTTCAGGGAATCATATTTTGTACATAGTTATATATAACATATAACTCATTTAATAATTATAATTGTTATATAAAGAGAACATTACTAATCCTGTTATATATATATATCTTTTGATGATTTCAGGGCGGATTTTTTGTAAGTAGTTTTATAATAATACGATTTATTTGCTGTCATTTTTTATGGATCAATAACTCAATTCAATATAGATTAACCTTGTCTAAAAAGTTAAATAATAAAATAAGAAATAATTGAATTCTTTGATTAAAAAAACAGTAAATGTTTTCCAACGCAACGTTCCTTCAACCTTAGTTTAAATCGCAATTATACTGAAATTCATAAAAATGATATCTGTATAATCGTCAATATTAGAGAATATTATAAATTATAATTTGCTGTAATTATGTAGTAATAAATACATAGTTCACATAGAATTACGCATCTGGTATATATATATATATATATGTATCACTAATGTAGTTAAATTAACAGTGCTGATCATTCTACCGTCAATACATTATTTCTATTCATCATAATATTAGACAGCAACCTCTTGTTAGATTCATCAAAGTTTTAATTGCTTAATAATATATAACACTTTCAATGTACACGAATATTGCATTGCAATCTGATGTAAATTTGTATAGTAGATAAAACGCAAATTATATGCATCTTTATTCCTTAAACGGCTAGTGGACTCAACTACTATATCAAATGTAGGTGTTGATGCAGTAAGTTATTATAAAAAGTTAAATAAAAAAACTAGCGACTTTCAAGGAAAATTCAACACTGAAAGCTCCTTATCAAATGGCAAAATCAATGCTCAAACACAGCAAACAAATAGAAAACAACTGTCATATTCCTGACGTGGTACAGACATTTTTAAATCTTTGCAAATGAACAATTTTTTTTTATATTAGTTTGCATGCATAGAATATTTTAATATAAGAGGAAATGAAGGATGCAACTTTAATACTTTTAAACATGGTACAACTAAGTTATCCTAACAATAATAACTGAAAGGTCTTGAAAACAAATAAATATCGCAAAGAAGTTCTAAAAACTGTCATTAAGATGGCAAGTCTGTTACTAATGTACTACATTTCTCTTTATAAAAATAAAAATTGTATTGCCATTGAAAGAATAGTTTTGTTGAAATTTTGAGACATTTTTCAAATGTATCGTATGTGATGTTCATGTCTTTTTCATGTCGGCCTATCTATCATCTTTTGACTCTTGTTAACCTGCGGATTGTGCAATTGGATCGAATCAGAGTCTCACAAGGTCCATAAAAAAAAAATAATTCTAAAATGCATGATAATGTCATGGCCCCTATACCATGAGGTAATACGGATATGAATACAAATATTCAAACGTTGGAACCGTGCTAGTATCCCATTTAGATTAGTCTGGCATGACACGCTGTTTCTTGTGACCCGAACAATTTCAACATTGTAAAAACGAATTCCATAAAATTAAAAATAGAACTATATAATGGCGTCAGCTCGGGCTTACTCCTGGTAACTGGCTTAACATGAATAGGAGGACGCAAATACTCTGTTTGTATAGAATAAAGCTGTGAAATCATTGCAAAAATTATAGTTTCAAACAGAAAAACATTAATGATTTATCATAAGTCAGTAGTTAGATTTCTCAGAAGGAATCAATGGAGGCAAACATTGTCATTGACAGTTTGTTATACAGTAAATGCAACATTAGGAGTTAATATTCAAGTGATCAATCAGCGGTTATCGATCAGCATAGATCGCGTGAAACTCACGTTAACTATCCGTCAGACTTACGGTAAAAATCTTTGAATGATCAGACTTATCTTACGAATCGGATGGATTGACCTTTTTGACGAATTGAACTCTACTTCTTCAACTTTTTGAACTCATACAAATTACGGAATCTTAGTTTCTTTTAAATTTTTAAAATGATGCCAAGAACATACGAATCGTTCATGAACGGAATCCCGAGATATTATTATTTATCTTTCACCAAGTTTTTAAGAAATAAGACTGTGCATTTGTTAGAAGACGAGAGAAACATGCAGATAAAACAAAATTTAAATATTTTAAAAGAATTGTAATTTTTTTATATTTACGTTTAGTTTTTTATCAGAACCGATGAGTGCTAAATCCGTTTTTTACCGCGATTGTTTAATCTTTACATTAAAAAAACGCTCCACAAATGAAGTATATTTTCCGTTAGAATGCATCATATGTCATTCATGCTAAAGTAATTGAATACATTTTAATTACATTTATGTTTACATGTAATCAATTACATCAAAATTAAATTGATTTTCAAATGTAATTAATTATATTACAATCTCATTGCCAATTTAAAATTACATTTCATTTATTTACTTTTATCTAAAGACATGTAAGAGCTATATTATTTTGAATAATATCATAAAAATCACAACAGACTAGAATTATGGAAATAGTTTAAAAAGGTGTATATGTTAGCGGCAATAAGTGAAATAAGGCATTAAGCTTAAATCCTAGGCAATAAGCTAACGCCTAGGCATTAAGTTATTGCCTGAAATTTTCAGGCATTAAGCTTATTACCTGAAATCTTATGATGATTATTTATCCTATTGCCGAACATAATTTTAGGCAATAAGTGAAATCTATAATTAATGCATATTTGGTGATTTATTCTTGATATAAAGGAGTTACTTAATTTATTTCTAATATAACATGTGAAAATATACATTCATTTGACAGATCTTCAAATTTAGTAAGTTTATTTAGTGATTTTAGCAGTTAAAATACAGAATTTACACATACTTTTTATCATGTTTTTGTGATATTACAAAATATAAAAAAGATTTAAAAAAGTGATTGTTATAATCCAATTAAACAAGGGGGAAATTCTATAAAACAATTTTAATATTTATTTGAAAATTTTTTCACTTCACTGTAGTCGAGCTGATTTAAACTGTTCAAAAGTAGACAAAATTAAAATGAGATTTTTTTGCTCACACCATTTTTCTATTTTTTTTTTTATAGGATAAGTAAGTTTCACAACTTGTGATAACAAAATTATTTGAACACAAATTTTTATCAAGTTTTCATATTTTTGGATTATTATTTTAATATAGATAACATATCTTATTAGTGATTTTATTTCAAGTCTCTTGTGGAGTGTTGTGACACTTCCATTTCAGCTCCCTCAAAGCATGATTTTACTGATTATTTGCAAAATTTTAACTATTTGCAGTTAGTTTGTTCAATTCTAATATAAAACGTAGTTATATTTTTTACTTATGTTTTGTTTCATATACAATGTACAAATTGTTATAATTTAAAACTAATATTTATTTTCTAATAATTAGTCGGTTTTTAAATTAAAGTTGTTGGTTAAATTTGATACAATATTAATTTTTTTCATTTGCTATTTTTTACGTCAATACGCGGTTAGGACATCCTAGCTAAGATAATCCTCAGATAGCTTCAATGTGCATGCTGAGACTTGTCGTAAGTCGGTCCTAATTTTATCATAATTTCTGTCCTAAGAATATCTTATAGGATCGATCTTATGACAGTTTCGATAAACAGGCCCCAGTTCTCATAATGTTATTATTTTACAAATATATTGTTATTTAAATGAATAAATGTCTTTTATTTACTCGCATTTATGTTTTAGGCATTAAGCTTAATGCCTGCACATATTTTTCAGGATTAAGCTTAAATCCTAGGATTTAAGACTAATACTTAACATCATTTAGGCAATAGACTTACTGCCTAGGCGTTAGCTTATTGCCTAGGATTTAAGCTTAATGCCTAATTTCACTTATTATTGCCGCTAACATATATATAAAGATCAAGATTATTATATTTTTTATTTTTAATGTTTCTTAATAAAATTAACGGTACCAATTTTGTTGCACCAGATGCGCATTTCGACAATACATGTCTCTTCAGTGATGCTCGTGGCCAAAATATTTGAAATCCAAAGCTTATATAAAAAATGAAGAGCTATAATCCAAAAGGTTCAAAAAGTAAAGCCAAATCAGTGAAAGGAATCAGAGCTTTGCATGAGGGAGATACATTCCTTAATTTAAAATAATTTCTAATATTTTGTAACGGCAAATTTAAATAACACAAACAATCCGTATTTTCATGCCAGTACCGAAGTACTGGCTACTGGGCTGGTGATACCCTCGGGGACTAATAGTCCACCAGCAGAGGCATCGACCCAGTGGTAGTAATAAAATTAACGGTACCAATTTTGTTGCACCAGATGCGCATTTCGACAATACATGTCTCTTCAGTGATGCTCGTGGCCAAAATATTTGAAATCCAAAGCTTATATAAAAAATGAAGAGCTATAATCCAAAAGGTCCAAAAAGTAAAGCCAAATCAGTGAAAGGAATCAGAGCTTTGCATGAGGGAGATACATTCCTTAATTTAAAATAATTTCTAATATTTTGTAACGGCAAATTTAAATAACACAAACAATCCGTATTTTCATGCCACTACCGAAGTATTGGCTACTGGGCTGGTGATACCCTCGGGGACTAATAGTCCACCAGCAGAGGCATCGACCCAGTGGTAGTAATAAAATTAACGGTACCAATTTTGTTGCACCAGATGCGCATTTCGACAATACATGTCTCTTCAGTGATGCTCGTGGCCAAAATATTTGAAATCCAAAGCTTATATAAAAAATGAAGAGCTATAATCCAAAAGGTCCAAAAAGTAAAGCCAAATCAGTGAAAGGAATCAGAGCTTTGCATGAGGGAGATACATTCCTTAATTTAAAATAATTTCTAATATTTTGTAACGGCAAATTTAAATAACACAAACAATCCGTATTTTCATGCCAGTACCGAAGTACTGGCTACTGGGCTGGTGATACCCTCGGGGACTAATAGTCCACCAGCAGAGGCATCGACCCAGTGGTAGAAATAAAATTAACGGTACCAATTTTGTTGCACCAGATGCGCATTTCGACAATACATGTCTCTTCAGTGATGCTCGTGGCCAAAATATTTGAAATCCAAAGCTTATATAAAAAATGAAGAGCTATAATCCAAAAGGTCCAAAAAGTTCCAGTTTCTACTAAAAATGTTAGTTAAAATATTAAATGTTTTCTAATGTATAAAAGCAATAGTAGTACACCGCTGTTTAATAGTCATAAATCAAATTAACTGAAACAAATCCGGGTCACAAACCAAAACTCGGGGAAACACATCAACTATAAAAGAAAATATAACGGAACAAAACAAATACTGAACTGCTACAAAAACAAACGCCAACATACATATAAACGGACTATGTGATAACAATTGCCATATTCCTGACTTGGTACAGGACATTTTCAGAAAAAATGGTGGGTTGAACCTGGTTTTGTGTATCTAATTTGAAATTTGAAGTTATGTTGATGCTTTCATTTAATACAGAAGAGTAATGGTAGCATTTTCCAGCCTTGCCTTTTAACAAGTCAAAATTGTCTAATATATTGGAACCCATGCTGGGTTTTTTTACTGCTGTATTTTAAATTTTGTAGAAAGTGTTTAAATAATATCAATCTGTATAGATTTTAACCTATAAACATGATGGTTTACAAAACATTGCCTTTGTCATTTTAATCAAAGGACAAACTTGTGCTTAATAATTAGTAAAGATAAAGGAATATCTTGAGGCTTATATTATTATTAATTGTTAGAACAATATCATGAACATATTTACAAATTGAATGTAAATAAAATTGTTATTGTTTTTAATTTTTAGATTTTTTTATGCAAACATTTGAAAAAAATATATTAATTAATTGAATACAAATAAAGATTATTATACATGATATAATGATTAATGAAATATTAAGGAATGTTTTTTTCATCATGATAAATGTTTAAAAAGTATTAAAAACATCAAAGTACCAAGTGCATACTAAACATGCTAAATGTAGGAAAACTAAAATGTACAAGTTGCATCAGAAAAGCTAAAAATATTTAAAATGTCCATGCAATTATTTAAATGTAATTCAAAGTAATTGAAAAGTAATCTTAATTACATGACAAAAGGGCAATGTAATGCATTACTTTCAATTACATGCAGCCTGTTACATGTGATTGAAAATATGCTCACTTACGCATTATAATGAATTAAATCAAAATTGTAATTGATAACAGTTAATTACAATTACATTTCTAATTACCCCAGGTCTAGAAGAACCCAACGAAAATAATAATGTCCAAATATGATTATGGTTTCCATTAAACATTTTAATGAAATGAAAAACAAATTGCACTACTATTCATCACAAAGCAGAGTTTAGATATCTGTATCCCTATACTAATCTAATTTTATAAAAAGTAATTTACCAAAATGAAATCAAAATAACTGATTGCTAACAACAGTGCAGTATTTTTGCTAAAAAGAAGAAATATTGGGAATTTTAAAACAAGGCGGATAACATTTTAGTATCTTTTCTCTAGTAGTCATCTGGTTTTATGAAACAAAAACTATCATGATGCACAAAAAAGTTCTAAAATCCAATGGTGGTCCATAATTTCTATTAAAGTAAAGAAATAGTTGAATCTTATTCAACACAAGCATCTATGTCTTCTTCAAATTTAACCCAAAAATACATAACTGATTGCCAACAGCAGTATATTTGTTTTGATAAAAAGAAGAAATATTGGTATTTTTAAACAATGCAAACAAAAATTTATAGTCTTTTCCCCAAAATTCATCATAGTGTATGAAAAACAAAACATACTGGTGAACAAAAAGAACTAAAATCCAATGACGGTTCACAATTGTCATTAAAATAAAATAAAAAAAAAAAATTATTAAAAAAAAATAATAATTTTTTTTTTTTTACCTTATGTTATTCAAATTTTATAAAATATAACTTATCCACAAGCATTAAATATGGAAGCCCTGGATTGCCATGCAAAAAAAAAATACAACTTGTGCGCACAAGTTACTTACTTGCGCACACAATTTACTATCTTGTGCGCACAAGTTACACAACTTGTTCGCACAAATTACACGTGATCTTATAAATATGCGCTGTTTTGCTAAATAGACTACTCTATGGAACGCCATAGCTGCCAAATACGAACATGTTTAAATACATGAATGCACATACTTTTCAATATCTGCTTTTTTATGTTTTTTTCTATATATACATATACTTTTCATATATATGATTTACTTTATATGCACTCACTTTTTATATATATATGCACATACGTTTCCTACATATGCATATCGTATACCTTATACGCACATATACTTTTCCTACATATACACATCGTTTACCTTATATGCACATACTTTTCTATATATACACATATATTCACATCGTTTACCTTATATGCACATACTTTTCTATATATATATACATATATGCGCATCTATATTTATATATTTTACCATAGTTACCTTTTTAGCATATACTTTTTTTTCTATATATGCACATACTTATTTTACATATGACTGTACAATTGTAGTTCTGCATATGAATACTTTTCTCAGTATGAACATAGTTTTTTCAACATGAGATTTACAATTCATAAAATACATTTCTGTTGTTGTTTTTTCAAACTGAACTAAGAGTTCCAATATCATAAAAATAATGTTTATTAAGAATTGCTTAATGATGTATGTTGTTAAACATGTTAGGTATTTGTATATATAGTAAAAAACATGTGCAGATATTAACAAGTATGTGCATTCATGTATATAAACATATGTTCGTATTCGGCAGCTACGGCGTTCCATAAAGTAGTCTCTTTAGCAAAAAAGCGCATGTATATAAAATCATGTGTAACTTGTGCGCACAAATTGTACAACTCGTGCGCACAAGTTGTACAATTCGTGCACACAAGTTAGTAACTCGTGCGCACAAATTATGTAACTCGAGCGCACAAGTTCTGTAACTTGAGCGCACAAGATAGTAACTTGCGCGCACGAGTTGTAATTTTATTTTTGCATGGCACTCCAGGGCTTCCGTAATTTAAGATAACGAATTGAAAACAACAGTGCATATTTTTAATCAAAAGGAAAATATGGGAATTATTAAACAATGCCAACAACATTTTGGTATCTTTTTTCTTACAATACCATCATCTGGTATGAAAACAATTCATCCTGAGGTACAAGACCTACAAAAATCCAATGGCGGTCAATAATAACCATTACTATATAGAATTGATTGCATTATTATTCATGATAAAGAATACTTTTCTCAGTATGAACATAGTTTTTTCAACATGAGATTTACAATTCATAAAATACATTTCTGTTGTTGTTTTTTCAAACTGAACTAAGAGTTCCAATATCATAAAAATAATGTTTATTAAGAATTGCTTAATGATGTATGTTGTTAAACATGTTAGGTATTTGTATATATAGTAAAAAAAACATGTGCAGATATTAACAAGTATGTGCATTCATGTATATAAACATATGTTCTTATTCGGCAGCTACGGCGTTCCATAAAGTAGTCTCTTTAGCAAAAAAGCGCATGTATATAAAATCATGTGTAACTTGTGCGCACAAATTGTACAACTCGTGCGCACAAGTTGTACAATTCGTGCACACAAGTTAGTAACTCGTGCGCACAAATTATGTAACTCGAGCGCACAAGTTCTGTAACTTGAGCTCACAAGATAGTAACTTGCGCGCACGAGTTGTAATTTTATTTTTGCATGGCACTCCAGGGCTTCCGTAATTTAAGATAATGAATTGAAAACAACAGTGCATATTTTTAATCAAAAGGAAAATATGGGAATTATTAAACAATGCCAACAACATTTTGGTATCTTTTTTCTTACAATACCATCATCTGGTATGAAAACAATTCATCCTGAGGTACAAGACCTACAAAAATCCAATGGCGGTCAATAATAACCATTACTATATAGAATTGATTGCATTATTATTCATGATAAAGAAAAGTTTTAGTATCTTTATCTTTATGTTATTCATATTTTATATAAAAAAAATTTAAAGGCATTTATAATGACTGATTGCAAGTAATAGTGCATTATTTTTAATGATAAAAAGAAGACATATTTGCATTTCTAAACAATGCGAGCACAAAGTTAGTATCTTTTCACTGAAATTTAGCATATTTTTATGAAAAGCAATCCTTTGATGTACAAAAAGAACTAAAACCCAATGGCGGTTTATAAGCTGAAATTATTTCATTCTTATTCAACATCAATAAAGTTTGAAGTATTGTTATTCTTATATCATTAGAATTTTATTCTGAAATTTTTTTATCCAGAGGCATTTGAAATAACTGATTTCAAATAACATCGCATAGTTTTTTTTTATCCAAAGAAGAAATGTTGGTATTTCTAAATGATGAGAACTAAATTTTAGTATCTGTTCACTGAACTTCATCAACATGTATTCGAAAACAACCCATCCTGATGTACAAAAGTACTAAAATTTGATGGCGCTTAATGATTTCTATTTAAATAAAAAAAAAATGCATTTGTATTCAACACAAAAGATTGTAAAAGTTCTTTATCCTTATGTTATCCTTATGTTATAAAAAAATACCTCATTCATATGCATTTAAAATAACTTATTGCATTTAACAGTGCATTATGTTTGTATATAAAGAATTTCTAAACATTGTGAACAGTTTTTCAATATTTTTTCTCTAATATCCATTCTATCTTATGAAAAACAACCAAACCAAGATGCACAAAAAGTACTAAAAACCAATGAAGGTGTTTTATTTTAATAAAATAATAGAAGTAACTACTTTCTTATTCAACAAAAATATAAGATTACGCATTGTTTACCTTATGTTATTCAAGTTTAATAAAATATTACTTACCCAGAGGCATTTAAAATAACAGAATGCAAACAACAGTGCATTATTTTTAATTTAAAGAAAAAATATGGGCATCATTAAACAATGCCAAAAATAGTATCTTTTCTCTTATACATTTTATCATATGTTATGAAAACAACCCATCCTACTGTACTAAGGTACAACAATCCAATGTCGGTTAATAACTTCCATTCAAAATAAAGAAATAATTGCATTCTTCATGTTCTTATTCGACATCAATAAAAGTTTAAGTATTTTTATCCTTATATTATTTACATTTTATTAAATAAAAAATACTTATCTAAAGGAATTTATAATGACTGATTGCAAAAGAACATTGCATTATTTTTGATAAAAAAAAAAGAAATACGGGAATTATTAAACAATAGAAACACAGTTTTACTAATTTCACTATTACATTCAACCTTTTATCAAGACAACCCATACTGCAGTAGGACAACCGGAAGCGCCTGAATAAGGATTTCGGCGCTCAGTGATACGGTTCACTATATATATAGCTAGACGACGTTGTCAACACGTAATGGCGGCCATTATTTGACGTCGGATTTGGATTTTCTCGTTGAAAGTTGCATTTATGACATTATTGAATGCTTAAACTTTGTGCCACACAACATAAAAGATAAAGCTTTATTCCAGATATTGCAGGTAATCTATTTTCAAAGAAGTCGTATCACAAGAAATGATTTAAACGGCAAAAATAAAGTGTAAAATAATATGAAATATGAATATTAAAATCCAAGTTTTCATCATTTCCTTTTCATGTAATGAATCCACTATTTATCACTTTTATTATTTTATTACATTCGGATTTCGGTCTGGGGTATCCGCCCTTGTCTCCGGAAATATTATAGCCACTGTCAACATCCGTTTTCAATCTGTACAGACAAAATTAAAAAAGTCTTCTTCACGATCTCCCTGGAAATAATTCACGCTATCACTTTGTGAACATTGTAAACATGAAACTGCAAATACGGACCAAAACGAATCTAAATTGGAAGCGTGGATGATCAAGTTTCATGCCGACTATAAATTCTCTAAAGAAGGAGGGGTGGGGTACTCCATGAATTTTGCTGCACGTCAAAGACTTTCATGTACTAAATCATTAGAATGTAAGACATATTCACTTTAACTCTTGCCTACTTTATACCTGGTCTTATATAAATAAATTCCCATTTCATTTTTCAATTAATTTTATCTTCATTATAAACTAACTATCTAACTAATTTTATTCAGTATAAAATCCAGTACAAAAGGATCATCGCTGAAACACATGAACACATATAAAAAGTAAACATATACAAAACAAAACAACAATAAAACATAACAGCCAAGACCTTTGACACTTATAACAAGCAAGAGACAAAACTCAGTATATGTAATATGTGTTAAGAATCAGAATGTATTGTGTATTGTTGTCATTATTGGACGTCAGGGGCCCTTAATTGGGAAATAAAGAACTTTGAACTTTTATATGTCCCTGATTTCATTTATATAATACATGTACACCCAAGTTTAATATTTTATCTATAGAAATTAAATCTTTTATGAACACAAATTGATACAATACAAAGGGAAAGGGATTATAGGCACGTGTTTCTGACAATGAGGGTTCACTATCCATACTCTTCTTTCCCATATATAAAAAAACCAGATACATGTAGCATCCCCATTGTAATTAACCAATCACCCGACACCCATTTGAGAGCCTACACATACATTTACATGTCAGACCAGAAACTAACAAAATTCAATGGCAAAACCAGAACTTTTGATTAAAGGGGGGTGGGGGCTCCAGTCATGCTTCAGTTCCTATATAATCAACCAATTTTTTTCCAACAAGGTCTCAATAGTCATGACAGTGGTGGTTCCAGGATTTAAATTGAGAAAAACTGGGTTGTTGAATATAAAAATGTTAACAAGGGAAAATAAATCTGCTCCATGTTATGATGTTAAACATTGTTATATAAAATGTTAACCCCGCCACATTATTTATGTATGTGCCTGTCCCAAGTCAGGAGCCTGTAATTCAGTGGTTGTCGTTTGTTTATGTGTTACATATTTGTTCTTCGTTCATTTCTTTACATAAATAAGGCCGTTAGTTTTCTTGTTTGCATTGTTTTACATTGTCTTATCGGGGCCTTTTATAACTGACTATGCGGTATGGGCTTTGCTCATTGTTGAAGGCTGTACAGTGACCTATAGTTGTTAATGTCTGTGTCATTTTGGTCTTTTATGGATAGTTGTCTCATTGGCAATCATACCACATCTTCTTTTTTATATTATACATAAAAAATCATTTTTCAAGACTTTTTTTTGCCCATTGTTGCCTTTAACATTTATGTATTGAGCAAAATGCTGGAGGCATGTATTTTCTTGGTAATTCATATGGCAAATTTGTATTAATGTGTTGATAATAACAATGCAAAGTTTAATTTTGCTTTGAATAATTTAGTATATAATTTATTTAGTAATTGTATGTACATTTGCTATATATTTACAGGAAGTAGAAAGATGTTCACTATGAATCAAAAATTCAGTACATAGGACTTTTATATATCAACAAAAGCACTTGTACATGTACATGTGTATGTGTGATATACATACAACAAGAAAGCAGTAATCAAATGGAATGTCAACGACCAGTGTCCAGTAATTTTGAAATTTGTTTTGAAATAAGAAGGAAACAGTTGTAAATAACTGTAAGGCATTCAATATGGCATATCAAATATATTTAACAGAACCTTTCTATTTCAATTTATTAATATAATGCGAAATGAGGTATAAATCAATCAGACAGCTACAACAAAAACATATGAAAGGCATTAAGGTGCTAACATACAGTCATCAACAATAAACAGTTGTCTAAACAATGTCATGATCTACTTAATTAACCAGAGTCTATACCAATCAAAGAGCTGCTATTAACACAATTTTTTTTAGATATGCTTTTTATTAGGATGAGACTTAAGACAACCACTGAAACCCTGGCTTAAAACAGGCACACGAATATGTGGCAGGGTAAACTACTTTTTTTCTTCAAAATTTTTAAAAAAGCATTGGCATCTTTTGCAAGTAAGACAATTTCCACAATGGGATTGGATTGTCTTATGACTGATAACCACAAAATGACTTATATATATACATATTAAAAATGAAATATTCATCAGTGCATACATATTCTTTAATTGAATTACCAATCCTTACATCACTTTTTAAAAAAATATTGCGACTTGAACATAACCAACAAAATTCTAGGAGTGAACTTAAGGTAACCTGGATATTTGCTTGCCTTCTTTGTTTTATTACATCTTATCTCTTGCATTGGAGATATTGTGAGTTTGGATTTGTATTGATAAGGATCAAGAAAGTAAAATACAATTGAAGTATGAACACATAGTCAAGACCAAGAAGAATATTTATTTATATCAAAATAGAATGTGCACTAGATTAGCATTGACTTATCTAAAATATGCTCAAATACTGTGAATTTGTGTGATTGGTGCTCAATTCACCTTCATTTCATTTTAGAAAAATTAATACGAATGCTTGATTCAGGTTAGCTTCACATGAAAAATTTAACATGAATTTCATGTTAGCTGAGCTCAATTTACATTAATTGAACGCGAGTTTCATGTATAAGCTTGTTTCAGGTGAATCTCACATGAAATTTACCTGAACAAAATTTGCCTGTGTATATATATGGAAAACCCATGTATAACCCATTTAATTCACATTAGAACTTCGATACATGTCAACGATCATGGTAATTGGACAAATAGGAATACATTTTGAAAAATATTTAAGACAGGCACCATGCCTTTTACATGCAGAAATCACGCATGTATCACAGGTGTATTTCCTTACACATGTGATTCACATGTGAAACGCATGATCACATGTGTATATCATGCGTATCACACATTTTGCAAAATTTTTAATACAGGCACCATGCCTTTTGTATGCAGAAATCACGCATGTATCACAGGTGTTTTTCCTTACACATGTGATTCACATGTGAAACGCATGATCACATGTGTATATCATGCGTATCACATTCGTTTTTCACACATGTGTCACATGCGTGGCATGAAACGTCTCTTTCACATTCTTTATTCCTTTTGATTGAATTAACAAACTTAATTTAATAACAAAATGTTTCATTTTCAGAAGACAACACAACCTGTCAGAGGAATAATTTTACTGGAGGATAAAAATTTTGATACCTGGAATCAGCAATTTATACGAAATTTGTTATGAGAGATATATTCATGTACAGTATGGTATCCGAGGTGGTTCAAGTGATTATAAGCAGACATTTTTGTTGAACTAATGCAGGATTTAATAAATGAAAGTTTAACAGACTATGGGCTCCAAAGTTTAGTAACAAGAGGATTTTTTAAATATGTTAGACTCATCAACATTAAAATGTGCAGAAGTGAAATGTCACCATATTTATTAAAAAAAAATCAGATTATTGACTCAGTTGTTTTCATGAATATTTTGTTTTAAGCAATTTCACTGTTAAATAATTAATAAGATTCCACTTTTATTTTATACTTCTGACAACCAAATATATCTTCCCTCTGGCCTCAAGTGTTTCCCTATTATTTTGCATGAGTGTAATTTAAAAAAGCTCGCTTTGAGTTTATGGCAAATTTAAGTTTTGCCATTCCAGAATTATTCGACTTTTTTCCTGGTAAATTAGACATGTACCCACATGTTGTATTTTGCTTTGGTACTTTTTCAAGAAATTGTGTCTGAATTTTATCAAATCGGCTCATTTGTGGATATTTATCACATATTACATACTTGAATAATCTTTAAAATTGAGAATATAGATGGGCAATGTGTCAAAGAGATAACAACCCAACCAAAGAGCAGAAAACGAACAGAACCAGTAGTATGCTTATATTGATTAGCTTCACTTTTGCCTTGTTGTTGAGATTGAGTGAAAGAATTTTTGTTTTGTTTATTCCTATCAATTAGAGGGGTGGGGACCAGTATTCAACCCTGCATAACTAAATGTATATCCCATCACCAGATATGAAGCAGCCAACATACAAAATAGGCCCCCATCACTAAAAGGAGAAAAGAGATGCACAACGTACAAAATATTCCAGAAGGCTAGCTACATTGTATCATTTGAAATTATATTTCATTTATTTTTTTTTACATGTGGAATTGTTTTTTGTAAGTAGTTATTTATTCAATTCAAGGTAATAAGTACAGTTACCTTTCAGTAATATGAAAATTAGAAAGTTGGGGTATGATCAATGCCAATAAGACAACTCTCCACCAGATATCAAATGTCTAAAAAGGTTAACTTGAACAAAAAGCAGTTAGTGAGCCACATGTATAAAAGACCCTGTTACATGACACAAGACATGCTGAAAAGGAATATTCTGCATCTGTATGCAAAAGTGAAAATATGGTTAAAAATAAATGCATGTGTAGCAATGGATGCAAATGAATAGCCAATCCAGACAAAAATCCTATTATCTCCAACGTTTTGGCGTATGCGGTTTATGCACAAAATTGTCAACCAAATTTTACATACTTCATTCAAATAATTTACATTAAAGAGGACAACAAAATAAAAAAAAAAGAACAGGGCGAATGGGTATAAGGGCAAAGCACCCAGGGCGAACAAGTACATAGGCGGATCCATGGGGTCCGGGCCCCCCTTTCTTGGGAAAAATTTGGTTTATTACATAGGGAATCATTGAAGCATGACTGGTGCGGGCCCCTCCTCCCTTAGGTCAGTCAGCGGATCTGGATCCGCCACTGAAGTACTATTGTGAACGGACCAGGATTTCCTTTGAATTCCCACCACCTACTTTGAATAGAAAATGGTCCCTCCAATGCATAGATATATTGAGTCAGTATGTCAATGTCCCAAGAAACTAAAAAATACATTTTTAGTAAGTTTTAAAAGTCGTGATGAGTTTAAACCTCCACTGTAACCAGACATTGAGAACCATGAGCCCTAAAAATGACACATGCCTTTGACAAAATAAAAAGAGCATGTCCCTGCCAACGCCCCCTTTTAAAAATAAAAAACAAAACAAAACACACAACGATAACTATATTAACGAAAGGAATATCAACAGCTTTTCGGTGACCTAATCAGATTAAATCTTCATTAAAAACTCAGCGGCAGGTAACAATATTCACGGAATGAATCTTGTTTTTTATAAGTTCACGATCATGATTTCAACAAATCAGTCGGGGTCCCATGATGTGTAAGCCAGACACTCTAGGGTACCAAGTATGGTATAACGTTGGTATAGATTCAACATATTGCATGCCTTCCTTGGCATTAAGATTAAAAAATTGCTACAAAGAAGAAAATAATCCAACTTTTAATGACAGTTTACGTTTGCATTTTCGGCGCCGGAAATAGACAACGTTTATCTTTATACATGTACTGACACAACATCGGTTGAGGTCGATTCCGGCAATTCTGCTTAAAAAATCACATCCAGTAAAATTTTATGGATGTCTTAACATGTATTTGATATGTTTTAACTATTTTTAGCGGATAATTTTTTCGAGAGATGAATTACTATCGAGTTCTTCAGAAACAAGGTCAAGGGAGGAACAGGGCCCCATAGTGGGGACAAACAAAGTAAAGATGACCATTCTCCATTTCTACTCGATAGAAGTGCCTAATTGTTTTCAAAACACATACATTTTGTACCAAAGATTAGCATATGAAAGTTTTAAAAAAATTGAGTAGGAGATTTTTTAGAAACACCTCATAATTTTAGCATATCAATAGACGTAATGGAAAAATAGCCAAACATGGCGCCTTCTTCAATTTCGAAAAAATCTATAATTTTACAATTCAGTGACACAAACTGCTTTATTTAAAGTGGTTTTATACCTAATGATTCACCTTTTCATGATATTTGAAAAAATATTTACTTTAAAAACAGAAACTCTTCCAATTTTCAAACCTACCGACCATGCAAGGAATTTTTTCCCATTTTTGATATAGCCATTTAATCCTATAGTGCAGAAAATCAAAATCCGAAATTCTATGTTCAGATGTAAAAAAAATAAGATTTCCTTATGTTTCAATGATAAAAAATGAAAATAATATGTAAACTCATATATTTTTCTCATGTAGATATGCTTCAAATCGACAGTATTTATCGTCCGCACTTTGCCGCAAACGAATTCGAAAAAAAATACAAAAGCGCGCCATTTTTCAGTTGACGTCGGCCGACGCAAAATAGTCCAATTTTCGGCGTAGGACTACTGAGCGCCGCAGAATCACATTTTGGCAGAAAAGGCACATCCGGTTGTCCTACTGCTGATGTGCAAAAAGTACTAACAAAATAATGACGGTTCATTATTTCCATTGATTAAGACATAATTGCATTCATTTTTGAAAACTCACGTCAGGTAAGTCGTCATTATCCTTAATTATTTTTTTAACAAAAATAACTAGTCCCGCGGCATTTAAAATGACTGATAGTAAATAAAAGTTCATTTATGAAACTAATAAATATTTGTATTTTTAAACCATGTGAACAAAATTGCAGTAACTTATCTCATGCATTTATTATATCTTATGAAAAATAACCCATCCTGATGTAAGGAAACGTGCTAAAAACATATGGCGGTTCATGATTTTCATTAAGATAAAGAAATCATTGCACTCGTTATCAACACAAACAAAGCTTTGAGTAACTTTACTGTTATATTATTTAAATTTTATGAAATTTAACTCATTTAGTGGCATTAAAATGCATGGATAGAGAGTTGTCTCATTGGCATTCATACTACATCTTCTAATATCTATGATTATTGCTAAATAGGGTACTTATTTAAGGTAGCACAATACAAAGATTTTTCATCCCCAATCAGACATCTTTAAACTGATGTAATTCCACTCATCTTTCTTTAAATTTTATAAATGAGATACCAAAAGAAAGAAGAAGGATTAATCTTTCAAATTGTGATAGTTTCATTATGACATAATTATTACATAATTAATTGTTATGTAATAAGGTGCCATATTGTGATGTCCATACTTGAATGAATTTAGCTTCTTTGTTATTCATAGTATCCCAAAATATTTTATAGATTCTTGCACAACACAGTTTGACCTCCAAAACTGTGTCTCAGATTTTTCCTATTGTATTTCATTCTCTCATGAATCTTAAATGAAGTTTGCAACATCAATTCATAAGAGACCACTAAATTCAATTGGGTATAAAATTTGTTCTATTGATGTTTTTGGAAATCTGAGACACAGTTTTGGAGGTCAAGCTGTGTTGTACAAGAATCTATAAAATATTTTGGGATGCTTTGAAGAACAAAGACGCTAAATTTATTCAAATGTGGATATCACAATATAGCAACTAATTACATAATAATTAATTATGTAATAATTAAGTCATAATGAAATTATCACAATTTGAAAGATTAATCTTTCTTCTTTCTTTTGGTACCTCATTTATAAAATATAAAGAAGGATGAAATGAATTATATCAGTTTAAAGTTGCCTGATTGGGAGTGAAAAAATCTTTGTATTGTGCTACCTTAAAATGGTAACAATTTATATCTTTTTAGTGATACAAAAACATTCTTTTCTGCAATAATTCAATGTATTTAGCATTAAATATTAAATAACCAATAATAGAAAAACACATACAATGCATTTAAAATAATTTATAAAGGGGAATGTCTGATAAAGGCTTATTATGGCCTAAAATTTGAAGTACTAGTAAACGTGATGAAATATTATGGGCATTTGTTAAACACTTTGGTGTCTTCTTCAGTCGATTCAGTTAGTTTATGTTAACAATATGAACTTATTTGGTCATTAAAGACGCCTTAATTCAAGCTTAGATTTGAAAAATCTATCAACACTCGAAACCCTAATTTAGCTTGATCGGCCGAAAAGGTATTAAGGGTAATTAAAAAAGATTAATGAACATTTGATAAAGATTGACAAAAGATGAAAATTGTTTTTAATCCATTTCAATCCATATCAAATTATTTTAATGCTAGTCAAATATCGATTTTTAGATATTATACTAAGTAAAGTAACATGCTTCACAATTAAAATAAATGAATGAACCATAAATATACGTAAATTTAAAAACTTTAAAATACTGATGTACGGTTTAAAAATAGCAAAAATTATGAACCTGTTGAATATAAAATAGATAGATATATAACATAATTTTAATTTTCCCAAATGCAGTAGCTCTTTATCTCACATATGTGTTTCAAAGATTGCTGACTGATATGAAAACTCGCGGCATGTCATAAACGTGTGGTTTCTTACAAATACTTGCGAAAAACTAAAAAAAAAAGAAAAAGAAAAAAAGAATGCGGACGTCATAATTGCACTATTTGCACGAGCCTAGAAGTGAAAGATGCTTCAATAAAAATCAGTTCAAAATGAATAGATTGAAACAAATTTGTGAGGTGAAATGATCACTTAAATTTCTGTTTAAAGGAGTAGGTCCGTGAGACCCCTTTTTGGCCCAAAATATAGCGTTTTTATAAAGTTGTTAAATAATTGTAAAATATTACTCATTCATTGGTAAAAAGAAAACTTTTGTTTCATAAATATGGGCTGTTTTTGATAAAACAATGGACATACATCAGATATTATCATCATTATTCCATGCAAACATACTAGTATTTTCCCAATTTTAACATTTGTGTTAATTTTAAACCGAATGTGGCCGCACTTGTGTTTAGTCTTAATATTTAAAAATATACTGTATTCAATGATAATACGCAACATATATGAATGTTCAGGTGAACACGAATGGGGCCACAGAAACCGTCTGAAAAGTGCGGTTAGATGGCATATTTGATGGATGTTTTCTTATTTTAGCTTGAATTTGAGTGTTTTTAATGACCAAGTCAGTCCAAAGCTTTTACAATAACCAATTGATTCGAATGAAGAAGGCACTTCAGGATTTTTTTTAGTAATTACCGCTAAAATATAGATAATAAAATTATATGACACCAACATTACGGAAATATTTGATTTCTATTCTTGTTTTACAATGTTTAAGTTATCTTTTGGTCTGTGTAATTATATTCAATGTCGCAAACGTAAACATAAGTTTTTTTTAAATGCACCAAAAGGCGTAAGACAGGACGCAGACTGAAATTTATCTCATATTTTCACACAATCCATCTTTATTTCTTGCAAGAATTATTTTACGTGCGGACAGCATGATAATCCCTTCGTAACCACGATTCAATTTTTGTTTGACATTTGCTGCTTTCCCATAATTAACGCACGTTTTGCACCAGTGACAGGTATTAACCGAAAACATAAGATGCATCGATTCAAATTATGTATACAAGGAATAATTACTGTTCCTTTTACGTGCGTGTTTATATTCAAATAACGAGTACAATATAGGAAAACAGTAAAAAAGAGAAAATGTAAATATACAGGAATACATTAATTCTACGCACATAACAAAGACAAATTTAGACAGAAATTTGATTGATCATTTCACCTCACAAATTTATTTCAATCTATTTATTTTCTAATAATTTAAAAAAAAAATCATCTTTCACTTCTAGGCTCGCGCCAATGAGCGCAATTACGACCTTCTAATTTTTCGCAAGTATTTGTAAAGTTACTTACATGCCACGAGTTTTCATATCAGTTATCAATCTTAGAAACGAATACGTGAGAAAAAGAGCTACTGCATTTGCGCAAATTAAAATTATGTTATACATCTAACTAGTATTTTATTTTTAACAGATTCACAATTTTTGCATTTTTTAAATCGTTCATTAATATTTTTAAGTTTTTTTTTTATTTACTTATATTTATTAGTTCTTTCCACTTTTCGGTGGAAAGACCTATAGTATATGTTCTGATTATTTTTTTTTTCTTCTTCTGCCACTTTTATTTCTTACGGATAAATTTTGTTTCGCAAGATGTTGCTTAGATGTTTGGTATATGACATCGAACAGTGTATGCGCCTTTGAAATTCACACTGCATAACTGAATACTTTTCTTTGTAGGAGTTATCTCCCCGAACACTGTTATCCTTTTGACTGCATTTCCTCCGTAACCGTAAAAGAAAGCGACACATTTATTTTATAAAATTGCTCGTTATATCATTTGCATGATTTGTCTTATTTTGACTGAAGCGAAACGAACACTCCATATGAGAGTTATTTCCCCTTATGCATTTGATATAACTGATATGAATTTCTATCTTGTAAATCATAAGTGATAGAAACCTATGATCTTTGGATTTGATGTCCTTGGTCCAAAATAAGAAAATAAGGTCAAGTTCAAAGGTCATCGTCTTATTTTAAATTTTGACTTTGGCTTATTCTAAATTCTTTATAAAAACCGTATAAGATATTGACAACATATTTTTACTTAATTGTAAGTTGCAACATGTTGTAACACATACATTTTTGTTGAAAGGGTATGCTAACATTAAATTGGAGTTTCTCCCCTCTTATATTAAAACTTAGGCATATGGTGATATAACTTATTACCCATATACAATAAAGACCTTTAGTCTTTTGATTTGAAGCCCTTGGTTTATGACCTTGAAATTGAGCTCAAGGTGTAAAGGTAAATTTGACGTTCTAGATTTTGACCTTTGCTTTTACCTCATACAGTCAGGGGCATTACTTAAACAAGTAACATTTAAAATTACCTATACGGGTAATGTTGAAAACGAGGCTATTTTAAATATTATTTATATTAGAAACTTTTCTAAACATTATTTTAAAGGTGTCCAATTATACAGATTTTACTAGCTTTAACAAATTTTCGCAGTCATCTGGTTATTTTTCCCATGAAATATGAAATCTAATCTTTCTGAAACACTAATTGCCTTTCTGACGCACATATCTTTGATATCGACGCTTTTGGGTCAAAAATTGGTCTCTTCGGACTATTAAAATATCATTTTCCTCAAAGATCTTGAAGGTAGACAGATATAAATAGATAGAAACTTGTGAATTAATTAAGACTTGAAGTTATTTATAATTTGTAACCCAAAACAATTATATATGTTCCTTAAATAAGTGTTATTTCTAATTCTTTCAAAGATGTATAAAATAACTTTTTCAAATAATATTTTTGTCATTATTTTTAAGGAACCCTTAATCTCTATACTCCTCTTAAATCTAATAAGTTCTTCATTTTATGATATAAAATGCTATAAAAATTCATGAAAACTACATTTAGTCCATGCTTGTATTGAAATTTAAATAACTCTATTGAGTTATTTTATAATTTTAAAAACAAATTACCTATATAAGTAACTAAAAAAAATTACTTTTAATTAAAAAAAGTACACATGATAAAGCCGTGAAACTTTCTGCATCACGTTGCAAGTCACTTGACCATGAGAAATCCAGCCGGAAGTGACCTGGTGTAAACCAGAAGTAGCTATTTTTTGTACTTATTTCATGTAAAAGTATATTGAATCATATATTTTTGGAATCAGTATCAAGCAAACTATCACAGGAAACCGGAAGTTACATTTTTCAAACCGGAAGTAACAATTAATCTCCCTTCTTTAGGAAAAAAATGTTTAGAAACCATATATTTTTGGAATCAGTGTACAATAAGCTATCATTTGACGCTGTATATGATATTTTAAACAGAATTTTAATAGTTCCAAGTCAAAATTGAGCTTGATGGGTGGTTTTTAATTGTACATTCATTTGTTTTAATTTTATATTTAAAATCGATAAAGCTTGAAACAAATAAACGATAGATACATCGGGGTTGTATTGCTTGAGTGATTACCTGTATAAAGATTGGGTCTCAAATAAAGGCTACAGTAGTATACCGCTGTTCAAAACTCGTAAATCTATAGACAAAAAACAAAATTGGGGTAACAAACTAAAACTGCGGGAAACGCATTAAATATAAGAGGAGAACAACGACACAACATTAAAATGTTACATACACAGAAACGGACTAAGCATTATACAAAATCCGATGAGAATAACAAATATAACATCAAAACCAAATACATGAATTTGGGATAGAAAAGTACCGTGACACGTCTTGTAGTAATGTGAATTCAGCGGAAACACAACGTTAAATGTTACACACACAGAAACGAATTATAATATAACAATGGTAATTTTCCTGACTTGGTACAGGACATTTTTAAAGATAAAAATGGTGGGTTGAACCTGGTTTTGTGGCATACCAAACCTCGCACTTTAATGGCAATGTTAAATATAACATTGAAATGACAACATAATATTACAGGACTACAATACAAATAAATAATTTATATCTAAAATTGAAGTTGCCGCGTTCGTATCCAGTCTGAACCTTTATATATGTTATGTATCTTCATCAAATACACGTATATTTAAATATTAAGACTGTACACAAGTGCGGCCACTTCCATTTTGAACAAAAACCGTTTATAGATAAGTACAAATGCTAAAATTGTGAAGATTTCATGAATTAATGATGGTAGCACCTGATGCATGTGCAGTGTAATGTCAAAATAAGCTCATATTTATGTAAAAAGGTATTCTTCTTTCCAATTAATAGCTAGAAGTTAACATTTTAAACAACTTTTTGAAATGCTATATTTTTGGGCCAAAAAAGGATCTTACCGGGCCTACTCCTTTTTCATAATGAATGATTGTGACCAAGATGATTACAAATTATCAGATAAAGAAATGTTCATAGAGGTCCGCGTTTATCGCATGTAAATTCTGCAAAGTTTGTTTTCCATTATAATTTGAATTATATGTGTAACTGTTCGATCCGTCATATAATCAATTTACTGATCGATCGCTGACTTTTGTCACGGTAACTTTAACATAGCTTATCTGACGTACTTGCACATATGAAATTCTCACGATAGTTTTTCAAAGTTTCCCAACTATATTGAAGTCAATGATGAAGTAACCGTATCATATTAGAATTACGTAAGTTAATTTATATTTTTTCACAATCATAATTATATCTACGTCCAAAAAATAAAACTTCTGTACGAGTTATCTTTAAACATAAAGCTCATTTATTGAATTGTTATATCAAGGTCACATTATTAATTCTAAATATTCTTTTATGATTTCAGGCAGTTTAAAAAGTAAGTAGTGCTATTCTTAGATATCAGAAGATGTGGTATGAGTGCCAATTAGACAAATCTCCATCCAAGTCACAATTTGTAAAAATAAACCATCATAGGTCAAAGTACGGTCTTAACACTAAGCCTTGGCTCACACCGAACATCAAGCTAAAACAGGCCCCGAAAAAATGACTAGTGTAAAACTATTCAAACGGGAAAACCAACGGTCTAATCTATGTAAAACGAGAAACGAGAAACACTTATGAATCACATCAACAAACGACAACCACTGAACATCAGGTTCCTGACTTAGGACAGGTGCAAACAAATGCAGTGGGTTTAAACGTTTTGATAGGTACCAACCTTCACCCTTACCTGAAACATTTGTGTTACATCACAACATAGAACGTCACACTATAAATTATCAATCGAAATGGCTTAACTCAATCAAAAGACATACTAACTCAAACAAATTAATATACACTAAACGAGTAAATTCGATCTATGACACAATGTAAATACAATATAAATAAGTCTATTTATTTTAAATTGCCATAATGATAACGGTTCCGGAATTTATCGACAGTGATATAATTATAAGTTTCAATTTAAGACAATATTACACACTATAATTTGCAATGATACAATTTAATTTGAAAATATTAAGTGTATACAATAATGCTTCTATAATATACTGTGGATTCATTTATTTTCGTAGGTACCAAATTTTTTCCTGGATTGAGGAAAACTTGCATTTTTGTGGATGTTTAATTTCGTTGTTTTTGCAATGTCTGCATTCATTCCTTTAGAAAACTTGTAATTCGTTTAACATTTTAATTCGTGGTTTACCCGTTTCCACGAAATCCATGAAAATTGGTATTCAACGAATATTAATGAATCCACAGTACATTTCTCGATAATATAGTTAAAGCAAAAATGCTGATGATACTTCCACTAATACGTTATTCACTTTCATCATATCGTCGAATCACCAACGTATGTCTTGGTTGATCAAACATTACTGGAATGTTTAATTAATTAAATAACACTGTCGATGTTCATGGTAATCTAACTGTAAAAAGAAATATTCACATTTTATATTAGTGTTGATTTATTTGACGTTAACGTTAAATTGATAAATGCGTAAATTATTTGCTTCTGTATTACTAACAAGGCTGGCAGTTTTACCCATCTTTTCAAATGAATGTAACAATAGAGCAATTCATAAATTCACACGTCGGCAAATGAGCGATCTTGGCTTTTAAAATTTAAGTTTGTATGCATTGTTTTTTCGGTATATGAGGAAATGAAGAATGCAACGCTTATACTTGTCAAACGTTTACAACTAAGTAAGAGTGACAATGGTTATTGCAAGGTACATACACACAAACGTATTCATGTTATTAAAAAGACGTTCAAAAACAAATCATTGCCTATAATTTCTAGTACCAATGTTAATAACATGTATTATACAAATATCATCATATTGCTATTGTCTGTTCAGTTTTGTTAATTTATTAAATAGCTTTGTAAATATATAGTTTGTGATAAGCAGATTTTTACATGTGCTTTGCCATATCGACAATTAAATCATTCTTTTATCTGTGTAAATCCTGTGTTTGTGCATTGTTTTCGTATTGGAGTTTCGGACTGATTCCAGATTCGTAATAGAAAAGATTTGAAACATATTACGAAATTGAGTAGGTGCATTAAGGCCTGGTTTTGGCCCACGAAAATATAATATTTTACATCTACTGTATATGTACCTTTTTTCGTGAGTACTTATTTTCGCGATTTTGGTATTGTTGGTGAATTCGCGTGTGTTCAATTTCGTGGTAATTCAAAAAATATCAGAATATAAATAACGGACTTTTTTTTTAAATTTACATTAATCAGGTCTTCATTTGTTCAACAATATGGAACAAAATAGACAGATTTTTCAATTATTTAATCAGTCGTTTTTCGTCAGAATCCACATTTTCTTCTCCAAAAATTCGGAAAATGCCTTTTTGGATTTTTGGCGATTTTTATAAAAATAATGGAACCTTCATTTAATCAATAAACCCACCGCTTTCAAACCGACATGTTTGGTTTCTATCAATAACTTTATGGTATTGTAGGGAATTTCCCATTTTTTCATGAATTTTTGCCAAAAAACTTTATTTTCTCCCATAATTGCAATAATACTGCATTCTATTGAAAGCAATCCGGTTTAAAGCGAAGACAACAACGTTTATATCGATTGAACGTTACAAATTCTGTATGAATTTAATAGAAGAATGGGTTTGAGGTTATTTCCAGTTTTTCACGATTTTACTTCAAAATCCACATTTTCTACCCCACAAAATCACTAAAGGCCTTCCTGGATTTATGGCGATTTTTAATATGTGAATAAGGACACCTTAAACTATTGAATAAACACTAAAAACTTTCTGTTGCAATTGGTTCTCGGTCAGGCTATTTTTGGCGCAGATTGACTTGACTAATTTCCATTGTGGAAACATCGTGCGCAGCTGAGAAACAATATAATTTAAGAGAAGCTTCAATATAACTATTGACATAATTTCATCAAATACAATACTAGCATGAGTTGATGCGGATATACATAGGGATTAATACATGGCCTTTTCCATATCGGCCAGGGTATCATCCCGAGACCCCCATATCAACCCGAGACGTAGTCATATACTTCCAACAATTGTTTTATGTATGGCAAATTAATGAATAAAATAACTAAAACTGTGAAAATTTGGAAGAGTTTTATGATCATTATTACTTCATGTTTGTTGTACTGTAAAATGATTTATAATTGTCAATGGCATTTGTTGGCAAGTACTAAACTATCCCCACAAAAGTTCCCGTAAATTTTGACGTCGTCATAAAAATATCTGACGTCACAATGGAAAAGTAAACAACGGATACCGGAAATACCGGAAGTAACTTGAACGAGAGGCATTATTATGGGTTTTGTGCATGAGATGCCCACGATATGGGTTATCAGCCCGGGTGGGAAATCATGGCTTGTGCACTTCCGCTCATTACACATAATTATGCAAAAGCTATCATATCAATGCTAAGTATATGATAAATGATAATATTTACCAATAGTTAATAAGCTTAACGTTTACATAACAACATGTGAATGGAACTATCCTACTTTCCCACATAGTCTAGAAGGTCATGATGTTACGCTTGAACTGTACAATTTAATCAACACATCTTTACAAAATGTGTAAAAGAAACAACGTAAAAACTACAGTATAAAATGATATTTTAATAGTTATCAGAATTTTGCAACTCAGATATCCCGAAATTGGACATTTCGATGTATAAAAAAGACGTAAATATCGCAAAGAAATAAAGAAAACAATTCATTAAACATTAAAAATTACAGGAACGTTTACTAATTGCTTCAATGTCATTGTGTTTTCAGATGTTTATTTCTTTGAAAAAAAGACTCTTACTTTGAAAAAGTTTTGACACATTTGACGTAAATGTTTATAAAATTATTAATTATTACAGTTAGCATTTTCACCCATTCTTTTTAAGTGGTATTGAAGTAAGTTATTATTTCGTTCATTCTGTAAATACCCTTACGGAAAAGGTTGAGGTTTCGAGGTCGTGGATACAAAATAACTTTAAAAGAAAGTTAACGTTTCTATTTTTCTTTCTTTACTTTATTGATATGAAGCATATATTATAAAGGAGCTATTCGGGAAGAATTGAACGTTCCGTTATGCAGATGATGTGCTCTCAATAATACTGTTTTTTTTTGTTTTTTTTTTTTTTAAATCACATTTCCCATTGAAATTAATTAAGAGTTTTCCACGGATACAATTATAACTTATTCATATCTGAACTGACATCTACAAAATGACAATGATGTTCGGTTTAGATCAAAACTAATTGAAAAGGATATGAACTCTCATATGCAAGTACTTTCTATGCATTCTTTCACGGATGTAATCATGTGTAAAAAAACATGCCGTCTTAGTCGGGTTCGTGTTGTTCATTCTTAAGTTTCATATGTTGTTCTTGATATACTGTCGTGTTTTTGTTTTGTTTTTGGCAATCGATTTGTCAGCTGTTTATTGACATGAATTTTGACAGTATGTTTGATATTTTATTTCAAAATGTCGATCTAGTGATAAAGTTAGCAATGTTAACAGTAGCAGGGTTCGAAATCAAGTTGTCTGTATAAACTTTATCAACTGAAACCAGTCGTTGTTACATAAAACATCAAAAGATTACTCTACATTCGCACCTGAATTTAATATTAATAAACTACTCGTGTCTGAAAATTTGAAAATAAATCGTTGCAGTATTTTAATATCAAAATAGTAAATGTTCTCAAACATAGTAAAGTTGCTTAACCTTTGTGTATAATAGCTGTGTCGGCTCAAACATAGTAACGTTCCTTAACCTTAGTTTATAATAGCTGTGTCGGAATTTATCAATAGTGATATCCTTGTAATCTTCAATCCATGAGAAAATTGTAAAACAAGTTATGATATTGTATTATTGAAATACATAGTTAATATTCAATAATGTATGAATTACATATATGCATAACCAATGTAATTAAAGAAATAATGCTGATAATATTTCCGTCTAAACATTGTTTTTATTTATCATATTATCAAATAACAATTACATAGGTCTCGATTGATCAAAACAACACTGGAAGTTTAATAAATCTGTCGATGTACACGATTATATTCCCAAAGGAAGATGTCGACTACATTTACGTTTGAACATATTTTTCGTAAACTTTTCATTGATATTGATGCCAGTTATTTTAGACTTTAGACTCAGCAATTCTAGCATATTTACCCATCTTTTCAATTGACGGGGTGATCTCGAAAGTTATTATTTCACACCTAAGAAAATAAGAGGTCTAGGCTTCTTTAAACTTAATTCGCATGCATAGAATCTTTTCGATATATAAGTAAATAGATTCAAATCTAAAACTTTCCAAACTTTTGCAATTAAGTTATCAAAACAAATGAATTATGCTTTGCATTGACAACACCTTTATACGTCAGATAATACACAGGACTGTCAGAATACAAAGACACTTACATTACGATTGACAATCTGTTATACAAAAGATAATTTCTCTATGATTGATTCACAGTGTGGTGATTATATTGAACGTAAATAAGGATTGGCTATAAAATTTCCACAATTGTGTACGTTTATTTATTTATCCTTTGTCCTCACCGTTGGAGTCCTAACGTACAGTGAATCACACTTTTGTGCATAGTTATATGCAATCATGTAACTCATTTAATAAATAGTATTGATATATTAAGTGTTATATCTTTTTTTTGATTTCAGGACAATGTCAGAGTAAGTATTGATATAATAATACGACACAAATTCTCGACTGAACACACTTTACTTGAACATTAAATTGCTTATATAACACTTTCGATGTACATGATAATTTTTATTGAAAATGAGAATTTTCAAACTTGATACAAGCTTTTTTAATTATGTTACGTAAATGTTTAATTGATAAAACTTATATTATGTGCATCTTTATTCCTAACAAGGCTGGAGAACTTACCTACCTTATACAGTAAAGGTGTTGATCTAGTTGGTTTTTATTTTGCATCTGAACAAATGATTTTGAGTTTTTGTATATAGGTTTAAGAATAAAACAAAGGATATGAGGTATCCATCCATGACACACAATCAGTACATGCACAGCAAAAAACACAAAAATCAAAGAAGAGCGCTATTATTGCTGTTCTTCATCTCAACGTCACAGTGAGGCTTTCAACACGAGTGGATTATAAAAACTTCTCACCTCACTGCAAGTTCAAGACGGTCCCTAGCACCGGGTTGCATGCATACAGTATTTCGATATATAAGGAAATGAAAGATGAAACATAAAAATCTCAAAAATTAAGCTATCATGTTATCATAACAATGACATGACTAAACATTGCAATGTTTTGAAAACAAATAAATATCGCAAAGATTCAGTAAATCGATCATTAAGATAGAATTCCTGGTAAAAATGTCCTACAAAAAATGTTGATGAAAATATCATCGTATTACAATTAAAAGTTTAGTTTTGTTGACAATTTAAGACATTTGTCAAATATAAGGTTTGTGATACAAATTTATTTATATGTTTATATGTCCGTTTGTATATTAGTCATAATATCATCTTCCGACCAATGTGAAAACTCAGCTTCTGCTTTGGACTCATATGGGAGTGACGGGATGATACCATGTCCATAATAGGAAAGGAGTTTCTAAAGTGTATGATAACGTGCTACCATGAGTAAATCTGATTATAAAAGAAAGGCGACTGATAGTAATTAAAAGAAGTAGACAATGAGAATATGTACTAGTAATTGATGATCATAACACCGACCTAAGAGAATGTGAATGCAATTGTACCGGGTTCCCCTCTTCAAATATATATTCCACCATGTCATGATGCTGCATGTGGCATGAAAAACATCGACAAGACTTCTCTACAAAAGGTGTTCACCAAACCGGGTTTCCGCTGCAAAAAGATAAAAACATGTGGCGATTAAAATTCATTATTGGCGTATAACGTTTCTACTTCGTCTATCTGGTTTACTTTTTCGGGTTTCTTGGACTTTTTCACAGATCAGACAATACTGGAAATTTACCTTGAACTCGTTACGATTCTTATAGAAAATTAATAATCAGCTGATTGCATTTTATAGTTATCGGTTACAATGGACTAATTAATAAAGGTTTGATTGTATTGCTTAATGAAATGGTGTGGTTAAATGGCTTCACATGTCACCGAAAGGATTTGTTTTACAACTTGATAGACCTAATTGTTTTAAAGTGAGTATTTCCCAATGGTTTTAGAGACGCACGTGTTTGAAGCATAGTTTTAATTGTCAACTGTTTCTTTTAACGATAAACCGGAAAAGAAAACTGTTTTTATGAGGACAAAATACTTAAGTAAGAAAAATCTCTTACTCTAGTCCTTATCCTTCAAATAGACGGGAAGTGTCCGATAAACTTATAATATTGAAGATTAATCCCGTGTTCCTGAAATAAAACAAAAAATTATTTCATTATCTATATATTGCAATTTTACAGTATCTTTTCATCAGTAAATGTTTGTTATAAATGAGTGTTTTTTTATTACAATACTGATTAAAAAAAGATATGTAGAATTATAGACAACAATGCTGCAAACTGAATTTGTTTTGATAGAAAGAATGAAATTAAAAGAAAAAAATAAACTTGGCCAAAAATAGAAATGCTTAAAAAAAAAATTCGATTCTACAATAAAAAAGAACGGAATGAATATAATATGCAGCAAAGATCTGCACATGCGAAAAAGCATGTAATTAATCTATTAAAACGCAGATTATCAAATCAGGAATATATCCTGTCGGCGAAAGACTTGAAATTTATACCAACGCCATCAAGCAAAAATGCAAAAATGTCTATACTAAAAGACTACAATAAATTTGCTAGAAAACTACGATGCCGGTATATGCTCAGTTAATAAAAAAAAAACTGACCTTCATCCATTTCGTAGCAATACAGGATATAAACCAGCCTCTACCATGTCTATGTGCTATACGTTGGAAAATTATATAGAGTTAACAAAGCTTGAATTGTCTTTTCTACCAATAGAAAAAAATGTAAAAAGCAATCTTAATAAGGGCGAAAGAATAGCGCTACGAAATTTGGAAAAATGATGAAACAATAGTAATAAATAAGGCAGATAAAAATTAAAATTGTATTATGTTAGACAGGCTAGACTACATAGCAGAAGTCACAAGACAACTAAATACTCAACATTACTGCCTATTAGATTCATTTAACATGGCAGAACTGACAATCCAGGTCATTGAGTATGTTAAATCATTATACGACCAAGGCATGATCGACAACATATATCATTGAAATTGTTAACAAATGGTCAAAAATGGAGAGATGCACGTTTAGGGAGAATTTGTATTCTCCCAAAAATTCACCGTCTTGAAACTGAGACGTTTAAACAAATACAACATGATGGATTAAATGAATTAAATATAATTCCACCCGGCAGACCAATTATATCACAGCGTGGTTCTGTAACTGAACTTATAGGTCATTACGTTGACTATTTTCTTATACCAATAGTTCAAAATCAGTCTACATATATAAAAGAGACTACATCGTTCATTGATACCATTGAGAAATTAAAACCTATGGTAAATAGCCTGTTGGTTTCGTATGATATAACCAATGTTTACTAATCTACCTCAAGAAGCGTTATTGAGTGCGGTTGAACGAGCCTATGACAGTTTTGAAAAATCAAACTTCAAAGTCAGCGTGGTCAGTGCTCCGCCGGTCCATGTATTAATACATTTGTTGAGAATCATTTTAGAAAACAATGTATTTGAATTTGATGGCAAAATTTATAAACAAATAATAGGTTCGGCAATTGGTGCAGTTCCTTCACCGGAAATCTGTGACATACACACTTATGTTCTAAATAATGAATCAAATTATTTCTGCATTTCAACATAAAGACAAAATATTTTATCATGGCAGATATAGAGACGATGGATTCATAATATATGATGGGACATCAGATGAAATTATAGATTTGTTTCATCTAGCAAATGATTATAACCCCTTATTAAAGTTCACCTATGAAATCTCAAACGAAAAAATGTCGTTCTTAGATGTTGATGTAATTAAAAGTCAACGATTTACAACACATGTCATTCTTGACCTTGAAATACATTTTAAAGAAACACATTCTTATCTGTTTCTACACAGAAATAGCTGACACCCACAGCATGTTTTCAGAGGATTTATTAAAGGTGAACCAATACGGCAAATTAGAAACACAAGTGATCATAACAAATTAATAAACAATCTAACTAATTTCAAAGTGAAATTATTAGATAGGGGTTATGAAAACGTTGAAATATATGATAGTATTACTGATGCTTTATCAATTGACCGTACTGAACTACTACAAAAAAACAAATCAAAAGAAAAACAAATTATTCCATTAGTTTTAACAACTAGATATAATCCATATATACGTAAAATAAAGAAACGTATAATGAAACACATGCATTTATTACAGTTTGACGACGATTGTGTACAAATATTCAATACAACACCAATAGTTGCGTGTAGCAAACGCAAGAGTGTTGGAGATCGCAAGAGTGTTGGAGATTGAACAATGCTTCATCTCTGTCTACTTAGCAAACATAACATTGATAATAATTGTTCCAAGATCTGTTTACATACATGTATGAAACGAGAGGTTAATTAATTAGCAGAGTAAACTGTTTAAACAAAAGATAAAGGTTCCTGTAGATCAAAGTTAAAGACTTAAACATAAAATTGACAATTGGACCCCTGATGATGGCAGATCTGTCATAATAACTAGATCTATTGAAGAAGAATTTAAATATAACTATATCAATATATACATGAATAACTTTCATATTTGATTATATTCAAATAATGCATCTTAAAATGCTTAACTGCCGAAACACTAAAGTAGTGTCGGATCCGATCATGCAATATGGGATGCGTTGTGCATGGGTGTTTTATTATAACAAAATGTCTCAAGTCAGTGTTATTCGGTAGTTGTCGTTTTGTGCTGTATATCATTTTTGTTTTTTGTTCTTTATTTTGTACTTAAATTGGTTGTTAGTTTTCTCGTTTGAATTATTTTACATTTGTCATTTCTAGGCCATTTATAGCTCGATATGTGGTATGGATTTTATTTATTATTGAAGACGTTCGGTGACATATAGTTGTTAATAGCTGTGTCATGTGGTCACTTGTGTCTAGTTGTCTCATTGGGAAACATACAACATCTTCTTATATTTAGATGTAAATCATTTAATGAATATAATTATATAAATATAACGTTATAAATAATGTTGTATTTTTTATGATTTCAGTGAGGATACTTTGAGGTAAGTAGTTATCTAATGATATAATTCATTTGCTATCTAAAGGGATATTGTTATAAACTTTGATATTAATGAATAATTTAAGTGATAATTGAATTTTATGCGTCTGTTATACAAGTAAGAGGTTTAAGCTAGCTATAAAACCAGGTTTAATCCATCATTTTTAAATAAGAAAATGCATGTATCAGGTCAGGAATATGACAGTTGTTTGAGCTTTTGATTTTGCCAATTGTTTAGGGACTTTCAATTTTGAGTTTTCTCGGAGTTCGTTTGTTTTGTTATTTTCCGTTTAGGTATAATATTGTTATAATGAAAATACAAAATACATATAAAAAAAACGCATCTTGTGTATTAATGTATAACTGATGCAATTAAAACAACAGTGCTGATAATACTTCCATCAATACATTATTGCTATTCAATATAATACTAAACAACAAGTTCTCGAGTGATCATACATTACTTGAACATTTTATTGCTTGTATAACACTTTCGATGTACATGGTTATTCCATTGAAAATGAAAATATTCAAACTTGAAATCAGTTTTGAAACATTTGATGCAAAAAGTAAAATAACAATAAAACCGAACTTCACGGAAAATTCAAAACAGAAGTTTCTTCACTAAAGGCAAAATAAACAGCTCAAACACATCATTCGATGGAAACAACTGTCCCCTTACTTAGTACAAACATTTCCTCATGTAGAAAATGATGGATTAAACCTGATTTTGTAGCTAAACCTCTTACGTGTATGACAGTCTCATAACATGTCATTATATTGACAACAATGTGTGAGCAAAACGAACAAATGTAATGTGTAATTGGTCAAACTCAAGTATATGCATCTGTATTCTTTACAAACCTAGCAGATTTACCTAGTACCTTTTAAAATGTAAGTGTTGATCCAGTTTATTTTACATTAGTGCAAATGCACTAGTTTTTATTTTTTTTTATATATAAGTATGCATGCGGTCCGTGTAACACTTATTAATTCAAAGTTTTAAAAAGTTTTGAAAGTTTGGATTTTTGGAATTTTGATCAAAATTTTAAAATATCAAAATTTCAAATTGTGTAAAAGTTTTGAAATTTTGAAATCTTAACCAAATTATTAAAATATTAAAATTCTAATTATCGTTTTTAAATTTGATAGTTTAGGAATTTAATCAAAATTTTAAAATACTAATCCTTACGTGCAATTTTGATTATTTCACTTTTTGAAAATTTGATTTTTTAAATTTTTGATTAAAATATCAAAAACAGAACAGGGGCAAAAAGAGAGGTAACTGTAAAAAGCGAAACGAAATAAAAGCGAAACGAAACGAAACAATATGAATTGAAAACATATTGATTTTTAAAAGTTAATGTACGAAATAAAACCACAGACAGACAGTTGTAAGCGGTGAAAAATTGGATGATAAAATAAATATTTCTCAAAAGACGAGAATTCATTTCAAAACAAGACGTACGGCTCTGATATTGGCAATTTTACTTGCTGGTTTTTTAGCACCCATATTTTAGGAGAAACAGGAGTAACAGTAAAAATTGAACAACTCGCAGTAGGTCAAATAGTATGGTTAGGTTGAGCATGTATATATATTTTCTACTCAACTCTAAGCAATAAGAAGGCTCAATACACGGTGCATTATCTCTTTTGATTTAAATTTTTCTGTTTTGCTCTGCGACTTCTGAGTTTCTGCAATCATGTGGGCTAAAGAATATATCATTCCATGACATTATGAACGATCATTTTTAACGTTTAAATCTGTTCTTTGTAAGTTGTTGGCCCTACATATTCAGCTTTGAGCGTTCTCTAAGAAGGTCGATCCAGAAAAGCGTTTTGGTCGTAACTTTTAACGTTATGTTTTCATTTTTATCGGTTGTATGACGATCATAATTATATTGCCTTCTATCACTGATTTTGTTAATATTTTTTTGGTACAGTAGGAAAACTGAATGCATGGTGTCCCAATTAAGGTTGTCCCTATTAAGGTTGTACTAGTCAACAATGTGGGAGGTTTTTAATATATTTATCTTATTTATGCTAAAATTAAGAGTACTAAGATCAAATATTAGTAGATTGGAGCCAAGATACTGTTACAAGGTAGCTACATAAACTCATCATACATGGATACCAGGATATACATTTTGTCGGTTTTTGCGCCAGACGCGCGTTTCGTCTACAAAAGACTTATCAGTGACGCTCGAATCAAATTAAGTTAAAAAGGCAAGCAAAGTCAAATAAAAATAAAAATGCCAAATAAATTAAACGTAAATACATGTATATCCAACTTATAGCTCTGGTTTTGTAAAAGTTGAAACCATTCATATCATATACTAGTATAAACGTATAACATAAAAATTAGTTTCAGCATTCATATTTATGTAATAGTTGCTGCTGTACTACATTAAGCGCCCATCTATCCATTTGTAGGTGTCGGCATTTTAAAAATTAAAAATTCTTTTCAGAAGTTTATTTCAGCGATAAATGGTCATCTTTTGGGGAATCCAATATATAGATAGTCACTTTTTTACTTTGATACTTCCACGAGGGGCTTCGATAATGGTACATTAGAATATTTTGATCCCCAATTTGATGAAAGAATAATATTCTGTGCAAGCAGAGGACAAAAGAAACATTCTGAATCCAAATTTTCTCCATGCCATATAGTGTTAAATTTTGAACCAGATAATTTGATTGTAGCGATGAAAAACTTAATAAAATTGTTAGCGACAAAACAACCACAACCCACTTTTAAAGTTATATGGTTGCTCCTGTATAGACATACAACGTTTGGACTGGTTTTCATATACGTAGCTCCATCATGGGTCCTAAATCAACCACTGTTTTTGAATAATAGATAAAAGGAAAGGGGGAATTTATTTTTTTTGTATTAAGGGGTTTTATTGTTCCGTATTTGCAGTTTATTTCTTTAGCATTTTTAAGTTATCGTACGACAATCGACATTGAGCAAACTAAAAGAACACAGGTACATCCAGTCAGAAAGAAGCCACACTGTCAGCCGCATGATGGATTTTTCCAGTTTTGGCCATACATGTATACACCAATGTTGCTCTCGAAAAACCTATACAATGTAAAACGCAGAATTTTAAATAAAGAATTCACCTACGGAACGCTGAAAACTGAAATTTGAAAGTCAAGAAAAAAAAGAACCGAAACAATTGAAGAGGTGTTCGGCCAAAGTGAAGTTAAAACATATCAAAATCCATCTATAAGGGCTACTTTGTCAGAGGGAGTTGAATCTTAAGCTTCTTCGTAATTTGTACGTATTTTTAATTATCGAATTTTGTTGCCAGTGACAAATATTTCATAAATGCTCCGGAACAAATTAGCAATAAATACAACAGGGAGAGATTGTGCATAATGAAGACATAACCTTTCAATTAGTTTAATTGAGGTCTGGAGCTGGCGTATGACAGTAACTGCTAGCTTTATATATAGTAGTCCTTTGTTAATTCATTATCAGTGTCATTTTGATTAGTTTCTTTTGTTTCCTGTTCTGACATATGACTTGTATTCCTTTTTAAGTGCGTTTTACTGTTCGTAATACTGTGTGTTTTTCATTCTTATTGGCTAGAGGTATAGGGGAGGGTTGTGATATCACAAAACATGTTGAACCCCGCCGCATTTGTGCACCTGTCCCAATTCAGGAGCCTCTCTCCTTTTAAGTCTTGTATGATTTTAATTTTAGTTGATTGTTATATTTCGGAGTTTAGTATGACGTCTATAATCACTAAACCAGTACACTTTTTTGTCTAGGGGCCAGCTGAAGCACGCCTAGCACAACGTTCATTTCGACGCCATACATTAAGTATTCCTTCCGTATCATTTCTTGGAACTGAAATAAGTCATAAAAGGCAATATATTATCGTCATGCAATTGATAAAAAAGAAAACAAAATGTTCAAAGTTGCATGCGACCGAAGCGCTTTTTCTGGATCTACCTTCATCAGGAACGCCAAAAAAAAAGAGGCAAATAATACTATTTGGTTTACTGCGAGTTGGTCAGTTTTCACTGTTACTTCTAAATGTTGGGCACTGGGAACACCAAATAGCTTTGAATTATTTATCTCAAACGCTAACCTTATATAAGAGATTTAAATCGACTTATTTGATTCCGGTTTAAATAGGTGGTTAACTATTATTTTTTTTGATAGATGCACAACCTAAAAATTTCAGGATACTGTTATCCCATGTGATGTCTAATATGTTTTAAGAAAAAAAAACGACTTCTTTTTTCATTATTTATTTTGTAATTAAAAATGATTTGATATGTTTCGTGCTATTTATTTATAACTAAGAATGATTGTTATCGGAGCCGTGTTTACATCAGTGTTTACCCCTCTTTTCGCCCCTTTTCTATTTTTGATATTTTAATCAAAAATTTAAAAAATCAAACTTTCAAAAAGTGAAATAATCAAAATTGCACGTAAGGTTTAATATTTTAGAATTTTGATCAAATTCCTAAACTATCAAATTTATAAACGATATTTAGAATTTTAATATTTTAAAAATTTGATTAAAATTTCAAAATTTCAAAACTTTTACACATTTTGAAATTTTGATATTTTAAAACTTTGATCAAAATTCCAAAAATCTAAAATTTCAAAACTTTTTAAAACTTTGAATTGATAAGTGTTACACGGACCGCATGCATTGAGTATTTCGATATATGAGGAAATGAAGAATGCAACTTTAATCCTTCCAAAAAATGCAACTAAGTTATCATAACAATAAATATTGCGTTGTTTTGAAAACAAACAATTCAGATCGCAAAAAATTTAGAAAATCAATCATTAAGATATCATTCGTGGTACTAATGTCCTACAAATTGTTTTCTTTCTTATAAAAATATCATCGTATTGCCAATTGTCGGAAATTATGTCATCTTTTGACCCATGTTAACTCCCGGCTTGTGGATCACATGGGAGTCTCGATATGACACCACGTTCGTAAAATAAATGGAATTTCAAAAATTGTATGATAATGTTATGGCTACTATACCATGAGCACACAGTCTTAAAAGACAAATATGTTGCACTCAACCAGAAAGGTTGAGCTAAATTCCTGTATAAAAGAATGTGTAAGGAACTGGGTAAGCTCCACATTCAGATATAGCCCAGCATGCTACGATGTTACATGTGACCTGAACAATTTCAACAACACCGCTTTACAAAATGTTAAGTAATCAGCATAAGACTGTAAATTTAAATCCATAAATTGAAGGAAAAAAAGCACAATAAAAAACTAATGCCGTTAGTCAAGGATTGACCATTGCAACTGTCTAAACATGAAAAAAGGAGAGACGTCAATATTCTTTCTGAATAAGATAAAGCTGTGAGATCATTGTATAAAATAAAATTCAAAAACAATAATGGTCTAAAAACACTTAATCCGTGACTGATTTAAGTCCGATTTAATAGAATACCTTCTGATAAAGAATCGAAAAATGTTACAATTATCTTGGCATTCTGTTATACAGATTATGTCAACTTGATAAATTCTTCCAAATTTTGTAACTATATTGAACACAAAGATGGAGTGGCCGTCATCTTTTTGCATCATCACTATAGTATTTACGTACAGAAAATCACAATTCTATACATATGTAAATATGTTATTCATTTGATGACTTATATATTTACACTACAAAGTCTGAAAAGACCATATTTTGTGGTCGAGCTTTGCCGAGATTATATTCAGGTTATACCAGGGTTATCAAGTACTCAATCAGACTCATTAGATAAAGTGTAGACAAAAGCCAAGTACAGTAAAGAACAATTGAGGACTATCGAGATTATGTCGAGTCTTGTTAAGTAAAATATATGCTCGACCTTTCTGATTGAGCACAAAATATTGTCTTTTAATACTCTGAACAATTTGTAGTGCTACATAAAGATAATATTATTAATAGTGAAATATCCTTCTCAGTAGTGATATAAACATATACTATTCAGTTGCTGTCAAAGACGTGAAAGATTCTGTGTTTGTAACTCAATTAAATATAGATGAATTGTGTCTAAAAAATTACAACGACATTAATAAATTTGAAACTGTCATATTCCTGACTTGGTATAGGCATTTCATTACGCATCTTTTTCTATATATATATATCACTTATACAGTGCTGATAATACTTTCGGTATTACATTATTATTGTATCATCATAATGTCAATTAACAACTTCGTCTGTACTGATTTACTAACATTATAGGAATGTTTACATGGTTTAATCGCTTAAATCACACTGTCGATGTTCATGGTTATTTCTTTCAACAAAATAAGACGTACTCTTGGAATTATTTTTGAGGCATTTGGCGTAAAATATGTAGTTATATAAACACACATTTTGTATGTGTGAGAAGATTAGCTTTTTCTTCATCTCTCCGAATGTATGTGCTGCTCTAGTAATGTATCATGTCCTACCTAAGCAAATGAGCGAATTTGGGTCTGTGATATACGTTTTTTTTCAGGTATTAATGTTTTAGACATTTCCTATTAAGATATCCTTGTATAGTCATTATAAGTTAAATTTTATTGATATTAACATTGTAGCAGTAATCGAAGTCGTTTTTGTCTGAAAAATATACCTTCTGACCTAAAGTTGCTCATATCAACGTAATGCTGTCCCTAATAAATAGTGTCTCATTTGCTAACATATGGCATCTTTTAATTTTTATAATGTTATCATTGATTTCATTTGCACTCTTTCTTTAAAATCGGCATGATATGATTAGAATTTTCATTAAGGATGTCACATGGATGTGGCAAGACATTTCCAAAAGTTTAAAATCTATTAAACTATGCTCGCTCGTTTTTGTCCGTTACTCTTTATTAGGTAATATTCATGTTTCATTGTATTGCACAAACAGGGAAAGTTGATTTCATGTAGATATCTTTATTCAATTTAGACCATATATATTAAAAAGGAAGTCAAAGCAGCAGTGCTAATAGTACTGACGTCAACACATTATTTCTATTCATCTTACTACACGTATCTTTTGATCATCAGATATGACTTCTCATACCATGTATCCTGTTGATACAATCAAAAGTATCATGTAAAGAAACCCCTTTTTTTACACACACAAATAAAATAGTAATTCATTATGAGGTAATAGAAAGACTTGTCCAGGGTTTTAACACACGCGAAGATTTTTTAGTCTTAAACTTATGTTTGTTCTGTATTTGGTGATTTTGCTGTTGTAATGGATGTATAAATACTCTGTCTTATTTGGTCTGTGTTTATGTTAGATGTATTTTCTGCTTTGTATCGATCTGATGAGTTAAGTCCTTTTCAACTGATTTTGATAGTTTGTTCTTATTGTTTACTGTTACACAACTGTTCCAGGTGAGAATATGGGTGGTGCCTATAAAAATGTTATAATACCTCCACATTCTTCATGTGTCTTTAATTCAGCGGTTGTCGTTTGTTAATGTCTGTCATATTTGTTTTTCGTAAAACATTTGTTATAATTAAGGCTGTTAGTTTTCCCAATTGAATTGTTTCATGTTGGTCATATCGGGCCATTTTATATGTTTATCATAGTAGGACTTACGATTGCTTATAATTGCTTACATTCACTTCATTTGAACTAAGGCGGAAAGTTGTCTCATTGCCAATCATAATACATCATCACTGTTTATTCCCTGCATTGATGGATACAATGCCTTTGGTTGACGTTTTTTCAATTGTCAATTTTCTAATTATCTTAACTTACAAAGTCTAAACAATCATCTTCGATCTTCAAACACGTCTAGATATTTCCTCCGTCTGCAATAGCAAATTTTTTTTTAAGGCAGCAGTATGGAACGCCATGACTGCCTTATGTTGATGATCAGCATTATATGCAGTGTTCACCCCATTATATGCAGTGCTCACACCATTATATGCAGTGCTCACACCATTATATGCATTGCTCACAACATTATATGAAGTGCTCACAACATTATACGCAGTTGTCCAAACATTATATGCAGTGGTCAATACATTATACGTTTTTGTTGATGAAAGAATGATGATGATGATGTTTGGTGTATGATGAGATGATGCGGTAAACTTCAGGTTTTTTTTAGCGGAAATTACCGAATTCATAATTTGTAATGCCCAGCAAATAAATTTAAACAGTTATTTAAAAAAGTCATGTCATCATTAAGGTAGTATACAATATTTAAAACTGATTGAAATAGATAAATTAAGAAGTATGATAAATTTACCACAAATGTATTCCACACCAGGGCATTTTAAACTTATTTTGATGATCAGTTTCACCATATTCACAACTTAATATATATATATATTGAAGTGTTTTATAAATTGCTTCGCCAAACGCAGCTGGATACGACTGCAGAGGTCCAACCCTGAACCGTTCGGACAAAAATGAACACACCATTCACGCTTGATTCAGGTCTGAATTTGGAATGTAATTAAATATTTGACACATAATAAGTTTCTGACACAGAATAACTGTAGCCAAAGAACTTAAAATTGGTTATATAATTTGAATTTATGCTTAATTTTTTGTTTTGACTACGCTGTTGCGAATTGCCCCACTCCTTCAAAAATTAAACAAATATCCTCCTTTTTTGTTGATTTTGTGCAATACACTATGCTGTTGCATACTGACCTAACCCGAAGAAGAAAAGAAAAATGTATCCCCCACTTTTTTTTCTTTTTAATTTTCTGAAATCTGATATTAGAAAAAAAATTCTTTACACATCATTGTTCATCCTCAATAAATAAGCATATTCCAAAAATTTAAAGGTTTATTCGTCTAGATGAGTGAGTTATTAGATTTTTAAAATCGACTCTCAATTCCCGGAAAGACGCCATCTTGAAAACTAATGACCACGGATATCTAATTACCACAAAGTCCTAGTACCCATCATGACATGTCCGTTAATCAGTGTTAAAATGACTTGTCAAGCTGATGGATGTTCTACCCGACCAAGTAATGGAAGAAGTCTACATAGTTTCCAAGATCATCAAATCAATTAATGCTTCACTAAAATTGATAAGAATATTTAACAAAACAACTTTACAAGACATCCTAATTTTTTTAAGAGGGTTAAATATTCAGCGCCCAATGCTGAAGTCAGATTAAAAAGCTGTAAATGACATAAGATCGTACATTGGTTTTAGCTTGTCATTAAATTTACATTTTTGGCACCGAAATACAGTATCAGGTATTGTATAGGAATTATGCTATAGTAATGTTATAGTAGTCTCAATAGAGTGAGAAAAAAAGTTCGGAGATACTTACTGTGGATGAATTATAAAATGAGATTTATCTCTTTTGAAAAAGTTTTTTTAAATGCTTGTTTCTAACTTATATTTTCAGTTTATTTAAGGTTTTTACCTAACTTGACCAACGTTCAAAAACTTGTCCTCTTGTGATCAGCATGGCTTGATACCGGTAATTATCGGGGTATTGTAAAAGTTACATATTCAGGTATTCGACTTCCTGGCAGGCTTGTTTGATTTAATACACAATGAACAAGGTCAATGAATCACGTGCGTTATCGCGAGTGAACCAGGTGTGGACAGGTAAAATATATAAAAATATACCATGCCAAAATATAAAACTGTCCGTGATATACAGCCTGTGTACAGAATTTAACCAAATTTAAGATTGGTTATAAGAATAGGTAAAGACCTGGGGACAGTATATATGTTCCTGGTATAGACCAAATCCCCATGTTATCTAATTTCAATTTTACTTTTATTTACATTTCAGCACCTATTCTTCCGTTTTATATACAATGTTTGGTCCCGTTACTTTTTAATCAGTTCGTCCCGTTTATACCTTCACGTATGTGACTTCAGAAAACAGTGCTATTTCAAAATAAATGCGTTTATTTTTTAAATAGTTCATTTATTTTACATGTGGAATAAGACTATCAATTAGTAAACTTCGGACTACACAAATGTAGAATATACAGTGCAAGTTTGCTTTCGTCTAACGAGATAATAGAACTGAAAAAAGCTGTCATATAAAAACAAGCACGCTCAAATCAAAAGAAATAAGTGAGTAAAAGTTAACCGAATCAGCAAAATTAACAACATTTGATATCGAGTGTATTGGTAATAAATTTATGTGTTTTTATAGTATAGCTCCTTCCATTATCCAAATGATATCAGATTATCTATATTATTTCATAAGATTAACCCTTCCGACCTAAAAAAATCCCCTAAAATCTGAGACAATGTGTCATAGTAGTATCAGCTAAAATCTAATGCCAAACGCAAGAAGTAAAAATGATATACAGGTACACCTTTCATTTGGTCAAGGCTTTCAAATGTCTAAATTTAAGTGTTCCCGTACGTTTTTTTGCCTATTTAGGCATTCATGTCCAGTGCAATATGAATAATCAATATTGTAGATATCGCAATATCTACAATGTTAACACGATATTGTGTCAACATTGTTTACATTGTTTTAACCCTTATATATTGTTTACATCGTTGACATCGTTAACATCGCGATATATACAATCTAGAAAATATATTGTGTTTACATTGTTTACAACGAGATGTATACAATGTTAACGCGATGTTGTGTCAACAACGTATACATTGTTTAAACCCTTATATAGTGTTTACATCGTTGACATCGTTAACATTGCGATGTATACAATGTTAACACGATGTTGTGTCAACAACGTATACATTGTTTGAACCCTTATATATTGTTCACATCGTTGACATCGTTAACATCGTTATGTATACAATGTTAACACGATGTTGTGTCAACATCGTATTCATTGTTTGAATCCTTATATATTGTTTACATCGTTAACATTGCGATGTATACAATGTTAACACGATGTTGTGTCAACATTGTATACATTGTTTGAACCCTTATATATTGTTTACATCGTTGATATCGTTAACATCGCGATGTTTACAATATTAACACGATGTTGTGTCAACATCTTTTACATTGTCTAACTCTTATATATTGTTTCCATCGTTGACATCGTTAACATCGCGATGTGTACAATGTTAAAACGATATTGTGTCAACATCGTTTACATTGTCTTAACTCTTATAAATATTTTTTACATCGTTGACATCGTAAACATCGTGATGTATACAATGTTAAAAAGATTTTGTGTTAAAATTGTTTACATCGCCATATAAACTATGTTGACACTATTTTGTGTCAAATAACAGCTATAACATCACATTTTTTTAAAAGATTTGTTGTTAAAAAAAAGCATAAAAATGCTAACTGTATACATGTAATCGACAATCTTCATTGAATAATTATTATATAAATGAATAAAAAAACTTTTTTTTTAATATTGTCAACATCACAATGTATACGATGTGAACGATGTAAATACAAAGGTATAGACTCGGTACACATTATTTATACGATTTTGACGATGTAAATAATGTATAAACGATATTGTTAGCATCACGATGTAAACGATGTTAACGATGTAAACAGAAAATTATAAATTCGATATACAACATAAACACGATGCTGACACGATAATGTCAACATTGCGATGTATACGATGTGAACGATGTAAACACACAGGTAAAGACTTGGTTCACAACATCTATACAATGTTGACGATGTAAAAACGATATTGTCAACATCACGATGTATACGATGTGAACGATGTAAACACACAGGTAAAGACTTTGTTCACAACATCTATACAATGTTGACAATGTTAAAACGATATTGTCAACATCACGATGTATACGATGTCAACGATGTAAACAGAAAGTTTTAGAGTTGATATACAACATAAACACGATGTTGACACGACATTGTTAACATCACAAATATACGATGTGAACAATGTAAACACAAAGGTACAGAACATATAGATAGGATACAATGTAAACACAATAACGACACTATAAAGTTGGCATTGCGATGTTGACAATATCGACAAAACATGGTGCACTGGACATACTTCTATTTAGGCAATTGAAATGCTTTTGTCAAACTAGTTTTATTTTCCCTTTTTATAAAACATAAATAAATGATAGGAGTGTTTATCATATACTTAGACTAAATAACATATGAATTTTACTGTATGATAAAAGCATTAAAATTTACGTAAACTTCATAGTTTTCGAATTGGTGCTTAGCGGGCTGATATGAAAAGTTTATCACATGCTTCGATTGTTATAACATGCCTTTCCGTAACGTTATCGCATGGCTTTCCGGTGATACTCGGCAAATTCCGGAAAATACACTTTGTACAATGCTACGTTTTCAGTGAAAAACATTACAAAGTATATTATAATTGTATACAAACCAATTATTTGGATACATGGATACTGGAAAGTATATAGTGTAAAATAATATAAACAAAAAACATAAAAAAAAAAAACAAAACAAATTATTAAATAAATGCCTTTTTTAAAAGTTTCAAACATAATTTAGAAAGTTACTTTAAAAAAAGTTGACTTTTCCAAACAGTGTTCATTATATATATTGTTGGATTATTTTTTTATTGTCGATTCGTCCTTATTAAAATGGTTTTTTTTTCTCTATGGAGGCATATGCTAAAAAGATTTCATATCGAATGTACTAAATTTGGGGTCCGACGTCCGTGAACTTTTCACTCTTTGAACTTCTATTTGGGAACAACGTGAAAGGATCAATATATGAATCTGTTATTTTGTCCATTGTTGAAGCATATGATAAAAAGATCATAACATGTCATTTTTCATATCGCATGTATTATCAGCCCTCGGTCAATATCAGCCCTTGAGCCATGCGGCTCTTGGGCTGATATTGAACATAAGGCTGATAATACATGCGATATGAAAAATGCCATGTAATAATCTTATAATATCATTTCATTCGGACAACTAAATTCAATTTGTAGACTTTAACCGGTTCATTTCTAAGTTTTGAAACTTATTTAAATTCAAATTAAATAGTAGCACCAAATATAATTAAATAATTCCACGGCGATTCACTTGTATTTGTCAACACATTGAAAATGTATTTTAAATTTGTGTATTAAACACGACCTCCTGTCGTATAATTCACTGATTCGAATAGACAATCACACCTGGCACGGTGTGCCCTAGCGGCCAAGCTTATTACCGATCTGACATTTCATCTTTATACCGGCCTTTCACAGGTATTGTCGGAGAATAATACACACATCGCATATCCATAGTCATAGCACCGTAGATAGTAAAACGCCAATAAGCGTAAACCTATATATATATTGTCTTAACAGTTTAAGTTATATACTTTAATTTATTTACTTTATCGGTCTGAAAAAGCATATATTAAAGCATAAATAATAACAATAATTTCTTGTGCTGTCTACAAAAATAAATCGAAATATATAAGGTAAATATAGAAAATTTATTCCATGAATGTGTACAACTACACGTCTGTGCGTTTTATTCTCTTATTATCGGTTGGTTATTAGATATAGCATAAGTCATCGGCGCGCTTACGATTACGTTAAAATATGATTAAAAACCAAGACATTAAATGATTGTATTTTAAATCCCGGCATGCAAAAACCAGGAGAAAACGCCACGACCTACAGGAAGTAGTCAATATTTATCATTAATTATTTAATTTCTCCTTTATTACTGCACCTATAGCGATAAAACATTGTGAATATATATATTATGTCATAATAAACATATTTTAACCATAAGTAAAAAATCGCGAATTTTCCTTTTAACCAGAATTAATTTAGGTCAAGATGACTCTTTTTCATGGACAATCGTTACTATCCAATAATAGTAAATCATTCTTTTTTACTCACAGTTTTTGTCAATCTTTACCTAAATGCAAAACTTAGATGCATGTTTTTTTTATTAGTTGTTAGTGACTTTGAACTAGCTGTCAGTAACTGCGAGTACTCTCAGATAAGTACTTAGTGTCTTTTTGTTGTTGGGATATACAAGTAACCGCCCACGTCCACTCTATTTTTTTGTTAAATGTATTTATATTTGTATCCATCTGATGAGTTAAGCTTTTTACAACTGATTTTCAAAGTTCGTTCTTACGTTGTTCTGTTACGCCACTGTCCCAGGTTAGAGGGAGGGTTGGTATCCCGCTAACATGTTAAAAACCCGTCACATTCTGTATACATTTATGTGTCTGTCCCAAGCCAGGAGGAGCCTTTATTTCAGTGGTTGTCGTTTGTTAATGTGTTATATACATGTTCGTTTTTCGTTCGTTTGTTTGTACATAAATTAGGCCGTTAGTTTTCTCGTTTGGAATATTTTACGTTAATCATTTCGGGGCCTTCTATAGCTGACTATGCAGTATCGGCTTTGCTCATTGTTGAAGGCCTATAGTTGTTAATTTCTGTGACATTTTGTCTCTTGTGGAAAGTTGTTTCATTGGCAAGCATACCACTTTTGTCCATATATTAATCACGGGTGCAGACTGACGAACAATCGTAGTAAACGTTTTATTCACCCCCATAAACTCAGTTTTCATAAGAGATGATAACTTGAAATGAAAATGCTAAACTGAATCTTGAAAGGGTATTTTTTTGCTGATCATATTTAGAAGACAAACTGCTTGGGTTGCAAAAAAAGCTTGTAAAAAATTGGAATAATTGATGTAAAGTTATGTTAAACACCTACAATGAAATGCATTAAACTGCATTTTACATATCTGTTAGATACTTATTCATGTAAAAATGCCAAATTCTGAAAATCGATGCCAAAAATGACTCTATCATGACATATATAAGCTAGCGTAATATGGCACTTAGGTTTTATAGAAAGCTGACTAATTAATTTAAAAGGTAATTAAGTTTTTTTAAAACTGAGTACTTAATATAAGGTGGCACCTTGCTAAAGTTCTTTAGTAGGAAGTGAACTCAAGGAATATATCATACAAATTTTCCTTCGATATTTCATTACTAAAAAGTTCATTATTTAACTTACATTATGCCATGCGTATTTCTTACGACGAACAGAACTAGTTCATTCATTCACCTCTTAGTTTCATCTTTTCCTTACTTATTTCAATCAGTTTTAAATATAACTGCATACTGCCTTAATGATAACATGACTTTAATAACTGTTAAAATTTGTTTGCTGGGCATTACCAATTATGAATTCGGTAATTTCCGCTAAAAAAAACCCGAAGTTTACCGAATCATCTCATCATACATCAAACATCATCATCACCTTCATCAACAAAAAACGTATAATGTTGTGACCACTTCATATAATGTTGTGACCACTTCAAATAATGTTTTGACCACTTCATATAATGTTGTGACCACTGCATATAATGTTTGGACCACTGCGTTCAATGTTATGAGCACTTCGTATAATGTTGCGAGCACTGCATATAATGGTGTGAGCACTGCATATAATGGTGTGAGCACTGCGTATAATGTTGTGAGCACTGCATATCATGCTGATCAATAACATAAGGCAGTCATGGCGTTTTACACAGCAGTATCTACATGATGATGATGTGCTATAAATATATAATCCGTTCATCCTATTTTGACTCTTTAAAATTCAAGAGTCTATCCTAAATTGAGATAAATTAGATGGCCTTCCAAATACTTTTCGATCCCTAACATTACTGAAGGGACATTAATTGTCGAAATCCGGGTATGGTGTAAAAAATTCACCTCATGTTGTGGTTTACCTTCTTTGCCGCAATTTTATTGTTTTCTACATGGTATAAAAAATAATATAGAGATCCATTTTGTTACACCTTGTGATCAATTTATTTGGCAATCGTCAATAGCAGTCAGCAGGGTCTAAGAACATCAGTTGTTCGACCTGTTAGTCAAATGCGTTTTGTTAGAATATATTCTTTCACTCTTTTGGTCTTTTGGAAAATATTGTTTGTGCTGTATTTAGACCCCTCTACAACGAAATTTGTTACATGCACACGTATAAAAATTGCGGTTTTTATCCAACGCAATCATAGGTTTGAACATTGTTTTCAATCTAGACTTCATTTTCATGGGGGGTCTCGAAGAACGCAAATATTTTTTATAAGGCATCAATGTCTACATGTACTAAAACGAGTTAGCACAGTTTATTAATGTAACTTATGTTAACCATCGTATATCGTATGGTCGCAGCATTTAAAGAAAACAACATTACTTTTTCTGTTATTGTCAACTCAAATGGACAAAACTCTAGACCCATTTAACTGATGCTAGCAAAATTCGATTATCCTTCGATTTATAGTAATATGTATATGTAACAGTAAATAGGTGAAATTGGAAATTACACGTAATTACTAAAAAATTAAATAAATACCTGTAATTTCTCATCAATTTAGTAATTAAATGTATTTTCTGATTGTTTGAGGGATTACATGTAATCACCGAATATTTTGGCCATTGTTACAGCTATTTATTGACTTGATACTTTTGCTTCAAAAGTTTAGACATAGTTCAAGAAAATAAATATGCAAGTAAAGGGGTAAGAATTGTAGGACTTACTTTAGGGTTAAGGAATAACAGTTTATTCAAGACTGCAAGCCCTTTGTTTACAGTTTAATTGTTGAAACTCGCTAAAAATCATTTGCAACATGTAATTATACAATGATACAAATCAATGCAACGACAATGTGTAATTCACAAATTATCTCAACCAAGCATGCATATTGTCACCAATTCACATGGAATAAATGCCAATTTACACACTAAATGAAAATTATTTATTTTGACGTGACAAACTGTTGTGACATTTTGAGCTACACAAAACGCTATACTTGACACATTTGAATGTCTTCGCACACAACCTGTTTTGCATGAACACTTCCCGAATCTTGTCCATCTCCAACTGACTGTATGAGCGCTTCGTCCCTAACACTGAACACAACATGAGTATTTATAGTATTTGCAACTTGCAAAGCCAACGAATAAATTGCTGAGAAAGTGAATTGATTTATAGAGAAAGATCCATTTAAAATACCATCCTTTGAGCAGAGTTTGAGTTGGTCATTTGTCTGATCATGTTCCAAAACAAGACGCAACATATTCATGGATCCCCACATCCCCTATCGACATTAGGAATTTAGGAGTTGAATTAAACTAGAAAATTGTACCTGAGCCATCTGGCAATAACACACAATATACCTCCAAGATTTCAGTGATGGCTTCTTCTCAATTCCAAATGTTGTTATGTCTTCGAAGTGATAGGGTGTTGTGGGTATACTCATCGTATCAATGGTTTCGATTGTGAACTTTTGCTTTACCTTTATGAAAAGAAAGATAAAAACCATACAAATCAATTGCTTGACAAATACATGCATTACATACATGTACATTATTACTAACAAGTACGTATTAGTTTGTTCCTTGAGGTACATAGTGTATACTATCTACTGCATCAACAAGACGTTCAGGTAAACATACCAGGACAATATTTATTATTTGCATTAGATAAAAATAATTTTTGATATAAGCTTAATTGACACAAAAAACACAAACTATTTGCATCTTTAATCTGAACTAAACTAGCAGTGTCAGTCACATTTGCAAATGATCGTGGTGATCTAGTAAGTTATTATTCCACACATGAAGAATACATCTTTAAGACTTTTGTTAGTCGTTTATTGCAGTGGCATAGCCAGTTTGTTTTTGATGTATGCGTTTTGATTATCCCTTCTCCACTCTGTTTTAAACTAAGTTAAATAACTAATCGTTTAGATATATATTCTGTTATAATTTCAGATTGTATATTAGTTGCATGGACAAATGATGGAGTAAGTATACAATTATAAAACTTGTATGCTGTCGAGGACTATGTATTTTATGATTCTGTAACTTAATTTGATATTGACCAATTGTGTATAAGCTACAATGAAATCAATTCAATTATGAACAGCGAAACAATTCATGGTCTCAAACACAATGCACTGTAAATCTAATGTAAGTAACCATACTGGGATTTATCTATATTAATACATTTAATCTTCAATCCTACAAAATGTTTCATAATATAAATGTATATTATATTGTATTTCTGAAATACAATGTATATCACATTATCGGTAATTAGCACAATTTCGAGTCATTTGTACTCTTTGATAATGCCTGTATCGTTGGACTGTCGTGATAAAAGAAAATTATTTGGTCAAATTTACCAGTGCACAGTTTAAGAATCTTATTCTGTCAGTCACAAAAATCAACCATGATGTTTGTTCGCAAAAACGCTCGAGGTTTTTTTGCGAGTATTATTCATTTTGATGTTAGCGTACCATTCTATCCCGATCTATTTATAACTTTGAATGTTGAATAATCTGTTGCTGATCCAATGTGTCTTCATTTTCTGTGTCTTGAGAAAGATTTGTTCAACCTATCCAGTCACTGTAAAGTGTTATAATTCATACTCAACACATAAATGGTCACAAAAAAGTACCGCAATCGGTGGAGTGAAACTTAAAACAAAAACACAAAAAAATGTATACACACTTTTGACCTTTTTTATGTGACCAGAATATGTGGTTTTAGTGCCAATGTATCCACATACTTATGAGGTCGACAAGACATGAGCTTTCAGATAATCTACTGACACCATAGGCGGATCCAGGGGTTGGGGTGGGGGAGGGGGGTGGGACTAGGATGTGTGGACCCCCCCCTTTTGTGGGAAATATTTGATTGTTTATATAGGGAATCACTGAAGCATGACTGAAGCAGGCACCCTCTTAGGCAGTCAGTGGGCCCCCTTATTAAAGCAGTAGTTTATTTTGTTAGTTTCTCTTTTATTATAGTTATTTTAATTTTTTCATTATTACCGATAAAAAGAATAAAGGACTTTTTGTTTTAGATACTGACTTCGGGCTCGTCTGCTATTTTACCGTGATAAAGTCAGTTTTAAAAACAAAATGTCCATTTTCTTATATTAACACATCTTGTCTATCTATGTGATATCAACGTAGCGATAGTTACAAGGGTGATAATACTTCCATCAATATATAAAATCGATTGATCAAATGTAAAGGAATGTTCAAATACTTAACTAACACTTTTGATGTTCCTTTTTATATCATTCAACAAATGACGAATCAAATTTAACATTAGTTTTGCCACATCTGACGTGACACACATTATCTGTAAGTGTTGCTTGTATCATGGTTAGTTGTTTCCACTCCTTTTAAACTGTACGTGCTGCTCTGAAAAAAATATTACCCTAATACGAGTGAACCCTGTGGAGAAATATCTACTTACCCTTTCCGGAACACCCGAGATCATCCTTGTTGTTGGCAGGGTTCGTAATGCTCAGTCTTTTCTGTGTTGTGCTTTGTATACTGGTGTATGTCTTTTGTTCTTTTTCGTTATTTGCCAGGGCGTGGTCAGTTCATATTCGACTTATGAATTTGAATTTCCCTTTTGTATCGTTCGCTTCTTATTTTTGTAAATGAGCGACCTTGGAATTTTGTATTTTAGTATGAGTGCATTTATATTTCAAAATACGACGAATTGAAAAAAATTGCTATTTAAATATTAAAAAAAACAGAATGGAAATTTCAAGGTATAGAAAACGTGTAAACATCGCAAAACAGCTAGAAATCAGACCAATCAAATATAATTCTGTTTAACATGTTTAAGGTGGTTTTGATGTCTCTCATCGTAATAGCAAGGAATCCTGTAGTAGGAAACAAAAGTTTGTGATTTGTTTAATCAGAGATATTATTATTTATATTTTCACTATACTTGAATTATGTTTCCTGTGCATATACTGATTTTGTGTTATAGATGGTTACCCAATACCCTTAATTTTCTATTACGAATATATAATATTTGTCTGGTTGGAACCCCTGTAATTATTTGCCGAATACGTGTTATTTTTTAAACACTAAATACACATTTGATATATACATCTATAGTTTTGCCAACCACTCATCTACATTTATACAAACATGCTGTTTTACTTTAATATAATTGTATGTTACATTGTATAATAAAGGTAACAGTAGTATACCGCTGTTCAATAGTCATAAATCGAGTAAGCGAAAACAAATACGGGTTCCAAACTTAAACCGAGGTAAACACATCCACTATAAGAGGAAAACAATGGAACAACAGAAACACTTAACTGCAACAAACACGAATTAGTGCAATGACAAGGACTCAACAAGTCACATTAGCCCCGAACCAAATGTTTATGTAGAAGTTAGCTACATAAAGTGTACCTGAGCAATCTGGCATTAACACACCATATACCTCCAAGAATTTTATTGATGGCTTCTTCTCAATTCCATATGTTGGTATGCCTTCGAAGTGACAGGGTGTTGTGGGTATGCTCATCTTATCAATGGTTTCGATTGTGAACTTTTGCTTTACCTATATGAATAGAAAGATAAAAAGCATACGCATCAATTGCTTGCCAAATGCCTGTATTACATACATGTACAGTTCAAAACAAGTATTTATTGTTTTGTCATTTGAAGTACACAGTGTATAGTATCCACTGCATCCATATGAAGTTAAAGTAAATATATCAGGACAATTTTTATTATTTGCATTATATAAAGATTCTTATTTATTTTTTGAGAAATAACAATCGGAATTGAAAATTGTATCCAAATATATAACTGTCACAAGTAACCTGTTATCAGTTATCTAATTTATCAAAAAAAATGATGCGTAAAAACGGTATTTACCTGTGAAATAGACAAATTGTAAGGTTCGGTTAATGATTTCCAAATATCCCAGCTCGAAGAGCAACTAGTTCTCATTCTTTTTGGATTTACCTGGTCAGTTTGCAGGCAGATTGATGAGCAATAAAGATCTATTACATTCCTCCAAAGTTACAGTTACTAAAAATGAAATTTCTTTTTTTATGATTTCAGATAATATGGATTGTAAGTAGTGATATAGATTACTGTCATTGGTTATGGATCAATAACTAAATTTAATATAGACGAATCTTGGTTAAAAAATACAAAGAAATAATTAAATTCTTTGAATACAAAAACAGGGACTGTTTTCCAACACTACGTTCTTTCACCTTAGTTTATTACTGGAGTTTATAAAAAATCAAATCTTTATAATCTTTAGTTCTAGAGAAGATTTTAAAGTATTATTTGCGATAATATATTTCTATTGAGATACATAAATTATAAAAAAAAATAGACGCATCTTTTATATAGGTATCACTAACCCAGCTTTAACAACAATACTGATTATACTTCTGTAAATACTTTATTAATTATTTGTTTTCATCATAGTATACAAAGTAAATTTGCCTGTCTCGATTGATCGACCATTACCTAAATACCAATATCGTTTACATGGTTATTTAACTGAACAGAGTAAAACATAGGCGAAAGATAACAAAGGGACATTAAAAAAAAAAAAATCTGACAACGTCATAGCAAAAACAGAAGAAGACAAAATGACAAAATAAAACAGTACAAAACACAACATAGAAAACCAAAGATCGAGCAACACTTTCACAGCCAAAAACGGGAGGTGATCTCAGGTGCTCCGGAAAAATATATCCTTCGCCAGATGTGACGTACTTCGTGTTGCTCATGTAGGTACATACTCCGTGATCGGTCTAATTCGGTAGGTCATATTCGGGCGGAGGAGGACGTGATTCTTGTAACAACATACGATCATGTACGTCGTTCGTAATGTGTTGGTCGTTGTTCATGTTGCTATGTAAGCTCTACAAAAAAATTAGATACAGGATGCGAGTTTTATATTTCTAATATGTAACATTAAATATTTTAACCTCAAAATGTAACTAATACGTTGTCAATCAAGAATTCAAGCATCTTGATAATTTTCGTTTTAATCTTCTTTTTTTTTTAATATTTACATGTACGATTTATTCCTCCCGTAGACATGATACTTGTGCTTGCGTTAGCCATACACCTTATCGCTAATCCCGGGTGACCCGGCCGCTTGAACTTTTGACGCATACAACAATCACTTTTCCATTGGGGCGTCAGATATTTTGTTTTGTGACGTCAAATTTTTACGGGAACCCGTGTAATATATAGTTATGACGGACAAATAGCGATAAGGTGTATTCTTTCTTACATAACACAGAGCAATATTTGTTTTTTTTTAAGTGCTTAAGTGTTATTTTATATAAAAAAAACATGTATTTCCAAGAGTATAGATAGGTGAACCTGTTTAAGACGATTAAGGTTTGTGTCTTTACGATTCACATCAATACAGATGGTCGGCTATAAAAGTCCTCTACGCGAAAAATGTGAAATAATTCAATTAAGAAAACTTACGGCATAATTCATTTCAAAACAATTTACGAAAAACAACTATGACAGACACAAACCAACGACAACCACTGAATTACAGCCTCCTTTCTTGGGGTAGGCATATAAGGAATGGACGTAGCAGGTTAAACCCCATCCCCTAACAGGGGACAGTAGTATTACAGCGCACCATAAGAACACATGGTAAAAGCATGGTAAAAGCATTCAATTGCAATGGACTCTACTAAATCAAAAATCGGTAAGAGAAACACTAAAAATCCAACATTAAAACATAGACACAAAGCACCGAAATGAGAGTACTCGCAATCACTGAAAACTAGTTCAAAGCCAATTACAACTAATACATAATTCATGTTCTCCCATTATAAAGTGTCAATCATTACACATCAAACGGATTTAGTGTAAACACGTCGTTAACAGTCTTTCCCAAAAAGTCACCATGCACTCAACTTAATTTTCTGTCTTTCCATCTTTTTGAAAGCGTAATTATCATTCAGTCTTAAACGTTGTTGTTGGAGGCAATTTTGTCACAAAGTTACATGTGTTTTAAATATTTTGATTCTATGGAAATATGGATATCAACGTTTGCATTTATTAATGATGCCAATTCCGGCTTTAAAAAACGAAAATAGATAATGAAGCAAATTCGAAAATCTCTGCAAAATGAATACTTATTAGAAGAATGTAAATTTTACTTTTACTTTAAGTGACATTTTAACATAAGTAAAACGCTTGTACGCTCAAAAAATTCTTAGGAACACCGTCAACATCCTCGTTTTATTGGGAACGTTGTGTAATGCTCAGTGGTACCAATAATATGCGCAACATCTTAGTTTAGTGGGAGATATTATGGACATAATTGTGCGAATCGTGATACAAGCATGAAATTTGGTATAAAGGTTGACTAAATGATACTAAAAAAAAATCCACTGCTGGCCAGAAAAAAAAATCATTTTTTCAAGATGGCCACCACACATTTCGGAAATGGCGTCATTACAAATTGACAATAATGCGTTAATCCTTTTAAAGGTGTGTTATATGTAAAATCTAATGTTTGATTTGATAAAAAGTAAATGACAGTTCCTTGATTGCGACTAGACAATACATTAATTAAACTAAAGGTGACTTCCGGTTTTTAAAATGCCGGCAAAAAAGTCAAAAATTTGAATTTTTATACTTTCAAGCAACTTCACAAGGGATGTATAATCCAATGTAAGTTATGATAAAACGTTAAAATAAGTTCCAAAGTACGACGAAACAACACATAAATAAAGAAAAATAGTGACTTCCGGTTCCAAAATGGCGGCAAATACGTAGAAAATATTTTTATAATTTCCATCAACTTAACAAGTGTTAACACTCTTTGTTAAGTTTAAATGCCTAGTTTGGTTAGAAAGACAGGTTGCGTATTTTATAATTATCTGATAGTTGCCTATACAACAACCCGTACAAGGAAAGCCAGAACGGTAGCATCTACAGTTACAAACACAGCTCGGTTTTCGGCTCCGCATTTCAAAATTTTCTGACACGAAGATGCAACGGCAGTCAAAGAAGTCCATTTTGGTTTCCAACAGTCATTGATTCTTTCTTTCATCCAACCACAGTGTTCATGACTTGGAATACGTACCTATCGAATACATGAATCAGGCTGAGCCAAAGCAACTCCTCCTTGATATACTTCTCTTTTGAGGTGCTCTGGAAAAGAACCTCTTGTAGGCGGAATTGTATCACAATGCCGCTGCTTCCTGGCAAACAATTTACATCGTGCCTCGCTCCATACTTAAGCCTAAAAAACATCATTTACATCTGGAAAACCTTCCATTGTTAGCCAAGCTGACCTTTGGCCTTTCTCATGACAATTCGACAAAGTGCCACATCCACTAAATGCATGGACGAAAGGAAAATCAGCAACACAAGGACCAAACGCAGTTGATGTCACGTGCAGGAAGCAATCAAAACATGCAAAAGTCGTTATTCCTTCCCTAACCTATCCGCAATTTGTTCTACCTAATTTTGCGATTGCTGCAATTCTTGATACTATTACATCTGTGTCAGTACTACCTAAAATTACTTTTACAACACTTTTCATAATCATGCCGAACATGGACAAACGTTCGTGTATCTGCTTCTTCATGATTACAAGGGGATAGATATCAAGTATTTTTATTGAAATTGCAAAGAACATTTTCACCATGAGTAACATACACATTTGTATTAGTCTCTTAAGAAGCACTTTTGTCAGCAAGAAACAATTTTGTTTTGTTGTCATCTTCACAGAGAAAACTACTCCATACCCTTGGTGTTCTACCAAAACCAACACCTTTCCATCTGGCACTAGAACCTTGCCTTTGTCTTGTCACAGCCCTTAAATTATTCATTTAGTAAACATCAAATACAATGTCTACTTTTGAATACTTATCGATGCAAGACTTTACATAAGGCAGTATGACATCATTAGCATAATCATCAAATATTTTGCCCAATTTTGTGACCTGGAATTAACCATTGCTGCCCCACCAACGATAAATGCGTCCGAATTCGGATCAGCAAATCGCAGAATGTTTCAAGTTAACCCATTTGCAGCGATTTAATACCACTATTTCAAGTGACATCCTGAGATAAGGCGGAGGAGCAGTTTGCTTTAAATGGATAAAGAAATATTCCAAGTAAAACTGTTTACTGTGACAAGAAATGAAAAGTCTTGAAAAGATATCACAATCACTTTTAAGGTTCTCTAGCTTTGTTGTTGATAAAGACGTTTCCAGTTTCATTTTGCGGCCAAAATATGAAGTTGTTCTTTTTATTTGGTTATATAAAGCAGGTTTTCCTTCGTTTTGCATTTGCTTCAAAAGATCTTCGTATTGTTTGGACCAATATCTTGGAGTTTTTTTACATATCTTACATTTGTACCTGTTTCCGAATCAACAATTTCCGAAATGAAGTATTTTTTTTACAAATCTGACGACTCTTCTAGAAATGAATTTCCAAACTCGTTCATACTTGCAAAGCCTTTTAAGCTGTTTAAAGAAATCTTTTTGTGTTTTTGAGAGTCTTCATTATGTCGTTCGTCTGTTTTAGAATGACCCAAACCACTAGAGCTTTCAAATTAATCTTCTAGTATACTGACTCCTGGTCCAGCTACCATCCATTTGTCTAAATGGGATCTTCGGTTAATCATATGGCACCAATATCGCCCTTCACAATTGCATTATTCTGTTTTTGTGCCTGATCAATTGTGTTACAAGAAAGAAATTTACTGGTCTTACGTACATTGAAATTATCATTTTCAAATTCCATTGCCACCTGTGGGTGATGTTCGGGAAGGGAAGTCATATCTCGTAAGATGAGTCGGTAACGATCGAGCATAATACACACGATCAAGACCCAAAACAATACGCTATCATTCTTTATATGGACTGTCTAACTCATTAAATGAGCATAATACCAAAATCAGAAGAAGTTCTTAATTTATAATTGAACGCCAGGAATTAAACTGTGGTCGAGATGACTCTATTTCCTTACACCAGTCTTTTAAATCATTGAACATCACAGAGTCATGACAATATTATATATTCTGAGTTTATCTTTCATAATCTGAAATTAACAATTTTTAAGCAAAATACATGCAGTTGTCTGATGCGCCTGTCTAGTCCTAGGTACATTTGAACATACATAAAAAGAATCTGCCGTTCTTGGTGTTACAATATTGGCTTCAGTAAAACAACATGTCTATCCCCTATCACGCAATACATCACCCAGAGTTTTATAACAAGTCATTTCAATGTGCAATCCACCAAACATGACGATAAACTTATATTTTCCTTACAAATCAAGCCATTCCCACTGAATTTGCTTAGGCATTACCAAGAGTGGCTGATCTGCAGTTACATTTGATGTTTCTCCAGATTAACTACATGTTCGCCTTAACCATCGAATACCTGATAATTGCCTGGTAGTGCATACAAATCCCTCTTAATGTCTATAGATAGTTTGCACATGCGCAAAAGTGTGATACACATGTGTATCATAACCTTGAAAAGTGTTATTAAACCAATTCATAATATCATTAGAAATCCAAAAACACTAAATATATAGTAAATAGTTCAAATGTTTTTGAAAGAATTTTGTTACATTTTCGCGCATGCGCAAATACTGGATAGGTCAAATATTCATTTTTAATAAATATGTGATGTAAGGAAGGTAGCCACCAAACCTGATAATTGGTTTTTACTAAAAAGAAGTTCAAAGAAAAGTTTTCCAGAAAAATCAGTATTTTCAAACTAAAGAAAACAGCCATTTTCTTTTTAATGGCCAGCAGTTATTTCTTACAAAGTATATAATAATGATGCTTTGTGGTAATTTTCATGCTTGTATCATCATTTGCACAATTCCCTCGATTTTGCTTGCTAATATCTTCCACTAAGTTTATTTTTTTCCAATTATCAGAACAGACATAACGTTTAGCATGTTTAGCGAATTATATGAACATTTAAAGAATACAAGTAATAACAAGTTCTCAAACCTGAAGGTCCTAAATCATTATTTGATTGCCCATGGATCATTATTATTTCTAATAAAACTGAGAATGGAAATGGGGAATGTGCCAAAGAGAAATAAACCCGACCATAGAAAAAAATGTAGCGAGAAATTCCCGCACCCGGAGGCGTCCTTCAGCTGGCTCCTAAACAAATATATACTAACCACTGATGTAATTTTTCTGAATAGCATTTCACTATATTAAAATTTCGAGAAACTAATCGATCTGTTATTATATTTTCAGGGTGAAGAATCGGATGCAGACATTTGATTGTCTTGTCGAATTGCAAATTGTATTAACACAAATGTCTTGACTTCACTGGTTATCCTAACGACTTTTTATTATTAGTGTTGTTTTGTTGTTACCTCTACATAACTTTTTTTTTTAAATCATGAAATAGTTAGTCAGATACATATAGTGTATTTGTTTCGTTTACCTTTAATAGGAACAAACTTATAAACAAATATGAAGGTAAAAATACTCTTTCGATGGTATTTTAGTATAGGCGGCTAATAATATTGAGTTATTCATGCTTGTCAATTTAATGTTTAAGACTGAAATACTTATATTAATGTCTGCGACAAACCAATGACCAAGTTTGTTATATGCTGGTTCACTTGGTTTTTCTCTTTGGAAGTAATCTTTGAAGAAAAAAAAGAATACAATTTTACTTTAAAATTTCCAAAATATGAAAAGTGTTTTCTTCAAGTTAACTGAATGGTACTGCCACTTTATTGCAAACTTGAATAGTTGCAACTTGGGTTATATGGCTTTATACATTTACGTGTTCTAGGTAAACGTATAGAGTAACATATATTTGTTTTCCTAATAGGCATACGATTATGTTATCGCATAGTCAATTTTTCATTTAACCATATCACTAATCTTGTATTGTAGAATTCAAAATCTATATTACTTCAAATTGACTTAATTCAAAGAAAATGATGAATTAATTTTAACATAACACATTTAAATATGTGAATCCTTTTTGTATACCTTGGTGTATTATTTAACAAACCGTTACTGTCTCATTGACGAATGTTCTGTTCAACAGGCATTTTTCACAATAAATATGGCTATAACCTTGTAATGTTATCAATGGCACTACATCCTTTGTAACATTTTCTAAAGACGTATAGGCAATAAGTACCTTACTTGGTCAATACATAAGCGCATATTCAATAGATACCATACATGATCTTTAATTATATAAAGGTTAAAGGTCTTTAGGAAATACAATTAAATTTAAAATTTTACTAGTTATCATGGCAACCAACTTTGACCATATTAGTTTATTTTGTAAAATATCTTCTTTTTTTTCATTTTTAGTATATCTGGATTTGCGCTTCAAAAAACAAATTGATGGTGTGATTATGTACATACATACATGTAGTTATAATAAAGCCTCTCTAAATTAACTGTGTTTTTTCTTGGCTGCACACTGTGTAGAAAACTGCATCGGTTCAAACTTTCCTTTATCATGTTTATGTTCATTACATGTATTATGTTGCAACTGTGACATTGCCATGTTAAAAATCCTGTACAATTCAGTTGCTTTATTTGATTGTGTGTAATTTGATACATAATGTGCAATTGTCCTCCAAGATACTCTATTATCTATCATTTTCATTCTATATAGATATAAGAAGATGTGGTTTGAGTGCCAATGAGACAACTCTCCGTCCAAGTCTCAAATTGTAAACATAAACTATTATAGGTTTAATCTTGCCGAAAATTATTTAAAACCCATGATTGTCATGCCTAAATTTTGCATTCAGTGAAAAAGTATTAACAATTGCTCACAATTTGTCAGAAGAACAAGATCGTTTCATATATATTGATCTAAACTAACCAAGGATAGAATAGGTCACACACCAATTTTTGGCGCTTATCAAGTGGGAAATTGCCTATGGCGAAAAAAAGAATGATGCATGCTTGCAAAACTTATCAATATTTGAAAGAGGACAAAAGGTAACTGTCTGTACAACATTCGTTGAAAAGTCCGAATCATGAATGATATTTGATTGTAGGCCTACATTGTACTTTGTGAATCTAAATAAAAAATGATACAGTGTAGATATATTTGTACAAAACATACAGATATGAAACCCTTTATTGTGTTATATCTATTGTCTTTTCCTTTACATTCCGGATCGTTCAAAAATGATTTCACGATGCTACAAAGAAATCACCAGAAATGTAGGCGAGAGATATTACTTCATTTCGAAGCCCTTTTCTTGGTATCCTCCGAATTGCTCATTAATTATTTTCATACTCATCATGAATGTTGACTGATCGCATAGCAAAATCTAAATAGATGGATGCATCCCACATAACATGTTTCTAAATGACACTTTAAAAGAAAAAGAAAATGATGTATGATTGTCATTATCCAACACATGAGAAATCAATTCCATCACTCTTCACTATGATAGCGATTGTAACATGTGGATACAAACACTTTTCTGATCCATTTGATTCCACCTTAAGTCTGTGCATCAAAAGCTGATGTCTCCCTTTCGGTGGGAAACCTAATGTTCATTAATTTATCAACGATAACAGGGCTGCGTTCAATATCGTAGCGACTTTGTAGTGCTACGTAGATTTTGACTATTGAACGTGTAGCTATAGACTACTTGTTACATGATTATTGATAGCAGCTACGTAGCCGCTACGTAGCTGCTTAGCTGCTACGATATTGAACTCAACCAAGGTTAACATTTTGCACGTCAGACGCGCGTTCTGTCGTCACAAAACTCGTCAATGGATCTCAAATAAAAAAAGTTAAAAACGCCAAATAAAGTAAAAGGATAAAGTGTCTTGAGGACCCAAAAGTCTTGATTACTTGTCAATACAAATGATTTTAAATAACTGAATAAGAGAGGCAAAAGATGCAGGAACATTTAAACTCATAAGTCGAACATTTACTTACAACACTATGGCTAATAAGAAAGAAAGAAAAATAGACAAACAACAGTACAAAAACACAACATAGAAAACTAAAGACTGAGCAACGCAATCCCCCCAAACATTGAGAATAATCTCAGGTGCTTTTGAAGGGTAAGCAGATCCTGCTCCATATGGTGCACCCGTCGTATACATCATGTTAGTACAAACCCGGTAATAAGTATAATTCGGTAGGTCACATTTGGGGAAGAGGAGACGGGAGTGTAGTTTTTTAGCAATTTGAAACATATCGGCAATCATCTTTACGACGGATATTCTATAATTGAGAAGCTGAAATCATCTGTATCTGTTGAATCGTTTTTCATGTTTATCTCAAGTTAAATTAGATAGATGCGTTCAACACAGTCACCAAATTTGGAAGTATTTAGTTAAAGAACATCATCTATATAAAGAAAAGTAAAGTTAAAGGATTTGCTAACTTTTTTCCCGAAGAAGTGTCTGTATGAATTCAGTCTCCAATGAAAGAGGAACAAGTCAACAAGAAGAGGGACACATTTGGTTCCCATTGTATTGCCGATTGCTTGTTAAAAAAAGTTCCCACGCGTAAAAAAATATGTTGTTAATCAAGAAATTTAGTAACTATATAGCATATTTTGTTTGAATCAAAGTGATTAAAAAAGGAGTTATCCCTTCCTAAGACAGGATACTTGTATCTACGCTAGCCAGTCATTTCTATGAAACAGAGCAGGATCAAGTCTTTCAATTTGTCTTTTAATTTGGCACGGGGAATTCTTGTGTAAAGTACAGTAAAAATAATGTTTGAATACTTTTGCGAGACGAAAGAGTCTAAGATTGAAGGTACTCTAAAAGATTTAGAATCCACATCACTCATCACACACCACGCATCCTCTAGAAAAATGTGGTTTCACAACAATGTTGAAGTCCGGTTTTGATTGCTGATAAAAATGATGTAAATAATTTAGTTTCGTGGAGAAAATGTAAGACCCAGCAATACCGTTGTTTGTAAGGACACTTATGTGGTTCAGGTACAATGTATTCAAATGCAGTGATGGAAGATCCAGTTCTTTATCTTTGGTTGAAAGGTTCTATTTATTTCTGAATGACCAGACATTGGTGTTTCAGGATGAAATGTCTTTTTTTAAAGTCAATTGCACACATTTTTGATGTATTATTGCCCATTCATCTGAAGAACCTTTCTTGGGTTTCCTACTTTGTATCATTATTCGTGAATATTTGTCGTAGCAAAGAGTAACAAACCATATTCTTATTCACTTCTCATCTACTGTTATGTTTATTATGACTAACATTTGAGTTTCATTTTTGTATTCTTATCTTTCATATTTATAATATGCTTTGCCAATAAGCCTTTTTGTGTTACTTTGTTACATACTTGTTTGTTTTGATATTGATTAGGATTATGACGCAATATTGACTGCTGTACCCTTATATTTGACATGTTTACCTATTATGGTTGGGTTTTTTCACACATCGTTTTCAATATAACTGGATTTTATGCGACTGTCATATAAGTGAGAGGTTAAGCTAGTTATAAAAACAGATTTAATCCGCTGTTTTCTACATCAAAAATGTCTGTACCAAGTCAGGAATATGACAGTTGTTAGCCATTCGTTTGATGTGTTTGAGCTTTTGATTTTGCGTTTAAATTTTGATATTTTACTTTTGTCATTCTTTATTGCTGTTTTAATTGCCGTAAATAATTTATAATATGATTATTACTGTTTCACGGTATTGACGACATATTTTGAGGAACCTTTTGGCGTAATAACTCTCTACACGTCACATCTAAAGGATCATACATGAACCAATATAATAACATACTTATGATTCTCTTGACGTGGTATTTAAAAGTGGGTAAAGTGGTTATTACAATCAATTGTTTTTATTTTCAGTCACATCATTATTTTAACCAATAGAGAAGAGCATGCAGTGTAAAACTTAAAAAAATAAGTGTCTTAACAAATTTGTCAATTGCTTACAACATGTACAAATGCTGCATATTTCACATTCCTAATCATATCATAATGTGATTTGCATTGGTACCACATTATTTATGTATTCGAAATCGTGATCGTTGTATCTTTATATGTTTTCTCTCAAAATCTTAAGTATTGAACACTCAACTGTGTGATTCCTGAATCCTGCAATTTCTATTTTGGTTTAAGGTTACATAGACATTTTGATGGTCGAATACAAGTAGGATGTAATCAGTTTTATAAAGTCTAAGAAGATTGCATTATTACTGTATTGTCAACTTCATATTTCTCAGCAATAGCATTCCCTCACCTACATATGCCATTTATATATCTCACTTAATACGTAACCAATTCAGCAGAGTTGTGAAGAAGAAGGACTAACATCGACTCTACGAATTGTTTTAGCGATATACACTGTTGTGACTCACTAGTGACATGTTTTTGCGGTCTTAAATCCTAAGATATCAGAATGGTCGACTGATCTGAAAATTTACCGATTGTGTATGTTCTATTGCAGATTATTCCCTACTTAGTGTGAATTTGCAGGCAGTTGGTATATGCAAAGCCGTAGATGATTATCCGGTTGACGCACTCGGATATTTTGTGATGGATCTAATTTCGAGAAGGGCGTACGGAATGGGTTTACAATAATTGGAATTCGATATAAGGTTATGGAAAGGTGCCATTCATCCAATAGGTTGATTACTTAGGTCTTTAATATATTTTGTGCAGATGTTGTTAATTTTTTATTCATCTATCACCTTTTTACTATGAACTGTTTGTGAATTTAACCCTTCCACATTCTGTATTTTTGTTCACGGTGTGTAAGGTTGTCCTGCAAGGGAACGTTCTGTGCAGGTGATTCGGTCCTGACTGGTGCTGGTGGGTCCTTATTCGGTGCTGGTGGGTTTGTTTATATTGCATCAGAACGGCAATAAAACAACCGTTCTGTTGCTTAATTTTTCTCTGATACGTCCTAAGTACTATTTGAGGTATATAACAACGATTTTTTATTGCAAAAGTCTTGCAAATTCGCCAATTAAACGAAATTGTCCTGACGACGTGCTGGTGATAAGAAAAAAGGTCCTGTGCACCTATGTCCTGGTTCTGTGCCTTTAAATTTTAGTGAAAAGTGGCTATTATTCAAGATCATTGATGCAGAAAATAGTGTAATTGATAGAAAATATACCTAGCATATATTTGGTGGATATTTCACATGAGCAAAGTTGAGTTTTAATTTCATTTTTGGGAGGGGGCAAGGTTAAGATGTTTTATGCATTTTTTAACTTTTGTTAACTGTTATTCTGAAAATATCTGTGACGTTAACTGTTATTTGCTAATTAACTGTTATCTGTTTTCCAAAAAAATTACATTGTTGTGAACTGTTATTATGAAAAAATGACCCTTGTTTACTGTTTTTTATTTATTTTTGAATTCACTATTTTCTGTTTTCTCATTTAAGATTATTTAAATTGCTGTTATCAGTTCTCAATATTTTAAATAACTGTTATCTATTTTGAGCAAAATAAAAGATTATTGTCCTGTAATTGAACCCCTCTTGTCCCCCTTTTGAGAAAAGAAAATATGCATATGATTTGCGGGATGACGATATTTTTGCATGACCATCAAACTACGGTGTAAAATTTCAAATACCTATATAAAAAAGGTTATGTGGTATGCTTGCCAATGGACAAATGAAGTAGATGTTAACTCCTATACGTCACCGTACGACCTTCAACAATGACCCGAAATATCAAAATGTAAAAGGTTTTGCATAAAAATGGAGAGCAAAAATATAGAATAAAGGATTTCTTTTACTAAGTTGATCACCGTAAACTATCAGATGAGCCTGAATACTTCTAAAATGAGTTTAGATTACAAATTCAGTGTAACATAAGCATCCTGGATATTGTTTCTTTGACAAATTTGTACGATACTGTAGATACTGTTCCTTTTATTCAACCAAATGAATCTCAGCCTTGTTTGTGCGCGAAAGAATCATGTATCCTCAGCAGCTAAAGTCAGATGCCTTGTAACAATTTAAGATAAAAATAATATTGTGGTTTTGTTTTTTGGGAAAAAGGGAGATGGAGGTCAGTGAAAGTTGCTTAGCTTGGAATAGTTTTGAAATACTAAAATTGTTGATAAAAAATAATTTGATATAGATGATCAAGAACATTTTATTACTGCAGATGATAATTTTACCCTGCAAACATTTTCCAAGAGAGAAGGGGGTTCACGTAAGATATAAAACTTGTACTTTAACAGAAAAATGTATCTATTAGCTATTAAGCATCATTTGCTGTACTTAGAATTATAGTCTGATCATAATTTGACAGAGAATAAAGACTAGAAAATGAGTAAAAAAATAGTAAACGAAAACCAAATACCAGTAAGAAATACACCTTTAGTTTAATATTTGTAATAGCACGAAGCTTTTAATATTTGTGTTTCAAGCACACTTTATCTGTAGTAATGCGTCAAGGACTCAATACAAAGGTATTTCACTTTACCCATTTATTTCATTTCTTGATAATGTGGATTCGCAATGTTATTATTTCAACATGTAGCCTTAATATATATGAAAAAAAATCGAATCTAAAGCCAGATATATCATACAAGTTTTATATTATACGTTATACAAAACAATCAACTCAAACATGCCTGAACGTAAAATGTGTACTCGACTTTCTCTTAACGATAAGATAATTACAAATTTTAAGACCCCCCCCCCCCAAAAAAAAAATCAAACAAATACTGTTGCAGGAGTCAGAGATGCAAATAAATGCTTAAAGACCAATAATTTATCTTTTCGTTTATATTTTTTTTTCAGTTGAATTTATGATTAAAGATCCCAAAGTATTTGCACCTACCGAAATCGTCTGCTTTGTTAAATGTATCTTTAATTTAAAAACTTACAAATATCTCGTAGCTTCATACTACCAATTGAGTAAAAACAAGTGTATAAGATGCAAAAAATCTTAAATTATACACCTACATTTAACTTTTAAAAGCCATAAAACAGTTTTAAACAATCCAAAAATACAAACTTAATCTAAGAAAGAGTTCCCTTTTATTTGGTGGATACCAACCTGTTTCGCCCTAAGCACACCTGGATCGAGGGGCCGTGTGGGCTATTGACTTGGCGTCCGTCATTAAAAACAAAACTTCTCTGATATTACTTGACCAAATGTTAGCAAATAAATTTTCCTGAGTGAATCAAAGAAAAACAATATTCATCAACAAACATGACCACTGTTTGTTAAAATATATTCGAGTTGTACGTAGAACTGCATTGTTTGGTTTATATCGCAAAAGTTCAAGCAGTTAGAGCAAAAACAATTTGACACACAAAATGAATATATTAATGTGGATTTTTTTTTTAACTTAAGATGTTCGATACATTGGTAACACCGGATTCTAGGATAACAAATCTGTCAAGTACATGTATGAATTTAATAAAATATTTCAGAAAAGAAGATGAGAATGAGATATTTTAAGGGCGGTAGGTGCATCAGGATACAAACAGCGCACAGGGCTCGTCAGGGTTGAAGGTAAAAAGTATCCAAGAACATTTCATTTTAAGCCTTTATTCATTCCAACAAAGTTATTGCGATTTTGTTGAGGATATTATCACTTACTACAACAAGACAGCTTTTAGAATTTAATGCAAAGTAGGTTAAAGTTTTTCGCCAAAAAACCTATAAATTACTTCTTATGTTTAACTCCTTCCCATTATGATAAATAAATTGAACTGTAAAATACTACTTAGTATCTTCCACATGACTTTATAATGTATGATGTATACATATTTATGACAATAACTGTTGTGAGCACAAGATTCACTGCACAGTTTTGAAATTCTGCTTAACTGAAAATTAAAATGTGAACTTAAGTTTTGCGGAATGTAGGTGGGGAGGGGAGAGCGCAAGCAAACATTTTAACCCCTATCACGAGTGCTTAAAACCAGTGGTTGTCGTTGGTGCTTATCTGTCGTATTTGTTTTTTGTATTTTAAATCAGGCCGCAGGTCTTCATTTTCAATCGTTTTGATTTTTATAGCTAGTATTCGTTATGGTTTTTGCTCAACATTGAAGGTCATACTTTGACTTGCAGTTTTTCACATCTTGTTCCATTCTAGTAAGTTTGTATTAGTCATGTATAAAAAGTAAATCTAGGTCGTTTTTTTTATCCCGAGTCGAAATGTATTGGAGACAATGTATATATTAAGGAAGAATTAGAGATACCAGTAGTTAGATCATCTAACCTCGATTCTTCAACTGAAATAAACCAGCCAAACGTTTATTGTCGTTAGACATGTCGCTTTACCTTAAGCACCTTTTAAAACTGTTTTAGTTACCATATTATGTTGAGAATTATCAATTTAAGAGCATTCAATATCTTCAATAAAATTATTCTAATTAGATATATTTTCCTATGATATTGGACGGAAGATGTTTCCCCTTTAAGTAAAATACGTTACAAATATTTGAAAACGCTTATTAAAAATAGTCAAATAGATGCACAAAAGTAAAAATAAGGGTCACAAATCCGATTGAATACAATTCTCTGCCCAATTTTATTGATTCTGTAACGTTTGTTTCAAACAGGATCAACTTTTTACCAAAAATCACCAGCACCGTATTAGGACCCACCAGCACAATGTCAGGACCCACCAGCACAGAATCAGGACATGTCTAAACTGAGAAAATGTACAATTTTAATAAATTGCACAGGTTTTTCACAACAACAAAAATTTTGTCGTTTGGATTTGGGTATAGAAAGCGGACTCCTGGAGCCTTTTTGTTATATTATTTCAGTTTTAAATTTTCAAAAAAATAGCAGTTTTATGTTACGCTTACTGAAACAGTTGAGAGGGTCACATTTTTAATTGTTTGCCAATGAACCGATAAAAAACAAAAATTAAACATCTCAACTCCATTTTTTATTCGAGAAAACGACAAAAATCATATTTTTTGTCTTTGTTTACATATTTTTAATGATCACCAGCACCAGTCAGGATCAAATCACCAGCACAGAACGTTCTCTCGCAGGACAACCTTACCCACCGTGTGGTTGTCTTTTCAAGGTATTTTATTTTTAGAAAAGCAGTTTTGATGCAATTTTTGTGTTGTTGACTGGTTTATTCGAACACAACATTTAAAACTGATAAAACGTTTGCACTGTATTTACAAATGTTTATCGTCAATATCAATATTGTATTCAACAATATCTAGTTTTTTTTATTTTAGTTTCTTGTGTATAATTCGGAGTTTAGTATGACGTAAATTATCACTGTACTAGTATACATATTTTTAAGGGGCCAGCTGAAGACCGCCTCCGGGTGCTGGAGTTTCTCGCTACATTGAAGACCCATTGGTGGCCTTCGGCTGTTGTCTGCTCTATTGTCGGGTTGTCGTCGCTTGGACACATTCCCCATTTCCTTTCTCAATTTTATTGTATTGTGTCATTTGATTGCTGTACAATATGTGCCCAATTAGTGTCTATACTTTAATTTCATAAATCTGTCCACACAACAGTGCAAATTATACTAAACTTGTAGCCACACAAACTCCATCAAAACCAGCATACAGTTGGACTATGCTATCGTGTACTCTTGAAGAGTAAACTACTTTTTCTTTTATACTTGCACCATAGACACTTGATACTTTGGACTTCACTTGGTATATAAATTCCCTTAAGTCATATAGTCCATTCGTTTTAAAATATTGATAAATTCTGAACTTTTATTTTTTAAGTTGTGAGTACTCCTAATGAAAGTTATTCCACAAAAGGGCTTCAGACACACCACCATATATGAAGTGTTATTCTAATTATATAGCACTTGGTGGATACTACTGCTCCATGGTGGACTTTCAATTACAGAGAGTAGAGTCAGCTTAAATTTCTGTATTTTCCGAAGTCAGAAGCATGCTATTGTTGACATGTGTTGCTGTATATCATTTTTGTATTTCGTTCATTATTTTTTACATAAATGCGGTCGACAGTTTTCTCTTTGAATTCTGGGCCTTTCATAGCTGACTATGTGGTAAAGGTTTTGTTCATTGTTGAAAACCGAACGATGACCTATAATTGTTAATTTCAATGTCATTTGGTCTCGTGAGGAGAGTTGTCTCATTGCCATTATAAGTTATCTTCTTATATTTATATTTGGTACTGATTTATATCATACTTTTGTTAAATTTCGCGTATGGCAAAATTGACAATAGATATACTTGGCTATTCGTTTTATGTCCCGTTCGGTCTTATGCATAGTATCACCTCATATATTAAGTTATTATACATCTTTTGCTTTCAAAAGATAATTTTGAGCATTCTTAAAGAAGGTAAACCAATAAAACAGAATCAGGCGCACCAAAGTTACGTGTTATTTTCATGCACCCTATGTTAAATAAATGTTTGATTATTCGTCATATTTGGCGATAAACTATAGAAATGGAAAAAAAGTTATAGGAATTGAGCTTAAAATCCTTTAATGCTATACTATACGATTATACAATGTTATATTTTATTAATCTGTGTATAATTGAAATTAGAATTAAATTGAAATTAAAACGTGCACAGTTATAGATATATATATAATTGAAATTATATATATCTATAACTGTGCATGTTTTAAACAAAAACCAAATCCCGACATGACAAAATGTGAAAAAAAATCAAATAATAAAATAAAACGGCCTGCCTTATGATAAAATAACAAACAAACAAAAATATATAACAGACAGAAACCATCGTCAATCACTTAATTATAGGCTCCTATAAATTAAGACAAGCAAATATAGATTTTGGGGCGTTAATAATGCTACCTATCTTCGAAAATGCTGAAAGAGCACAAAAGCACAAACTGAAGAAAAATTATAGAGAAATGGCATGAATTATCAGATCGACTCGAAGCACCCTAACGTAAAAAGACCCCTCCCCCAAAAGAAAATTACAAACAAGAATACAAGGCCAAAAGGCACAAGCTGTTGATATAAGAGTACCGGTATACATTAAGAAATGTAACATAGTTTCTACTCTTGTCTTTGTATGACTATAAAGGGGAAAACACTGATGTAAAAAATAATAAAAGATATGGCATGAATGCTTAAAAGACGGGGATCTACCAGAAACCAAATGATGTTGATGGGAACAACCTTAGGTTACAGTACGGCATTTAACCATGAGCTGAAAAATCCTACTGTATGATAAGCTATAAAAGACATGACAAAATTTAAATGATTAAAACAAGAAAAAAAACGACCGAATTTATGTAAAAAATATAAATAAAAGAAAATTCACATCACAGACGACAACTACCGAATAACAAACGCGTGACAATTGGCAGAAACTTAACGTTTCTGACGGAGTTGAAGTATTTCGTACTCTCCAAACCGTCTTTCTAATCTGTGAAAGTGTCGGAACAGCACAACTTCAAAAAACTTTAAAATAAGTCAAAAATTGCTTGATCCGTCAGATTAGCACTTAGTTAAGACCGTCGAACCGAGTAAAATATGCTGATCTTGCACACTACTAAGTACAAAATGGAAAATTCATTTTATGTGATGTTGGTTTAGATAGTATTCTGAATTTAAATTGTGTGATGGCGAAGAACAACTCCAATATTTTGTTAAACAATAATTGTTTCGTTTGCACCTTATAATAAAAACAAAAAAAAACAAGTCTTATCCAAAGAACTGCATTTCTGGTGTCTATTCATTTTAAGTCAGCACTACTATATGCTTCTACAGTAAAACAATGATACATGTAGTTAAATACAAAAAGGGTATATATACAACAATCACATAAACACAGATAATTAAATGTTTAGTTGAACAACACACATGTTAACACAATTAATAGCATTGTAGTTTGGTCATATCCAGTACCTAGCATTGCCCTGTTGACCAGATTTTTTAATCTGCTGCAGGTGGTGTCATTAAAATGATTCCACATTGCCGATTTAGTTGATCTACCAACATTTTGGCAAAAAGTTCCAACTGGGATATCAAAATATATTTTGTGGTCCTTGATGTCCCCATTTAAAGAAAAAGCACTTCCGCAGTTATTATTATCTGAGCCAGGACAAACAACGTAGTTAGTGTCCGTAGGAAGCATACGCTCAGATGGGTAGAATACTTCAGTTCGGTGATGAAATGGTCCATTTGAGAACCCAGTGCTGACAGGGTAGTGTGGAACAGGATCGTTACGATGGATAACTCTCCAACTATTGTTAACAAGTCTATTATGGTCAAGTGCATATTGACGATCTCCGACTCTTGGCATTCCAAAGGTATACAATGCGATTTTATCTTTCCGTATTTTTCCATCATATAAAAGTCTAGCGCTTGCTATTGATGCTATGGCTCCCCCAAGTGAATGGCCAGTAATCCAAAATTCATAATTTGGATACATTGAAATTTGAGCTTGCATACTTTCTACCACACAATCATAAAGTTTGTCATGAGCTTTTTTGAAATAACCTTGAACTTTACCATTACCAATATCGGACGGTACTTTGAATGTTATCAACACTGATTGAACTTCATCCCAAAATTGTTTGGAGTCAGTAGTACCTCGATATGCCAAAACTATTGCCTTTTTTCTTTTGGAAATCATTACGACGGCTAAACATTCCTTATAAGTAATCAAAGGTAAATCTTCACAATGACGACCGATCCACTCAACAATTTCAAAATCGTCCAATCTGTGTGAGCCTAAACATTGTACCGCTCTATATTGATCGTCAACATATGGAATAGTCGAAAGTCTGAGTAGATCATAAGCATATTGAGGATTGTATACTCCAAATTCTTCTTGTTTAGGACAGTCTGTTACTTTTGTTATAATCTGGTTTGTATTGCATGGATTATTAGGGGCAGTAGATCCCGTTTCGTGACATTTGCTATCTAATTCACACCATCTACACTTTTGCCACCAAGATGGCTGTTGGACACAGAATTCACATCCATTACTTGAATGTTCACTGCAGGCAGGTCTTCCATGGACATATATGTTTTGTAATAATATCAATGTGACAAAACACACAAGTTCCATTCTTCGTAATGTTGAAGTAGTCGGATGTTTCTGAAAATTGCAATAACTAATATATTATGGTTTTACTTTTGATAAATCTTTCTCCCTTTTAAAAACAAATTAAAACATGCTGCTGATCAGGGATATGTTTAGTAAAATTTCAGTAAATTTCAGTATATTCAATCCAAAATTATCTACATAAGGAATTGCTGATACGAAGTGAGTAATATGACAGATGTTTCCATTCGTTGCACGGGTTTTGATTTTTCAATAAGATTTCATTCAAAACCATAGCACAAAAACATCTTCTTAAAGTAAAACTGCAGGTGGAAAATTTAAGTAAAGGGCAAACGATACAGTTATAGGGAAGGTTATGAAGTTGCTAATGTTAAATGCTATTTTCGCGACGTGAATCTGTGACATATCGTGAAATAATTTCGTTTTTGGATTGTTTTTTTATGATTTAAACTCATTTAATAGACGGTCCCCTCTTTCTTAAAATGACATTAGGTTTGATTACATATGAAAAAGTTAACATTGATTTTTTTTTAAATTTAACACAAATACGTAACAAAATGCCGCCCCCCCCCCCCCCTGAAATCCTGAAATTGTTAAAAATTTATTATTTTCAAAAAACAGTTGTAAATATTAAGAGCATGATGATGAAAGGAAGATTTTCATAATGTTTCTAAATATTTCTTTTGGATAAAAAATTATGTCTTTCGTAAGGAAAGGACAGAAATGTAAAAAAAAAATTATTTTTGGGTAATGTCTTAAATTTCTACCCTTTTTATCTCATAAAGTAGCACATGGGGTATATTTTTATTACACATTTGAATTGCTAACTTAAGGTGAAAAATAGCTTGTATGCAAAATTTCGTAAAAAAGTCATCATGCCCATTGGGATCGACACTTTGTCGTATGCCCTTAATGTCACTTTTATTGTTTTATCAAAACGAATTGCTCTATTTAGAACAAGAGATTAGATGAAAGATTTATTTTTACTTCTTTGTAGATCAGATGTAATTGTCTCTTATCTTCGGGGACCTTCATATTTGAGGAGCTTACATTTTATAATTAATAGAAAAAAATACAAATAATCAAACATATTGATGATGCTATCACTTAACCATGATCATGTGTTATAATAACAAATTTAACCTGTTCATTAATAGCACACCATTTTTAATAAAGTTTCTTTGGTCAATACTGATATCTTGAGGTTTGTTCTACGATAAGAAATACCTTATAATATGCATTATCTGACTTAATATCGTCAAAAAATATTATAAATAATATTTGCAGAAAAACATCATATTTTACCGACCACACAAAAGTGGAATAGTCCTCTCTAATGCATTTACGTTTCAAAACGCCTTACGGAAAAACGCCTATTGAAAAATAAAGTTAATCCAATTCTTGAACCAATACATGCATATATCATGTATATCATAAAGTTAGTCTTCTCTGCACTATTTTATCATTTTTTACGCATCGATTTCGTATAATCGTGAACAAATTATTTCACTCGGTCGGTGTTGTTGTGAAAATATGGGTGTTAATTAATGGTCGTGTTTTAAGCCGAAGTTTACCGATTGTCACCTTTGTAAACAATCAACAAAGAAGCATGTATATTCAGGTAAGCACGTCTACAACATGTACATTAACGTCAATAAAATATAGATTATTTCGAAGACGGAGCGATGTTTACGTTTGTTGACTCTCTCAGTCAATTTGGTTTTTCCCTTCGCACTTGGGTAATTGTGATCACCGGACTTTTACGAGAAAGGTCATGCTGAGGTAACTGCATACAGAAAACATGTCGGCCAATTGTTGTCTGGAAGCAAACAATTTAGATTTTTTTTTTAATTTGGACAAACTAAAGAATTGTATTTAGAAAAAAAGTTTATGTACATAAGTTTTATAATGAAAACTATCCGTTTAGTTATAAAAAAACAAACTATATCCTATTTTTCTTAATTTGAGGTTTCATATGAAATTAATTTAGATATAAACCTCTGGAATCATTATCCAGACACAATACAAACATTACAGTAACTGCATGCAGTAAGACACAAATGAATTGCTACCACCCAATAACGGTGTATGAAAAATATAAGTCCTTTTTGTTAGTTATGTATTGTACCAACTCAGTTTATGGAAGAGGGGTGCTATGTTGTTGGTTATTTCTATTTGAAATAACATTTCGCGTAATATTTATTATTTTTCTTCAACAATGTTAAACGAATTTAGTGAAATATTCAGAATTATATACTATTAAATGGGAGTACATTTTTACAGATAATCAGGATTTGTTTCTGCATCCTCCCCTATCTCAACCGCACCCCATTGTGAGGTACACGAATGTAATTTGGTAGAATATAATGATATTTTATTAGTTGAACATTCGATAGAGTAAAGATATGTATAGATGTAAAAAAAAAAAAAAAAGTTAAGAACTGACATGAAGAAAGCACGAAACGATGAGACATGTCCATGTAACACGAAAACGAATATCAATACATTTAGGTCACAGTATGATTTCCTATTCAGTGTGAATCAATAAGATTTTCTGAATCTTACACACGAATGTGTTAAATGTGTTTTTTTTTTAAAAACCAAGCAGTAAGTAATCTCGTTTATATTTTTTCATTTTTTACATTTTGTTCAATGTGATGCCTTGGAAGCAGGCTATTTTATATGTGATTAGCTCATTGTTAAATGTCAGGATAAACTCATTGTGTATTCCCACGATTTCCAATTTTCCTTTTAAATTTACCGGGCCCCGATCGTTATTGTTTGGAAGTAGAAATAACTTTAGTATCATCAAATGAAATCATCCTTTTATGAAAAGTATATGACCGCAATTATTACAAGTGTACATAATATCAACACCGTTGTCGTCGCAAACACAACTGCATCTACCAGGGCATCGAAATAGTGGTTGTAAAATATAAAAAATGAATATACCAGGTTATTTCGGTTTTGAAGAGGATTAAACACGAAAATATGTTGTGCAAATCTGATTTAGATTTCCTCTTTTTTAATGTTAAAAAAATATAACCAAACACTTTGTTTTCTTACTTAACTTTATTTAACTTAAAAGACTGCGTCAATGATAAATATTATGATAAGAGGTGATAACCTCAGTGACATTAAAGCCGTGGTGTTAAAATTAATTAAAAATACTAGAATAATGATTAATTTTATAAACCTCGCATTGAACTGAAACAAACTGATAAAAAAAGAGATCAAATGACTGGCTGGGTACTATAAAACCCCGCATATAAAAGAGCATCACCAATAATGACATGGTACAAATACAAAGTGAGGGATTGTATATTTGATCATATACTTATAAAAATACTTATTAACAAGTTGGAGATCTATCTAGAAACAGAACCAGCTTCAACCGAATAATTTCGGAAATGCATGTACCAAGTCAGGAATGTGACGTTGCTTTTTTCTTTCTTTATCTATTTGAATACCAGTGTTTGATTTTGTCAGCTATAGGTTGCAGTTCTGTAAATATTGACAATGCAATTTCCCATAGGACTTCCTTTTACGGCTTAAACTGTACCACTTTTACTATGAAGTTTTGAAAAAAAATCTTATCCTAGAATTGAAAATTCATATGCACTTCAGTTTTTTTCAAAGGTCAAAATGTAGGGCTGTGTGGCATATTTTAAACGTCTATATGCCCTGAACTTTTCAGAGTTTATACTAACACTAATTTTCTTAACTACCCATACCTGGAGTGACGGGTTACCACATATTTCAATGTAAACAATATGCACATGTATATTAACTGGTAACTGCTGTATTTACAAAGTGCAACCTATACAAACATTTATTCAAATGGAAAACTCTCTAAAATCAGTTTTTTCTCACATTAGTACTCATTTATCAGAATTATAGCCTTAAAGAAATCACTGTGTATACTCTAAGTTTTTTTTACTGAACATTTTAAACCCCCTCCCCTGTTTAAATTTTTTAAAGAATTTGAAAACAATACTTTAATTATTGCCAGATTACCCTATTTGCATATTTTCTGATATAAAATGCCTAGAAACCTGTTTAAAACTGTTTTGATAACATTTTGAAAGCATATCAGAATAATATAAATGTAATGTTTAGCAGTCAATCATTACAACATTTAAGATTATATAAAGTATCCAATCCTGCCTCTGTCTCCAGTCCACATCTTACTGTATGCCTATTTGCCAATTAAAGTTCACATTTTCTACCTGATATGGTAAATTTAGATTTCTCGTCACAACAGTATCATCTGAAACCATATATCTGACACAATTTACCTTATAAATATACTAGAAGTGTTCAAACAAAGCCATATTTGCAATAGTTGTATGTATGCAGATACCAGTCTGAGATATAAATTCACTTATCGCACCGCAGGTAAATTATCACGTTGTGATTGGTTTAAAGCCGTAACGTGGTGACCCCCTATGAGACCGTAGGGGGTTAGTAAATTTCATAGGGGGTTCATGACGCGTTAATGGTGTCGTCATCTAGAAATGTTGTTGTGTTTTATTGTTTATTTTTCAACAAAACGCAGCAGAAAAAGTCTAGCGTGCGATAAATTCGTTATACGGTTAACTACTGACCCCCTCCGGCCTCACCCCCTATGGATTTTACTCACCATCTATTGATCCGTAGGGGGTCAGTAGCAAACCATATAACTTATATTAAAATGTTATAGAGATGACTGCTAACATCTGATTTTTGCATAACTTCCAAGCATATATAGTTATTGTTTTCTATATCAAGAACTTTAAAATCATAAAATTATAGCATTTACAAGTTAAATTATTTGTTTTATGACCCAGGGGTAGGCAATTTGCTATATTTTTTGTCCCTGGGGCCTCAAATTTCCTAAATTATTTTGCTGTCTCTAGCAATTTAGAATATTTAATACATATTCAGGATAAAACACACTATTGTAAGTTTTGATGGGATATTTTGTATTTCTAGCTTTTTTTTATGCCGTGGTGAAAAAAAAGGCAGATTTAGGTGTTCCGGCTTATTTTTGGGTTATCGACAGAACACAAACACACCATAAATAATATTCAGGAAAGATCGATGAGTTTCAATGATTGCGATGAGTAAATGTAAGTACTTCTTAACAATCTAACTTACATATATGCAAATATTATGAATTTGTATTCAGGACTTTAAGTAAACTACGCATACTGTAAACTGTGAATTTATGCTGAGTCATCATATCTAGGACCCAGGATTCTATCAATCTTCATGAAATATTTATAAAACTTCATATTTGAGTTAATTTCTTTAAAATCTGTGAGATATAGCAAATTTGGTTAAATTCTGATGTTCTCTTTTTTCACCATATTTAATGTCTTCCCTTTTTGAATTTTCATTGGCTTTCCATATTTTTCGGTAATACTTTTTACACAACCATTTGCGACAGTAACCTGACATCTTTAAAGTATCTATGTTTTATATAATAGATTGGAGATCATAACGGATTGAAGTGCTTTTATATATGCTACATGTATATTAGTACGTAACCTATTAAACTTTAAAAATAGAAAAGTCGATTTTACTATATCTTATGACTCATTTCTATTCAGTGACTGACGAAGATTTGAAAAGTTTGAAATTTTTACCTATTCGTTCATTCACCACAGTCCAGTTTAATATAGTACTATATAGTGTCAAGATCGAATAAGTTGTAAAATTACCTTAAAAGGACAAACTTAAAATTGAGATTGACAGTTAGATTGAGCTGTATAATTGCAATGAAAGGACAATTTTACATTCAGGTTGAAATTTGTGGTCGTTTACCAAAAAATAAAAGCCTATTTCTATCATGTTGGTATTTTTTTACAGATGACAATTGTGTCATAGAAATAACTTTAAAACATGAAGAGATGGTAATGTCAAAATAATGTGCCCGTGTTTAACACAAACAAAAACATCTCTCTAAATGCAGGCTAATCTCTGCATCTGAAAATTTAGAATTGAATGTTGTTGTTTTTGTTTCAAACAATTAATACTTCTACATTTGGCTAAAAAAACTTTCAAATATTCCTACATAATGTTTTAATATAATTAAGTTGTATTTAAACTGTATAACCATGACTTTACACAAGTTAGTTTATTGTTACGCAGACGATGAAAATCCATATTCTATCGAAAGACGTATTTGAATGTTATCTATGTATATTTTTTGTTTGGCTTAAAACTCACAGAGTCGTCAGTACTCAGAATTAATTTTGAGGTGAACAAGTTTTGTCCATAATTTGGCTTTTTATAAAAAAAATATGATGTGCATGGTATGATTGAAAATGAGACCAAATGACACAGAAATTTACATTAAAGGTCATCGTATGGCCTTCAACGATGAGCAAAGCATATAAGCCTTTTTCTGAACCTTAACGACAATTAAAACCAAAAGAGTTTTATAAAAACAACTCAGAGAAATTGAACTTTTACTTTTGTGAATTACTATTTGTTTAGTCGAGTATAATATACATAGAAGTACACAGATGAATTTCCAACAAAATTCGTAAAAACAACACTAACATTTTTGTTTTAATCATTAAGTGGATAATACCGAACTTATACCGAAAATTGTTATAAATGGGTTCTCGAAGATTTTAACAGAAATAATTCAACACTTACCTTAAAATAAAAGTTGTTTGACATCTCTGGACATGTTCGTTTGTCAATTCTTATGCGTAGTTTAAATTAATAAAATTATAAATGATTTTCCCAAGGACTGTATGGCTATTTAAAAACCGGTTTAAAAAAAAAAGAAACTAAAAATTAACTCAATTCTTTATCTGATATGTCTTGACATTGTAATTTGTATTTAGTGTTTTGATCAAACTATTGATATAACATTTTTCTGTTTGTGAATTAATAACAGACGTATGAATAGATGGGCTAAAACCGAAAAAAAAGGTGTGGCGAACGTTTGTAATGTTCTCGTTATGAAAGTCTGATTTCGTTTCAAACATTAATTAGAGTTCGAAAATAGATAAGTTTTCAATGTTATCAATTACACAACTATTTTGCTAACACTACTTAAGTTTTGCATTACGTATAAGTTCAATTGCTAATTGAATATAGAAGTCAACTCTTAAATCAAGTAGAGATTTTAAATATGTTTTGCTTACAATTTATCAGTGCAATAAACATACTTCATATTTACACGTTAGTTTTTTGAGAAAGATAAAAGACAATTCGTTAATTCATCACATGATAAATGCAATCGTCTTCTGCCATTCAACTAAACAAACCTGTATATAAACTCATAATACATACCAGGATTAAGTTTTATATTGACGCCAGACGCGCGTTTCGTCTACAATAGACTCATCAGTGACGCTCGAATCCAAAAAAGTTAAAACCCAAATAAAGTATAAAAATAAAAACCAAATAAAAAAACCTTTAAACAGACTTATTAAGAAGGGATATAGTTACGATACTGTTGTCAGATCATTAAAGATTGCATATTTTGGCTTTAATATTGATTCACTGATAGGGTCTTTGCATCGGAACTAAACACATTTATTTAAAAAAAAAACATTTGTTGGCATGACACGGGTTATGTTCTTCTCATATATTTAATGATAGTATGATACTAAACCCCTAACGGGAGGGATTGTGCCTGATATTCATATGATGAAGACATAATCTTTCAATCAGTTTAATTGAGGTCTGGAGCTGGCATGTCAGTTAACTGCTAGTAGTCTGTTGTTATTTATGTATTATTGTCATTTTATTTATTTTCTTTTGTTACATCTTTTGACATCGGACTTGGACTTCTCTTGAACTAAATTTTAATGTGCGTATTGTTATGCGTTTACTTTTCTACATTGGCTAGAGGTATAGGGGGATGGTTGAGATCTCATAAACATGTTTAACCCATTGGTGGCCTTCGGCTGTTATCTGCTCTATGGTCGGGTTGTTGTCGCTTTGACACATTCCTCATGTCCTTTCTCAATTTTATAAAGTTGAAGAGCATTGAGGACCAAAATTACTAAAAAGTATGCCAAATACAGCTAAAATAATCTATTCCTGAGGTAGAATAGCCTTAGTATTTCAAAAATTCAAAAGTTTTGTAAACAGTTAATTTATAAATATGACCATATCAATGATAATTCATGTCAGCACAAAAGTGCTGAATACTGGGCTGGTGATACCCTCGGGGAATTGAAACTCCACCAGCAGTGGCATCGACCCAGTGGTTGTAAATAAACTCATCGCAGATACCAGGACTAAATTTCTTTAATCTGATTTTTGAAATTATCGAGTGCAGATTTGTGTCTTTGTGTTTTATTAACTTGAAATAACAAACTTAATAATTTGTTTTCAAGACGTTATAGCTGTCCTTATCTAATATTTGATACAGGTACGTATACATGCATCAGCTCGGTTCTTTTGATAGATAGAAGCAAAATAAGTATTAAGTATAACATAAACACTTTAACATGTTTAAGAAGACAATCTTTACTGAAATCCACCAAATACAAGTTGAAAAAGATTATTCAATTGAATTTGCGTAGCAACTTAATTGACAGTTTTTATATCTGCTGCTAATTAATCATTTAATTGATTCCTATGGAATTGTGTTCCTTAACTTTTCTGATCTAGCTGCATACATATGTGAATAATTTGTATCTAAAAGATATACAGTCACATACAAGGGACATGATAAAATAATATAATTAAATAGAACAAGTAATTTTGAATTTAAAAAATTGTCCTTGCTGAAACATGAAAAAATTATTAAAATTAACAAGATTTTAGTACTGGCTGGGGAGGTTATTTTTGACATTATATTTCTCACTGGTATTGATAGTTAAACGAAACGCTAGAAGCTAAATATTAAAATCGATGGAAGGATCATCAAAAGATTTTGGCAAATATGACCCTTTACAACACAAAATGCTCCAAAGATGCAGAAGATTACTAGTATTTGAAATTGTCTACAAAATTTATTTGCCACCTGTTAGTTTCAATTAACATTTTCTACAGGAACAATAACATGAACACTGACGTGTAACTTTTATAATTCTAGTCGCTGATTTTCAACGAGATGTGAACACAACCTTTTTTGTCAAATATTCATAAATACATTCATTTGAACCCGAATGAAAAACCAAAAGTATCCGAATAGACAAACATTGTAAAAGATTAACATTCACTTCAATTCAGTGAGTTGCTATTTTTTTCCAATATTAGAAACTGTAAAAGTTCAGTTATACATGTATTATGTAACGTTTAACATGATTAAATACTTTAAAATGCATGTTAGAACCAATTATTTAATTGACAACATCAAGTTATACAATATGTTTTTTTAACAAACCAAAGGAGTAGGTCCGGTAAGGACCGATTTTGGCCTCAAATTTCAGGTTCATCTGACGAAAGATTTTTACGACTTTTTAAACACTTAAGTGTCTATTTTATTTGATTCTATTAGTTCGTGTGAAAGATTTTAACTGATTTTGTCATTAAAAACGACCCGAATCAAGCTCAAATATGAAAAATCTACCAAATATGCCGAAAATGCCACTTTTCAGATGGTTTTTGTCAAAAATGAAAGTGGCCGCATCCGTGTTCATCCTCAACCTTTATATATGTTATGTAATATCATCAAATACAACTAACATTTTAATATTAAGGATGAACACGAATGCGGCCACTTTCGATTTACACGAAAACCGTCTAAAATTTAACTAAAATGTTAGAATTGTGAAGATTTCAGTGATTAAGCATGACTTAATGGTGCTAGTATCCGATATATGTGCATTGTATTGTCAAAAACAGCCCATATTTATGTAGCAGAAGCATTCTACTGTCCAATAAATAACTAAAAGTTTACATTTTAACAATTTTGTAAAACTGCTATATTTTGGGGCCAAAAAGGGGTCTTACCGGACCTAGTCCTTTAAGGATCTGGGATAATGCATCAAACAAAAATAATTTTAGTTATACTTGAAAATAATTAGTTGGATATTTTTAAATACATGATTCATTCCATTTTAAAACATAAAATATTTTTTCTTATAGTTATCTCTGGAGGATATTTAAACGTTAAAACGATATTGAGTTTAAAACACGATTAAAGTTTAAAATGTAACCAAAAATAACGCAATTATATGTCATGACAAGGAATTTAAGTTTTCCTTTGACCAAATTCTTTATAAAATTTTGATTTAGTTTTCTGTTTCTTGAAAAAACATGATGTATTAATCACAGAAAAAAAAGTGAATAAATAACAATCCCGAGTGTATTGAAAATCGTACTGTTCCCCAACTCAAATGTCGTTTTTGAATCAAAATTTCTTTAAGAGCTTTTTTTTTTATCCTATAAATGCCTTTTATTATCAATTAAAGCAAGACGTACTACGTCAACATATATATTTACGTGTTGTTTTGTTGTAACTTTATTTGATAAAATAGAAGTTGTCGATTGCTATCAAAATTCTTACAGGTTTTGTGTTTTAAAAAAAAGCAATATAATGTAGAATGGAAACGAGCCAACAAACCAACTTGGATGGTGAGTTGTCGCAGTGGCACGTATACCACATCTTCTTATATCTAAATATTGTTATTCCATATAATAGTATACACTTACACGATTTTGACGACACCACCAACGGAATTAACAATCGAAATTAAGACACATATTTCGTTTCTGAGAGAAAACAAAATTACAGGCAGCTAGTTAAAAGCCATAAGCAACAAAACATTTTGTTTTAACAAAAAACAAATGTTGACCATAACACATAAAATAGTGTAAGGACTCCATATACAGTCAGAGAATAGCAGGACATTGTGCAATGCCAAAACATATTTGTAATGATAGAATGTAGTATTACAAATATACATAACTCTATCGGTATGTTTGTCAGTTCTTTAACTGATAACAAAGTCAATATTGGTAATGATAAGAATATAAATGGTTGTTCCCTGTATTAAATTGAAAAACATTTAGAATTAATTCATCTGAAAAACTGTAATTGTTTTATATACAATTTTGGTATTATACACAAGACCTAATTCAGTAATAATTCACAAATAAATCTGAACAGCGCAATCAATAATAATCAAAATAAAAACCAGTATATATACACTGATAATCACATACTTATTCAAACAGTAAAAGTTTTAGAAAAATCAATAACATTGTGATTTGAACATATACATCAAATAATATAGCCCTGTTATAGTAATGACTATAACCGGAATTTTTTATTCTGCTACATGCGTTGTTATTGAATTGACTGCACCTTGCTGATTTAATAAAACTTCGTTTGCGACCAACAACGCTTTGGCAGTAAGTTCCGACGTGTGTGTTAAAATGTGTTTTGTGGTCATCAATGACTATAGATTCATCCACTTTCCACATTTACTATCCGAACCAGAACAAATACAGTAGTTTGCCGTCGGTGGCATATCTTTTGACGGATAGTAGACCTCAGTTCTGTGGTGATATGGTTCATCAGGTAAATGGGTTTGAATAGGTAAGTGTGGGATGGGATCAGCACGATGTACAACTCTCCAACTATTGTTAAGAAGCCGGTTATGTTCGAGTGCATATTGATATATGTGCAAATGTATACAACGCAGTTTTATCTTTTCGAATTATCCCATCATATTAAAGTCTTGCGCTTCCAATTGATGATACGGCACCTCCAAGTGAATGGCCAGTTACCAAAATATCATATTCTGAGTTGTTTGAAATTTGGTCATTCATACTTTTATATACACAATCATAAAGTTTCTCATTAGCTTGATTGAAAAACTTTTCTACTTTCCCTTTACCAAATTTAATTGATACTTTAGGTGTCAATGCAATTGACTTTAATTCCTCCAACAACTGTTCGTATGATGCCGTACCACGATATGCCAAAACAATAGCTTTTCTCTTATGTGATATCATTACAACAGCTCAGCATTCCCTATAATGAAACAAATGTAATTCTTCACATTGACGACCAATCCATTCTACAATTTCAAAATCACTCATACTGAGTGAGTCTTAACACTTCACTTCTTCATTTTGATGGCTAGCATACGGAATAGTTGACAGTCTGAGAAGGTCAGAAGAATCTTCAGGACTGTAGCCGCCATATACCTCTCGTTTAGGACAATTTTTAACATTTGTGATGACCTGATGCGTCGAACATGGATTTGATGGTGATCCTGTTATATGGCATTGTCCGTCTAACTCACACCATTTACATTTTATTAGTAAATATATCTGCTGAACACAGTATTAACATCCCATGTTGGTATGACTACTGCACGATGAACTAGCAACTGTCTTGATATTTAGAAATATTATCAAAGATAATAAGCATACAAATTCCATACTTCTAAATGTTTATTAAATATGTCAGCAGTTCTCTGAAAAAAGAAATTACTAAATTATAAATTTTCAAATCGAAATTATAGTTTAATTAGATTTTTTACTCGACCTCTTACCTTTCCCTTTTCTAATCTCTGCATGTTGTAATGCGTACAATTACAAACGTTTGAGGCATCATTTTATTTTTAAAGTACAAAGGTATCATGTATAAACAATGGTCAGTATTAGAAATTGATGGTTGATGAATAAGAATATCTATATAACAAAAAGGACTCGAATACAGAAAAAAGGAATTGTGTTAATAATCAGCTAATAAAATTGAGAAAGGAAACGGGGAATGTGTCAAAGCGACAACAACCCGACCATAGAGCAGACAACAGCCGAAGGCCACCAATGGGTCTTCAATGTAGCGAGAATTCCCGCACCCGTAGGTGTCCTTCAGCTGGCCCCTAAAAATATGTATACTAGTGCAGTGATAATGGACGCCATACTAATTTCCGAGATATACACAAGAAACTAAAATTAAAAATCATACAAGACTAACAATGGCCAGAGGCTCCTGACTTGGGACAGGCGCCAAATTGCGGCGGGATTAAATATGTTTATGAGATCTCAACCCTACCCCTATACCTCTAGCCAATGTAGAAAAGTAAACGCATAACAATACGCACATTAAAATTTAGTTCAAGAGAAGTCCAAGTCCGATGTCAAAAGATGTAACAAAAGAAAATAAATAAAATGACAATAATACATAAATAACAACAGACTACTAGCAGTTAACTGACATGCAAGCTCCAGACTTCAATTAAACTGATTGAAAGATTATGTCTTCATCATATGAATATCAGGCACTATCCCTCCCGTTAGGGGTTTAGTATCATATTATCATAAAATATATGAGAAGAACATAATCCGTGTCATGCCAATAATTGTTTTAAAAAAAAATGTGTTTAGTTCCGATGCAAAGACCCTATAAGTGAATCAATATTAAAGCCAAAATATGCAATCTTTGATGACCTGACAACAGTATCGTAACTATATCCCTTCTTAATAAGTCTGTTTAAAGGTTTTGTAAGCTTTTGAGGTGAATACTGACATTGTTGTGCTTTGTAAAGAATATTACCATAAAAGATTGGATGTGAAATACCTGAACGTATAAGATGTCTGCGTGTTGATTTATATTTACGAACTATTTTCTTATACCGGTGATAAAATTTAGTAAATGTTTTGACCAGTTTGTGATATCGAAAACCCCGGTGTAATAATTTTTCAGTAATTTATAAATTTCTCTCGCTAAAATCTAATACGTTGTTACATACAATAAAACAACTATTTTATTCACATTGCAGACGGCAAACATCGTGATTCGGGATTTAAAAAAAATAACCTTTGCTTCATAAATTTACAATTCAATTTCAAGAAATTTTAGAAAGTTATTTGATAGTTCTAAGAATAAATAAAAACGTTTATCAATTAATCAATGCCTGTTGTATATCTCTCACGATTTTATTTATGGGTTCATAAGTATTTACTTACTTTAAACCATCCCTATTCAAGTTTAAGTAACCAAGAAGTTTTAGATTTGTAAAGTTTTTTAAGAGTTATAGGAATTAATTGAAGCTGTTCTTACATAAGTAGTGTATGTTATATAACGCTTTCAATATTTTATTTATGAGGTCATAAATATTTACCGACTTCAAATTGAAACTCTTACCATAAACAATCCCCGCAAGTGGCATTCTCTTAAAATCGTGACAAATAATCATTTTTTTGTTTGGCACACGAAATCAGTTTCCAAAAGTACGAACGAAAAATTAATTTGCTGCTCGACATATTCAAACGAATTAAATCGTGTCACAAGAATATTTATCAATACAAAAAAGAAGGATAGAGAGAAGATGTATAATTATTTAATTTGTTTGCAATTACTTTGAAAATGTACCTATAATGTTAAAAAAAAGAAGATAAGACCACTAGTTAAAAGTTTATATCAGTACGAAATGACCGACATGTCTACGTCTTAAAGAAATGTTCTATAAAATGTTTCAAGAATGAGAATCACAGTTTTCAAGGAGTTAATAGCAAATTCAAAAGTCTCCTAATAGAATACGGGATTAGTTCAAAATGAAAATGACATTGTTTTTTTACATGATAAATAATTTCAAAACTTTTTTATGCATTATACAAGGCTGTGAATTCCTGTACTAATTAGGTATGTGCTGTTATAGTGTGATATATACGTTAACTTTAACTTGACATTGCACAAGGTCATGTTTTTCTCTGGCTGTTTATGACGTCTTTACACTAAATCCATTGCATTTTGAATGTGTACGGATTGAATTTAGTCTTAGATGCATGATTTTTTTATTAGTTGTTAGTGGCTTTGAACTAGCTGTCAGATAACTGCGAGTACTCTCAGATCTGTTCATTGCGTCTTTTTGTGTCGGGATGTATAAGTACCCGGCCACGTCTACTTGTATTTTTGTCCATCTGATGAGTTAAGCCTTTTTCAACTGATTTTTATAGTTCGTTCTTATGTTGTACTGTTATACCACTGTCCCAGGTTAGGGGGAGGGTTGGGATCCCGCTAACATGTTTAACCCCGCCACATTATTTAGGTATGTGCCTGTCCCAAGTCAGGAGCCTGTAATTCAGTGGTTGTCGTTTGTTTATGTGTTACATATTTGTTTTTCGTTCATTTTTTTACATAAATAAGGCCGTTAGTTTTCTCGTTTGAATTGTTTTACACTGTCTTATCGGGGCCTATTATATCTGACTATGCGGTATGAGCTTTGCTCATTGTTGAAGGCCGTACGGTGACCTATAGTTGTTAATGTCTGTGTCATTTTGGTCTTTTGTGGATAGTTGTCTCATTGGCAATCATACCACATCGTCTTTTTTATATTTAAAGAACAGTCCATAGTACAAAGAAACTCATGGTAGATAACAGGCCCTACATTGTGAACGCAAGACACGAATGTCGGTTTTCTAAATAAAGGCAACAGTAGTATACCGCTGTTCGAAACTCACAAATCGATTGAGAAAAAATAAATCCGGGTTACAAACTCAAACTCAGGGAAACGCATCAAATATAAGAGGAGAACAACGACACAACAGAAACACAACATTAAAATGTAACACACACAGAAACGACCTATAATATAACAATGGCCATTTTCCTGAATGGATACAGGATATTTTAAGAAAAAAATATGGTGGGTTCAACCTTGTTATGTGGCATGCCTCCCGCTTTTATTGCAATGTTAAATATAACATTAAAATGACAACATTACATGATAGGACTACAATACAAAGACGTATGTGAATCTGATTAACATTACTGTGGGTGGCAATATTTATTCACTTTATTTTAGATGTAGGGTCGATTGAAACATTAGCAAACAACATATAATCAAGATATTATTGTGACATCTCGGTTTCGTGTGCAGTCTTGTCATGTTGTCTACAGACTTGAACTATTCCTGGCTTTACATTTGTCTAAACCATTGTAAACCTTTAAGCTAACCGTATACAATAAACTCATCATGGATACAAGGCTAAACACATGTGTACACCACACGCGCGTTTCGTCTACCAAAGATTTATCAGTGCCGCTCCAATAAAAAGTACAAATGACCAAGATATGGTACGGCATGTTTGATACATATAGGGGCAAACTTGATTCGTGTTCATTTATTCAGTGTAGAGTTCTTTGAATTTATGCTTCCCTTTTTTTATTCAATAATGAACCAGTGTATTATATCATTCCATATATAACGACAAACATACATTTTTTTGTACTATTTAACAAATTAGTATTTATTAAAGCTAATCAAAGATAATTTTGTGTCTTCATACTGTAGATTCATTATTATTCATTGGATACCAAGTTTAGTGGATTTCTTGGGTAAATGTGAACCACGAAATTAAATGTGCAACGAATGACAAATTTTATATATGCCTGTATGCAGACTTTCGCAAAACCACGAAATCATATATTCACAAACATACAAAACATTACTTCTCTTGAACTGAATTTGAATGTGCGTATTGTTATGCGTTTACTTTTCTACATTGGCTAGAGGTATGAGGGGAGGGTTGAGATCTCATAAACATGTTTAACCCCGCCGCAATTTTGCGCCTGTCCCAAGTCAGGAGCCTCTGTCCTTTGTTAGTCTTGTATGATTTTTAATTTTAGTTTCTTGTGTATAATTCGGAGTTTAGTATGACGTCCATTATCACTGTACTAGTATACAATTTTTTAGGGGCCAGCTGAAGGACACCTACGGGTGCGGGAATTCTCGCTACATTGAAGACCCATTGGTGGCCTTCGGATGTTGTCTGCTCTATGGTCGGGTTGTTGTTGCTTTGACACATTCCCCATTTCCTTTCTCAATTTTAAGTTTACCTTAATCCACAGAAATGGGTAAATAAACGAATCAACAGTAAAGCTCATCAGTAAACGAGAAGTGTCCAAGTTTTTTTTAAATATGATTACCAGTAATATTTTAAAGATTGCAAAGAGATGGTAAAGGTAAGTTGCATAGACCTGAAATAGTTATCAAAGGAACCAGGATTATAATTTAGTACGCCAGACGCGCGTTTCGTCTACATAAGACTCATCAGTGACGCTCATATCATAATATTTATAAAGCCAAACAAATAGAAAGTTGAAGAGCATGTTGAAACACTATCCTAAATTCATCTGTAAAATTGAATGAAATGCCTATTACAAAATTTGATAAGAGATAGCTCTATTCCACTAAATGGAAACCAATGTAAGTAAAGAGCTAAAAGTAATAGAAATTGCTTAAATATAATCATCCTTTTGTTATTAAATAGGAAAACATACAACCTTTAGCCGTAATCTACGAAATGCGAATATATGGAGGTTGACAGTTATAGAATTTATGTTTATTGAAACTACAAGCCTTAACTGTACACATATGCCAGTTTCAGTGTTAAGGTGGATCATGGCGATATATCTCCGGAGATAGAATTAAGTATTTTTTTACATTTGCTAAAATGAAGATTTTTATGCCCCACCTACGATAGTAGAGGGGCATTATGTTTTCTGGTCTGTGCGTCCGTTCGTCCGTCTGTCTGTCTGTTCGTCCGTCTGTCCCGCTTCAGGTTTAAGTTTTTGGTCAAGGTAGTTTTTGATGAAGTTGAAGTCCAATCAACTTGAAACTTATTACACATGTTCCTTATGATAAGAGCTTTCTAATTTTAAAGCCAAATTAAACTTTTGACCCCAATTTCATGGTCCACTGAACATAGAAAATGACAGTGCATGTTTCAGGTTAAAGTTTTTGGTCAAGGTAGTTTTTGATGAAGTTGAAGTCCAATCAACTTGAAACTTAGTACACATGTTCTCTATGATATTATCTTTCTAATTTTAATGCCTAATTTTATTTTTTATCCAATTTCATGGCCCATTGAACATGGAAAATAATAATGCGAGTGGGGCACCCGTGTACTTTGGACACATTCTTGTTTCATGTCTTTTTCAAAACCAAAAATCAAAAGTATGGGTCACTGTGCCTTTTTTCAAGCTAGAAGTTTTCCAAAATTGTCCAATTTTGCATAGAATATTCAATAAATCAACACTTTTTTTGTAAATAAAAGAATCTACAAGAGAGAAAATTGAATGAAAAAAAGGTTTTTAAAAATGAAAAAAAATGGTGTTATCGATCTTGTTGTCTTGCTACAAGTAAAAATGAAAATTTGTCTATCGTTCCAGCAAAGAAGTAGACCGATTTTGTAGTGAACAACATTATTAGTAAGCTAATTTCTATTCGGATCAATATCTTGTAGACGTTATCTATAGAATTTAAAACTTGGTTTCAGGTAATGAAAATTTCTTGTTCAAAAACAATTTCGATAATTCAAAGGTAGATTTAAAAAATGCTTTTTTTTTTAATAAATCACATTTCTGGTTTTTCATTTGTTGAACTAAAAAGTTTGGCTTACCTTACTTACAAGGGAAAGAATTGTACACCTATGAGCACATCGGACAATTTATATTTTTTTGTTAATAAATCGTTTATAAGTGCCCTCGATGGAAGTCAACAATTCAGACTTTGGTAAAGATAAGATCCAATAAAACAAAAAGTGAAGTACTTTTTTTTTTAACATATGCCATTTCTCGGAAAATCTATTGTTTGCATTAATGACCTCCTAGATAGTAATCTTTCTGAATGTATTTGCTGGATGTCATCATGTTTCTTTCTGTTGTCTTACTAACTTATTCACGTTAGTGTACATCAAAGTTTTTAGAAAGTAAAGAGTTAGATTTTAATCCATTAAAGTCTATCAAATATTTTGATCAATGTTTTCTTTAACCAGTTTTGTCATTGTTACAAATACTTTGAGCTAATTTTCTTGGTAGTGACATTTCTCTTAATTATAAACAAAGGTTTGTTTGATCGTCCCTCTGGTATCTTTCGCTCGTCTTTGTACTTGTGTAAGCATTTATATCCTATTTATTGCTAAAGAATGTAGGACAGGTGGACGCACGAGATATCATGTTCACTCTATCACTCATATAATATATATACTTATATTATGCTAGATCACAAGATTATATTCCATTCCTGCTAATTTATAATATTTCTTGTTTTATGATTTGTCGTTCTTATTCAAAACTAACTTCTCAAAAAATTAGCGCTAAATTTTAGTAGCATAAGATAGTACAGGAGATTAGGTAGTTGTTATGCCATGTTTTCGGAAACTGAGAGGCCGTGGCATGGGTTCAATAGAAAACACAATATCAGAGTTGCTAATTAAGGAAAGACAAATATAGATACCTTACCTTCAATTAATAATTTATTAAAAAGTTCAAATAGGAAGTCAAATTATAAAGTGGGTCTCATTTCGGGTCTAAGCGTTACGCAGGATTGCCGATTTTTTTGTAAGCGTGACACGTGAAAGTAAAATTATTGTGCCGTGAAAACGGGAAATGAAGTCTTGCGGGATACGGGAAATTATCAAAAAATGAGAATTGTTTACGTACATAGTGTAAGCGGGATACGGGAATCTGACAAAACAGTAAGCAGGATCCGGGGTCAGAACTCCCCAATGAGACCCCCTATCAATGTTAAGAGATATTAAGAGAGGTGGAAGATACCAATGCGATAAACATACTCATTGAAATATAAATCTAACTGTAATGTCATGGCAAAAAAAAAAGATCATAATTAAGACAAAAAGCAGTTTACTAAACACATTATAATTGACTAAGAGCTGAGCAATAGCAACACAACCTTAAACTGGGGTTGACATCAGGTGCTGTGGAAGAGAATGCAGACTCTGCTTCACATTCGACAGCCGTCGTGTTGCTCGAATTAGTACAAATTTAAAGATAAGACTTATTATGTACAGTAGGTCACATTCGCAGAAAATGTATAAAGCACATATTCTGAATAATATTAATGTAACATAAACAAAAAGTTCTAATCAATGTTTTGTAAAAAAGGGGCGAAAAATATCAAAGGGATACTCAAACTCTACAGGAGAAAAACAAACAGACAATGTCGTGACAAAATACCAAAATAGACAAGAGGACAAACAAGTAGTACAAAGAACACAACATAGAAAACTAATGACTGAGAAACGCGAACCCCAACAAAAACCGGGGATGATCTCAAGTGCAGATCCTGCTTCAGACATGACACTCCTTGACATATGTGTCTAATTTTGTTTGTCAGCTGGATCCACGTTAAAATGAGGTATCGTTTTGGTTGTAAGGAAATAACAAACTTGCAAAAACGTGCAACATAACATAATGACCGTTAAGTGTGTCATCATCTAAGGACCGTTAAAAATGACATCGTCTATAAGAATTATAATATTTTGAGGAACTATCAAATAACAGTTTGTATCCTGGTGTGGTCGAATGCGTCATTTATGTTTATGAGGACTTACACCTGATATAATGACATCATGAATCGATATAATTAATATGATTTCATTCCCTTTCCAAATAGTATTGAATATTTGTATTGTGCAATTATGTTATTGTTCCGCTCGTCTACATCAGAAATGTGTTGTTAGTACGAGTAGTTCCTGGAAGCTGCGTTCCCGAGGGTATCACCAGCCCAATAGTCAGCACTTCGGTGCTGACATGAATATCAATTATATGGTAATTTTTATAAATTTCTTGTCATAAAACTTTGAATTTAAAAAAAAAAAAAAATAGGATTTTCTTATACCAGGAATAGATTAATTACCTTAGCCGTATTTGGTACATTTTTTTTAGAATTTTGGGTCCTCAATGCTTTTCAACTTTGTGCTTGTTTGGCTTTATAACTATTTTAATCTCACGAGTCTTATGTAGGCGAAACGTATTAAATTATAATCCTGGTACCTTTGATAACTAATTGCAACATATCATTATTTAATACTGGATAGTGATTTACACTTATAAAGTGTAATTTTCACTAAAATGATAAAAACAAAAAACAAAAAACCATCAAATATGTGTCACTAACATTGTCTATGTGTTTTCAACAATGCACGATTTGTTAATATTTATTTGGCTTATTTTCAGATTTTGCACATTTTTTTCTTTTTTTAAGATACTAAATCTTGTAAGTATACCAATTACAATTTTCAAAGTAATATTATAGGCAAAATGTAACTAGAGGCTCTCAAGAGCCTGTGTCGCTCACCTTGGTCTATGTGCATATTAAACAATGGACACAGATAAATTCATGACAAAATTGTGTGTTTGGTGATCATGATGTGTTTGTAGATCGTCACTTTACAGGACATTCTTCTTGCTACAATTATCTCTATCTATAATGAACTTGCCCTAGTAATTACAGTGGAAAATATATTCTAAAAATATACAAAAATTTACAAAAATTTATGAAAATTGTTAAAAAATGACTATAAAGGGCAATAAATCCTTAAGGGGTAAACTGACAATTTTGGTCATGTTGACTTATTTGTAGATCTTACTTTGCTGAACATTATTGCTGTTTACAGTTTATCTCCATCTATTATAATATTCAAGATAATAACCAAAAACTGCAAAATTTCCTTAAAATTACTACTTCTGGGGCAGCAACCCAACAACCGAATGTCTGATTCATCTGAAAATTTCAGGGCAGATAGATCTTGACCTGATAAACAATTGTACCCCGTCTTGGTTGGTTGGCCGGGTCACCGGACACATTTTCTAAACTAGATACCCCAATGATGATTGTGTCCAAGTTTGGTTTAATTTAGCCCAGTAGTTTTAGAGGAGAAGATTTTTGTAAAAGTTAACGATGACGGACGACAGACGACAGACGAGACGACGACGATAAGTGATGGGAAAAGCCTTCGGGCCAGTTGAGCTAAAAATCGGTTAAAAGGTAAATGGAAAATAGCAATAAGTCCAATAATGACTCGACTAACGATTTCAGCCATGTTGACTTGCTGAAAATATTGTCTTAAATGAGATACAAATAGAGAAATTTCATATACATGTAAGTATAATGTACATGTAGTAATCATAGCATTGAAGAATAAGTGATAAAGTTTGTTCAATTATATCATTGGAATCTTATTTCCTTTCCAAATAACTTATATCATTTTACATATTCATTTTTTTGTTAAACAGCTGTAATTATACATTCGGTGCACCACTCGCAGTAATTGTTTAATGCACAATTTGGAATAAATCTTAACATTTCGGGGATTTTTTTTTTTTGCATTGTTAAATTTAGATGCCTAGCCGAGAAAGATCAAACCAAAATATATATCATGCCAAGTGCTCATGGTTTCTTACATTTGCATCAAGGTGACACATAACATTTTCCTTGATACTTCCGTCCCTATCGAGCGGTTACCTTAGTTGTTTAACAAGCGAAGCCCATGATAGACAATTTGTGTGACAGGGTTAATATATTTACTTATTCAAAGATAAAATCACTGACGTTAAATTAATATATTTTTATTTACATTAACCAGGTTAATTCAATTTGGTTCATTTTTCATCTCAGAATCTAAGATAAAGTATATCATTCAAAAAAAATTGTTATCAATTTTCTTGAGAAAACTTTTTTTTTCAAGTCACAATGGTGACGTTTTATACAAATTAATTGTGGAAGATATGCATAAGGGTGCTATAAACAGTTTCGTATAAAAAAACTAGGGGTTATTCCCCAACTAAAAATAGACATGGAGGGAAGTCCCTTTTTATCAACATAATTGGTGAAAAAGTATCATGTTTTTTGTATTTGGTTGTAAAGATATGTTAATTAACTTCAATCAAAACAGGTTAAATGATTAAAAAAAATTAAAAACTTAGATTAAATATGCATGTTTTGAGGGGAGACCAGGGGCGTAGCTAGAATGAAACGATGTGCAAGCAACTACTGCCGAGGGGAGCGAGGCAAAAAAAAATTGAGACCCTTTTATGCAGAAAAATGGGTTTTTTTCTTCATAGGACTGTTAAAAGAGGTGCTATATGAAGATAGGACTTATAAAAATATTATGAATGTAAAACTGTTAGTAAATCTTCTGAATAGAGTAATACATAAACAACACTTTTGGGACCCTTTTATGCAGAAAAAAAATGTTTTTTTTTTCGTTTTTCGGTCATAGGACTGTTAAAAGAGGAGCTATGTGTAGATAGGACTTATAAAAATATTATGAATGTAAAACTGTTAATAAATCTTCTGAATAGAATAATACATAAACAACACATATTTGTGATACAGAATTTTAATACTTAAAATTGTCCAAAATCTGCTCTTCGGGTCTAGGCAGAAACAAACTTCTTTATTACTTTGTCAATATTCACACTGAAATCCCGATGAATATGCAGTAATGCTAGTAACAGTTACTGTCGTTGTTCATTGTTGATCGTACATTCGTTTTCAACATATGTAGTACACTGATAGGTCTCCACGGTAGCACTCGCGAGATGTTATAAACCAGCGTACGTGTTCGGCATCGAGCGACCTCCCAATTGAATTCGTCAAAATGACATGCCAGGTGAGTTTCAACAAGTGAATCTCAAAATCGCTTTTCTGATAATACTAGAGGCACTAGACGCGACTCCACTCTCCAGTTACCTTGGTCTATGAACGTAAAAGAATAATGAGACTTTCCAATACTGTTTTGACGTGTTTGCAGGTTGATTGGTTCCGGTAGTCTGTCGACCACATCGCCTCGGCATATTTTCAACGGTATCGAAGGGTTCTGATGCCGATTGGTACATCTCACTCCAAACTGATGAACCGTACACTGTAAAATGTGCACCCGGAAACTACATGTCTTAGATTGAGTATTACAAATTAAAATCTTGTAAAAGTTACAAGTTACTGTCCGATTTTGTCATAATCTCCAATTAACTTTTATTTTGAAACCAAATGCCGTGATTTAATGATATTTCATCAATTAAAAAAGTGACAACATAGGTGTTTCCTTTAAGATTTAATTTATAAATTTTTATTTTGCCATTATTTTTTTTGCATGCCGAATCGATGTGCACGCAACTGCGTGTTAGCGTATAGGGAGCTACGCGCCTGGGAGACAACACTGTAAACAGTCTGTTTTTTTGGCAGTGAAAATTCAAAACTTATTTGCAGCCACTGTAGCTCTTTTCGGAGCAGGCGAACGTACCCTGAAGCATGAATTTTTTGAAAGACCAGGTAAATATCTATGAAATTCATACAACTTTGATAATGAAAAATGTGCAGGTATCATGTCTTCAGGGGTGTGCACATGACCTGATTTCAGGTTTTTTAAGCTTAAATTAGGCAATGTTTTTCCCAGTTTCTCTGGATAAAACTTTTTTATACTATTAAAAGTACACTTTTTTTTATTCCATTATAAACTAGAGAATATTCTGATTCCAGTGATATCCAGTTTTGTACAGGTATCTTTATTAATTAGTCCACCACTAAGGGTCACTTATACATGGTCCCTCAAAATATGACGTCATAGAAAAAACTGTTGATTGCACCCTAAATGTATCCAACGAAAGGCTGACAGTAATAAGCATGTTATTCTAGTTTCACCACCAACTGGCGTTTTGACCACCTCCATAAAAATTATACTACATGTAATCGTATAAATTCTATGAATAAAATGAATATGATAGAGTATATTATAGATAAATAAGTGTATGCATAGGGTAACACTTGTAAAAGATTCAATAGATCAAAATAGTGATTTGCGGTAGATTTGAATCTTCGGTATGTTATCCTTTTATATTTTACCAAGGAGGTTATATAACCTCCTTGATTTTACTAAGTTAGACGGCAAAAGTAGTTCAAGAAACCAATTGACTCAGTTCATCCGTCCGTCGATAAAAACGTAGGATAGACAATTTTCGTCAAACTTTCTCGACCTTCATGATATAGAATGATTTTTGAAACAGACTGCAGGTTCATTATGCATGTAGTAGGCAAGCAATTTGTACATCTTCTTTACATTTTCCCATAGTTTAAAAAATTCAAACACTGATTGTACCAGGAAAACTTTTCAGGTAACAGTGGCGGATCCAGAACTTTTCCTAAAGGGGGGGGGGGCTGACTGACCTAAGGGGGGCCACTCCAGTCCTTCTTCGGTGATTTCCTATATAATCAACCAAATTTTTCCCACGAAAGCCCCCCCCCCCCCCCTGGATCCGCCTATGGGTAAGGAGGAAGCAAAATGATTATGAAAATGTTCCTGGTCTGGTCAGAGCTGAAAACAAATAACCTTGCATAAGACAGCTAGGATGATAATGAATAATCTGCAACACAAAATACAAGTAACAACTGTGTACAAAAGACAAAATAAATGTTCTAGCGCAAAGACGAGAAGATAATATAGCATGCGTAGCACAAAATGTTCCCGACCATTAAGTTAATATGTTTGTGAGCGCTCTTCAGTGGCGGATCCAGACATTTTCATAAGTGGGGGCCCATTGACTGCCTAAGAGGGGGCCCGCTCCAGTGATTCCCTATATAAGCAAACAAATTTTTTCCCAAAAGGGGTGGGGGGCGGGACCCCCCTAAATCCGCCTCTGCTCTTGAGAGTAGTGTAGCAACAGAACAGTAGATCAGTGAACATCCAACGGATTTAGTTGAAAAACGGCATATACAGTCGTAGAAACACATGACCGGTTGCATAACAGGTATTATACTTATGCCTTACGACTGATAATTCTCCTTATAAATATTATCTATCTATTAGTCGTTCCAAATAAATATATTTTGTTTTGTTTCTCATTGTACTCGTTAATTACGGAATGTTCTGTCTGCTTTCACCTTGTTTCGTTTCTCACTTTAAAGGGACCCTAAGTTATCACCTAACATTTATATATTTTTATTGAAGAGGAACGAAAGATTCAAGAGGGCCATCCAAACTCATGCATCGAAAATAAACTGACAACACCATTGCTAAAAAAGAAAGAGACAAACATACAAACAGTAAAAAGCACAACATAGAAAACTAAGTACTAAACAACACGAACTCCTCCAAAAACTGGGTGTGATCTCAGGTGTTCCAGAAGGGTAAGCAGAGGCTGCACAACATGTGGCACCTGTCGTGTTGTTCATTTGAGTACAAATGAATGCCGTCATTTTAATCTTCAGTTGAATAAAGTATCCTCTATGTTCTAGTCAATTACAAAGGCCCACTTCAGCATGCCTGTGCGAAAGTTTTTGTATGTATCTTACATCGTAGAAACAGTTTAGTAAATTTCACTAGAAATATTGTTCCGAGTCATGGAGTCATGCTAAATTACTGAAATCTTCACAATTTTAGCATTATAGTTCAATTTTTTACGGTTTCCGTCTTAACTGAAAGTGTCTGCATTTGTGTTCATTCTTAATATTGAAATGCAAGTTGAATTTGATGATAATACATAACATATATAAAGGTTTAGGATGAACACGGATGCGGCCACTTTCATTTTTGACAAAAACCATCTAAAAAGTGACATTTTTTTGGCATATTTGATAGATTTTTCATATTTAGGCTTGAATCGGAACGGTTTTAATCACTAAATCAGTCAAAATATTTCTCCTAAACGAATTGAATCAACTGATATAGACACTTACGTGTTTAAAAAGTGTCCAAAATCTTTGGTCAGATGAACCTAAAATTTGAGGCCATAATCGGCCCTTACCGGACCTAGTACTCCTTTCATATTTTGATTCAAATATCATTGGGCATTCTGATTATCAATGAAACAAACCATACGGGTTGATATCCTGCATACATTTTTAACTCCGCCACACTCGGTATTATGTATGCATGTGCCTGTAATTCGTTTGTTGTGTTTCATGTTAATTTTTCGGTAATTCATTTGTACGTAAATTAGGCTGTTAGTTTGTTCGTTTGAATTTTTTAACTATTGGCATTTACGGGTCTTTTATTGCTGACTAAACTGTATAGGCTTTGCTCAGTGTTGAAGACCAAGATGACATATAGTTGTTAATGTCTGTCAATTGGCCTCTTGTGAACAGTTGTCTCATTTGCAATCACACCACATCTCTTTTTTTAGCTCACCTGGCCCGAAGGGCCAAGTGAGCTTTTCCCATCACTTTGCGTCCGTCGTCGTTGTTAACTTTTACAAAAATTTTCTCCTCTGAAACTATAGGGCCAAATTTAACCAAACTTGGCCACAATCATCATTAGGTATCTAGTTTAAAAAATGTGTCCGGTAACCCGGCCAACCAACCAAGATGGCCGCCATGGCTAAAAATAGAACATAGGGGTAAAATGTAGTTTTTGGCTTATAACTCAAAAACCAAAGCATTTAGAGCAAATCTTACATGGGTAAAATTGTTTATCAGGTCAAGATCTATCTGTCATGAAATTTTCAGATGAATTGGGCAACCCATTGTTGGATTGCTGCCCCTGAATTGGTAATTTTAAGGAAATTTTGCTGTTTTTGGTTATTATCTTCAGTATTATTATAGATAGAGATAAACTGTAAACAGCAATAATGTTCAGCAAAGTAAGATTTACAAATAAGTCAACATGACCGAAATGGTCAGTTGACCCCTTTAGGAGTTATTGCCCTTTATAGTCAATTTTTAACCATTTTTCGTAAATCTTGATAATCTTTTAGAAAAATCTTCTCCTCTGAAACTACTGGGCCAAATTTAACCAAACTTGGCCACAATCATCATTGGGGTATCTAGTTTAAAAAAATGTGTCCAGTAACCCGGCCAACCAACCAAGATAGCCGCTATGGCTAAAAATAGAACATAGGGGTAAAATGTAGTTTTTGGCTTATAACTCAAAAACCAAAGCATTTAGTGCAAATCTGATCGGGGTAAAATTGTTTATCAGGTGAAGATCTATCAGCCCTGAAATTTTCAGATGAATCGGACAACCTGTTGTTAGGTTGCTGCTTCTGAACTGGTAATTTTAAGGAAATTTTGCTGTTTTTGGTTACTACCTTGAATACTATAATAGATTGAGATAAACTGTAAACAGCAATAATGTTCAGCAAAGTAAGACATAAAAATAAGTCAAACACGACCAAAATGGTCAATTGTCCCCCTAAGGAGTTATTGTCCTTCATAGTCAATTTTTAACAATTTTTATGAAATTTGTAGATTTTCACAAACATTTTCCACTGAAACTACTGAGCCAAGTTCATTATAGATAGAGATAATTGTAAGCAGCAAGAATGTTAAGTAAAGTATAATCTAAAACACATCACAATTACCAAAACACAATTTTGTCATGAATCCATCTGTGTCCTTTGTTGACCAGGGTGAGCGACACAGGCTCTTTAGAGCCTCTAGTTATAATTACAGGTTGGCAAAAACTTCATACTGCTTTTTATCAAGCACACCTTACAAACATTCTACACACCAAATTTAATTGACCTTTTGCTTATAGCATTATACTTGATTATCAAAGAAATTGAACTAACCACCAAAAAACTCAAATGTTGACAAGTCAATAGATATAGGAAGATGTGGTGTGAGTGCCAATGAGACAACTCTCCATACACCATGAAAATGAGTTCATTTTTCGCTGAACACTCAACAAAAAATGTTTATCTACTGCAAAAAAGTATCTGAGAAAGAAACATGAAAAATGTTGATCATTGATCAATGAAACAAGGTGACAGTAAGGGGAACACAACTAATAGATCAATATGTATATCAAAACATGTATTCTTTATAAAAATGTGTTTTCAATTTTAGACTTATCTAAGTCACAAAATGACAGACTTGTTGAGGTCTATTTATGTTGATGAAAAAACTTAACTTGACTTGGTGGCCAAACTACACCACCTTTGACAGTAAAAACCTTTCTGAGAGTTCACAAGGACTTGATCTATCTATATTTAATTATCTAATTGAACATCCTTACTAAACACAGATGTTTTACCTCATTAAGTGTGGATCCAGGTGGTTGCATTGTAAGGTTAATTAACATGATCCCCGATTTTTCAGACTCTCATTCATATTTTTCTTTAGAAGACAAGGCATTGGCTTTCAATGTTGTCATTATTTGATTTAGATGCATGACCTTTTTATAAGTATGCGTGGGTCTTGAAGTTGACCAATTTTGGTAACTTATCGACTTGTAGGAGTTGATATTTGCAACTTTTTGATTCTGGTCAATCATTTCTTGCTTAACAATATTTGACTTATTTAAGTCGTATTTTGTCTTGCATTAAAGGGAGACAAATCCTAAAACTTACAAATTTAGACATCTATAAGTCAAAAGCAGATTCAGACTTTAAAATTTATGTCTGAGCTCTGACTGTATATCTTACATTTGGTTTCAAATGATTCTTTATACCAAATAACATGAATAAAGTTGTCCTTTTTATCATAATAGGTAAACAAATCAAGTGATAAAAACCATGAAGTTTTTTAAAAAGTCACTGAACCATGAAATGAGAGTAAGTACAACAGACATAATGATATACGTGTACATGTATGCCAGATGGAAACTTCAGAACATGATGCATCTGTATAAACAAATATGAAGCATCTGGTCTCCTACTTTACCTTCTGAGATATTAACTTATTACAAATACATTTACTACAGTTTCTTGCGTGTATCTGTAGCTTATTTTCTGTGACATTTGTAGGGGAGGCAAAAAATGAATATGAACACATTTAAACCTAACTTGATTTTAACAAAAATAAATAACAAGCAAGTTTACTCGCTTAAATCACACTGTCGATGTTCATGGTTATTTCTTTCAACAAAATAAGACTTACTCTTCGAACTATTTTTGACTTCTCTTGAACTGAATTTTAATGTGCGTATTGTTATGCGTTTACTTTTCTACATTGGTTAGAGGTATAGGGGGAGGGTTGAGATCTCACAAACATGTTTAACCCCGCCGCATTTTTGCGCCTGTCCAAAGTCAGGAGCCTCTGGCCTTTGTTAGTCTTGTTTATTTTAATTTTAGTTTCTTGTGTACAATTTGGAAATTAGTATGGCGTTCATTATCACTGGACTAGTATATATTTGTTTAGGGGCCAGCTGAAGGACGCCTCCGGGTGCTGGAATTTCTCGCTACATTGAAGACCTGTTGGTGACCCTCTGCTGTTGTTTTTTATTTGGTCGGGTTGTTGTCTCTTAGGCACATTCCCCATTTCCATTCTCAATTTTAGTTATATAAACACGTAGTATTGGCATTTGTATTTGTGAAAAGATTAGCTTTTTCTTCATCTCTCCGAATGTATGTGCTGCTCTAGTAATGTATCATGTCCTACCTAAGCAAATGAGCGAATTTGGGTCCGTGATATACGTTTTTTTTCCCAGGTAATAATATTTTAGACATTACCTATTAAGATATCCTTGTATAGTCATTATAAGTTAAATTTTATTGATATTAACATTGTAGCAGTAATCGAAGTTGTTTTTGTCTGAAAAATATACCTTCTGACCTAAAGTTGCTCATATCAAGTTAATGTTGTCCCTAATAAATAGTGTCTCATTTGCTAACATATAGCATCTTTTAATTTTTATAATGTTATCATTGATTTCATTAGCACTCTTTCTTTAAAATCGACATGATATGATTAGAATTTTCATTAAGGATGTCACATGGATTTGGCAAGACATTTCCAAAAGTTTAAAATCTATTAAACTATGCTCGCTCGTTTTTGTCCGTTACTCTTTATTAAGTAATATTCATGTTTCATTGTATTGCACAAACAGGGAAAGTTGATTTCATGTAGATATCTTTATTCAATTTAGACCACTCGTGTCTTATATATTAACAAAGAAGTCAAAGCAGCAGTGATAATAGTACTGACGTCAACACATTAGTTCTATTCATCTTACTACATGTATCTTTTGATCATCAGATATGACTTCTCATACCATGTATCCTGTTGATACAATCAAGAGTATCATGTAAAAGAACCCCTGTTTTTACACACACAAATAAAATAGTAATTTATTATGAGGTAATAGAAAGACTTGTCCAGGGTTTTTATCACACGCGAAGATTTTTTAGTCTTAAACTTATGTTTTTTCTGTACTTGGTGATTTTTTTTGTTGTAATGGATATGTAAATACTCTGTCTTTTTCAACTGATTTTGATAGTTTGTTCTTATTGTTTACTGTTACGCAACTGTTCCAGGTGAGAATATGGGTGGCGCCTATAAAAATGTTATAATACCTCCACATTCTTCATGTGTCTTTAATTCAGTGGTTGTCGTTTGTTAATGTCTGTCATATTTGTTTTTCGTAAAACATTTGTTATAATTAAGGCTGTTAGTTTTCCCAATTGAATCGTTTCATGTTGGTCATATCGGGCCATTTTATATGTTTATCATTGTAAGACTTACGATTGCTTATAATTGCTCACATTCACTTCATTTGAACTAAGGCGGAAAGTTGTCTCATTGGCAATCATAATACATCACCACTTTTTATTCCCTGCATTGATGGATACAATGTCTTTGGTTGACGTTTTTTCAATTGTCAATTTTCTAATTATCTTAACTTACAAAGTCTAAACAATCGTCCTCGATCTTTAAACATGCACGTCTAGATATTTCCTCCGTCTGCAATAGCAAATTTTTTTTTATGGAACGCCTTGACTGCCTTATGTTGAGGATCAGCATTATATGCAGTGTTCACACCATTATATGCAGTGCTCACACCATTATACGCAGTGCTCACACCATTATATGCAGTGCTCACACCATTATATGAAGTGCTCACAACATTATACGCAGTTGTCCAAACATTATATGCAGTGGTCACAACATTATACGTTTTTGTTGATGAAAGAATGATGATGATGATGTTTGGTGTATGATGAGATGATTCGGTAAACTTCAGGTTTTTTTTTTAGCGGAAATTACCGAATCCATAATTTGTAATGCCCAGCAAATAAATTTAAACAGTTATTTAAAAAAAGTCATGTCATCATTAAGGTAGTATACAATATTTAAAACTGATTGAAATAGATAAATTAAGAAGTATGATAAATTTACCACAAATGTATTCCACACCAGGGCATTTTAAACTTATTTTGATGATCAGTTTCACCATATTCACAACTTAATATATATATATATTGAAGTGTTTTATAAATTGCTTCGCCAAACGCAGCTGGATACGACTGCAGAGGTCCAACCCTGAACCGTTCGGACAAAAATGGACACACCATTCACGCTTGATGCAGGTCTGAATTTGGAATGTAATTAAATGTTTGACACATAATAACTTTTTGACACAGAATAACTGTAGTCAAAGAACTTAAAATTGGTTATATAATTTGAATATATGCTTAATTTTTTGCTTTTGACTACGCTGTTGCGAATTTTCCCCCCCCTCCAAAAATTAAACAAATATCCTCCTTTTTTGTTGATTTTGTGCAATACACTATGCTGTTGCATACTGACCTAACCCGAAGAAGAAAAGAAAAATGTATCCTCCACTTTTTTTTTTTTAATTTCTGAAATCTGATATTAGAAAAAAAATTCTTTACACATAATTGTTCATCCTAAATAAATAAGCATATTCCAAAAAATTTAAAGGTTTATTCGTCTAGATGAGTGAGTTATTAGATTTTTTAAATCGACTCTCAATTCCCGGAAAGACGCCATCTTGAAAACTTATGACCACGGATATCTAATTACCACAAAGTCCTAGTACCCAGCATGACATGTCCGTTAATCAGTGTTAAAATGACTTGTCAAGCTGATGGATGTTCTACCCGACCAAGTAATGGAAGAAGTCTACATAGTTTCCAAGATCATCAAATCAATTAATGCTTCACTAAAATTGATAAGAATATTTAAAACAAAAAACTTTAGAAGACATCTTAATTTTTTTAAGAGGGTTAAATATTCAGCGCCCAATGCTGATTAAAAAGCTGTAAATGACATAAGATCGTACATTGGTTTTAGCTTGTCATTAAATTTGCATTTTTGGCACCGAGATACAGTATCAGGTATTGTATAGGAATTATGCTATAGTAATGTTATAGTAGTCTCAATAGAGTGAGAAAAAAGTTCTGAGATACTTACTGTGGATGAATTATAAAATGAGATTTATCTCTTTTGAAAAAGTTTTTTTAAATGCTTGTTTCTAACTTATATTTTTAGTTTATTTTAGGTTTTTACCTAACTTGACCAACATTCAAAAACTTGTCCTCTTGTGATCAGCATGGCTTAATACCGGTAATTACCGGGGTATTGTAAAAGTGACATATTCAGGTATTTGACTTCCTGGCAGGCTTGTTTGATTTAATACACAATGAACAAGGTCAATGAATCACGTGCGTGATCGCGAGTGAACCAGGTGTGCACAGGTAAAATATATAAAAATATACCATACCAAAATATAAAACTGTCCGTGATATACAGCCTGTGTACAGAATTTAACCAAATTTAAGATTGGTTATAAGAATAGGTAAAGACCTGGGGACAGTATATATGTTCCTGGTATAGACCAAACCCCCATGTTATCTAATTTCAATTTTACTTTTATTTACATTTCAGCACCTATTCTTCCGTTTTAAATACAATGTTTGGTCCCGTTACTTTTTAATCAGTTCGTCCCGTTTATACCTTCACGTATGTGACTTCAGAAAACAGTGCTATTTCAAAATGAATGCGGTTTTTTTTTTTATAATAGTTCATTTATTTTACATGTGGAATAAGAATATCAATTAGTAAACTTCGGACTACACAAATGTAGAATATACAGTGCAAGTTTGCTTTCGTCTAACGAGATAATAGAACTGAAAAAAAACTGTCATATAAAAACAAGCACGCTCAAATCAAAAGAAATAAGTGAGTAAAAGTTAACCGAATCAGCAAAATTAACAACATTTGATATCGAGTGTATTGGTAATAATGTGTTTTTATAGTATAGCTCCTTCCATTATCCAAATGATATCAGATTATCTATATTATTTCATGAGATTAACCCTTCCGACCTCAAAAATCCCCTAAAATCTGAGACAATTTGTTATAGTAGTATCAGCTAAAATCTAATGCCAAACGCAAGAAGTAAAAATGATATACAGGTACACCTTTCATTTGGTCAAAGCTTTCAAATGTTTTAAATTTAAGTGTTCCCGTACATATTTTGCCTATTTAGGCATTCATGTCCAGTGCAATATAAATAATCAATATTGTAGATATCGCAATATCTACAATGTTAACACGATATTGTGTCAACATTGTTTACATTGTTTTAACCCTTATATATTGTTTACATCGTTGACATCGTTAACATCGCGATATATACAATCTAGAAAATATATTGTGTTTACATTGTTTACATCGAGATGTATACAATGTTAACGCGATGCTGTGTCAACAACGTATACATTGTTTGAACCTAATTATATATTGTTTACATCGTTGACATCGTTAACATTGCGATGTATACAATGTTAACACGATGTTGTGTCAACAACGTATACATTGTTTGAACCCTTATATATTGTTCACATCGTTGACATCGTTAACATCGCGATGTATACAATGTTAACACGATGTTGTGTCAACATCGTATTTATTGTTTGAACCCTATATATTGTTTACATCGTTAACATCGCGATGTATACAATGTTAACACGATGTTGTGTCAACATTGTATACATACTTTGAACCCTTATATATTGTTTACATCGTTGATATCGTTAACATCGCGATGTATACAATATTAACACGATGTTGTGTCAACATCTTTTTACATTGTCTAACTCTTATATATTGTTTCCATCGTTGACATCGTTAACATCGCGATGTGTACAATGTTAACACGATGTTGTGTCAACATCGTTTACATTGTCTTAACTCTTATATATATTTTTTACATCGTTGACATCGTAAACATCGTGATGTATACAATGTTAAAAAGATTTTGTGTTAAAATTGTTTACATCGCCATATAAACTATGTTGACACTATTTTGTGTCAAATAACAGCTATAACATCACATCTTTTTTAAAGATTTGTTGTTAAGAAAAAGCATAAAAATGCAATCTGTATACATGTAATCGACAAACTTCATTGAATAATTATTATATAAATGAATAAAAACACTTTTTTTTTTATTATTGTCAACATCACAATGTATACGATGTGAACGATGTAAATACAAAGGTATAGACTCGGTACACATTATTTATACGATGTTGACGATGTAAATAATGTATAAACGATATTGTTAACATCACGATGTAAACGATGTTAACGATGTAAACAGAAAGTTATAAATTCGATATATAACATAAACACGATGCTGACACGATAATGTCAACATTGCGATGTATACGATGTGAACGATGTAAACACACAGATAAAGACTTGGTTCACAACATCTATACAATGTTGACGATGTAAAAACGATATTGTCAACATCACGATGTATACGATGTGAACGATGTAAACACAAAAGTAAAGACTTTGTTCACAACATCTATACAATGTTGACAATGTTAAAACGATATTGTCAACATCACGATGTATACGATGTCAACGATGTAAACAGAAAGTTTTAAAGTCGATATACAACATAAACACGATGTTGACACGACATTGTTAACATCACAAATATACGATGTGAACAATGTAAACATAAAAGGTACAGAACATATAGATAGGATACAATGTAAACACAATAACGACACTATAAAGTTGGCATTGCGATGTTGACAATATCGACAAAACATCGTGCACTGGACATACTTCTATTTAGGCAATTGAAATGCTTTTGTCAAACTAGTTTTATTTTCCCTTTTTATAAAACATAAATAAATGATAGGAGTGTTTATCATATACTTAGACTAAATAACATATGAATTTTACTGTATGATAAAAGCATTAAAATTTACGTAAACTTCATATTTTTCGAATTGGTGCTTAGCGGGCTGATATGAAAAGTTTATCACATGCTTCGATTGTTATCACATGCCTTTCCGTAACGTTATCGCATGGCTTTCCGGTGATACTCGGCAAATTCCGGAAAATACACTTTGTACAATGCTACGTTTTCAGTGAAAAACATTACAAAGTATATTATAATTGTATACAAACCAAATTATTTGGATACATGGATACTGGAAAGTACATAGTGTAAAATAATATAAACAAAATACATAAAAAAAACAACAAAACAAATTATTGAATAAATGCCTTTTTTAAAAGTTTCAAACATAATTGAGAAAGTTACTTTAAAAAAAGTTGACTTTTCCAAACAGTGTTCATTATATATATTGTTGGATTATTTTTTTATTGTCGATTCGTCCTTATTAAAATGGTTTTTTTCTCTATGGAGGCATATGCTAAACAGATTTCATATCGAATGTACTAAATTTGGGGTCCGACGTCCGTGAACTTTTCACTCTTTGAACTTCTATTTGGGAACAACGTAAAAGGATCAATATATGAATCTGTTATTTTGTCCATTGTTGAGGCATATGATAAAAAGATCATAACATGTCATTTTTCATATCGCATGTATTATCAGCCCTCGGTCAATATCAGCCCTTGAGCCATGCGGCTCTTGGGCTGATATTGAACCTAGGGCTGATAATACATGCGATATGAAAAATGCCATGTAATAATCTTATAATATCATTTCATTCAGACAACTAAATTCAATTTGTAGACTTTAACCGGTTCATTTCTTAGTTTTGAAACTTATTTAAATTCAAATTAAATAGTAGCACCAAATATAATTAAATAATTTCACGGCGATTCACTTGTATTTGTCAACACATTGAAAATGTATTTTAAATTTGTGTATTAAACACGACCTCCTGTCGTATAATTCACTGATTCGAATAGACAGTCACACCTGGCACGGTGTGCCCTAGCGGCCAAGCTTATTACCGATCTGACATTTCATCTTTATACAGGCCTTTCACAGGTATTGTCGGAGAGTAATACACACATCGCATATCCATAGTCATAGCACCGTAGATAGTAAAACTCTAATAAGCGTAAACCTATATATATATTGTCTTAACAGTTTAAGTTATATACTTTAATTTATTTACTTTATCGGTCTGAAAAAGCTTATATTAAAGCAAAAATAATAACAATAATTTCTTGTGCTGTCTACAAAAATAAATCGAAATATATACGGTAAATATAGAAAATTTATTCCATGAATGTGTACAACTATACGTCTGTGCGTTTTATTCTCTTATTATCGGTTGGTTATAAGATATAGCCTAAGTCATCGGCGCGCTTCAATTACGTTACAATATGATTAAAAACCAAGACATTAAATGATTGTATTTTAAATCCCGGCATGCAAAAACCAGGAGAAAACGCCACGACCTACAGGAAGTAGTCAATATTTATCATTAATTATTTAATTTCTCCTTTATTACTGCACCTATAGCGATAAAACTTTGTGAATATATATATTATGTCATAATGAACATATTTAAACCATAAGTAAAAAATTGCGAATTTTCCCTTTAACCAGAATTAATTTAGGTCAAGATGACTCTTTTACATGGACAATCGTTACTATCCAATAATGGTAAATCATTCTTTTTTACTCACAGTTTTTGTCAATCTTTACCTAAATGCAAAACTTAGATGCATGTTTTTTTTATTAGTTGTTACTGACTTTGAGCTAGCTGTCAGTAACTGCGAGTACTCTCAGATAAGAACTTAGTGTCTTTTTGTTGTTGGGATATACAAGTAACCGCCCACGTTCACTCTATTTTTTTGTTAGATGTATTTATATTTGTATCCATCTGATGAGTTAAGCTTTTTACAACTGATTTTCAAAGTTCGTTCTTATGTTGTTCTGTTACGCCACTGTCCCAGGTTAGAGGGAGGGTTGGTATCCCGCTAACATGTTAAAACCCGTCACATTCTGTATACATTTATGTGTCTGTCCCAAGCCAGGAGGAGCCTTTATTGCAGTGGTTGTCGTTTGTTAATGTGTTATATACATGTTCGTTTTTCGTTCGTTTGTTTGTACATAAATTAGGCCGTTAGTTTTCTCGTTTGGAATATTTTACGTTAATCATTTCGGGGCCTTCTATAGCTGACTATGCAGTATCGGCTTTGCTTATTGTTGAAGGCCTATAGTTGTTAATTTCTGTGACATTTTGTCTCTTGTGGAAAGTTGTTTCATTGGCAAGCATACCACTTTTGTCCATATATTAACCACGGGTGTAGACTGACGAACAATCGTAGTAAACGTTTTATTCACCCCCCATAAACTCAGTTTTCATAAGAGATGATAACTTGAAATGAAAATGCTAAACTGAATCTTGAAAGGGTATTTTTTTCTTATGACAGTTTATATCTCTATATAAGACTGCTAATCATATTTAGAAGACAAACTGCATGGGTTGAAAAAAAGCTTGTAAAAAATTGGAATAATTGATGTAAAGTTATGTTAAACACCTACAATGAAATGCATTAAACTGCATTTTACTTATCTTTTAGATACTTATTCATGTAAAAATGCCAAATTCTGAAAATCGATGCCAAAAATGACTCTATCATGACATATATAAGCTAGCGTAATATGGCATTTAGGTTTTATAGAAAGCTGACTAATTAATTTAAAAGGTAATTAAGTTTTTTAAAACTGAGTACTTAATATAAAGTGGCACCTTGCTAAAGTTCTTTAGTAGGAAGTGAACTCGAGGAATATATCATACAAATTTTCCTTCGATATTTCATTACTAAAAATTTCATTATTTAACTTACATTATGCCATGCGTATTTCTTACGACGAACATAACTAGTTCATTTATTCACCTCTTGGTTTCATCTTTTCCTTACTTATTTCAATCAGTTTTAAATATAACTGCATACTGCCTTAATGATAACATGACTTTAATAACTGTTAAAATTTGTTTGCTGGGCATTACCAATTATGAATTTGGTAATTTCCGCTTAAAAAAAACCCCGAAGTTTACCGAATCATCTCATCATACATCAAACATCATCATCACCATCACCGATCATCACCTTCATCAACAAAAAACGTATAATGTTGTGACCACTTCATATAATGTTGTGACCACTTCAAATCATGTTTTGACCACTTCATATAATGTTGTGACCACTGCATATAATGTTTGGACCACTGCGTTCAATGTTATGAGTACGTCGTATAATGTTGCGAGCACTGCATATAATGGTGTGAGCACTGCATATAATGGTGTGAGCACTGCATATAATGTTGTGAGCACTGCATATAATGCTGATCAATAACATAAGGCAGTCACGGCGTTTTATACAGCAGTATCTACATGATGATGATGTGCTATAAATATATAATCCGTTCATCCTATTTTGACTCTTTAAAATTCAAGAGTCTATCCTAAATTGTGGTAAATTAGATGGACTTCCAAATACTTTTCGATCCCTAACATTACTGAAGAGACATTAATTGTCGTAATCCGGGTATGGTGTAAAAAATTCACCTCATGTTGTGGTTTACCTTCTTTGCCGCAATTTTATTGTTTTCAACTTGGTATACAAATAATACAGAGATCCATTTTGTTACACATTGTGATCAATTTATTTGGCAATCGTCAATAGCAGTCAGCAGGGTCTAAGAACATCAGTTGTTCGACCTGTTAGTCAAATGCGTTTTGTTAGAATATATTCTTTCACTCTTTTGGTCTTTTGGAAAATGTTGTTTGTGCTGTATTTAGACCCCTCTACAACGAAATTTGTTATATGCTCAGGTATAAAAGTTGCGGGTTTTATCCAACGCAATCATAGGTTTGAACATTGTTTCCAATCTAGACTTCATTTTCATGGGGGGTCTCGAAGAACGCAAATATTTTTTATAAGGCATCAATGTCTACATGTACTAAAACGAGTCAACACAGTTTATTAATGTAACTTATGTTAACCATCGTATATCGTATGGTCGCAGCATTTAAAGAAAACAACATTACTTTTTCTGTTATTGTCAACTCAAATGGACAAAACTCTAGACCCATTTAACTGATGCTAGCAAAATTCGATTATCCTTCGATTTATAGTAATATGTATATGTAACAGTAAACAGGTGAAATTATAAATTACACGTAATTACTAAAAAAATAAATAAATACCTGTAATTTCTCATAAATTTAGTAATTAAATGTATTTACTGATTGTTTGATGGATTACATGTAATCACCGAATATTTTGGCCATTGTTACAGCTATTTATTGACTTGATACTTTTGCTTCAAAAGTTTAGACATAGTTCAAGAAAATAAATATGCAAGTTAAGGGGTAGGAATTGTAGGGCTTACTTTAGGGTTAAGGAATAACAGTTTCTTCAAGACTGCAAGCCCTTTGTTTACAGTTTGTGTATCGAAATAGTTGTTAATTTATAATTGTTAAAACTCGCTAAAGATCACTTGCAACATGTAATACAATGATAAAAATCCATGCAACCACAATGTTTAATTCACAAATTATCTCAACCAAGCATGCATATTGTCACCAATTCACGTGGAATGAATGCCTATTTACACAATAAATGAAAATTATTTATTATGACGTGACAAACTGTTGTGACATTTAGAGTTACACAAAACGCTATACTTGACACATTTGAATGTCTTCGCACACAACCTGTTTTGCATGCACACTTCCCGAATCCTGTCCATCTCCGACTGATTGTATGAGCGCTTCGTCCCTAACACTGAACTCAACATGAGTATTTATAGTATTTGCAACTTGCAAAGCCAACGAATAAATTGCTGAGAAAGTGAATTGATTTATAGAGAAAGATCCATTTAAAATACCATCCTTTGAGCAGAGTTTGAGTTTGTCATTTGTCTGATCATGTTCCAAAGCTAGACGCAACAGATTTCATGGATCCCCACGTCCTCTATCGACATTAGGAATTTAGGAGTTGAATTAAACTAGAAAACTGTACCTGAGCTATCTGGCAATAACACACCATATACCTCTAAGATTGTCAGTGATGGCTTCTTCTCAATTCCAAATGTTGGTATGTCTTCGAAGTGATAGGGTGTTGTGGATGTACTCATCGTATCAATGGTTTCGATTGTGAACTTTTGCTTTACCTTTATGAAAAGAAAGATAAAAACCATACACATCAATTGCTTGACAAATACATACATATACATTATTACTAACAAGTACTTATTATTTTGTCCCTTGAAGTACATAGTGTATAGTATCTACTGCATCAACAAGACGTTCAGGTAAACATACCAGGACAATATTTATTATTTGCATTAGATAAAAATAATTTTTGATATAAGCTTGATTGACACAAAAAAAACCACAAACTATTTGCATCTTTAATCTGAACTAAACTAGCAGTGTCAGTCACATTTGCAAATGATTGTGGTGATCTAGTAAGTTATTATTCCACACATCAAGAATACATCTTTAAGACTTTTGTTAGTCGTTTATTGCAGTGGCATAGCCAGTTTGTTTTTGATGTATGAGTTTTGATTATCCCTTCTCCACTCTCTTCTAAACTAAGTTAAATAACTAATCGTTTAGATATATATTCTGTTATAATTTCAGATTGTATATTAGTTGTATGGACAAGTGATGGAGTAAGTATACAATTATAAAACTTATAAGCTGTCGTGGACTATGTATTTTATGGTTCTGTCACTTAACTTGATATTTACCAATTGTGTATAAGCTACAATGAAATCAATTCAATTATGAATAGCGAAACAATTCATAGTCTCAAACACAATGCACTGTAAATCTAATGTAAGGAACAATACTGGGATTTATCGATATTAATACATTTAATCTTCAATCCTACAAAATATTTCATAATATAAATATATACTATATTGTATTTCTGAAATACAATGTATATCATATTATCGGTAATTCGCACAATTTTCCAGTCAATTGTACTCTTTGATAATGCCTGTATCGTTGGACTGTCGTGATAAAAGAAAATTATTTGGTCAAATTGTGCAAGTGCACAGTTTGAGAATCTTATTCTGTCAGTCACAAAAATCAAGCATGATGTATGTTCGCAAAAACGCTCGAGGTTTTTTTGTGAGTATTATTCAGTTTATTGTTAGCGTACCATACTATCCCGATCTATTTATAACTTTGAATGTTGAATAGTCTGTTGCTGATCCAATGTGTCTTCATTTTCTGTGTCTTGAGAAAGATTTGTTCAACCTATCCAGTCACTATCAAGTGTTACAATTCATACTCAACATATAAAGGGTCACAAAAAAGTACCGCAATCGGTGGAGTGAAACTTAAAACTAAAACACAAAAAAAAAAATACACACTTTTGACCTTTTTTATGTGACCAGGATATGTGGTTTTAGTGCCAATGTATTCACATACTTTGAGGTCGACAAGACATGAACTTTCAGATAATCTACTGACAACATAGGCGCATCCAGGGGGTGGGGTGGGCGGGGTGGTACTGGGATGTGTGGACCCCCCCTTTTGTGGGAAATATTTGATTGTTTATTAGGGAATCACTGATCATGATTGAAGCAGGCACCCTCGTATGCAGTCAGTGGGCCCTCTTATTATACCAGTAGTTTATTTTGGTAGTTTCTCTTTTATTATAGTTATTTTATTTTGTTCATAATAACCGATAAAAAGAATAAAGGACTTTTTGTTTTAGATACTGACTTCGGGCTCGTCTGCTATTTCACCGTGATAAAGTCAGTTTTAAAAACAAAATGTACATTTTTATATATTAACACATCTTGTCTATCTGTGTAATATCAACGTAGCGATAGTTACAAGGGTGATAATACTACCATCAATATATGAAATCGATTGATCAAATGTAAAGGAATGTTCAAATACTTAACTAACACTGTTGATGTTCCTTTTTATATCATTCAACAAATGACGAATCAAATTTAACATTAGTTTTGCCACATCTGACGTGACACACATTATCTGTAAGTGTTGCTTGTATCATGGTTAGTTGTTTCCACTCCTTTTAAACTGTACGTGCTGCTCTAAAAAAAATATTACCCTAATACGAGTGATTCCTGTTGAGAAATATCTACTTACCCTTTCCGGAACACCCGAGATCATCCTTGTTGGTGGCATGGTTCGTAATGCTCAGTCTTTTCTATGTTGTGCTTTGTATACTGGTGTATGTCTTTTGATCTTTTTCGTTATTTGCCAGGGCGTGGTCAGTTCATATTCGACTTATGAATTTGAATTTCCCCTTTTGTATCGTTCGCTTCTTATTTTTGTAAATGAGCGACCTTGGAATTTTGAATTTTAGTATGAGTGCATTTATATTTCAAAATACGACGAATTGAAAAAAATTGCTATTTAAATATTAAAAAAAACAGAATGAAAATTTCAAGGTAGAGAAAACGTGTAAACATCGCAAAACAGCTAGAAATCAGATCAATCAAATATAATTCTGTTTAACATGTTTAAGGTGGTTTTGATGTCTCTCATCGTAATAGCAAGGAATCCTGTAGTAGGAAACAAAAGTTTGTGATTTGTTTAATCACAGATATTATTATTTATATTTTCACTATACTTAAATTATGTTTCCTGTGTATATACTGATTTTGTGTTATAGATGGTTACCCAATACCCTTAATTTTCTATTACGAATATATAATATTTGTCTGGTTGGAACCCCTGTAATTATTTGCCGAATACGAGTCATTTTTTAAACACTAAATACTCATTTAATATATACATCTATAGTTTTGCCAACCACTCATCTACATTTATACAAACATGCTGCTTTACTTTAATATAATTGTATGTTACATTGTATAATAAAGGTAACAGTAGTATACCGCTGTTCAATAGTCATAAATCGAGTAAGCGAAAACAAATACGGGTTCCAAACTTAACCCGAGGTAAACACATCCACTATAAGAGGAAAACAATGGAACAACAGAAACACTGAACTGCAACAAACACGAATTAGTGAAATGACAAGGACTCAACAAGTCACATTAGCCCCGAACCAAATGTTTATGTAGAAGTTAGCTACATAAAGTGTACCTGAGCAATCTGCAATAACACACCATATACCTCCATTTATTGATGGCTTCTTGTTGGTATGCCTTCGAAGTGACAGGGTGTTGTGGGTATGCTCATCTTATCAATGGTTTCGATTGTGAACTTTTGCTTTACCTACAATGTATATGAACAGAAATATAAAAAGCATACGCATCAATTTCTTGACAAATGCATGTATTACATACATGTACAGTTCAAAACAAGTATTTATTGTTTTGTCATTTGAAGTACACAGTGTATAGTATCCACTGCATCCATATGAAGTTAAAGTAAATATATCAGGACAATTTTTTTTATTTGCATTATATAAAGATTCTTATTTAATTTTTGAGAAATAACAATCGGAATTGAAAGTTGTATTCACCCGATATAACTATCACACGTAACCTGTTATCAGTTATCAAATTTATCAAAATAAATGATGCGTAAAAACGTTATTTACCTGTGAAATAGACAAATTGTAAGGTTCGGTTAATGATTACCAAATATCCCAGCTCGAAGAGCAACTAGTTCTCATTCTTTTTGGATTGACTTGGTCAGTTTGCAAGCAGTTTGATGAGCAATAAAGATCTATTACATTCCTCCAAAGTTACAGTTACTAAAAATGTAATTTCTTTTTTTATGATTTCAGATAATATGGATTGTAAGTAGTGATATAGATTACTGTCATTGATTATGAATCAATAACTAAATTTAATGTAGACGAATCTTGGTTAAAAAAATACAAAGAAATAATTAAATTCTTTGAATACAAAAACAGTGACTGTTATCCAACACTACGTTCTTTCACCTTAGTTTATTACTGGAGTTTATGAAAAATCATATCTTTATAATCTTTAGTTCTAGAGAAGATTTTAAAGTATTATTTGCGATAATATACTTCTATTGAGATACATAAATTATAAATCTTTTTTATAGGTATCATTAACCCAGCTTTAACAACAATACTGATTATACTTCTGTAAATACTTTATTAATTATTTGTCTTCATCATAGTATACAAAGTAAATTTGCCTGTCTCAATTGCTCCACCATTACCTAAATACCAATATCGTTTACATGGTTATTTAACTGAACAGAGTAAAACATAGGCGAAAGATAACAAAGGGACATTCAAACTCGTGAGTTGAAAAAAAACTGACAATGTCTTAGCAAAAAAAAGAAAAAGACAAAATGACAAAATAAAACAGTACAAAACACAACATAGAAAACCAAAGATCGAGCAACACTTTCACAGCCAAAAACGGGAGGTGATCTCAGGTGCTCCGGAAAAATATATCCTTCGCCAGATTTGACGTACTTCGTGTTGCTCATGTAGGTACATACTCCGTGATCAGTCTAATTCGGTAGGTCATATTCGGGTGGAGGAGGACGTGATTCTTGTAACAACATACGAAACATGTACGTCGTTCGTAATGTGTTGGTCGTTGTTCATGTTGCTATGTAAGCTCTACAAAACAAATTAAATACAGGATGATGCGAGTTTTATATTTCTAATATGTGACATTAAATATTTTAACCTCAAAATGTAACTAATACGTTGTCAATCAAGAATTCAAGCATCTTGATAATTTCAGTTTACATCTTTTATTTGAATATTTACATGTACGATGTATTCCTCCCGTAGACATGATACTTGTGTTTGCGTTGGCCATACACCTTATCGCTTATCCCGGGTGACCCGTCCGCTTGAACTTTTGACGCATACAACAATCTCTTTTCCATTATGGCGTCAGATATTTTGTTTTGTGACGTCAAATTTTTACGGGAACCTGTGTAATATGCAGTAATAGCGGACAAATAGCGATCAGGTGTATTCTATCTTACATAACACTGAGCAATATTTGTTTTTTTTTAAGAGCTTAAGTGTTACTTTATTTAAAAAAAAACATGTATTTCCAAGAGTATACATAGGTGAACCTGTTTAAGACGATGAAGGTTTATGTCTTTACGATTCACATCAATACAGATGGTCGGCTATAAAAGTCCTCTACGCGAAAAATGTGAAATAATTCAATTAAGAAAACTTACCAACGACAACCACTGAATTACAGCCTCCTTTCTTGCGGTAGGCATATAAGGAATGGACGTAGCAGGTTAAACAAGATTGCAAGCGCTCAACCCCACCCCCTAACAGGGGACAGTAGTATTACAGCGCACCATAAGAACACATGGTAAAAGCATTCAATTGCAATGGACTATACTAAATCAAAAATCGGTAAGAGAAACACTAAAATCCAACATTAAAACATAGACACAAAGCACCGAAATGAGAGTACTCGCAATCACTGAAAACTAGTTCAAAGCCAAATCACAACTTATACATAATTCATGTTCTCCCATTTTAAAGTGTCAATCATTACACATCAAACGGATTTCGTCTAAACACGTCGTTAACAGTCTTTCCCAAAAAGTCACCATGCACTCAACCGAATTCTCCTTCTTTCCATCTTTTTGAAAGCGTAACTATCATCTAGTGCTAAACGTTGTTGTTTGAGGCAATTTTGTCACAAAGTTACACATTCTACATGTGTTTTAAATATTTTGATTCTATGGAAATATGGATATCAACGTTTGCATTTTAACATAAGTAAAACGCTTGTACGCTCGAAAAATTCTTAGGAACACCGTCAACATCCTCGTTTTATTGGGAACGTTGTGTAATGCTCAGTGGTACCAATAATATGTGCAACATCTTAGTTTATTTTTTTTCAATTATCATAACAGACATAACGTTTAGCGAATTATATGAACATTTAAAGACTATAAGAAATAAGTAATAACAAGTTCTCAAACCTGAAAGTCCTAAATCATTATTTGATTGCCCATGGAACATTATTATTTCTAACCACTGATGTAATTTTTCTGAATAGCATTTCAATATATTAAAATTTCGAGAAACTAATCGATCTGTTATTATATTTTCAGGGGGGGAAATCGGATGAAGACATTTGATTGAAGACCTGTTGGTGACCCTCTGCTGTTGTTTTTTATTTGGTCGGGTTGTTGTCTCTTTGACACATTCCCCATTTCCATTCTCAATTATATTTGATTGTCGAATTGACATATTGTATTAACACAAATGTCTTGATTTCACTGGTTATCCTAACGACTTTTTATTATTAGTGTTGTTTTGTTGTTACATCTACATAACTTTTTTTTTTAAATCATGAAATAGTTAGTCAGTTGCATATAGTGTATCTGTTTCGTCTACCCTTAATAGGAACAAACTTATTAACAAATATGAAGGAAAAAATACTCTTTCGATGGTATTTTAGTATAGGCGGCTAATAATATTGAGTTATTCATGCTTGTCAATTTAATGTTTAAGACTGAAATACTTATATTAATGTCTGCGATAAACCAATGACCAAGTTTGATATATGCTGGTTCACTTGGTTTTTCTCTTTGGAAATAATCTTTGAAAAAAACAATAAAAAAATTTACATTAAAATTTCCAAAATATGAAAAGTATTTTCTTCAAGTTAACTGAATGGTACTGTCACTTAATTGCAAACTTGAATATCATATCACTAATTTTGTATTGTAGAATTAAAAATCTATATCACTTCTAATTGACTTCAAAGAAAATGATGAATTAATTTTAACATAACACATTTAAATATGTGAATCCTTTTTGTATACCTTGGTATATTATTTAACAAACCGTTACTGTCTCATTGGCGAATGTTCTGTCCAACAGTCATTTTGCACAATACATATGGCTATAACCTTGTAATGTTATCAATGGCACTACATCCTTCGTATCATTTTCTAAAGACGTATAGGCAATAAGTACCTTACTTGGCCAATACATAATAGTTATCAAAGGTACCAGGATTATAATTTAGTACGCCAGACGCGCGTTTCGTCTACATAAGACTCATCAGTGACGCTCATATCAAAATATGTATAAAGCCAAACAAGTACAAAGTTGAAGAGCATTGAGGATCCAAAATTCCAAAAAGTTGTGCCAAATACTGCTAAGGTAATCTATGCCTGGGATAAGAAAATCCTTAGTTTTCCCAAAAATTCAATGTTTTGTTAACTGGAAATTTATAAAAATGACCACATTATTGATATTCATGTCAACACCGAAGCGCATATTCAATAGATACCATACATGATCTTTAATTATATAAAGGTTAAAAGTCTTTAGGAAATACAATTAAATTTAAAATTTTACTAGTTATCATAGCAACCAACTTTGACCATATTAGTTTATTTTGTAATTTTGTAATTTTTTTTTTTTTTTTTCATTTTTAGTATATCTGAATTTGCGCTTCAAAAACAAATTGATGGTGTGATTATGTACATACATACATGTAGTTATAATAAAGCCTCTCTAAATTAACTGTGTTGTTTTTGGCTGCGCACTGTGTGGAAAACTGCATCGGTTCAAGAACTTTCCTTTATCATGTTTATGTTCATTACATGTATTATGTTGCAACTGTGACATAGCCATGTTAAAAATCCTGTACAATTCTTTTGTTTTATTTGATTTTGTGTAATTTGATACATAATGTGCAATTGCTTCCAAGATACTCTATTAACTATCATTTTCATTCTATATAGATATAAGAAGATGTGGTATGAGTGCCAATGAGACAACTCTCCATCCAAGTCTCAAATTGTAAAAAAAGAAAGTAAACCATTATAGGTCATAGTACGGCCTTCAACATGGAGCATTGGCTCACACCGAACAGCAAGCTATAAAGGGCCCCACAAAATTACTAGTGTTGAACTATTCAAACAGGAAAACCAACGGTCTAATCTATTTAATAAACGAGATATGAGAAACACTAATGAACCGCCTAAATAAACGACAACCACTTAACATCAGGTTCCTGACTTAGGACATGTGCAAACAAATGCAGTGGGTTTGAATTTTTTATCTGGCGCCGACCTTTACCCTAACCTGAGACAGAGGTTTTTACCTCCCATTGCTCTCCTGTGCGACAATTATGGATTCAGGTCAAAATGAACTAAGAGAATATGCAACACCAATTTTAACTTACCATCACAGAAGACGGTATATTTTGTTTATAACCTGTTGGTAAAATGAATGAAATTGAGAAAAAAAATCCCAATAAGCTGAACGTTTTTTCAGCGATACATGCACCAAAAAGCTCAGCAGTATGTAAAATGAAACATGCACAAAAAGTACCTTCAAAGTCTAAAGATACGATAAGAAATCTAAATAGGGAACTTTGAGAGTACGTATCATTTTAAATGGTTTTATATAATTAATATAGATGAATATATCATACATATTTGTACAAAATAAGTTTGGAATCGTTATAGTCATCTTCAAGGTCATAACTCTGAGTTGGAAGAAATAAGCAGTATATACATTGTATAGAGTTGATAAGTCTAACATATTTATACTTTGATACTAGTATTCAAAATCAGACTTTCTCTAAGACCTGATATCGGATTTAGATATCTTTGGTGAACAAATTGCGAATTAGAAATTTTCATTTTGCAAAGTTCTCAAATTTCACTTTCATAACATCCATGATTTCATTTCACTTTATACCTCACATTTTATTGCTTTCGTCTGGTACATATTAGTAACTTTAGATTAACCCCATTCAACTAGCTGTTCAGGTGCTTTTGTACTCAAAGTAATTTTCGAGATGTAATCAATACCATTTTAGGCAATATTTGTCTAATCTTCTTATGAACCTAAAGAATCATCAAAACCAAAATGTTCGAAAAAAAACCTACCGTAAAATGTTAGCATTCTAAACGAGTAAAATATGTGTCAGGTAGATTGTATCCTATAAGGATGCAAAAGTAAAGGTCAAATACGGAACAAAAGATACGTAATTACAAATTTAAATGACTTGCAATTTTATATGTTTATATTGTAGTATATTTGTATTTGTATTGGCAATTAACCAACAATTATGATGTAAAACTTATCTTTGAGACACCCTGTTCATGAAGATATTAATAAACCAGGATATAGAAAAAAAATGTAAGCATTCACTTTAGTAAGTTGCTATGTTTTTTAAGTACAGTTATACAAAATCAAAAAATGAAAGTGTACAAGGATATTATGTCTTGTTTGAATCACGTTAAAATCTTAGTACAATACATTAAAAATTTGTTTTTTAACCTTCAGTTTAAGGTCTGAGTAGATTCCCTTAACACAGAAGAAGTTGTTAAACTTACGTTTGAACCATGGCGTGGACCATGCTATTTCTTTCTTTCTAATAAGTATAATATTTGCAATTAAGGAAATGTCTGAAGGGTTTTCTGAAGGAAGTTATCGGTGAAAGTTTAAAACTGGTTAAAAGTAAAAGTAGTCTCTAAATAATTCAATTATTTATGAGATATGCTTTCAAAAGGAAATTTATGAGTATTACGATACTGTAAAAGTACATTAACATGCATAAACGATTACCCAGCAGTTTTAAGTTTTAACTTTATTTCAGTCATGCTCTGACTTTCTTTCTTCAAGTGACGAGGACTGGTAACAGTGCCGAAAGTTTAATTACAAGCAAATGATGTACCATGATTATTGTTAAACAAAAACAAATAAATAAGACTGGTTCCAGTGAAGGAATGGCCACTGTTGATCGATTTAAGTACAATACGTATTGGCCACACAAATATGCACAAATTAAATATAATTTTGTATAATGCATAACATAAAAAATCACTTAATATTAAGATAACATCTAAGTAATCTTTTTAATCTTGCCGAAAATTATTTAAAACCCATGATTTTCATGTCTAAATTTTGCATTCAGTGAAAAAGTATTAACAATTGCTCACAATTTGTCAGAAGAACAAGATCGTTTCATATATATTGATCTAAACTAACCAAGGATAGAATAGGTCACACACCAATTGTTGGCGCTTATCAAGTGGGAAATTGCCTATGGCGAAAAAAAAATGATGCATGCTTGCAAATCTTATCCAAATTTGAAAGGGGACAAACGGGAACTGTTTGTACAACATTCGTTGAAAAGTCCCAATCATAAATGATATTTGATTGTAGGCCTACATTGTACTTTGTGAATCTAAATAAAAAATGATACAGTGTAGTTATATTTGTACAAAACATACCGATATGAAACCCTTTATTGTGTTATATCTATTGTCTTTTCCTTTTCATTCCTGATCGTTCAAAAATGATTTCAAGATGCTACAAAGAAATCACCAGAAATGCAGGCGAGATTTATTACTTCATTTCGAACCCTTTTCTTGTTATCCTTCGAATTGCCCATTAATTATTTTCATAAGAGAGAACTAATCATGATAGTTATTGTTGACTGTTCGCATGGCAAAATTTAAAGCTGATGTCTCCCTTTCGTTAGGAAACCTAATGTTCATTAGTTTATCAATAATACCAGGTTAACATGTTGTACGTCAGACGCGCGTTCTGTCGTCACAAAACTCGTCAATGGATCTCAAATAAAAAAAGTTAAAAACGCCAAATAAAGTACGAGGATAAAGAGTCTTGAGGACCCAAACGTCTTGATTACTTGTCAATACAAATAATTTGAAAAAACTGAATAAGAGAGGTAAAAGATACAGATACCAAAGGAACATTTATACTCATAAGTCGAACATTTACTTACAACACTATGGCTAATAAGAAAGAGAAAAAAAATAGACAAACAACAGTACAAAAAACACAACATAGAAAACTAAAGACTGAGCAACGCAATCCCCCCCCCCAAACATGGGAATAATCTCAGGTGCTTTTGAAGGGTAAGCAGATCCTGCTCCATATGGTGCACCCATCGTATTCATCATGTTAGTACAAACCCGGTAATAAGTATAATTCGGTAGGTCACATTTGGGGAAGAGGAGACGGGAGTGTAGTTATGCAATTTGGAACATATCGGCAATCATCTGTACGACGGATATTCTATAATTGAGAAGCTGAAATCATCTGTATCTGTTGAATCGTTTATCATGTTTATCTCAAGTTCGATTAGATAGATGCGTTCAACACAGTCACCAAATTTGGAAGTATTTAGTTAAAGAACATCATCTATATAAAGGAAAGTAAAGTTAAAGGATTTGCTAACTTTTTTCCCGAAGAAGCGTCTGTATGAATTCAGTCTCCAATGAAAGAGGAACAAGTCAACAAGAAGAGGGACATATTTGGTTGCCATTGTAATGCCGATTATTTGTTTAAAAAAAGTTCCCCACACGTAACAAATATGTTGTCAATCAAGAAATTTAGTATCTATATAGCATATTTTGTTTGAATCAAAGTGATTAAAAAAGGAAACAGAGCAGGATCAAGTCTTTCAATTTGTCTTTTAGTTTGGCACGGGGAATTCTTGTGTAAAGTAGAGTAAAGTTAAATGTTTGAATACTCTTGCGAGACGACAGAGTCTAAGATTGAAGGTACTCTAAAAGATTTAGTATCCACATCACTCATCACACACAACGCATCCTCTAGAAAAATGTGGTTTCACAATAACTTTGAAGTCCGGTTTTGATTGCTGATAAAAATGATGTTAATAATTTAGTTTCGTGGAGCAAATGTAAGACCCAGCAAGACCGTTTTTTGTAAGGACACTTATTTGGTTCAGGTATTCAAATGCAGTGATGGAAGATCCAGTTCTTTATCTTTGGTTGAAAGGTTCTATTTATTCCTGAATGACCAGACATTGGTGTTTCAGGATGAAATGTCTTTTTTTTTTAAAGTCAATTGCACACATTTTTGATGTATTATTGCCCATTCATCTGAAGAACCTTTCTTGGGTTTCCTACTTTGTATCATTATTCGTGAATGTTTGTCGTAGCAAAGAGTAACAAACCATATTCTTATTCATTTCTCATTTACTGTTATGTTTATTATGACTAACATTTGACTTTCATTTTTGTATTCTTATCTTTCATATTTATAATATGCTTTGCCAATAAGCCTTTTTGTGTTACTTTGTTACATACTTGTTTGTTTTGATATTGATTAGGATTATGACGCAATATTGACTGCTGTGTCCTTATATTTGATATGTTACCTATTATGGTTGGTTTTTTTCACACATCGTTTTCAATATAATTGGATTTTATGCGACTGTCATACAAGTGAGAGGTTTAGCTAGTTATATAAACAGATTTTATCCGCTGTTTTCTACATAAAAAATGTCTGTACCAAGTCAGGAATATGACAGTTGTTATCCATTCGTTTGATGTGTTTGAGCTTTTGATTTTGCGTTTAAATTTTGATATTTTACTTTTGTCATTCTTTATTGCTGTTTTAATTGCCGTAAATAATTTATAATATGATTATTACTGTTTCACTGTATTGACGACATATTTTGAGGAACCTTTTGGCGTAATAACTCTCTACACGTCATATCTAAAGGATCATACATGAACCAATATAATAACATACTTATGATTCTCTTGACGTTGTATTTAAAAGTGGGTAAAGTGGTTATTACAATCAATTGTTTTTATTTTCAGTCACATCATTATTTTAACCAATAAAGAAGAGCATGCAGTGAAAAACTTAAAAAAAATAAGTGTGTTAACAAATTTGTCAATTGCTTACAACATGTACAAATGCTGCATATTTCACATTCCTAATCATATCATAATGTGATTTGCATTGGTACCACATTATTTATGTATTCGGAATCGTGATCGTTGTATCTTTATATGTTTTCTCTCAAAATCTTAAGTATTGAACACTCAACTGTGTGATTCCTGAATCCTGCAATTTTTATTTTGGTTTAAGGTTATATAGACATTTTGATGGTCGAATACTAGTAGGATGTAATCAGTTTTATAAAGTCTAAGAAGATTGCATTATTACTGTATTGTCAACTTCATATTTCTCAGCAATAGCATTCCCTCACCTACATATGCCATTTATATATCTCACTTAATACGTAACCAATTCAGCAGAGTTGTGAGGAAGAAGGACTAACATCGACTCTACGAATTGTTTTAGCAATATACACTGTTTCTTTGTTGTGACTCACTAGTGACATGTTTTTGCGGTCTTAAATCCTAAGATATCAGAAGGGTCGACTGATCTGAAAATTTACCGATTGTGTATGTTCTATTGCAGATTATTCCCTACTTAGTGTGAATTTGCAGGCAGTTGGTATATGCAAAGCCGTAGATGATTATCCGGTTGACGCACTCGGTTCCGCTTCTTTTTGGTGTTCATCCTATTTACTCAAGCTCAGTTTTTAGTTTTTTCCCCAAAAATATGCGAATATACCAAGGGGACATTGAAAACTGATAGTTTCGAATTAGCTGAGACCCTAACGGCAAAAAAATTTAATTCGACAGTACTAGTATATAGTTACCAAAAAAAAAACCGGGGAGCTCCGAAAAGGAAGGCAGATCCTGCTCCACTAAAGTAACCAGTCTTTTTGTTCATTCTGTACATATTTTGTGATGGATCTAATTTCGAGAAAGGCGTACGGAATGTGTTTACAATAATTGGAATTCGATATAAGGTTATGAAAAGGTGCCATTCATCCAATAGGTTGATTACTTAGGTCTTTTATATATTTTGTGCAGATGTTGTTAATTTTTTATTCATCTATCACCTTTTTACTATGAACTGTTTGTGAATTTAACCCTTCCACATTCTGTATTTTTGTTCACGGTGTGTAAGGTTGTCCTGCAAGGGAACGTTCTGTGCAGGTGATTCGGTCCTGACTGGTGCTGGTGGGTCCTTATTCGGTGCTGGTGGGTTTGTTTATATTGCATCAGAACGGCAATAAAACAACCGTTCTGTTGCTTAATTTTTTTCTGATACGTCCTAAGTACCATTTGAGGTATATAACAACGATTTTTTATTGCAAAAGTCTTGCAAATTCGCCAAACGAAATTGTCCTGACGAAGTGCTGGTGATAAAAAAAAAAGGTCCTGGTTCTGTGCAACTATGTCCTGGTTCTGTGCCTTTAAATTTTAGTTAAAAGTGGCTAATATTCAAGATCATTGATGCAGAAAATAGTGTAATTGATAGAAAATATACCTAGCATATATTTGGTGGATATTTCACATGAGCAAAGTTAAGGGGGCAAGGTTAAGGTGTTTTATGCATTTTTTAACTTTTGTTAACTGTTATTCTGAAAATATCTGTGACGTTAACTGTTATTTGCTAATTAACTGTTATCTGTTTTCCAAAACAATTACATTGTTGTGAACTGTTATTATGAAAACATGACCCTTGTTTACTGTTTTTTATTTATTTTTGAATTCACTATTTCCTGTTTTCTCATTTAAGATCATTTGAATTGCTGTTTTCAGTTACCAATATTTTAAATAACTGTTATCTATTTTGAGTAAAATAAAAGATTATTGCCCTGTAATTGAACCCCTCTTGTCCCCCTTTTGAAAAAAGAAAATATGCATATGATTTGCGGGATGACGATCTTTTTGCATGACCATCAAAACACGGTGTAAAATTTCAAATACCTATATAAAAAAGGTTATGTGGTATGCTTGCCAATGGACAAATGAAGTAGATGTTAACTCCTATACGTCACCGTACGACCTTCAACAATGACTCGAAATATCAAAATGTAAAAGGTTTTGCATAAAAATGGAGAGCAAAAATATAGAATAAAGGATTTCTTTTACTAAGTTGATCACCGTAAACTATCAGATGAGCCTGAACACTTCTAAAATGAGTTTAGATTACAAATTCAGTGTAACATAAGCATCCTGGATATTGTTTCTTGACAAATTTGTACGATACTGTAGATACTGTTCTTTTTATTCAACCAAATGAATCTCAGCCTTGTTTGTGCGCGAAAGAATCATGTATCTTCAGCAGCTAAAGTCAGATGCCTTGTAACAATTTAGGATACAAATAATATTGTGGTTTTGTTTTTTGGGAAAAAGGGAGTTGGAGGTCAGTGAAAGTTGCTTAGCTTGGAATAGTTTTGAAATACTAAAATTGTTGATAAAAAATAATTTGATGTAGATGATCAAGAACATTTTATTACTGCAGATGATAATTTTACCCTGCAAACATTTTCCAAGAGAGAAGGGGGTTCACGTAAGATATCAAACTTGTACTTTAACATAAAAATGTATCTATTAGCTATTAAGCATCATTTAATTTGCTGTACCTAGAATTATAGTCTGATCAGAATTTGACAGAGAATGAAGACTAGAAAATGAGTATAAAAATAGTGAACGAAAAACAAATACCAGTAAGAAATACACCTTTAGTTTAATATTTATAATAGCACGAAGCTTTTAATATTTGTGTTTCAAGCACACTTTCTCTGTAGTAATGCGTCAAAGACTCAATACAAAGGTATTTCACTTTGCCCATTTATTTCATTTCTTGATAATGTGGATTCGCAATGTTATTATTTCAACATGTAGCCTTAATATATATGAAAAAAATCGAATCTAAAGCCAGATATATCATACAAGTTTTATATTATATGTTATACAAAACAATCAACTCAAACATGCCTGAACGTAAAATGTGTACTCGACTTTCTCTCTTTCTCTTAACGATAAGATAATTACAAATTTTAAGACACCCCCCCCCCCCCCCCCCCCAAATCAAACAAATACTGTTGCAGGAGTCAGAGATGCAAATAAATGCTTAAAGACCAATAATTTATCTTTTTGTTTATATTTTTTTTTCAGCTGAATCTATGATTAAAGATCCCAAAGTATTTGCACCTACCGAAATCGGCTGTTTTGTTAAATGTATCTTTAATTTAAAAACTTACAAATATCTCGTAGCTTCATACTACCAATTAAGTAAAAACAAGTGTATAAGATGCAAAAAATCTTAAATTATACACCTACATTTAACTTTTAAAGGCCATAAAACAGTTTTAAACAATCCAAAAAATACAAACTTAATCTAATAAAGAGTTCCCTTTTATTTGGTGGATACAAACAAAGACCAAATCCCGACATGACAAAATGTGAAAAAAATCAAATAATAAAATAAAACGGCCTGCCTTATGATAAAATAACAAACAAACAAAAATATATAACAGACAGAAACCATCGCCAATCACTTAATAATAGGCTCCTATAAAATTAAGACAAGCATATATAGATTTTTGGGCGTTATTATGCTACCTATCTTCGAAAATTCTGAAAGAGCACAAAAGTACAAACTGAAGAAAAATTATAGAGAAATGGCATGAATTATCAGATCGACTCGAAGCACCCTAACGTAAAAAGACCCCTCCCCCAAAAGAAAATTACAAACAAGAATACAAGGCCAAAAGGCACAAGCTGTTGATATAAGAGTACCGGTATACATTAAGAAATGTAACATAGATTCTACTCTTGTCTTTGTATGACTATAAAGGGAAAAAACACTGATATAAAAAATAATAAAAGATATGGCATGACTGCTTAAAATACGGGGATCTACCAGAAACCAAATGATGTTGATGGGAACAACATTAGGTTACAGTACGGCATTTAACCATGAGCTGAAAAATCCTACTGTATGATAAGCTATAAAAGACATGACAAAATTTAAATGATAAAAACAAGAAAAAAAAACGACCGAATTTATGTAAAAAATATAAATAAAAGAAAATTCACATCACAGACGACAACTACCGAATAACAAACGCGTGACAATTGGCAGAAACTTAACGTTTCTGACGGAGTTGAAGTATTTCGTAGAATACTTCAGTTCGGTGATGAAATGGTCCATTTGAGAACCCAGTGCTGACAGGGTAGTGTGGAACAGGATCGTTACGATGGATAACTCTCCAGCTATTGTTAACAAGTCTATTATGGTCAAGTGCATATTGACGATCTCCGACTCTTGGCATTCCAAAGGTATACAATGCGATTTTATCATTCCGTATTTTTCCATCATATAAAAGTCTAGCGCTTGCTATTGATGCTATGGCTCCCCCAAGTGAATGGCCAGTAATCCAAAATTCATAATTTGGATACATTGAAATTTGAGCTTGCATACTTTCTACCACACAATCATAAAGTTTGTCATGAGCTTTTTTGAAATAACCTTGAACTTTACCATTACCAATATCGGACGGTACTTTGAATGTTATCAACACTGATTGAACTTCATCCCAAAATTGTTTGGAGTCAGTAGTACCTTGATATGCCAAAACTATTGCCTTTTTTCTTTTGGAAATCATTACGACGGCTTAACATTCCTTATAAGTAATCAAAGGTAAATCTTCACAATGACGACCGATCCACTCAACAATTTCAAAATCGTCCAAGCTGTGTGAGCCTAAACATTGTACCGCTCTATATTGATCGTCAACATATGGAATAGTCGAAAGTCTGAGTAGATCATAAGCATATTGAGGATTGTATACTCCAAATTCTTCTTGTTTAGGACAGTCTGTTACTTTTGTTATAATCTGGTTTGTATTGCATGGGTTATTAGGGGCAGTAGATCCCGTTTCGTGACATTTGCTATCTAATTCACACCATCTACACTTTTGCCACCAAGATGGCTGTTGGACACAGAATTCACATCCATTACTTGAATGTTCACTGCAGGCAGGTCTTCCATGGACATATATGTTTTGTAATAATATCAATGTGACAAAACACACAAGTTCCATTCTTCGTAATGTTGAAGTAGTCGGATGTTTCTGAAAATTGCAATAACTAATATATTATGGTTTTACTTTTGTTAAATCTTTCTCCCTTTTAAAAACAAATTAAAACATGCTGCTGATCAGGGATATGTTTAGTAAAATTTCAGTAAATTTCAGTATATTCAATCCAAAATTATCTACATAAGGAATTGCTGATACGAAGTGAGTAATATGACAGATGTTTCCATTCGTTGCACGGGTTTTGATTTTTCAATAAGATTGCATTCAAAACCATAGCACAAAAACATCTTCTTAAAGTAAAACTGCAGGTGGAAAATTTAAGTAAAGGGCAAACGATACAGTTATAGGGAAGGTTATGAAGTTGCTAATGTTAAATGCTATTTTCGCGACGTGAATCTGTGACATATCGTGAAATAATTTCATTTTTGGATTGTTTTTTTATGATTTAAACTCATTTAATAGACGGTCCCCGTTTTCTTAAAATGACATTAGGTTTGATTACATATGAAAAAGTTAACATTGATTTCTTTTTAAATTTAACACAAATACGTGAAAAAATGTCGCCCCCCCCCCCCCCCCTGAAATCCTGAAATTGTTAAAAAATTATTATTTTCAAAAAACAGTTGTAAATATTAAGAGCATGATGATGAAAGGAAGATTTTCATAATGTTTCTAAATATTTCTTTTGGATAAAAAATTATGTCTTTCGTAAGGACAGAAATGTAAAAAAAAAATTATTTTTGGGTAATGTCTTAAATTTCGACCCTTTTTATCTCATAAAGTAGCACATGAGGTATATTTTTATTACACATTTGAATTGCTAACTTAAGGTGAAAAATAGCTTGTATGCAAAATTTCGTAAAAAAGTCATCATGGGATCGAAACTTTGTCGTATGCCCTTAATGTCACTTTTATTGTTTTATCAAAACGAATTGCTCTATTTAGAACAAGAGATTAGATGAAAGATTTATTTTTACTTCTTTGTAGATCAGATGTAATTGTCTCTTATCTTCGGGGACCTTCGTATTTGAGGAGCTTACATTTTATAATTAATAGAAAAAAATACAAATAATCAAACATATTGATGATGCTATCACTTAACCATGATCATGTGTTATAATAACAAATTTAACCTGTTCATTAATAGCACACCATTTTTAATAAAGTTTCTTTGGTCAATCCTGATATCTTGAGGTTTGTTCTACGATAAGAAATACCTTATAATATGCATTATCTGACTTAATATCGTCAAAAAATATTATAAATAATATTTGCAGAAAAACATCATATTTTACCGACCACACAAAAGTGGGATAGTCCTCTCTAATGCATTTACGTTTCAAAACGCCTTACGGAAAAACGCCTATTGAAAAATAAAGTTAATCCAATTCTTGAACCAATACATGCATATATCATGTATATCATAAAGTTAGTCTTCTCTGCACTATTTTATCATTTTTTACGCATCGATTTCGTGTATCGTGAAAAAATTATTTCACTCGGTCAGTGTTGTTGTGAAAATATGGGTGTTAATTAATGGTCGTGTTTTAAGCCGAAGTTTACCGATTGTCACCTTTGTAAACAATCAACAAAGAAGCATGTATATTCAGGTAAGCACGTCTACAACATGTACATTAACGTCAAGAAAATATAGATTATTTCGAAGACGGAGCGATGTTTACGTTTGTTGACTCTCTCTGTCAATTTGGTTTTTCCCTTCGCACTTGGGTAATTGTAATCACCGGACTTTTACGAGAAAGGTCATGCTGAGGTAACTGCATACAGAAAACATGTCGGCCAATTGTTGTCTGGAAGCAAACAATTTAGATTTTTTTTTAATTTGGACAAACTAAATAATTGTATTTAGAAAAAAGTATATGTACATAAGTTTTATAATGAAAACTATCCGTTTAGTTATATATAAAAAAAAACTATATCCTATTTTTCTTAATTTGAGGTTTCATATGAAATTAATTTAGATATAAACCTCTGGAATCATTATCCAGACACAATACAAACATTACAGTAACTGCATGCAGTAAGACACAAATGAATTGCTACCACCCAATAACGGTGTATGAAAAATATAAGTCCTTTTTGTTAGTTATGTATTGTACCAACTCAGTTTATGGAAGAGGGGTGCTATGTTGTTGGTTATTTCTATTTGAAATAACATTTCGCGTAATATTTATTATTTTTCTTCAACAATGTTAAACGAATTTAATGAAATATTCAGAATTATATACTATTAAATGGGAGTACATTTTTACAGATAATCAGGATTTATTTCTGCATCCTCCCCTATCTCAACCGCACCCCATTGTGAGGTACACGAATGTAATTCGGTAGAATATAATGATATTTTATTAGTTGAACATTCGATAGAGTAAAGATATGTATAGATGTAAAAAAAAAGTTAAGAACTGACACGAAGAAAGCACGAAACGATGAGACATGTCCATGTAACACGAAAACGAATATCAATACATTTAGGTCACAGTATGATTTCCTATTCAGTGTGAATCAATATGATTTTCTGAATCTTACACACGAATGTGTTAAATGTGTTTTTTTTTTAAACCACGCAGTAAGTAATCTCGTTTATATTTTTTAATTTTTTACATTTTGTTCAATGTGATACCTTGGAAGCAGGCTATTTTATATGTGATTAGCTCATTGTTAAAGGTCAGGATAAACTCATTGTGTATTCCCACGATTTCCAATTTTTCTTTTAAATTTATCGGGCCCGATCGTTATTGTTTGGAAGTAGAAATAACTTTAGTATCATCAAATGTAATCATCCTTTTATGAAAAGTATATGAGTGCAATTATTACAAGTATACATAATATCAACACCGTTGTCGTCGCAAACACAACTGCATCTACCAGGGCATCGAAATAGTGGTTGTAAAATATAAAAAATGAATATACCAGGTTATTTCGGTTTTGAAGAGGATTAAACACGAAAATATGTTGTGCAAATCTGATTTAGATTTCCTCTTTCTTAATGTTAAAAAAATATAACCAAACACTTTGTTTTCTTACTTAACTTTATTTAACTTAAAAGACTGCGTCAATGATAAATATTATGATAAGAGGTGATAACCTCAGTGACATTAAAGCCGTGGTGTTAAAATTAATTAAAAATACTAGAATAATGATTAATTTTATAAACCTCGCATTGAACTGAAACAAACTGATAAAAAAGAGATCAAATGACTGGCTGGGTACTATAAAACCCCGCATATAAAAGAGCATCACCAATAATGACATGGTACAAATACAAAGTGAGGGATTGTATATTTGATCATATACTTATAAAAATACTTATTAACAAGTTGGAGATCTATCTAGAAACAGAACCAGCTTCAACCGAATAATTTCGGAAATGCATGTACCAAGTCAGGAATGTGACGTTGCTTTTTTCTTTCTTTATCTATTTGAATACCAGTGTTTGATTTTGTCAGCTATACGTTGCATTTCTGTAAATATTGACAATGCAATTTCCCATAGGACTTCCTTTTACGGCTTAAACTGTACCACTTTTACTATGAAGTTTTGAAAAAAAATCTTATCCTAGAATTGAAAATTCATATGCACTTCAGTTTTTTTCAAAGGTCAAAATGTAGGGCTGTGTGGCATATTTTAAACGTCTATATGCCCTGAACTTTTCAGAGTTTAAACTAACACTAATTTTCTTAACTACCCATACCTGGAGTGACGGGTTACCACATATTTCAATGTAAACAATATGCACATGTATATTAACTGGTAACTGCTGTATTTACAAAGTGCAACCTATACAAACATTTATTCAAATGGAAAACTCTCTAAAATCAGTTTTTCTCACATTAGTACTCATTTATCAGAATTATAGCCTTAAAGAAATCACTGTGTATACTCTAAGTTTTTTTTACTGAACATTTTAAACCCCCTCCCCTGTTTCAATTTTTAAAAGAATTTGAAAACAATACTTTAATTATTGCCAGATTACCTTATTTGCATATTTTCTGATATAAAATGCCTAGAAACCTGTTTAAAACTGTTTTGATAACATTTTGAAAGCATATCAGAATAATATAAATGTAATGTTTAGCAGTCAACCATTACAACATTTAAGATTATATAAAGTATCCAATCCTGCCTCTGTCTCCAGTCCACATCTTACTGTATGCCTATTTGCCAATTAAAGTTCACATTTTCTACCTGATATGGTGAATTTAGATTTCTCGTCACAACAGTATCATCTGAAACCATATATCTGACACAATTTACCTTATAAATATACTAGAAGTGTTCAAACAAAGCCATATTTGCAATAGTTGTATGTATGCAGATACCAGTCTGAGATATAAATTCACTTATCGCACCGCAGGTAAATTATCACGTTGTAATTGGTTTAAAGCCGTAACGTGGTGACCCCCTATGAGACCGTAGGGGGTTAGTAAATTTCATAGGGGGTTCATGACGCGTTAATGGTGTCGTCATCTAGAAATGTTGTTGTGTTTTATTGTTTATTTTTCAACAAAACGCAGCAGAAAAAGTCTAGCGTGCGATAAATTCGTTATACGGTTAACTACTGACCCCCTCCGGCCTCACCCCCTATGGATTTTACTCACCCTCTATTGATCCGTAGGGGGTCAGTAGCAAACCATATAACTTATATTAAAATGTTATAGAGATGACTGCTAACATCTGATTTTTGCATAACTTCCAAGCATATATAGTTATTGTTTTCTATATCAAGAACTTTTAAATCATAAAATTATAGCATTTACAAGTTAAATTATTTGTTTTATGACCCAGGGGTAGGCAATTTGCTATATTTTTTGTCCCTGGGGCCTCAAATTTCCTAAATTATTTTGCTGTCTCTAGCAATTTAGAATATTTAATACATATTCAGGATAAAACACACTATTGTAAGTTTTGATGGGATATTTTGTATTTCTAGCTTTTTTTTATGCCGTGGTGACAAAAAGGCAGATTTAGGTGTTCCGGCTTATTTTTGGGTTATCGACAGAACACAAACACACCATAAATAATATTCAGGAAAGATCGATGAGTTTCAATGATTGCGATGAGTAAATGTAAGTACTTCTTAACAATCTAACTTACATATATGCAAATATTATGAATTTGTATTCAGGACTTTAAGTAAACTACGCATACTGTAAACTGTGAATTTATGCTGAGTCATCATATCTAGGACCCAGGATTCTATCAATCTTCATGAAATATTTATAAAACTTCATATTTGAGTTAATTTCTTTAAAATCTGTGAGATATAGCAAATTTGGTTAAATTCTGATGTTCTCTTTTTTCACCATATTTAATGTCTTCCCTTTTTGAATTTTCATTGGCTTTCCATATTTTTCGGTAATACTTTTTACACAACCATTTGCGACAGTAACCTGACATCTTTAAAGAATCTATGTTTTATATAATAGATTGGAGATCATAACGGATTGAAGTGCTTTTATATATGCTACATGTATATTAGTACGTAACCTATTAAACTTTAAAAATAGAAAAGTCGATTTTACTATATCTTATGACTCATTTCTATTTAGTGACTGACGAAGATTTGAAAAGTTTGAAATTTTTACCTATTCGTTCATTCACCACAGTCCAGTTTAATATAGTACTATATAGTGTCAAGATCGAATAAGTTGTAAAATTACCTTAAAAGGACAAACTTAGAATTGAGATTGACAGTTAGATTGAGCTGTATAATTGCAATGAAAGGACAATTTTACATTCAGGTTGAAATTTGTGGTCGTTTACCAAAAAATAAAAGCCTATTTCTATCATGTTGGTATTTTTTTACAGATGACAATTGTGTCATAGAAATAACTTTAAAACATGAAGAGATGGTAATGTCAAAATAATGTGCCCGTGTTTAACACAAACAAAAACATCTCTCTAAATGCAGGCTAATCTCTGCATCTGAAAATTTAGAATTGAATGTTGTTGTTTTTGTTTCAAACAATTAATACTTCTACATTTGGCTAACAAACTTTCAAATATTCCTACATAATGTTTTAATATAATTAAGTTGTATTTAAACTGTATAACCATGACTTTACACAAGTTAGTTTATTGTTACGCAGACGATGAAAATCCATATTCTATCGAAAGACGTATTTGAATGTTATCTATGTATATTTTTTGCTTGGCTTAAGTACGTCAGTACTCAGAATTAATTTTGAGGTGAACAAGTTTTGTCCATAATTTGGCTTTTTATAAAAAAAATATGATGTGCATGGTATGATTGAAAATGAGACCAAATGACACAGAAATTTACATTAAAGGTCATCGTATGGCCTTCAACGATGAGCAAAGCATATAAGCCTTTTTCTGAACCTTAACGACAATTAAAACCAAAAGAGTTTTATAAAAACAACTCAGAGAAATTGAACTTTTACTTTTGTGAATTACTATTTGTTTAGTCGAGTATAATATACATAGAAGTACACAGATGAATTTCCAACAAAATTCGTAAAAACAACACTAACATTTTTGTTTTAATCACTAAGTGGATAATACCGAACTTATACCGAAAATTGTTATAAATGGGTTCTCGAAGATTTTAACAGAAATAATTCAACACTTACCTTAAAATAAAAGTCGTTTGACATCTCTGGACATGTTCGTTTGTCAATTCTTATGCGTAGTTTAAATTAATAAAATTATAAATGATTTTCCCAAGGACTGTATGGCTATTTAAAAACCGGTTTAAAAAAAAAGAAACTAAAAATTAACTCAATTATTTATCTGATATGTCTTGACATTGTTATTTGTATTTAGTGTTTTGATCAAACTATTGATATAACATTTTTCTGTTTGTGAATTAATATCAGACGTATGAATAGATGGGCTAAAACCGAAAAAAAAGGTGTGGCGAACGTTTGTAATGTTCTCGTTATGAAAGTCTGATTTCGTTTCAAACATTAATTAGAGTTCGAAATAGATAAGTTTTCAATGTTATCAATTACACAACTATTTTCCTAACACTACTTAAGTTTTGCATTACGTATAAGTTCAATTGCTAATTGAATATAGAAGTCAACTCTTAAATCAAGTAGAGATTTTAAATATGTTTTGCTTACAATTTATCAGTGCAATAAACATACTTCATATTTACACGTTAGTTTTTTGAGAAAGATAAAAGACAATTCGTTAATTCATCACATGATAAATGCAATCGTCTTCTGCCATTCAACTAAACAAACCTGTATATAAACTCATAATACATACCAGGATTAAGTTTTATATTGACGCCAGACGCGCGTTTCGTCTACAATAGACTCATCAGTGACGCTCGAATCCAAAAAAGTTAAAACCCAAATAAAGTATAAAAATAAAAACTAAATAAAAAAACCTTTAAACAGACTTATTAAGAAGGGATATAGTTACGATACTGTTGTCAGATCATTAAAGATTGCATATTTTGGCTTTAATATTGATTCACTGATAGGGTCTTTGCATCGGAACTAAACACATTTATTTAAAAAAAAACATTTGTTGGCATGACACGGGTTATGTTCTTCTCATATATTTAATGATAGTATGATACTAAACCCCTAACGGGAGGGATTGTGCCTGATATTCATATGATGAAGACATAATCTTTCAATCAGTTTAATTGAGGTCTGGAGCTGGCATGTCAGTTAACTGCTAGTAGTCTGTTGTTATTTCTGTATTATTGTCATTTTGTTTATTTTCTTTTGTTGCATCTTCTGACATCGGACTCGGACTTCTCTTGAACTAAATTTTAATGTGCGTATTGTTATGCGTTTAATTTTCTACATTGGCTAGAGGTATAGGGGGATGGTTGAGATCTCATAAACATGTTTAACCCATTGGTGGCCTTCGGCTGTTATCTGCTCTATGGTCGGGTTGTTGTCGCTTTGACACATTCCCCATGTCCTTTCTCAATTTTATAAAGTTGAAGAGCATTGAGGACCAAAATTACTAAAAAGTATGCCAAATACAGCTAAAATAATCTATTCCTGAGGTAGAATAGCCTTAGTATTTCAAAAATTCAAAAGTTTTGTAAACAGTTAATTTATAAATATGACCATATCAATGATAATTCATGTCAGCACAAAAGTGCTGAATACTGGGCTGGTGATACCCTCGGGGAATTGAAACTCCACCAGCAGTGGCATGGACCCAGTGGTTGTAAATAAACTCATCGCAGATACTAGGACTAAATTTCTTTCATCTGATTTTTGAAATTATCGAGTGCAGATTTGTGTCTTTGTGTTTTATTAACTTGAAATAACAAACTTAATAATTTGTTTTCAAGACGTTATAGCTGTCCTTATCTAATATTTGATACAGGTACGTATACATGCATCAGCTCGGTTCTTTTGATAGATAGAAGCAAAATAAGTATTAAGTATAACATAAACACTTTAACATGTTTAAGAAGACAATCTTTACTGAAATCCACCAAATACAAGTTGAAAAAGATTATTCAATTGAATTTGCGTAGCAACTTAATTGACAGTTTTTATATCTGCTGCTAATTAATCATTTAATTGATTCCTATGGAATTGTGTTCCTTAACTTTTCTGATCTAGCTGCATACATATGTGAATAATTTGTATCTAAAAGATATACAGTCACATACAAGGGACATGATAAAATAATATAATTAAATAGAACAAGTAATTTTGAATTTAAAAAAGTGTCCTTGCTGAAACATGAAAAAATTATTAAAATTAACAAGATTTTAGTACTGGCTGGGGAGGTTATTTTTGACATTATATTTCTCACTGGTATTGATAGTTAAACGAAACGCTAGAAGCTAAATATTAAAATCGATGGAAGGATCATCAAAAGATTTTGGCAAATATGACCCTTTACAACACAAAATGCTCCAAAGATGCAGAAGATTACTAGTATTTGAAATTGTCTACAAAATTTATTTGACACCTGTTAGTTTCAATTAACATTTTCTACAGGAACAATAACATGAACACTGACGTGTAACTTTTATAATTCTAGTCGCTGATTTTCAACGAGATGTGAACACAACCTTTTTGGTCAAATATTCATAAATACATTCATTTGAACCCGAATGAAAAACCAAAAGTATCCGAATAAACAAACATTGTAAAAGATTAACATTCACTTCAATTCAGTGAGTTGCTATTTTTTTCCAATATTAGAAACTGTAAAAGTTCAGTTATACATGTATTATGTAACGTTTAACATGATTAAATACTTTAAAATGCATGTTAGAACCAATTATTTAATTGACAACATCAAGTTATACAATATGTTTTTTTAACAAACCAAAGGAGGAGGTCCGGTAAGGACCGATTTTGGCCTCAAATTTCAGGTTCATCTGACGAAAGATTTTTACGACTTTTTAAACACTTAAGTGTCTATTTTATTTGATTCTATTAGTTCGTGTGAAAGATTTTAACTGATTTTGTCATTAAATACGACCCGAATCACTGTTCCCCAACTCAAATGTCGTTTTTGAATCAAAATTTCTTTAAGAGTTTTTTTTATCCTATAAATGCCTTTTATTATCAATTAAAGCAAGACGTACTACGTCAACATATATACTTACGTGTTGCTTTGTTGTAACTTTATTTGATAAAATAGAAGTTGTCGATTGCTATCAAAATTCTTACAGGTTTTGTGTTTTAAAAAAAAAACAATATAATGTAGAATGGAAACGAGCCAACAAACCAACTTGGATGGAGAGTTGTCGCAGTGGCACGTATACCACATCTTCTTATATCTAAATATTGTTATTCCATATAATAGTATACACTTACACGATTTTGACGACACCACCAACGGAATTAACAATCGAAATTAAGACACATATTTCGTTTCTGAGAGAAATCAAAATTACGGGCAGCTAGTTAAAAGCCATAAGCAACAAAACATTTTGTTTTAACAAAAAACAAATGTTGACCATAACACATAAAATAGTGTAAGGACTCCATATACAGTCAGAGAATAGCAGGACATTGTGCAATGCCAAAACATATTTGTAATGATAGAATGTAGTATTACAAATATACATAACTCTATCGGTATGTTTGTCAGTTTTTTAACTGATAACAAAGTCAATATTGGTAATGATAAGAATATAAATGGTTGTTCCCTGTATTAAATTGAAAAACATTTAGAATTAATTCATCTGAAAAACTGTAATTGTTTTATATACAATTTTGGTATTATACACAAGACCTAATACAGTAATAATTCACAAATAAATCTGAACAGCGCAATCAATAATAATCAAAATAAAAACCAGTATATATACACTGATAATCACATACTTATTCAAACAGTAAAAGTTTTAGAAAAATCAATAACATTGTGATTTGAACATATACATCAAATAATATAGCCCTGTTATAGTAATGACTATAACCGGAATTTTTTATTCTGCTACATGCGTTGTTATTGAATTGACTGCCCCTTGCTGATTTAATAAAACTTCGTTTGCGACCAACAACGCTTTGGCAGTAAGTTCCGACGTGTGTGTTAAAATGTGTTTTGTGGTCATCAATGACTATAGATTCATCCACTTTCCACATTTACTATCCGAACCAGAACAAATAGAGTAGTTTGCCGTCGGTGGCATATCTTTTGACGGATAGTAGACCTCAGTTCTGTGGTGATATGGTTCATCAGGTAAATGGGTTTGAATAGGTAAGTGTGGGATGGGATCAGCACGATGTACAACTCTCCAACTATTGTTAAGAAGCCGGTTATGTTCGAGTGCATATTGACGGTCTCCGACTCTTGGCATACCAAATGTATACAACGCAGTTTTATCTTTTCGAATTATCCCATCATATTAAAGTCTTGCGCTTCCAATTGATGATACGGCACCTCCAAGTGAATGGCCAGTTACCAAAATATCATATTCTCAGTTGTTTGAAATTTGGTCATTCATACTTTTATATACACAATCATAAAGTTTCTCATTAGCTTGATTGAAATACTTTTCTACTTTCCCTTTACCAAATTTAATTGATACTTTAGGTGTCAATGCAATTGACTTTAATTCCTCCAACAACTGTTCGTATGATGCCGTACCACGATATGCCAAAACAATAGCTTTTCTCTTATGTGATATCATTACAACAGCTCAGCATTCCCTATAATGAAACAAATGTAATTCTTCACATTGACGACCAATCCATTCTACAATTTCAAAATCACTCATACTGAGTGAGTCTTAACACTTCACTTCTTCATTTTGATGGCTAGCATACGGAATAGATGACAGTCTGAGAAGGTCGTAAGAATCTTCAGGACTGTAGCCGCCATATACCTCTCGTTTAGGACAATTTTTAACATTTGTGATGACCTGATGCGTCGAACATGGATTTGATGGTGATCCTGTTATATGGCATTGTCCGTCTAATTCACACCATTTACATTTTATTAGTAAATATTTCTGCTGAACACAGTATTAACATCCCATGTTGGTATGACTACTGCACGATGAACTAGCAACTGTCTTGATATTTAGAAATATTATCAAAGATAATAAGCATACAAATTCCATACTTCTAAATGTTTATTAAATATGTCAGCAGTTCTCTGAAAAAAGAAATTACTAAATTATAAATTTTCAAATCGAAATTCTAGTTTAATTAGATTTTTTACTCGACCTCTTACCTTTCCCTTTTCTAATCTCTGCATGTTGTAATGCGTACAATTACAAACGTTTGAGGCATCATTTTATTTTTAAAGTACAAAGGTATCATGTATAAACAATGGTCAGTATTAGAAATTGATGATTGATGAATAAGAATATCTATATAACAAAAAGGACTCGAATACAGAAAAAAGGAATTGTGTTAATAATCAGCTAATAAAATTGAGAAAGGAAACGGGGAATGTGTCAAAGCGACAACAACCCGACCATAGAGCAGACAACAGCCGAAGGCCACCAATGGGTCTTCAATGTAGCGAGAATTCCCGCACCCGTAGGTGTCCTTCAGCTGGCCCCTAAAAATATGTATACTAGTACAGTGATAATGGACGCCATACTAATTTCCGAGATATACACAAGAAACTAAAATTAAAAATCATACAAGACTAACAATGGCCAGAGGCTCCTGACTTGGGACAGGCGCCAAATTGCGGCGGGATTAAATATGTTTATAAGATCTCAACCCTACCCCTATACCTCTAGCCAATGTAGAAAAGTAAACGCATAACAATACGCACATTAAAATTTAGTTCAAGAGAAGTCCAAGTCCGATGTCAAAAGATGTAACAAAAGAAAATAAATAAAATGACAATAATACATAAATAACAACAGACTACTAGCAGTTAACTGACATGCAAGCTCCAGACTTCAATTAAACTGATTGAAAGATTATGTCTTCATCATATGAATATCAGGCACTATCCCTCCCGTTAGGGGTTTAGTATCATATTATCATAAAATATATGAGAAGAACATAACCCGTGTCATGCCAATAATTGTTTTAAAAAAATGTGTTTAGTTCCGATGCAAAGACCCTATAAGTGAATCAATATTAAAGCTAAAATATGCAATCTTTGATGACCTGACAACAGTATCGTAACTATATCCCTTCTTAATAAGTCTGTTTAAAGGTTTTGTAAGCTTTTGAGGTGAATACTGACATTGTTGTGCTTTGTAAAGAATATTACCATAAAAGATTGGATGTGAAATACCTAAACGTATAAGATGTCTGCGTGTTGATTTATATTTACGAACTATTTCCTTATACCGGTGATAAAATTTAGTAAATGTTTTGACCAGTTTGTGATATCGAAAACCCCGGTGTAATAATTTTTCAGTAATTTATAAATTTCTCTCGATAAAATCTAATACGTTGTTACATACAATAAAACAACTATTTTATTCACATTGCAGACGGCAAACATCGTGATTCGGGATTTTAAAACATCAAATAACATAGCCCTGTTATAGTAATGACTATAACCGGAATTTTTTATTCTGCTACATGCGTTGTTGTTGAATGCACTGCCCATTGCTGATTTAATAAAACTTCGTTTGTGACCGACAACGCGTTGGCAGTAAGTTCCGACGAGTGTGTTAAAATATGTTTTGTGGTCATCAATGACTAGATTCACCAACTTCCCACATTTACTATCTGAACCAGGACAAATAGTGAAGTTTGCCGTCGGTGGCATATCTTTCAACGGATAGTAGACCTCAGTTCTGTGGTGATAAGGTTCATCAGGTAAATGCGTATGAAATGGAACATGTGGGACAGGATCTGCACGATGTACAACTCTCCAACTATTGTTAAGAAGCCGGTTATGTTCAAGTGCATATTGACGATCGCAGACTCTTGGCATACCAAATGTATACAAGGCCGTTTTATCTTTTCGAATTATCCCATCATATAAAAGTCTAGCACTAGCTATTGATGCTACGGCACCACCCAGTGAATGACCAGTTATCCAGATATTATAATCTGAGTTGTTTGAAATTTGATCAAGCATACTTTTATATACACAATCATAAAGTTTCTCATGAGCTTGTTTGAAATACTTTTCGACTTTCCCTTTACCAAATTTAATTGATACTTTAGGTGTCCATGCAATTGATTTTAATTCCTCGAACAACTGTTCATTGGATGCCGTACCACGATATGCCAAAACAATAGCCTTTCTCTTATGTGATATCATTACAACAGCTAAACATTCCTTATTATGAAACAAATGTAATTCTTCACAGTGACGACCAATCCATTCAACAATTTCAAAATCATTCATACTGAGTGAGTCTAAACACTTCACTGCTTCATTTTGATGGCTAGCATACGGAATAGTTGACAATCTGAGTAGGTCGTATGAATCGCCAGGACTGTAGCCTCCAGATACCTCTCGTTTAGGACAATTTCCAACATTTGTGATGACCTGATGCGTCGAACATGGATTTGATGGAGATCCTAATGTATGGCATTGTCCGTCTAATTCACACCATCTACATTTTATTAAGAAATACGTCTGCTGAACACAGTATTCACATCCCTTGATAGTATGACTACTACACGATGAACTGGCTACTACGTTGATATTTAGAAATATTATCAAAGTTAATAAGCATACAAATTCCATACTTCTGAATGTTTATTATATATGTCAGCAGTTCTCTGAAAAAAGAAATTGCTACTAAAAATTTTCAAATCGAAATTCTAGTTTAAGGTGGTACCTAACACTACAGGGAGCAAACTCTGTAAAATCACATAAACGTTTTAATGACGTTGTGTTTTTAAGGGAATATTAAGCTTTTCAATAATCAAATAAAGGCAACAGTAGTATACCGCTGTTCAAAATTATTCAAAATTAGTGTTTGTCAAACTGCTATATAACCAGTGTATTTTTTCTGATAAAATGCTTGGTTCAAATATTTTGAAATTTTTATACTTTTGTCAAAGGGTCAAAGTAAATACTTTGTAAAAATTTTATGAAAATTAAACGAGCCAAATTAATTTTAGTGAAAGTGTTGGGTACCACCTTAATTAGATTTTTTCCTCGACCTTTTACTTTTCCCTATTCCAATCTCTGTATGTTCTAATGTTCTAATGTCTACAATCACAAACGTTTGGGGCATCATTTTATTTTTAAAGTACAAAGGCATCATGTATAAACAACGGTCAGTGTTTGAGGGTTGATAAACAGGAATATCTATATGACAAAAAGAACTCGAAAAAAGAAAAAAAGATTTGTGTTATTCATCAGATAATATATTTATATCAATGAAAACAACCAATTTATTCACATTGCAGACGGCTAACATCGTGATTTGGGAGTTTTTAAATTAACCTTTGATGCATTAATTTACAATTTATTTTCTGTTACCAAGATATTTTAGAAAGATATTTGATAGTTCTAAGAATAAATGAAAGCATTTATGAAATAATCAATGCCTGTTGTATATCTCTCACGATTTTTCAAGTATTTACTAACTTCAAACCAGCTCTATTCAAGTTTAAGTAACCGAGAAGTTTTAGATTTGTAAAGTTATTTAAGAGTTCTAGGAATTATTTGAAGCTGTTCTTACATAAGTATTGTATGTTATATAACGCATTTATTTATTTTTTATTTATGAGTTCATTTATATTTACCGACTTCAAATTAAAATTTTACCATATACAATCCCCGCAAGTGGCATTCGAGGACAAATAACTTATTGAAACAAACATGAAGATAACTAGAATTGCCATTGCAAGCAAAAGCGGATGTCACCCTTCCCCCATTGCCACTAAGCGGCAACCATTTGAAAACAATTTAACAGTGAATGCAGATCAAGGAATTGCAATATATCTTTCTGTTAATTGTCAGTACATTTACAGCATTGTTTAAATTTTCACATTTCTACTGTTTCCCTGGCAACGGCAGCCATTTTGAAAATTCCAAAGTCAAAAGTCTCATCTATGCATGCCAGTTAACAATAATATTAAGTCTCATTTTTTCCAAAATTTTAATGACAGATGCCACACTGGTACATAAGAGGGAACATACCATCAAAGTTTTAATCAATTTGACCTACCATTTTAAGAAATAAAAGCCACTTTTAAGGTTTTTGAAGCATTTTGACCATTTTTGCATTGTTTCCATGGTAGCAGCAGACATTTTCTAAATTCCAACGCCAAATTCCACATCTACCAATGTTGCTCATCGTTACTGTGAAGTTTCAGTAACTTTGGAGCATTTCCATATTTTGAAATTTTTGGTGTAGTTTCCATGGCAACATAGCAGTTCCAATGATTGCCAAAATCATCCAAAACCAGTATAAAGTGGGCACCTACATTGTATTAAAATCTAATGATTTTAAGTTCAAGCATTCTCAAATGATTCACCAAACTCCAAAATTATATTTTTTCACCTTTTTTCAGTTTCCATGGGGATGGCAGCCATTTTTAGTTCAAAGTTGCACTGCAACTCGAAAGTCAGGGTTCCTTGTTACAGTGAATTATCATTCAGATTGGTTCCTTTAACTTTGAGAAAGCGGGCGGACAAAGTTAGGTGGAAGAAAAAAAATAATAATAGGGAAAAAGGAACAGAGGAAAAGCAATATGTCACCCAACATTGTCGATCGGGTGACAAAATAAACAGTCTATTGAAGAAGCGAATCGAAAAAATCGTTTCTTATATCACACAGCGACATTGTCTAATATTATTAATTCGTATATTTTAACAAATTTGATTTGTTTAGGGATAGTCACATGTTAAACTATATTTTCGAAGGTAGAGAGAAAACGGCGGGTAGCAAAAAGCATATTGACCGGCAAAAAGCATATTGCACGGTTATTTTTTAGAATATCTAAAAACCGACATACTTTGTGACGTCATGTAATGAATTTCAGGATATTGTTTAACGTTTTGAAACAAATGATATCTGTGATCGATATTGTGACGGAAAAAAATCTTCAAATACATAAGATGTCCAAAAAAAGTAAATGAAATAACAACTAATATGTTGTTATTGTCAAGGAGACAATATAATATCTATAAAGTTCTAACAAACTTAAATGACGATTTTGATACAAACATGGTCGGAAATTAATAATATAACAAATATAGCCTTTGTATGAAGTCAATACAGGATATATCGACCTCGGACTTTGTCCTCAGTCAATATACTTCTTTCAGGTCAATATATCCTTGTATCGACCTCATACAAAGGCTATATTTGTATAATATCAATTGTAAATATGCAGACATTCCATGCGGAAAACGTTGTGCTCGGCAACGAAAAATTAAGAAAATACTAACTTTAAAACTTTTTGTTCAAATATAAACAATAATTGTGTCTAAATAAACATTCAGAAGTTAGTTAAAAGCAAAAGTGTATGTCCGTGAATATTTGAAGTGCTGTATTTTTCTTATATACATCAATAAACATTGCTACTAATTCTTATATCAATGCGATACTTTTAAAATATCATAGCAGTGTTTTTGCTATATCAATATTAGTACTTATTAGTATTTATATTAGACTGCTGTACTCATATTTTAATTTTACCTATTATGTCTGTTTTGTTCACGCATCGTTGTAAATGTAACAGATTTGGAAGAGACTGTCATACACGTGAAAGGTTTAGCGCTTTAAAACCAGGTTCAATTCACCATTTTCAAATTTTGAAAATGCCATTACCAATTCAGAAATATGACAGTTGTTGTCCATTCGTTTGATGTGTTTTATCCTTTGATTTTGCAATTTGATAAGGAACTTTCTGTTTTTAATTTTCCTCGGAGTTCACCAGACGTATGTCGTGTTAAATGTCACCTGTTTTAAGGAAAGAGTCATAACTTTATACCGAGAAATCTGCCGTTCTTTGTACAAATGCTAACATTCGTCTGAAATTTCCCACAATGCAACTCGTTGATATAGGACAATATCGCTCGCTGATATAAGAAAAGTTTATATCGATTCGCTTCTTCCATAGACTGATAAATTAAAGACAGATTTAGTTACATAGGCCAGAAGCGCATTTCATCTAAACAGAAATCAGTATATCAGCAAATTGAAAACGTAAATTACATATTGAATAAAGCGAGCAAAGAACGTGAACAATGCCGACTAAAAACGTTGATAAAAAATGACTCTATTCCATTAAAAAGAAAATCAATGTAAATATTTAGCTAGAAGTAATAGAAATAGTTTTATTATATTCATCCTTTTATCAGAAAATAGGAAAAACATTCAACCAAAGCCTATATCCGTAAACTACAAATTTAGAATATTTGGAGGTTCACAGTTAAAGTAACTGTTGTTTATTGGAACTACAAGCCCTAACTATACACATATATGCCAGTTTGAGTGTTATGGTTGATCATTACGATATATTTACGAAATAAGAATTTCCAAAAACTCTGCCAAAACGAAAATGTTGCTATGTCTTTTCGAAAACTAAAATCAAAATATGGGTCGCCGTGTCATTTTTCAAGTTACAAATTGTCCAAAATTACCCAATTTTGAATAAAACATTGATGAAAAAACCAACATATGTAAATAAAAAGAAATCCACGAGACCAAGTATCGAAAATTAATATGAGAAGATAAGTTTCATGCTTAGAAAAAAAAATTAAAAAATGGTATCACCGAACTTGTTTTCTTTAGTGCTCCAAATAAACATTGAATGTTTCTCTATCATTCCAGAAGTTGACCAATTGCGTAATGCTAGTTTGCAGTCCGAGATGTCAGTATACAGATAGTGATAATTTCTATTCGGATCAATACCCTGTAGACGTCATCGATAGAATTTCAAAATTGGGTTTCAGGTGATAAAAAGTAGAATCACAAAATACTGAACTCCGAAGAAATTTCAAAAAGGAAAGTCCCTAATTAAATGGCAAATTCAAAAGCTCAAACACATAAAACGAATGGATAACAACTGTCATAATCCTGACTTTGTAAAGGCATTAACTTATGTAAAAAATGAGGGATTGAACCTGGTTTGATGCTAGCTAAACCTCTCAATTGTATGACAGACGCATCAAATTCAATTATATTGAAAACGATGTGTAAACACAAAAGACAAGACATAACAGGTAACAATGTCAAAAATAAGGGTACAGCAGTCAACATTGTGTTATCATCTTAATCACGATAAAAACAAATAAAAGTAACAAAGAAGCACAAAAAGGCATACATCGAATTTAACAACCTATGTTATGTTTTTATTAATATATGATTTTATTTATACAGTATGAAAAAATGAGTTTCAAATCACGATATAACCTATGTATGCTACTGGACACTTGTTTTTGTATAAATCACATTAATTTTGTGGTTTTTCGTTTTAAGTTTTATTGAACAAATAAGTAGCATTACTTGCCTTACTACCAAAGGAATGAATTGTACAACATAGTTAGAAAGCATTTATCTTGTTTCATTACATGTATTTTATTTCGTTTGAAATAGGGTTTTTCCCGTTTGCTATTAATTTTGTAGTATTATTTATAGATGGGAACTAGTATAACTAGTTCGGATACTGGTTTTGTAACAGTATGTACTATTTATAAGTTTGATGTTAGGTGCAGGAGGCACGAGGAAAGTTTTGGCGGTTTTTATGGGTGGGGTTTAAAGGTACTATATAAAGTTTTGGATTTAAATGTATTAGTATCGAAGATGCTCGCAGTTACGTCGAATTGAAGTTGGTCACATAGGTATATGTGCAGTTGCTGCTATGTTTATTGTACGTACAGGCGTTGGAGGTATTAGCCGGGGGAAAAGAAACGATGCGAAAGAGCAACAAATGTTATATGTCATGTGTTTATATATTGTTTCAATCGAAGAAATATGTACAATAAAGTAAAATAAAATATTGTATCGCAAGAGAAAATAATATGTTACTGCGAGCAACTAATCCTATATCTGTGTTTGTCTTGTTTATAGCCTATTGAATTTAGAGATTAAATGCTTTAAATTCGGACGAGCAGGGCGAGGGAGAATTTAACTACTCGTATATTGACGATCGTCATCATATACTTATAGTAAAAATAAATCTGTGAATACATTGAATGATAGAGTTAATAATAAAGTGTATGTATTGGGTAATATATGTAAAAGAATCAATAAAATAAAGAAATGTTTGAGGGAGAATTGAATCTTTGGTATGTTTTGTTTTCTTACGGCGAAAGTAAATTAAGAAAACAATTGACACAGCTGTTCCGTCAATGAATAAGACAGGATGAAAATGAATATTCTGCAACACAAATACAAGAAACAATTGACAAAATAATTTTCGAGCGCAAATCCGAAAAGATAAAATACCATGCGTAGCAGAGAATAGAAAATGAATTGTCAGTCCACATTTTCCCGCCCGTTCAGTTAACATGCTTGTGAGAGCTCTTGAGATAGTGTAGCAACAGAACAGTAGATTAGTACGCATCCAACGGGATTAGTTGAAAGACGCCATAAACAGTCTTAGAAACACATCACCGGTTGCATAAAAAGGTATCATCATTATGCCTTGCGGATGATAATTCTCCTCAGAAATATTATCTATGAGTCGTTCCTTTAAATACAGATCTTATTTTGTTTCTCATTAAACACGTTCATTACGGTCTTTTCCGTTTGCTTTCACCTTGTTTCCTTTCTCCATTTACCTACCATTTTAATTTTGTGTTGAAGAGGGGCGAAAGATTCCAGAGGGACATTCAAACTCATTAATCGAAAATAAACTGACAACACCATGGCTACAAAAGAAACGACTAACAGTAACAAAACACAACATGGAAAACTAAATACTAACCAACACGAACTCCACCAAAACTAAGTGTGATCTCAGGTTTTCCAGAAGGGTGAGCAGATGCTGTCGCGTAGCTCATTTAAGTACAGATGAATGCTGTCTTCTTAATCTCCAGCTGAAAATAATTATCCTATATGTTCTACTCAATCACAAAGGCCTACTTTAATCTTCAGCATGTCTGTGCAAAAGTTTTTGTATATAATATCTAACTAAAACAGTTATGTCTATTAAATTTCACGCATATATTTCTTTACAATTTTATTCGAGTCATACAATATTCTGGTGGAATATATCTGTTAAATTTAATATTTTGAACCAAATATCATTGAGCCTCCCGATTATCAATGAAACGGATATAAATTAAACAAGAGTGCACACGCTGAAATGTCTCGCCTTCTATACTAATCATTGATATTATGTTGATAGTCCTAAGTATAAAGCTAAGCTTTATTACAACTGTCACATAAACTTAACATTAACCAAGATAACTAAACAAAGACCAATGAACCTTGAAAAAGAGGTCCAGGTCAGATGAACCATGCCAGGCAGACAGGTACAGCTAACAATGCTTCTATACAACATATATAGTTGACACATTACTTATAGTTTAAGAAAAATAGACAAAAACACAAAAACCTAACACTGTGCAATGAACAGTGAAAATGAGGTCACGGTTAAATAAAACCTGCTCGACTGACATAAAGATCATAAAATATTTCCATACACCAAATATAGTTGACCTATGGCATATAGCATTAGATAAAAAGACCAAAACTCAAAAACTTAACTTTGACCACTGAACCATGAAAATGAGGTCAAGGTCACATGACATCTGCCCGCTAGACATGTACACTTAACAATCATTCCATACAACAAATATAGTAGACCTATTGCATATGGTATAAGAAAAACAGACCAAAACACAAAAATTGAACTATAACCACTGAACCATGAAAATGAGGTCAAGGTCAGATGACACCTGCCAGTTGGACATGTACACCTTACAGTCCTTCCATACACCGAATATACTAGCCCTATTGGTTATAGTATCTGAGATATGGACTTGACCACCAAAACTTAACCTTGTTCACTGATCCATGAAATGAGGTCGAGGTCAAGTGAAAACTGTCTGACAGACACAAGGACCTTGCAAGGTACGCACATATCAAATATAGTTATCCTATTACTTATAATAAGAGAGAATTCAACATTACAAAAAATTTGAACTTTTTTTTCAAGTGGTCACTGAACCATGAAAATGAGGTCAAGGACATTGGACATGTGACTGACGGAAACTTCGTAACATGAAGCATCTATATACAAAGTATGGAGCATCCAGGTCTTCAACCTTCTAAAATATAAAGCTTTTAAGAAGTGAGCTAACGCCGCCGCCGTAGCCGCCGCCGGATCACTATCCCTATGTCGAGCTTTCTGCAACAAAAGTTGCAGGCTCGACAATAAAAAAACTTACGGGGAGGATAGGATCCCGCATACATTTTTAACTCCGCCAAATTTTGTATGTATGTGCCATTGGCATTTACGGGTCTTTTATAGCTGAATATACGGTATAGACTTTGCTCCATGTTAAAGGCTGGAAGATGCATGACCTTTAGTTGTTAATGTCTGTCATTTGGCCTCATGTGAAGAGTTGTCTCATTGGCACTCGCACCACATCTGCTATAACATAATTACGGGTTGGCAAAAATTTCATACTGGTTTTGATCAAGTACACTAAAACAATTGGTAATTGTTGTTGAAGACTATGTGTTGACCTGTTGTCTTTTGAGTTTTGCTTCTGTTTGCTGTAACTTGGTCAAACTGACCTGCCACCTTGCTTTCTTGTGATGTCATTTGAAAGGATCTATGAGCTTGAAAAAAGTTCAAATGAGTTTGATCAGTTTGGAACTGTATCATGTGTACATTAATATTGTGCTTTAAAGTCAACTATTGACCTGAGACAAAACATGGACTTGTGACCTAACGGGTTTATCCTACTGGAGTCCCATCATGACATGTATATGGTCTACTTTGAATTTCAGAGTTTAAAAATTCTAGTAGTGGCAAGGAAAATATTTACTCTATCACTAATTTTCATTCTATAGTAAACAAATGAGCCCTCATAGTATCAAGGCCAGATGAACCCTACAAGACTGAAATGTAAACCTTACAATTATATAATACATCAAAAATAGAAAACATATTGCTAATTGTACCTATTAAGAAAATGACCTATTCCATGGTTTATCATGAAAATCAAAACATTAAATTACAAGCGTTGAAAATGGAATCAAGGTGAGGTGAATTCTACCGGACAGATTCCATACACACAATATAGTTGACCTATTGTTGATAGTTAAGTATAAGACAAGGGCATAACCATAAAATATTAACAGAGACCACTGAATCATGAAAATGAGGTCAATGTCAAATAAACCTAGCCAAATGAACATGCTCACTTTACAATCATTCAACAAACTAAATATAATTGACCTTTTGCTTACTGCATTTTTACTTTAGTATAAAAGAAATTGAACTAACCACCAAAAATACTTAAATGTTTACCACTGAAGCATGAAAAAAGAGTTCATTTCTGAACCCTAAAACAAACCAGATGCTCCGCAGGGCACAGCTTTATACGACCGCAGAGGTTGAACCCTGAATGGTTAGGGCAAGTATAAACACAACATTCAAGCTGGATACAGCTCTAAATTTGGATTGTGATTAAATAGTTGACACAGCATAGGTTTCTGACACAGAATGAATGTGGTCTAATGAACTAAAAAAAAATTGTTTGCCTTTGAGCAATTCACTATGCTGTTGAATATTAATCCTCTCAAAAAACTGTTTGAAGAAATTTTCTTTTTATTTATGAAATCTGAAATGAGAAAAATTTACCCCCCCCCCCATTTTTTGTTCACATCCCCCTTTCCCTTTTTCCAAAACTGATCTCAATTCAAATTTCTAATGGAGTTTGCAACAATAACTACTCATTTAAATACATCATAAAATATTAAAATGTAACAAAAGGTGCTTGTTATCACTGAATGGTAAAGATTGTTTTAATTTATCAGTTGGTAGTAAAAGTGAATATACATTGTATATTGTATAAAACAATGATTTAAGTTGACTCAACTACTATTCTGGACAAAGAAAGATAACTCCAATCAATTGAAAATTTCTTGCTATTGCACAATATTGTGCAATTAGATATTTATGGCTATTGCGCAATACTGTGCAATTGAAAATATTTGCTATTGCACAATACTGTGCAATTGAAGATTTCTTGCTATTGCGCAATACTGAGCAATTGAAAATTTCTTGCTATTGCACAATACTGTGCAATTGAAGATTTCTTGCTATTGCTGAATACTGTGCAATTGAAAATTTCTTGCTATTGCACAATACTTAATATAATAATTTTGGATCCTGATTTGAACCAACTTGAAAACTGGGCCCATAAACAAAAATCTAAGTACATGTTTAGATTCAGCATATCAAAAAAGCCCAAGAATTCAATTTTTGCTAAAATCAAATTTAGTTTAATTTTGGACCCTTGGACTTTGATGTAGACCAATTTGAAAACGGGACCAAAAATTAAGAATCTACATACACAGTTAGATTTGGCATATCAAAGAACCCCAATTATTAAATTTTTGATGAAATCAAACAAAGTTTAATTTTGGACTCCGATTTGGACCAACTTGAAAACTGGGCCAATAATCAAAAATCTAAGTACATTTTTAGATTCAACATATTAAAGAACCCCAAGGATTCAATTTTTGTTAAAATCAAACTAAGTTTAATTTTGGACCCTTTGGACCTAAAATGTAGACCAATTTGAAAACCGGACCAAAAATTAAGAATCTACATACACAGTTAGATTTAGCATATCAAAGAACCCCAATTATTCAATTTTTGATGAAATCAAACAAAGTTCAATTTTGGAGCCTTTGGGCCCCTTATTCCTAAACTGTTGGGACCAAAACTCCCAAAATCAATCCCAAACTTCCTTTTATGGTCATAAACCTTGTGTTTAAATTTCATAGATTTCTATTTACTTATACTTAAGTTATGGTGCGAAAACCAAGAATAATGCTTATTTGGGCCCCTTTTTGGCCCCTAATTCCTAAACTGTTGGAACCTCAACTCCCAAAATCAATCCCAACCTTCCTTTTGTGGTCATAAACCTTGTGTTTAAATTTCACTGATTTCTATTTACTTATATTAAAGTTATTGTGCGAAAACCAAGAATAATCCTTATTTGGGCCCTTTTTTGGCCCTTAATTCCTTAACAGTTGGAACCAAAACTCCCAAAATCAATCCCAACCTTCCTTTTGTGGTCATAAACCTTGTGTCAAAATTTCATAGATTTCTATTCACTTAAACTAAAGTTATAGTGCAAAAACCAAGAAAATGCTTATTTGGGCCCTTTTTGGACCCTAATTCCTAAAAAGTTGGGACCAAAATTTCCAAAATCAATCCCAACCTTCCTTTTGTGGTTATAAACCTTGTGTCAAAATCTCATGGATTTTTATTCACTTTTACTAAAGTTAGCGTGCGAAAACTAAAAGTATTCGGACGACGACGACGCCAACGTGATAGCAATATACGACGAAAAATTTAAATTTTTGCGGTCGTATAAAAATGTTTATATAAAAGTATATGAGAAAGAAACCTGACCTAAGAAAAAATGTTATCTTGGATCAACAAAACAAGGTCAAAGTAAGGTTAGGGGGAGGGTTGGGATCCTGCTAACATGTTTAACTCCGCCACATTATTTCTGTATGTGCCTGTCCCAAGTCAGGAGCCTGTAATTTAGTGGTTGTCATTTGTTTATGTGTTACATGTTTGTTTTTTGTTCATTTTTTTTATATAAATAAGGCCGTTAGTTTTCTCGTTTGAATTGTTTTACATTGTCTTATCGGGGCCTTTTATAGCTGACTATGCGGTATGGGCTTTGCTCATTGTTGAAGGCCGTACGGTGACCTATAGTAAATTGTTGTTAATGTCTGTTATTTTGGTCTCTTGTGGACAGTTGTCTTATTGGCAATCATACCACATCTTCTTTTTTATATAACAGATAGATCAATTTGCATGATACATGCATGTATACCTTAAATTTGGTTTCAAATGATTCTTTATTCCAAATACTTTACTTTCTGACTTATAAACTGATTACAACCACATGTACTATAGTTTATGCTGTTATTGCCTAATAAGCATCTGTATGTCTTACTTTCTGTGAAATTCGTAAGGGACACAGAAAATAAGGCTGCATTTCTTTCTAACCACAATTTTGTAAACGTTGTGTGGCAATTGATGTTGTTTTCTAAATGCTACAAAAGTAGAAACAATTAATACTAATTAATTTGATTTTTAACAAAAATAAATAACAAGTTATGAGATCAGTTAACATGAGCTAGCTGAGTATTTTACAGTATCTTTTGAGAAGTTTATGTATGTTCACTTTGTAAATGTACAAAGACATCAGGATCCTCAGCTTCAGAGATTACATATATAGTGGAATCAGGCAGATTCAACATCGAGGAATTTTCTATGGTATAAACAGTTTCAGTCTTTTCCATGTTAGGATCTGCATTTTCATTCAAGTAAATAACTTTAAAGTTTTTAGTTTGCTCAGCAAGCTCAGTGTCTTTATGTTGTTCTAGGGTCTGAAGATTGTCAGCATCTATTAAGACACGCTCACCTTCAAATTCATAAGAAACCATTTTGGAAATTTTCTTTTCTGCTTGAAGGGCCTCTCCTGCCATAGTTTTATGAGTATGTGTTCCAAAGTGACGTTTTAAATGTGACATTTCAGCAAATCTCACATTACATGTTTCACATACATGCTTTTTTCCATTTTCCATATGTTTGTGTTTCATGTGCCGATTTAATGCAGCTGGAATAGGGAATTTTTTATTACATATTTCACAACTATAAGGTTTTTCTCCTGTATGCGTACGCAAATGTCGAATGTATATAGCTTTCTGTGAGCTTCTTTTTCCACAATAACTGCATTCATATACGCGGAAGTTAAGTTTTTCTGTGTTCACTTGGTGTCCATGGCTATCTAAGACATGATTATTCAAGCCGTCAATTGACTTGAACTTAGCATTGCAGAGTTCACAAACATTAGTTTTATCGGTACTATGTCTTCTTATATGGACCTGTAGACATCCCTTTGTTTTGAAGCAGGCTCCACACTCTTCACACATGAAAGGTCTCAGATTTACATGAACACTGTCAATATGGTCTTTTAGTTTTCGCTCTTTTAAAAATCGGGACCCGCAAAGATGACATGAAAAAAGACTTTCTGGAGTGTGTTCATAGGTTGAATGTTTCTTTAACTTTACGGCCGAGTCAAATTGTTCACCACAGTTCTCACAGATATACATGTGAGAATTATGAACTTCTTTAGAATGGTTCATTAATAACTCAGATAATTCAAAGTCAGCTTTACAAATCTTACAAATATAGAAGAAATCTTGTCTGTGCTGCCACATATGTTTTCTAAGATCATCTTTTGTATCAAAAAACGTGGAACAGACCTTGCAAATTTCTTCATTTCCCTTATGACTTTGTTTATTGTGGTTTTTTAAGTATCGTAACAATTCAAAAGTTTTCCCGCATTTTGGACAAATAAAATTGCTACAATGGCCAGTCTTGTGCGTCAACATGTGTTGATTTTTATCTGTTAATGATTCAAAGAAAATACCACACTCATAACAAACTTCTCGTTGATCATCATGCTCTTTCCTCATATGTTGTATAAGGTATCGTTTGGTTGTACAGACATGAGCACAAACCTCACAGTTGAAGTTTCCCTTGTCATGGAGTGTTTCGTGTCTTGTAAGTCTGTGCTGTGAAACAAAAGTTTTACTGCATGTAGAACACTGGAAATGACCACTGTGGATCTGCATGTGACTTTCCAGTCCAGCTTTTGTCCGTAATGTCTTCAAACATAAATTGCATGTGAAAGTTTCTTTACTGGCCTCATTCAAATTAACAATCACCCCTTTCTTCATACAATAATTTGATTCAATATAATTTTCAATCTCTTTTTCATTCTTAGTTTCTTCTTCTGGCATGTCTGAGTGTAATGCTTTGTGTTTGTTCAGACTTATAGCCGAGTTGAAAGTTTGTCTACAAATTTCGCATTCATAGGCATATAATTGCTTGTGAACATTTCTTAGATGTGACTGGTACCGTTTGTGATGGAATTCTTTATTGCACAGTGTGCAGGCTATTTTCTTCTGTTTACGTTCAATTCTGTTTTCTGACTTCAAAATATTCTCTCCACTGTCCTCCTCTTCATCACAACTATCAGCCAAATCTGCGTTGTTTTCATAATCTTCGTCATCATCATCTTCGTCATTTTTTAAATCCTCGTCTTTATCACTGACACAATCTTCATCCTTATTGAAGGACATTACTAAATTTTCCTCTTGTTCAAATCCTTCAATATTTTCTATCTCTTTTAGTTCTAAATTATCTATATTAACTGTATCCTTTTGGAGTATATCTAAAACAATTTGATCTGTGTCTTCTGAATTGTCAATTTCTGTTTTTATTGTTGCTACCTTTTCATTACTAAAATCATCAGCAGTTCTGCCTTGAATTTCAATATCATGGTTTATATCAAGAGTTGTGCTTGGACTTTTTAAAACCGTATTGAAACCAGTTTTACTTTTATTTTCAAATTTTAACTCCTTAGCATCAGATTTGAAACTAGAAAACTTTACATCATCTTCTTGAACATTTGATTTGCGTACATTATCTAGTATGGGAGAATTTATATTATTCATATTAGCTTTCCTCATTTCGGCTTTTTGTAAAATATTTTCCTTGGAATTAATTCTGTTTGACTTTCTTGTTGAAACAACTGTATCTATGGATGGTAACTTCGCAATATTGTTTGTGACATGTTTTTTCATTGGTGATTCTTCCATACACAATTTGACTTGACTTTTTCTTTTCATTTTTTTTGTGTTTGTGTGGGATTCATCACCTGAATTACTGGTTTGGCTAATTTTCTGATCAGGTAACTGTGTTTTGTCAGATGCGTTTACTTCAACTCCAGAACATCTGTATGTATCTAAATAATAAAGAAAAATAGATAAAATATCATTCAATTGTTAAAATATTTTCTAAAATGTGTGTTTCATTACAAAAATCGACAAATTAATCTTGTTTAGATGTAAACAAAAGGATCTTAACTTTTGGGCAACTAGTATAATGTATAGGTACTCATAAAGTCAGGGGTAACACATGTTTACAAGCAATTTTTATATTGTTTTATTTACATGTACAGGAAAAAGAAAATAACTTTGGGGGTAGAGTTACTTCTCTTAGAAAATCACTAAACAAATTCTTAAGTCATATTCTCTTTCTTTTTTCTATTTCTGTTATTTACATTGTTTAAATGTCTATCTTTATTATTTAAAATGTACAATTTTAAGAAAACAATTTCTTAAGTCTATACAAACAATCCTAATTTACTGTAAAAAGAAAATAATGAGTTATTTCCCTTAGACAATCACCAAACAAATACAATAAGTCATATTCTCTGTCTTTTTCTATTTCTGTTTATTACATTGATTAAATCGCTATCTTCACTACTTATTTATGTATAATTTATAAACAACAATTTCAAAAGTTTGTAGGGTAAAATTTGTGTAGCCATTTTGTATTTCTCAACATATGAGCATGACTGATCTCTTTGACTATTATTAATTAATGAGTTCCTGAGAATAAAAGGTTAAACTCTTACCAAAAAGTAGTAGACAAACTATACCAAAAAAAAGTATAATGCATGTTTTGATCTTCCAAATCTTCATTTTTTAAGGAGTCAATAAAAATTCTTTTTTTTTTATTGAAAAGCATAAGGGGAGATAATTTAAACCTTGAAAAGAAAATTTCAATATGATATATTTATTTATCACAGTCACCCACCCTTCCCATTGAATAATATCAAAACCAACATGCTGGTGTGATTCCCTTTATATATGATGAGGCACTAAATCTTAAAAACTTTTCAAGGAAAGACATCATTTATTTTATTAGTATTTGACCCTCTTGTTTTCTTTCACATATATCCAGAACTTGATTTTACGACAGAACTTACCTTTACAAAATGCAAAGAACTTTTCTGTAAGCTCTGAGTGTTGACTTAAGAATCGGTTTCCAATTTCAGAGCCTCCAATATAATATTTGTTCTCAGGTAAGTTGACAGTTATATAAAGACTTTCTTCCTGGTCTGTCCTCAAGGTGTCACACTGAAAGTAAAGTTAGACATTTGTAATTTTTGATTTTTTATAAACGTTAAATGATATATATTAGTTTAATATTATTTGTTGTGAATTTGGATTAAACAATAACTGTTACCGTACCATTGACCACCCTCCAATGTTGGTACAGTTAATTCCTGTTATTTGTATATATAGGGTATTTGTCAGACAAAGTTATGCAATTAAATGTAAGGTGTGTGTGCTTATAATCGAAATGCCAAATTACAGAGTCGAAATGACATCCATCAGCAAGTTTACAATGCATAAAAAAACAAAAACATAGCTACAAAACTGTACATGTATTTATGACATGTACAGACATGACAGAGTTCTTGAAAATACATTAAATATATATATGCTTACAATACTATCAATATTTTTTCTAAGCTTGGTATTTGGTATATTTTCATCTTTATCTTTTCCTACAGCTGACTGGCCATGGTCTTCCTTCAGTAATTTATCTTCCATATCTGACATTTTCCTGTGATTCCTGAGTGAAAACATGAATTTATTATTAGAAACATCAGCTGATATCTTGCAAAAATCTTCATGTAATTTTGTTTATAGTTAACAAGTACAATGAAGTAATACATATACTCTTAAGTCAGTATGACAAGTCTTAATTTAACAGTAACAGCATGCCAATGCAATCTGTCTGTTATGTGAAATTGAAGAAAAGAATCGATTTCATATTGTTTTGAGATGAACATGTATTACATTAGATAATTCTAGAAACCATTCTATACAAAGTCTTAAAAAACTTTATAAAAGATGTTACAAGTATCAAATAAACTATACTATGAACTATTTTGTTCTAAAATTAACACTCCAGTTTATTATCGACTGCAGTGGATTTTTCCTGACAACAGGCAAAATATTGACAGTGGAGTGCATCACTAGCATGACAAGAGGACTATGTTTTAAGTTAAATCTGATGTAATCGACTCTATTGAGGTAGTACAAGTTAACTAATTAATAACAATCAGTTTAAAGAAAATAAAGTGCTCACCACAGCCTGCTCATCACATGTACATTTGAGATGAAGCAATTAACATTTACAGGTCAATTGACTTGTGCTCCAGTTTCTTTCGTGTATATATATCAAGGGATGTACTTATTTTCATGTGTAAATAGAGGTGGTGGTTAATATGTATAAAAAAATATAATCATGTATCATAACATCATAACTATGATAACAGCTGTAAACATGGTAAAAGGGATAAAGGTTTAACCAGATACATTTGTACCTACATGTATGTTATTAACAATGGTCTTCTGTGATAAGAAATACCCTATTTCCTAAAACATGTCAAATCAAGGTAAATGTGGACCCTAGACTAGTTCATAAGGCCATGTTGGCAATTATGGCTAAAATGACTATGTTATCCCGAATGCTAGTTGTTTCCTAACCTGGTAGTTTTGTACCGGGTTATTTTGTAACTAAATTGATTTGTAACCTAGACTTTTCGTACCAGGTGTAATTTATATATATAGTTATGTTCCTGACCATACATGCCATATGAGTATTTGGACCAAATGCTTCATGACCATATGCATTAACTAGCCTTCTTAGTAGCTGCATGCAGTGATACCGAGGTCTTTGGTTGGTTCTATTGGTACATGTATGTTTGCAAAACTGTACTTGTAGTAGTGTAAAATCAAATGTGCAATCAATTATTGAATAAATAAATATAGATATGACAAATCTTGTGTATTGGGGGTAAGGGGTACTCCTAGGGAAAATAAAATGCATTATCATCTCAAAGAAAAACTTTTCATGATTCAATTAGTGTACATTGTATGGAACAAAAAATTTGAGAATGAATTGACAGAGAAATAAGGGTTTTAAGCGGAAAGGTGAAAAAAGTGGTTGGGTACCTTCTGGTAAATATACGTTGATAGTGGGTCTTCCCATGGATAGAAACTGAAACAAGTGCCTGTGCTATGCCTTTACATGTACATTGTACCTATATGCCTTTGGCTCATATCTTGACACAATGTACATTGTTGTTCATGTACATCTAGAAATTGACAATGAGGGTCAATTGAAAACAAACCTTTACGACAAAAGAGATGATTTCAGCTTTCCAATTGTGAACTTTCCATTTCTAAGTAGCAACATTCCAGCAGCACCTGCATGTGGTGTATTTATCTCCCAATTGGCCGTTTCAGAATCTAAAGAACTATGGGTAATTTCATTGTTCGTACCCCAAAATAAAAATACTGTCACGTCATTGGTTGAATTTCCATTGTTTTTGAAATTTTTAACCAATCCAGGGGTTAATAAAAATTGTTACAACTTACTAGCCCAGGACTTATTGGCAGCAGGGTTTTACTAGCCCTGTTGGAAGAACTGCTAGTCCAGTATGCCTTAAAAAACAAGAGTTTGATGCATATAAAGTGGGTGTCCTTTGTTTTGAAGGAGACATTATACACTGTATTTAATCATTTTTGTTGATCTGTTATTTATTCTTTTGGTGCTTAACCTAACTTAGTTGTTCCAACATTCAAAGCAGACTTTTTATTGGCGTGCTTAGGGCAACTAACGGCAATATTCACAGAGCATTGTCTGTTTTTTTCATCAGCAACAGCCAACCTTGCCAGAGGAATCAATGTGTCCCAGTTCTGCCAACTTTTCAGGAAGTGAATGTCATGAATGTGTGTTTATTTGGCCAAATTGTAAAGATCAAAGAGAAAAAAAACAATAGATCAAAGGAAAATGCCGCCAAATAAGCATGAACATGTGTGAGTCTCGCGCTAAAGACTTGACAGGACAGCGCTGTCCTGGACACTATTATTTTTTTTCCGCGGCTTTTCCCTGTCGTATTTACCATTTTTGGGGGATAAATTTTCATCCTCGTTACTCCCTTCATCTACCGTTTTTCGTTTTGAAACTGACGAAGTCCCTGGGGTTCCCGTACTAAAATATTAAGAAATATTTTGTTGCATGGTTTCGTGCTCAAGAGCTGTGCAACAAGACAGGTCATGACCAATCAATACATCATACCCCCAAATACCGTTAATTGAAAATCTCGGCACGATAAGCAATGTTCAATACCCCAAGCCATGGTATGAGAAATCGATATTTAAAGTACGAGAATTGCAATCAACACATGATACCAGGCCACCCAGACATGCCAGAGTTATTTGTTCTATTTTTAAAATATGTACAACAGGACCTGTACAAACCAGTTCAAATTCTTGGAATCCCGGATGACTTAATTGAATCGAAATGGCTATCTTAGAATACATGGAATAGTGATGAAGGGATTTTTCACTTTCTATTTTGGAAACGTCAAGAATTTTTTGTTACTAGTCCGTCGGGCATATCGGATTACACATTATAATTGCCCGAGGCGTAAATGATCTAGTCCCGGGCGTCGGGCTAGTGGATTTTTTAACCCCTGCAATCACGACGTTTTGGTGTACATGTTTGAAAATATTACCCAGGATGCATTAGATTCTGAAACGGCGAATTGATAGGATAATCCTGTGCTTGCATTTCCTATCATGATTTTATTGATAGAGGGTTGTTGCTCACAAGGAAGCTATTAAATCAAGAGTTCCAAATGGTGAAGTTGAAATCATCTCTTTGTAAATTTTAAGGACGCCATCACGAGTTGGTTGACAATTATGGAATACATTTTTGTAACCATTTCACAAATGATATCGAATATGTTCCTTACCTCGTAACTACAATCCTCTTCCCTTTCATAAATGTGACCTACCGAATTAGACTATTTACCAGATCTGATATCTCATAAGCAACATGACAGGTGCCACATGTGGAGCAGGATATGCTTTCCCTTCCGGCGTTTTAACGGATCACCTGAGATCGCCCCTACTTTTTGGTGGGGTTCTTGTTGTTTACTCTTCAGTTTTCTATGTTGTGTCGCGTGTACTATTGTTTGTCTGTTTTTAATTTAATTTTTAGCCATGGCTTTGTCAGTTTATTTTCGATTTATGAAATTGTAACTCTGGTATCTTTCGTCCCCGTTTATGCATGTGGCCGAAGTCATGAAAGTGACTTGAATAAAAAAAAATCTTTGATTGAATAGGAAAGTGTTGCTCAGTTTGGTCCTTGAATATTTTATTTGTCATTAAAGCTTTTAACCTTCAATTTTTACCTAGGTGGAACTTGTAAAGATGAACTTCTCAAAAATTTTAAGGGAAGCTACCCAAACTGACACTTCCGGAATAGGGGTTGACATAAAAGATGCTTTACTGATCCCGGACATGTACCATAGATACACGTATTTATTAATGCTATGTCCTCTTCTTCTGATATATTATGGTTGCAGCTAAATCTATATTGACTAGACTTATTTCAATTAGCGGCATAAATTTTTCAAAGGGATGGAATCGAAAATGACTGTAAACTTGTGCAGATTATTAATTCATTCTATTAAATTTTTAACATTTTCAAAATTAATGTAGACCGGCAAGGATTTGTGTTTCAAAATCATTGACGAAGTTCATCATGATAATATCCCGTTTTTAATTTTTATAAATGCTGTGCATTTTTTAGCGTCTATTCATGATTAGCTAACATTTTCATTTGTTTTTAGCACAAACATAGCTTGTCATGCTAATACTGAAATCTGGAATGGAATCTTAATTGCGTTTATTTTTCTTTTATCAAATTGATACTTTATCGATCACTGCTTTTGTATGGCAATTTAAATCGCAGTACTATCTTGTCTTTTCTGAAATCTGATTTTTTTTAATTACAAATGAAAACACTTCTATGTAAATATAACTTATTGGGTATCTAGTCGTTCAGGCCCCAAACCTATCCGGCCCAAAGTCGATCCGACCCGGCCCACGTCGATCCGGCCCAATAATAAAATAATGAATAATCTATATGGGCAGAATCAGTTTGCGTAAACCGTAACCTTTTATAATCTTATTAATTTCTTAACCTTTTATCAGTGATTAACAATTATATCTTTTATATGCCTTAATAAGTTATAAACATAACTAAGAAGATGTAGACTATAATGAGACAACTCTATATCCAAGTCTCAATGTACCGTTATTGAATAGTCGTTTCACAGACGACAAAAGGATATGTTCCAATTATCCGAACTACACACAGTCCCTTTTTCCCAAAATGTGACTCACCGTGGCGAATTATATATACTCATCATTTGGTTTGTGACTAATATGAGCAACACGACGGGTCAGTGCCACATGTGGGGCAGATACTTCTTATACTCTTCCGGAGTACATGCACACACCTCCAGATTTTGATGGGGTCTATTTTCCCCAGTCATTCTATGTTGTGTTTTATGCACTGTTGTTTGTTTGTCTGTCTGTTTGTTTTTGTATCTTTAGCCCGCCATGACGTTGTCTGTTTATTTTTGACTTATGAGTTTGAATGTCCCTTTTAGTATCTTTCGCCTTTCGATTACAGACTGAAAAGAAAACTCAATACAATTAAATAATATATAATCTTTAAATCACGGTGAGACAAGTTGCGCAGCGAGAGAACGTTCTGTGATAGTGATTCGGTTCAGACCGGTGACCGTTCATACATTTAAAAGTAAACAAAGACGAAAATGATGAATTGTGACGAATTATTGAACAACAGATAAAAATAAACAGGTAAGATATTTCAAATTTGTTTCTTAATTGGTTCAGAAGCAAGCAATAACAAAATTAGTCGTCTTCACTGTAAACTACGACCAACACAAAAGTTTTAATTTTCAGAACATCTGCAACAGACAAAAAAAAAAAAAAAAAGTTCTCCTTAAGTCCGTTTACTATACTCAGAAGTGCTCGCCAGATTAATTTTATAAATAAAGTCTCTTAACATTGCATTTTATAGATTACCCATGTCCTAATTCTGTCACGGTGCTGTTCACGACCAGGGGCCTGACCTGTGCTAAACATTGCTCTTGATACCGTGCTGGTGTTTTTTTTTTCTCAAAAACTGTTAATCTCATTTTGATTCAAAAATTCTTAATCAACTGTTTTTGTACAAACTTTTAAACATATTCATGACACCTATTTTATATTGTGATGTCTTTTAACTGTACAGGTATTAGATTTTATACTTATGTAAAGTAGATTTTCGAAATGTGTTGAAATGAAAAGTAATATGTGACTCTTAAAGGATCATCACAAAGGTTTATATTTCATTAAATATTTGAAAGTTGTTAATTTTCTTTATTACACATGTTACATGTAAACTGTTTTACACTTTGTTATCAATGGTCTCCTTTCATTTCTGAGCTACATACAGGTGCCTACACGTGGAGCAGGATAAGCATATGCCATTCAGGAGTAACCGTGGTCATCGGCAGTCTTTAGTGGAGTTCGTGTTGCTCAATCGTTACGTTTCGCTATAGTGTCAGGAATATGACACTTGTTATCCTTTGGTTTGTTGTGTTTTAGCTTTTGATTTTGCCATTTGATTAGGGACATTCCTTAATTCTCGAATTTTTTCTGGAGTTCAGTATTTTTGTGGTTTTACTTTTTTCATAGACTGTTGTTTGTCTTTCCGTCCTTATTCGTGTCGTAGTTTGTAATGGCTTTGTCAGTTTCTCTCCGACTAACACACTTGATCTATATTCAAGTATCACCAATAATGAACTGTTTTTATCGTTCTTATATATATAACTTATAATAAAGTGAAGTACTGTAATAGTTTAAATGCACCATTCTTCAATTACAATCCATGCAGAAACAATTTGAAGGAAACATGTATAAACTCATAAACTGTATACAGAAACAACATAAAATATATATATATATTTTAACATTTGTCATTAGTTTTCTTTTAATCAGTCACACGGATTCCTACATATACTTTTGGATATTTTTCAAAACATCTTAACGTTTGATTTAATAATTTCTTTGACTACTCCAACTCAATGTAATCATGTGCTATTTCATATTGATTGTCATCAGTTGTACTATTGTTTCTTCCTACGTTTATGTCCAAAATTTCCATATAATGTCCTGGACTTGGTTCTTCATATTCGGGATCCGTTCTATGGTATACGTGAGGGGTATTTTCATCCTCTGGTGCTGCATAATATCTACAGAAAATAGCAACACTACAGTATAGCACACATTGAAGACGATTGAAAACAAAATGTTGAAAGGGTGTTTATTCGAGACTAATTGTAAACCTTCAGAAAGATCTTGAAATTTCTGTACTAGTATCTAATTATTACTTTTTGTTTTGGGATAACATTTAAAAGATGGCTTTTTGTATCGTCTATGAACACGTACTTTGCACAATAGACATCTTTGCCTGATTGTACTTCACAGAAAACAGAAATTCATTATTTGAATTATCAAAGTATTGACTAAAGCAGACAAATTATATTAACATGCACAAGATGCAGCATTTTTCCTTCAGAGATAATTTCTTCATACGTTTGGCGTTCTGTATGTACCCGCTCACTAACAGATGCTCTTTACAGGGACAAACTAATTTTGACATATAAGGAATTTTTAACTTTTGAATTGAATAAATGCAAATATCGTTGCTTCCTTTGCAAAATGTCCAATTAAAGAAAAGTTTTAAAAACATTCATATGAGTAAAAAGAGACAGAACTCCAAGAACAACTAAAAAGCCGGCATTTACACAAAACGCGATAGTAGCAATTGAACAAGAACCAGTTTCTTGCAGTCATCTGTTTCTAACGTGTCTCTGCTTAGTCATGTTCATGTAAGTAACATAATCTAATCATTATGGTCTAAAATATTGATTTTTAAAGCATACCATCGCTCAAACAAAGTTTACCCTGTACCGTTTTTGCTAGCTTTTCTTGTTCCGTACGTTTTGGACGTATTTCACAATGTACTTAGATTTTGGATCGAGTTACAGATGGAGGAAAGTCTAGAAATGCATATTTGACCTAAAAACGGTAACATATTACTTTTCTGAAGTATTTCAATAGGAAACTTAGAAAAACAATGATTTCAACTAAGTATTTTGCTTAAAAAGTGCATGCACCTAACAAGAAGGATCATAGTTTATGATAACGAATAGCGACAAGCACAAGGAATTGTGTATTTGTATTAACATTGACGATGCTTAAAAATCTATAAGAGTGACTGGACGTTTTCTTGTTTATTTTATTTATAAATGAGTTACATGCATGCTGTGGCTACGTATACGTATAGCTTCGTATTTTAGCGTGCATGGTTAGTTCCTTAATCTATAAACCCAAAACGGTATAATTGAATATTCAGGGATAGTGCAAGTTTTAGATATGACTTTTTTTTATGAAGAGACAAGATGGTTGCTGAAAACTGCAGAGAGAAGAAAGATATTTTTCAAAGTCACTACATATTACATACATGGCTCGTCTATTATTAGGTTGATATTGTTTAAAATTTAAATCGCCTGAAATAAAAATTATATGCAAATTAAAACTTTAAAATCTGCAGTAGCAAACGAATTTCAAGTGACAGTGAAGAATTGTCATTTGAATGCATTCCAACATTCAGGGTATGAAAAATGAAAACTTGATAATTACTATACATTTACAGAAATAGATACAAGACTGTATACTTAGATCTTGCATTTCTTCCGTTTTACATAAATACTTAAACATATATTAGCTTAAATAAGGATGCCTTCAAGTTCATTGATTGAGGTATGTGCCGGGTGTTGGAGCGTTATATCAAGCGACACACGAAGTATACATGCTGTTTGATCAGAAAACATCTCTGAAGAAATCCCTTTATAAAAAAGTGAGTAGCTACATTAATTCATCTTATTATATTTGAATTCATTGATTTATACACACTTAATGTCTAGACACGATACAATAAGGAAGCTTGCTGTATTGCATGATTTTGTTTAGGGAGACGGACTCAAAGTACAGATCACTAGAAATAGCATTTGCATTACTGGTAATATCATAATGATTTGAGCAACACAAAAAAAGTCTACATGTCATTTCGGGGCTTGTTATAGCTGACTATGCGGTAAGGGCCTTGCTCATTGTTGAAAGCCGTACTTGTCTCATTGTCAATCATGCCACATCTTTTTTATATCATAGATTTAAGAAACAAAAAGCTTACCTATTGTAGATTTTATTTTAATAATAACTGCAATAACACCAGCAGTAAGTATAAACACGATCATACCAGTTAACACAAGTAAGACAAAGAAAAACAGTTGTCCGGATTTATCTGAAAACAATATGCAGAAATAGGATTACTTTCATTTTATAGGAGTAAAAGAGACATTATACCTATAACTCGTCTAAACATCAACCCAACAACGAGTTGTGTATACGTAATGTACACAGCCATGTATCACCAGCACTTCTGGTGATCCGATGGATAAATCTGTTGTAGAGTTGTCACTGGCTCAGACGTACTTATATATATAGGAATATATTGGGAGGAAAACTACATATCGTACTCGTAATAAATTAAATTGACAAAATCGAATAAGTAAAACATGAATATCTCGATTGTCATATTCTAGTATGAAGAAGTTGCGTAAACTTGGTTAAGAATATAGAAAGCTAATAAAAGTTTCTCAGATTTGTTCTTTTAAAAGATTACGTTGATTATCGTACAAAAATTTCAAAAACGTTTGTACATGTTGTACACAGTTTGCTCCCTACTAAACCAATATAAAGAAAATCAAATTAACTCGGAAAACGATCTTGGTCTGAAGTATTAATATGTCATTGGCTTTCAAATCGTTTGGTTCAAGCTTTCCTTATAAAAATTAAACACAGCAAACCGGTACAGAATCAGCACCTAAATTATTTAAAAAGTTCCAACTCACTTAGGCAAAATTGACCATACATTGATTGTCTTAAACAATGATGTAAAACAAAACAATATCTAGAGACCAGGAGACTACCTAACAATTGGATTCCTTGCAGTATACAATACATAACAATATTTCTCGTAAAAAGTAAAATCACAAAATACTGAACTTAGAGGAAAATCAATTCGGAAAGTCCATAATCACATGGCAAAATCAAATAACAAAACGCATAAAAACGAATGGACAAGAACTGTCATATTCCTGACTTGGTACAGGTATTTTCAAATGTAGAAAATGGTGGATTAAACCATGTTTTATAGCGCTAACCCTCTCACTTTGATGACGTAATGTTACCTTTTATGTTTTGCATTGCAATTTGCTATTTGGACCAAGACAGTAACAATGAAAACCAAGGAGTAAACAAAGACTAAAAAAATCAAAGGACATTTACATCAACAGTTATAAATAATAGATAAGAAACAACACAAAGTCCACTCAAAACTGGGAGTGCAATCAGGTGCTCCTGATAGATGGACACATTGTTGTCACAATTTAATTACCTAGTTTCCAGTTGAATGTGGTTCTAACTTGGCCGTATTTATTTGACAGCATAGCAGTATACTTTCCAGGAATGTACTCTTCCATACTCAAATTCGTCGAGTAAACAGTTTGTTGTGTTATTTTCCCATATATTTCAAAAGAAATGTTCTTCTTTATATTGTATATTGAAAATCTTGAAGAATTCGCCAGTAATTTAGTGTATTTGAACCAATTTGGAACATTAGGTGGAGGGTAAGCAAAATAGATTACTGAAAAGGTTGGCAAAGTATCATTATAAGTGTACGATCCAATAATAACAGGTGCCGCTGCAAAGAAATAATTGAGAAGATTAATTTCTGCTTGATATTAATTTTTACATGCTGTGATTTAATTGGTGTACTTGACAGCCTACTTGGTATTTTGTTGTTGTTGTTGTTTATGATATGTGTATAAAAAGCTTACAGGACAATTGTATCGAGACAAGGATTTTTTTCATCAATTAGTCGTCTTTTTTTGTCAATTCTTAAAATCATTTTAAGGCCCAAAATAGATGTTAACGACCAGCTAAGTCCTTATAGGTTTGATTTCTGATGTATCGAAGTAACCACCGGAAACAACTTATTTCCAATAAATATGCGAATGAACACAAGCATACAAAATGAATTAAAATAATTTAAAAGCACAAAAAAGTACATACACGATTTTGTAATATACCAGTTGTGTGAATATACAATTTTCTCAGGAAAACTAAAAGTTGTTAAATCCTAGAATCGCCAGAAACTAAATATGCTAGAAATTAAGGAATAACGTTGAAACGGATATTTGCGATCATTATTCTATTTACTTTTGATGTTGGTAAATATTTGAATACGGTTACTGTAATGATGTTTTAAATCTGTTTATATACAAACAATATTCAAAAGCAAGCTTTTGGAATTTAAAGAAACGTCGATAACGATGGCTATCGTACTTAATGGTGTTGTCAATAACCCAGACAATCGACAGCGGAAATGAAGAATCAACTGACGGCAATCGCGATCAAAACTGAAGCAACATATGATAGCACATCCCAACTTTCAATTGAACGTTGCAAATAATTGTATAATAATGCAATATTAAAAGGTTATAATGTTCATCATCAATGGAGAGAAAGGGTTAAGATAAGAGTATGCGAAGCGAATAAATAAATAAATTTTGTTTTTTCGATAATGAACATCTATTCTTTCAATACTTTTATCGATAAGAACAATAAACTAGGCAAACAATAATCTGACGGGGAACGCATAATCTTAACATTAGTACGGTTTGAACGTTCTGTATGATGCAGATAAAGTTTAAACATAACATATGAAGAATAATTCAAATAAAGAACCTTGATATAGATATCATCAAATAATGACATTTTTAGTTCATAATTAACCATGAACACAATATATTAAGTGAGTACCATTAGCATTACATAATTGTCAATGGAAATACAACATACAGTCTTAGAATAATATATTCTTACAGTTAACAACAATCGATGTCGTCTTGTTGGACCAATATTGGCTATTGTTTTTTGTATTCCAAGCATTGCATGAATACTCGCCACTATCTCTATATGAACATTTGCGTATAACTAGAATTGAAATGTTGCCATTATTTTCTCCTTTCAGATGTCGGATAAATACTCCATTTGCTGTGTGACTCCAAAGGTCGAATCCATACATAACTAAATCTCCAAGCATATAACATGATATACGTATGATAGATGAGCTATTATAAATTGTTTTACCGAACACTTCTAGTGCAGGCGGACCTAAGAGAAAAAGATGTTAAAACATAGAAAATAATTAGAATTGTTCACTATGATTAAATTAAAGTCAAATAGTAGATAAACGGCAAACAACATATGGAAAACACACAAAGATGAAATGTCACCGGTCTATGTTCCGCTTATATGATAGCAATTATTAATTTTTTAATGCTATTTCTGGTTGCTCCTATTTTAAAGTGTATTTTCGATAGACATCTCATTTTAATAAAAGTTGTCATAAAGGAGGCCTTAGCTGTCTAATTCATCATGTTCATGTTCACTAGTTCGACTCAAATTCTAATTTTTGATTTATAACTTACTAAAACGTTTATCAAATTTATAAAAAAAATCGAAAATAAACAATTTGCAAAACATGGGGTTCATACAATGTATCATAGTTTCGTGTGTATTTAAGCACATGGAGGCCATCTATCAGGCTGACATCCGAGGACTGTCAACGGTCATATACGCGATATCAACACAAATACAAATATAAATAGATAGCGAAGTCGTGCAACTTGATGTTTCTTGGTATGTTTAATTTTATTTGAAAGGTACAACATTTATGTTGATCATCGTTTTAACCTCCTGTACAAGAATTATCTTTTTGTGGATCGAATCAGTCAATAAAATGATTTGCATTTGTTTAAATGTTCACATTGTTTTCCTCTTAATAACTGTACACGCTTAAATCGTGCATAATCCATCACTACCTAAGTTGTTAAATTGAAGTTCACACATATATGGATTAAATGAGTTAAATGAGTCATTTGCAAGTGAATAATGTATCACCGATGTTTCTTATGTTATTTTGACAAAATTGAACCATGCTGGCTGCTAATAGCGAATGATTATTTCACAGATTTCACTTTCATTAATGATTGAACAAAACAAAAATTTATATTTGGATTTTTTTAATCTCGTAGCTAGTGCCCTAGTGTGTATATTCGTTTTCTTCTTTAATTGAAAATACCAGCAATTCTGCAGATTTGCAATGCTGGTCGTTTTTGTGTTTAAACACCTTTACATCAAACGGTAAAACACAATCAATGTTCAGTCATTGCTACTCACTTGAAATATTTAAAGAAATCGATGTCGATGCTTTAAACTTAACCTCATTGGTTGATATCTTTGGCGGAAGTACATGTGATACATCCTCATTCTTTCAATATCCAAGCTGTGGGAAGGTCGTGCTCCACGTGTTGTCGGCAAAGTAACTATATTCTTTAACTTTTACTTATATTTGCCTTGGTGGCAATATAGCCTTGGTGGCAATATAGCCTTGGTGGCTTTAAGACCTTGGTGGTCATTTATATATGCCTTGGTGGCAAAAGACCTAGGTGGTCATTTATATATGCCTTGGTGGCAATAGACCTAGGTGGTCATTTTTATATGCCTTGGTGGCAATAGACCTAACCTAGGTGGTCATTTTTATGATTTTTTACATTTGCCTTGATGGCAACAATGAATTAAAAATACTAGCCTTGGGGGCGTCAAGACCTTGGTGGTCATTTATATTCGCCTTGGCGGCTTCTTGATAGAACTAGATGGTAATGTTTGACCTTGGTGGCAAACTGATGTTCTGGGATTTAGACCTTTTGTAGTTATTATCAACCCAGGTGGTCAGATATTTGTTATGCCGTGCGCCGGTTAAACGCAGGGCAAAGTGCTATCGCTATTTAAAATATATGTGGAAGTGGGGGCTCTGGCCATTTTGGAAAATTGTAGTTGAAAGGAGAATAATAAATTGTTTATAGGGTAAATAGTTTCTTTTGTTACTTTTGACTGTGTTGTGGACTTTTCATTTATTTTTACATCGTACATACTGATAGAAATGCTATTTAAAGACTTTGTTAGAAAAGAATAGAATTATTGAGAAAGTGGAATAATTAAGTGTGACATGTCACTTGATATTCATGTTTTTTATCGGAGTGATGTGTATTGAATTATAAGGTGTCTTCGTCGAGGTCCGCGTTCAGCGGTCTGTTTGATTGTACATAGAATTGAATAGAATGTTTTTGTTTTCAGATGGTGTTACCTACAGCTTTGACAGGGTGACGAATGAAGGAGAAGTAATATGACATTGCACGATGATTCATGTCAATGTGTTTGAACAACCTTTTTAAAAGGAAAGGATTTTTTCTAATCAGAATATGGTGAGAACAAATTGCAAATGAAGTAATGTTTTGATTTCTGAAAATAGGAAAATAATGCATGGGGAAAATATTGATACTACACTAAATTATGTATGTCTGTGTTGAGAAAGGCAGAAGATGCCAATATGGCACGGTACTAAAAAAAAAAAAAAAAAAAAAAAAATGAACCTATTTAAAAGTAATGCTAATAATTTTTCCGTAATTTCATGATGTTTTCTATTGGATGTGTAATTAATTTCATTGATGTGTTGAAATATGTCACAAAAATCTTTTTGTCATGGGAGATTAAATAATGGTTGCAATATTTTTGTTTTGTTTTGTTTTATCTAAATTAATAAATAACTATATATGTTGAATGATTTTGTATACTAGTACAAATGTATACTTAAATTTAATATATGGTTAAATTTTTTAATTTAAATTTCTTTGTCTACAGTTCGAGGGACACTGATTCCCTAGTGGTTTTCCACGTGGATTGTAGGCAAAGGGATTTTTCCTTTTCAAAGTGTGACTAATGCTGTCTTTAGTACAAATACACAATTTGTTATTGGTTAATATATTTTCAGTAGACATGTGAAGAATCGAGTGGAAATACAATTGTCAATGTTCCTGATTATGAAGTAAAAAGTGTGTTTGATTCAACAACAGTAAATAAAGAGACAAGCCAGCATAGTTTACACTTGGAGGTTAAGTCCCTTTGCTTACAAGCTTTCCACATGCTGAAGATGTTATTAGAATAATGACAATGTTCATTTTGATATGAGTTCATTGCCTTAACTCAACTTTTAAAAGTCTGTATGTGGTCAAATTCATGAGAATTTATTGAATTATGAACGATTTATAAAGAACTGTTTACATGCATCTTTAAATGTTTAGAAGTGCTTTAAAGTAATTTTAAAAGGAATAATATTTAATAAAAGTTTTGAATTTGTTTTGAGTATTGGGAATACTATTCCTTAAGGGAAAGCCTTGCTAGTGGTATATTTTGAGATTGGCCTGCAAATATGCTGTATGGACTATAGAGTTTTCTATGCCCATAACTTAACATGAACTGGATGCAAGATTATATCAATCACTGAGGATATGTGTATAACCTCATTGGTTGATATCTTTGGCGGAAGTACATGTGATACATCCTCATTCTTTCAATATCCAAGTGGTGGTTGGTTTAAGGGCTATGTTTGGTCAGGCAATACATATTGCCTGTTTGGGTTGATGAGGTTCTTGATAAGTTCCCCCCTCTCCCACCCATAAGTACCAAAATGTGGATATGTTTTTATATTTATATTTCAATATTGGTTTTACATGTATGCATTTTGGGTTGATGAGCATGAGACAACATTAGAAAAAACATGAGTATTACCATGGGATCATGTTGACATTTTTAAACAAACCTTTGCTTTATCGATTTTCAAGGGAAAGGTCAATTAGGGCAAGTGTATTGGCATGTTTGTGTTTGCTTTTTCATTACAACGGTAAAAATAATAATATATATCTGGGATGACAATAATGTTGATTATAATGCTTCATTTTATGAGCTCCAGAGTAGTTTTATAACTGAAAAACAACTGTGCACTATATCCAGTGAGCTCTTCTGCATTGCATTGTGCATGGTAGTCCACATTTTGGTTTCTGAAACGTTAAGATATTATCTTGTATTCGGTTCTTTCCTCTAGAGTTTTCTATGCCCATAACTTAACATGAACTGGATGCAAGATTATATCAATCACTGAGGATATGTGTATCTTGTACTGGACAACACACGTACATATTTCTTTGTCAAAATGAGTTTTTGCCTCTAATGGTAATGAAACTTGCAATACAGTGTTATTTGAAAGCTTTGTTTCTCTGGTTGATATATTAAGACAAGAGAATTGCAAAAGTATTTTTAGACTTGACTCCACTCTGCATATTAGTTTAACATTTGTTCCAGCCATTATGGGAAAACTAGTGTTCGGATAAATATATGGACCGGATATATCTGAAATAGTGATTTAATCATTTTTGAAAAACATTCAAAATATTGTAATACATTATAGTTTATCTTTGTATGTCTATTACAAACGTATCCTGTGATGAGACTTTTTTTAAATGTTTATCTGTTTCAATTGTAGATATATTATTACAATTTCATCATTTTTGTCATTGAAATTTCCATGATCATTTATCTGTATTTACCAAATGGGATAGAAATACGGGAGTTGTTACGTCACAACTGTGTCATATTAGGCCAAATTTTGATTAGCAGAATATGAGTGGGCGATATCTATCATAGCGAATACTAGCAAAACAACTGTATTGATAACCCTTTTTATTTTAATCTTAAGAAAAGACATAAGAAAAAATACAAAAATACGCGCGAAATTATGGCGATGTAACAAAAAAAAAAAAAAAAACACAAAAAAAAAACAACAAAAAAACAAAAAAAAACAAAACAACAATCGAAAATGATATGCCAAAAAATAGATAAAAAACAAAAAAAAATAAAATAGAAATAAGAACAATATACAAAGGTTTATTTTTTAAGTTAATCAAAGTTTATCCTTGAGTAATACTATGGTTATTCATTTCTTATTGTCATAATATCAGAAAAAAATGCAACATAAACATAATTATATATACTAGTCCACAAAAGAAACGATACACGACTTTTTTTTTCAAATTAAAGATAAATTTTTCGTTTATAGGACTTATATTGAAGGTAGTAATATTTAATGACCAGGGAAATATAATTCCGTTTAAAATTTTTTGTTTTTGTGCTCTCGTGACGTCATTTGGCGAAATTTAAATTATTTGACAAAATTTACATAAAACGACAATTTTAAAAACAGAAGTTTTAACTAATGTTGCCAACCTCTTATTTAAAGATAAAGACAATGTTTGTCATCAATTTCTTTAAAAATCGTACAGTTTCTTTGTTTATTTGTAAAGCAAAGTTCGGCCCCACAAGAAATCGTTAAAATGTAAACATTATCAATTGATTTACCATTGACAGTATGTGTAAAGTGAATTTAAAAAAAACAACTGTTAATAATCTTGAAACTAATCAGAAAGGTTCCGAATTTACAGTGTGTTGTTTTCATATCTAAAACATTGATTTGAGACGAAAACATTTTTTTTCACTTTTGCATTTTTTGAGATTTCAAAAAACACTTTTTACCAAAAATAAAAAAAAAAAACAATATTTTTACCCATAAGTGACAATATTAACATTACTTGATTAGCATATTGAATATTTTTAAACGAAAATTCCTTGAGTACTTAGAAAATCATGTGTTGATTTTGTGTCCAACTTTCCGCAAAAATAATTTGCACCCTATGATCGTTTACATGGAATTTAGTTACTTTCCGATAGGTTTTGGTTTTCTTTATCATATGTACATACATTGCAAATGAAACCTTTTTTAAAATAGTGTATCTCATTTTGTTTTAGTTTTAATACTTTTTGATAAATTTTATTCTAAACTCGTGTATCGTTTCTTTTGTTGACCAGTATATATTACTAGGAGTCATTATACAGAATAGTCCCACAATAAGCACTCACCTAACACTGATATACTTATGGTATCAGATGCAAAAAATGTCTGGTCTAGTACAAATTTCATGGAACAAGAAATGTTTAAGATGGTATTTGATAGGGTTTCTTTGATTTTCAAAGAATATACCTTCCCATCAGCTGAGCACAGGCATGTATCCGTAACGCACTTAACATTTGAGATGGCAGAAAAACATCCGGTTGATTTCTTTTGTAAAGTCTTAAATGTTACACCATTCACGAGGAATTCTGCAATTTTTCCATACGGTGTCACAATCGTCGAACAATGAATCCATATCTCATCTCCTACTTTTATGTGGTCTGGGCCATTCAATGAGACATTCAATGAGAACGCTTGCCCTTTAATGAAAAAACAAACCCTATTTAATTGATTATTTGGTTTTCTGACACACATGTGTGTGTGTAACTTGCAACTATAATATATTTTTGCCATGAAGGATTAAGAATTATAAGGCATAAGACATATGCACCCATATATTCATTTCAGTAAACATTAAACTATCATGTGTGTGCCGAAGGGTCAAGTGAGCTTTCCTCATCACTTTGCGTCCGGCGTCCGTTGTCGTCCGTCGTCGTAGACGTCGTCGTTTATCGTATTTAACTTTTACAAAAATTTTCTCCTCTTAAACTACTGGGCCAAATTAAACACAACTTGGCCACAATCATTATTGGTGTATCTAGTTTATAAAATGTGTCCGGTGATCCGGCTCACCAACCAAGATGGCCGCCATGGCTACAAATAGAACATAGGGTAAAATGTAGATTTTGGCTTATATCTCTCAAACTAAAGCATTTAGAGCAAATCTGACAGAGGCAAAATTGTTTGTCAGGTCAAAATCTATCTCCTCTGAAATTTTCAGATAAATCAGAGAACCCGTTGTTGGGTTGCTGCCCCTTAATTGGTAATTTTAAGGAAATTTTGCCGCTTTTCGTTATTATCTTGAATATTATTATAGATAGAGGTAAATTGTGAACAGCAATAATTTTCAGCAAAGTAAGATCTACAAATAAGTCAACATGATCAAAACGGTCAATTGACCCCTTAAGGAGTTATTGCCCTTTGTAGTCGATTTTTGACAATTTTTCGTAAATTTTTGTACTCTTTTACAAAAATCTTCTCCTCTGAAACTACTAAGGCAAATTTAACCAAACTTGTCCATTATCATATTGTTACATTTTAGTTCGTTTCTCTGTTTGTTACGTTTCGGTGTTGTGAGTTTTAGTTTGTAACCCGGATTTTTTTTTCTCTATCGATTTATGAATTTTGAACAGCGGTATACTACTGTTGCCTTTATTTAGGATATGTAGTTTGATAAAATGTGTCCGTTGACCCTGCCAGCCAACCAAGATGGCCGCCATGGCTAAAAATAGAACAAAAGGGTAAAATATAGATTTTAACCAAAGCATTTTGAGCAGATCTGACATGTTTGAAATTGTTTATCAAGTCAAGATCTATCTGCCCTGAAATTTTCAGATGAATCGGACAACCTGTTGTTTGGTTGCTACCCCTTAATTGGTAATTTTCAGGAAATTTAGCTGTTTTTGGTTATTATCTTGAATATTATTATAGATAGAGATAAACTGTAAACAGCAACAATGTTCAGCAAAGTAGGATCTACAAATAAGTCATATGACCAAAATGGTCAGTTGACCCCTTCAGGAGTTATTGCCCTTTATAGTCAATTTTACCAATTATTTCTTAAATTTTTGTAATCTTTTACAAAAATCTTCTCCTCTGAAACTACTAAGACAAAATGTAACCAAACTTATCCACAATCATCATAGGAGTATCTAATTTAAAAAAATGTGTTCGATGACCCTGCCCGCGAACCAAGATGGCAGACTTGGCTAAAAATAGTACATAGGGTAAAATGCAGCTTTTGGTTAATATCTCTGAAACTGAAGCATTTAGAGCAAATCTGATCGGTGGCAAAAATGTTCATCAGATTTAGATGTATCTACCCTGAAATTTCAGACAAATCCGAAAACCAGTTGTTGGGTTGCAGCCCCTGAGTTAGTAATTGTATGGAAATTTTGCAGTTTTTAGCTATTATCTTAGATATTATTATAGTATCTAATGATATCTTATACTATACATTATAATTTTAACCTTATTTTACATGATTTCCAAAGCATCAGTAAATACAGATGAGCGACACAGGCACGTTAGAGCCTCTAGTTAGATTCTTGTTTTATTTAAACATTTTCATGCAAAACACGATAAGAATATGTAAAGAAGAAAACTTCTTGTTCCGATTGTAACTACTATTTTAGGTTAAGGGATATTCGTCTTGAGGTTAATTAGGTTTTAGTGTATTTTGTTTGAACTGGTTTTGAATGTTTTGTCTGTTCATATTTTTGTTTTTGCAATTGCTTTGCATGTGATTCGTCTACTAATGTTTTTTTTTAGCAACATTCGATTACGAGTTCAACATTTACCTGATTAAAGAAGTTTTGTTGCAATATTGTCTGATACATGCATATATATGTTTTAAACAAATCTAAAACAGGAAAGAGGAAAAAGACTACAATTGTTGCATGATCTTAAACACAACATTTAGTCGTTCGGCCTTATAACTTCTGCCGGAGTAGTGTTTATGAAAGTTGCATTCGCTAATGAAGTCCATATAGTTTTAACATGTACAATCATTATACATCAATCGAGATTTCGACATGTAAACGCCAAAACACGAAGGGTCATGAAGCAAAGGGTATGGTATTGCCGGGAGATTTGAAATTGATAATTATAAACATCCCAATCAACACGTTCGTCAAAGATTCTAGTTTGAAGTTGTCCATGGAGTTCACCTACTGATATATGCAAGCACTGATCATGAACAATGGTTAATGACTGATAGGACACCATCAATTTATCTAAGATTGAAAAAAGAACTTTGATATAAAAGGAAAGTGTTTGGTTTTGCCTTTTTGAATATTCTGTTTGAATTGTTTTACACATGCGTACATAAAGGAGTCGGCCAGCAAGGGTCCACAAAAGTTACACATCGAAGTGATCAAAGTATTTGAAAATTAAATATTAATCCACTCAACTTAATAAATACATGTTGTGGATCAAAAAGTCATTTTCAGTGAAATTTGTAGTTGGCATCAATATGGTTCAAAATAATTCCCGAATTTGCATGACCCAAAAACAAGGTATTTGTTTGTATCTACCATTCATGCTATGACAATGAGTCAATGGATCGTTTTGAATTAGAGCTTTCAATTGGTATGGGGAATATATATACATAGCTCAATAGTTCAGAATATAATGTGATTTGCGTTGACAAAACGTTCATCATATATGCATGATCAAACATCATCATGCTTATCTCCGTTCTAAATTTGGTTCTAAACCCTATTCCTTTCGGAATTTTTTTTCTCAGGTTTTCACTTATAGATTATATTTGTATATATATATATATATGCAAATGAACTTAACCAGCCATTACATAAAAATACGTAGATATTTTACAAGTCAACTTAAACTCACCATAAATTGTAAGGCTTATAATTACAATTATAATAACTGTATCCATTATCAATAATGTATTTGATAATACATTGATACAGGAACATACAGGAATTGTTTCCTATGAATTAATTGTTTAATTAGAATCGTTTCCTGTTGACAAGACTTAGTGTATCTTGTACATCAATTGATAAATGTCATTTACACAATTCAAAATGTGCTTACTTGGCGTAAAAATAGGTTTGGAAATAATTAGTATTGTCAAGGTTGTTGTTTATAATACATTTTGTAATAGTAAGTTAATAAAAACTGGACAACTCTAAAAACTATATTTTTGATTTTTAAAAATCTAATTCAACTCTATATTTTGTCGCTAGTAGTAACACATTAATATCTCAATATAGTACTTAGTATTTAGTCTTTCCACTTTTCGGTGGACAGACCTATTGTATTTGTTCTGATTATTATTATTATCATATTCTTTTTCTTCTGCATATCGCCTTTCTTATGTATACGGTATAAAGTTGTATCGCAAGATGTCGCATAGATATTTTGGATATTAAATCGAATAGTTATTGTGCTTTTAAAACTTATCTTGTTTAGCCGAAGACCTTTTTATTGAAAGTTATCTCTCCAAATACTGTGGTTAGTGCATCACCTCCGTAATTGAAAAAAAGAATTATGTTTTCTTGAAACAATATCTTATTCCCTTATAGATATGTTTCTAGCATCATCATGCAAACTTGAACTTTTAAACAGGAGTATTTTGCGGTATGAAATATAATAATGAAATAAAAAATATCAAATAGGAACTTGTTCTTTTGTCTTACTTGAATGTGTTGATAACATGAACAATTTGACATTCATATAATTGATCCTGGAAACAGGAAATATGTCAAAGCGACAACAACTCGACGGAAAAAACAGAACACAGACTATCTATATTGATCGGCTTCATAAATTGCTGGTTTAAATAATTTGCAAATATATAATAATTATTTAAACGGTTTTGCTTGCGTTTAAAACTTTCATCATTTAGACCTAACCTTTCCACATGAAAATTTTTTATAAATGATAAAAGAAGTGGCAACACTGTCAATAAGACAACTACAAAAATGTATCCACAATTATCAAACAGAACTTAAATTAATTATGTGGTTATGATCACATATCTTGGTAACCACCAGGTATTCAGCAACGTGGAAAACATTAACCCTATATTTACACTCATTCGTTTTATCGATACAAATGACTGTGAAAGAAGAATAAGTAACGGTGGTCAAGTATTGCAATAAATTCGTAAGGGATCGTGACAGAAATCCTATCGAGAAAATGCATACAAGGTCAATGGTATTAGTTATCTAAATTGCTGCATAAGGATACAAGGATCACTATATGAGAATCATCTGATACAACCAATATTTTGCAATATCACCGTTTTCAAAACTACAAAAAGCAAATAGAACTTCAACATTTGAGTTACATGAAAATTATAAAACACAGTTGTAGCTTATTTGTCGTTCAATTTGCACATTTGTTTTTAAAGTATTCTAATCATTGTGGCATAATCGGTTAGACCTTAATTGTTCAATACCATTTGGCTACTTTTTTTATACGAAAACGTCGAAATATTTCCGGATGCCCTAAGTCATTGCAAGCTTGCCTTGTCGTCTGTAAAGATTGTTTTGAATTCAACATCTATAGATATAGGAAGATGTGGTATGAGTGCCAATGAGACAACTCTCAATTCAAGTAACAATTCATAAAAGTAAACCATTATTGGTCAAGATCCGGCCTTCAACACGGAGCTTTAAATCACACACCACAGCAAGCTATAAAGGACCCAATACATTACTAGTGTACATCCATTTAAACGGGAAAACCAACGGGCTCATCTCAATAAAAACGAGAAACGAGAAAAATTTATGAACCACATAAACAGAAAAACTCATGAACCACATAAATATATCTATGTATGTTTAGGTATGCTATGGAATAAATTCGAAGTGTCATTTCATTAACAACTCAATTTTTTAAATCATAATCTTTAATATAAGTTAAAGTATAATAACACCATATAAAATGAAGACTCGGGTCAAATCCATCGGTTCTCGGGTCAATAATCAGTTCTAGGGAGCGTACTGGAAATAGTTATACCCGGATTAATGATATACATTGTACAGTCGGTCTTTTGAAATGACCATGCAACCGTGGTTTTTATTCAAGGCTGTAATTGTAAACTGCAAGCAAAATGAGAGAATGCAACTTCATATAATATAAGGTATAATTTACTGCATCATATGTCATGCCATTCAATGTATGATCCCGCAATTTCAAATACTATCATTTCCACTATCAAGGTTAACAGTTTACTACAACAACATTCTGTAAAACCATTTGTTTCTGCTTCTATTCTTTCTACGCTGGACTGGTTAACAATCTATTACTAATTAGAAATATATAAATAAGGTGTTATAAACCAAGAAGAAAATCCAACGTATGCTTATAATAATTTGGGTAAATTAATGTATTTGACCTATATATTACTTCATTCGTTTTGGGCATACAAACCATTGGGATTATTTTGATGTTTGACGGTATGCTTTTTACATATACAGGAAGGTAACAATGTGGCAAAACTCCAGCCTTCTTCAGTACATTTTAATTTCGATCCTGATTTCTATGTAATATTATTGTATACCGTTATTTTATTTATAAATATTCCAGGACTGTACACTCACAAGTTCTTGAAGAGAAAAGTGGAGAGAATTGAAATTAAAAAGAACCAGTTTAGTCGCTTCAAATATTTTTGTGTATATGTAAAGTGAGTTACTTATTCAGCAGATATTTTTCACCTTATCGTTATATGTTCACTATTACTGGACACCATAAAAGTTCCTGTAAAAATTGATGTCATAACTGAAAATGTCTGTCGCTGCAAAGGACACGAGATTTTTGTATGACGTCAATAGTTCAAGTGTCGCAAACTCTGAGGTCAAGTATCTCCGATTCCAAAATAACGCTAAGATCTGTTATGTATATAAATATTTTTGAAAAAATCCCGTCTAGTTTTGAATATGTATGAAAACGTATATGAAAATTATTGCCAATGGAACAAATTTCTTTCGGAGACCAAAGGATGTTGTTGTGTGCAAAATAATCCGTCATACTACAATTTACCATAAACAAATAACCATACCGTATAAATATAATCAAGGACTCAGGCATTACAAAACAATAACCTGCTACATTCATGATATACATGAACCAACGACAACCATTGAACGACAGTTGTATGATGACTAGGCACATGCAGAATTTGCCAGGGCCGGACATGTTTGTTAGCGCTCATCTCCCAAACATGAGTGTCAAAGAGAAAGCTTTCGATCCAAGTAACAATTTATATAGGTAAACCATTATAGGTCAAGGTATGGCATTCAACATATCACTATTTATGCATAAATGGAATCCACCATTGCTACTAATCTTGATTTCAGCTTTTCGAACTTACACATTTTCATCATTTCCCTGTACGTCAACGCCTTGTTCCTTTGTTATCTGCAAAACAATTATTAAAATTCATTCCACTCTTATATTCAATTGATTTAATACAATGTCTCTTTGTTTTTTCTTAATATCCAAATTCCGTTTTGTCTCATTTTTATCTTTATATTAACGAGCTACCTGCATAATATTAGGAAGATTAAAAAAATCAGGGGGTCTAGACATCGCCCTGTGCCCTTTGACCTGATTAGTTAACGATATTTAGTTTAAAAGTCACAACCTAAGCTTAAGCCCTCCGTAGATATCGAAGATGACATTAATCTTTTTAACATAATCTTTATACAATACTAGTAATAGTCTATGATAAGGGGTCTCACCAGGGTTGATATTTGACAACGATACCATACGACAGCTTGAAGAGGTCATTATACGATTTCATTTCTTACGTATATTTACACTCCTTATAACTATGAAAAAGGTTATCAAAGGTACCAGGATTATAATCTAGTATGCCAGACGCGCGTTTTGTCTACATAAGACTCATCAGTGAGGCTCATATCAAAATATGTATAAAGCCAAACAAGTACACAGTTGAAGAGCATTGAGGATCCGAAATTCCAAAAAGTTGTGCCAAATACGGCTAAGGAAACCTATACCTGGGATAAGAAAATCCTTAGTTTTTCAAAAAAATCAAAATTTAGTAAACAGGAAATTTATAGAAATGACCACATTATTGATATTCATGTCAACACCGAAGTTTTGTCTATGAAAATCATGCTTTTTAAATGTTAGCGAAAATTTCATTATTATTATTATAATTATTATCATTATTTTTTTTTTTTTTATCTTTTTCAAGTTAATTTGAATATCGAATCGACTGTTAACAGCCGGTTTGATTTTGAATATCGAATACCGAAGAAAAAAAAAACGGGCAGTAGTTTCACATACATATAAATTGGTCTCATATAATGTATTTTAATTCAAGCTAATAATATCAAATACAAAATGCAACACTTACGAAATTGAAATTAGTAACTTATAGTACCTTTTGTCCCACAAAAACTATACTGGCTGTAGCTCCAAGTGTTATGCCCATAACAGCCATTCCTGGAATAGCTAAAGATAAGGAATGAAAGCCACATTTCAAATTATTTCCATGATATAAATTTTGCAACGACAGGCTTCCTTTAAGATGTGTGTCATGTGATTGTTTTATGCAGTTACTATATTCTGTAACCAAAGATTTATGATTAGAGCCATTATTTGGTACCTAGAATTGAAAAACAACTGTAATGATTAAATTCTATCTGGACAGAACGATCGTTTGTGAGGTCATTAAATTCTTCCGAAAACAGTATATAATAAGCATCCATTTAGATTTAAACGTCATAGAATAATAACCGTTTCACGAAAAAAAAGCATAAATTCATGTAAATTGCGTTTAGAATAATTCAACTTAATGTCCTAGCAAACAACACATGTGCATATTGCTACTGACGTTGTTCAGAACGCTACTGACGTTGTTATTTCAATTCTGTATTACACTTCACAAATTCTTTTGAAACACCAAATATAAATAGGTGTTCATGAACCTTATTTACTTGACAAACCCTTAAAACATAAATTGCCTAATCAAATGCAAATTGATTGTTTTCACTTTATGTAAAAGTTTTTATTCCAAAATGTGTAAAACTTCTAAATTTTTGAAAGTAACATTATTGAAATTAACTTGTAGACGTTTCCTTTGCATTTTGAATGATACATGTGATACTGGGTACAACATGTTTAAACCAACAAGTTTTTTCACAACTTTCCTAAAAGGAATTTTGAAAAAGGCATCAAATCTATATGAAAATGACTTATCTATATGTGTATTTCAATGCAAAATTAAGAACATGATTGATTTTAATATCAGATATGTAGGACTGAAGATATATTAATCTAATCTGCCTCAAAATGAAATATCATACTATAGAAATGCAGCTATACCTTTCAACCATTTCAAAGTAGGTAAAAGAAAATACAGTTGTAAAAACAATGGTTGAGAGAAAATGTTTCGTCTTATTGGTTCTCATAAAGCTGTTGTAAATGAACAAGACTTATACAAGTAAAATATTTTGTTAAGCTGAAGGATTGTTTTTGAAACAAACTATTTCCGTTTATTTTTGCAAATGAGCTGATACTGTGTTGGAAATGATATATTGACAGGATATACACAGTATATGATAAAATCTAATTTAATTGTCATACCAACAACAGAACATGTTTCTTTTTCTAGAACGCCCACCATTACAGGTATTCCAAAAAGAAAGAGCAGACATATCACAATTAATAAACTCCTCTGTAAAACTAAAAAAAAAAGGTAAAAGATAAAACTACATGATTAATTAGTAATAGGAAAACTTAAGTATTAAACACATTTATTTATTCACGTGTATTGGAGATAACATTTAATTTCAAAAATAAATTAGTATAGTACATTTGCTGTTGAACAATTATACGTTAAGTAAGGGTTCAACCATTTTTCAGAGTGTACAAAACGAACATTTGGAGAAGGGGGTTTTACAATCAACATTTGTACAGATACTATATGCTTTTTTTTTTATTCTGACAAAACACAAGCATCACAGATAGATGTCATTTAATATAACACTCAGATTTGTTTCAGTTTATTTTGAATGCAAATTTTTATATAAAACTATACTATAAAAGACAGGATCTTCTTTTTATTAAGAATGATTGATTCTTGTCTTGAAATCTGAAAAAAGTTGATATACACTTTTTGAGGAAGAGGAGGGAGGTCTTATAAAGAGTATGTTAAGTACACTTTGAAAAATGGTTGACAATTATGGATGACCCCTAAAATATGTTAGAGCTCGTCAAAACACTGTACTGATCACACTTTTCTAAACTGAGAGAGAAAGAATACCATGCAGGCGTTTTGGTCCGAAACGTTGTATATTACCCATATGATACTCATTTGTTCCTTATTTGATTTTTATACGTTCTACCTTTTAACTGCTTTATGTCCGTATGTTTGAAGATGGATCTTGGTTCGAAGCGATGAAATCACCGTGTTAGCGCTTGTATAAAAAAGAAGATGTGGTATGATTGCCAATGAGACAACACCCCACAATAGACCAAAATGACACAGAAATTATCAACTATAGGTCACTGTACGGCCTTCAACAATGAACATAGCCCAAACCGTGTAGTCACCTATAAAAGGTCCAGACATGACAATCTCAAACAATTCAAACAACAAAACTAACGGCCGTATTTCATATACAAAAAAATAAACGGAAAACAAATATGTAACATAAAAACAAACGATAACTACTTAATTTCAGGCTCTTATCTAGGGACAGGTACATACTAACATAATGTGGTGGGGTTAAACATGTTAGCAGGGTGTACATCGTTTCGGAGCATGCTATTACCTTGTTTAATTCGTTCCATCACTCGCTTATAATTCGCTTATAATACGTGTATCATACGTTTTAAAACATGATTTTCAATTGTTTTGTTGTCTCTGGTGGTATATTTGGGTTCTTAGAGGTGATATAACTCTATAAGCGCATATGTACCCGTTCCAGCGCTCGGATAATACCCTGTTAAATATTCGTTACTTATTCGCTTTTAATACGTTTGTTGTACGTTGCACCTTTTAGAAAAGGATTTTCAATTGTGTTCATATCTCTGTTGGTAATAATGTGTTCTTATAGATGAAATACCCCTATTATCGCGTATGTAGCTGTTCTAGCGCTCGGATAATACCCTGTTACTTATTCGTTCCTTATTCGCTTTAACTGCGCGGGGTATACGTTGCACCTTGAAATAAATTGTTTTTTAATTGTGTTCATGTCTCTAGTGGTAACAATGTGTTCTTAGAGATGAAATGACCCTATTAGAGCGCATGTACCCGTTCCAGCGCTCGGTTAATACCCTGTTACCTATTCGTTACCTATTCACTTATAATACGTTTGTTGTACGTTGCACCTTTTAGAAAAGGATTTTCAATTGTGTCCATGTCTCTGGTGGTAACAATATGTTCTACGAGATTAAATGACCCTATAGCGCGCATGTACCCGTTCCAGCGCTCGGTTAATACCCTGTTACCTATTTGTTACCTATTCGTTACTTATTCGCTTTTAATATGTTTGTTGTACGTTGCACCTTTTAGAAAAGGATTTTCAATTGTGTTCATATCTCTGGTGGTAATAATGTGTTCTTATAGATGAAATACCCCTATTAGCGCGTATGTACCCGTTCCAGCGCTCGGATAATACCCGGTTACTTATTCGTTCCTTATTCGCTTTAAATACGCGTGGTATACGTTGTACCTTGGAATAAATCGATTATCTATTGCTTTCATGTCTCTGGTGGTAATTATGTGTTCTCTGAAGTGAAAAAAAACCCTATTAGCGCATATATACTCGTTTCAGCGCAACACAGATACCCTGTTACTTTTTCGTTTCTTATTCGCTTATAAAACGTGTGTTATGCGTTGCACTTTAAAAAAGAAATATTTTTGTGTCTCCGGTGGTAACTAACTGTTCTTAGAGGTGAAATTACCCTAATAGAATATATGTACCCGTTTCAGCGCTCGACTGATACCCTGTTACTTATTCGTTCCTTATTCGCTTTTAATACGCGTGGTATACGTTGCACCTTGAACTAAATCGATTATCTATTGCGTTCATGTCTCTGGCGGTAATTGCGTGTTCTCTGAAGTGAAAAACCCCTATTAGCGCATATGTACCCGTTTCAGAGCTACACTGATACCCTGTTACTTATTCGTTTCTTATTCGCTTATAAAACGTGTGTTATGCGTTGCACTTTAAAACAAGAAATATGTTTGTGTCTCTGGTGGTAACTGTTGGTTCTTAGAGGTGAAATAACCCTAATAGAACATATCTTCCCGTTTCACCGCTCGACTCAGTGATACCCTGTTACTTATTCGTTCCTTATTCGCTTTAAATACGCGTGCTATACGTTGCACCTTGAAATAAGAATAAGTAAAAAGGTGTTAGCCGAGCGCTGGAACGGGTACATACGCGCTAAAAGGATTATTTCATCTCTAAGAACACATTGTTACCACCAGAGACATGCACACAATTAAAAAACGATTTATTTTAAGGTGCAACGTATACCCCGCGCATTAAAAGCGAATAAGTAACGAATAAGTAACAGGGTATTATCCGAGCGCTGGAACGGGTACATACGCGCTAATAGGGTCATTTCATCTCTAAGAACACATTGTTACCACCAGGGACATGAACACAATTGAAAATCCTTTTCTAAAAGGTGCAACGTACAACAAACGTATTATAAGTGAATAGATAACGAATAGGTAACGAATAGGTAACAGGGTATTAACCGAGCGCTGGAACGGGTACATGCGCGCTAATAGGGTCATTTCATCTCTAAGAACACATTGTTACCATCAGTGACATGGACACAATTGAAAATCCTTTTCTAAAAGGTGCAACGTACAACAAACGTATTATAAGTGAATAGGTACCGAATAGGTAACGAATAGGTAACAGGGTATTAACCGAGCGCTGGAACGGGTGTATGCACGCTAATAGGGTCATTTCATCTCTAAAAACACATTGTTACCACCAGAGACATGGACACAATTGAAAATCCTTTTCTAAAAGGTGCAACGTACAACAAACGTATTATAAGTGAATAGGAAACGAATATGTAACGAATAGGTAACAGGGTATTAACCGAGCGCTGGAACGGGTACATGCGCTCTAATATGGTCATTTCATCTCTGAGAACCCATTGTTACCACCAGAGACATGGACACAATTGAAAATCCTTTATAAAAGGTGCAACGTACAACAAACGTCTGATAAGTGAATAGGTAACGAATAGGTAACGAAAAGGTAACAGGGTATTAACCGAGCGCTGGAACGGGTACCTACGCGCTAATAAGGTCATTTCATCTCTAAGAACACATTGTTACCACCAGGGACGTGGACACAATTGAAAATCCTTTTCTAAAAGGTGCAACGTACAACAAACGTATTATAAGTGAATAGGTAACGAATAGGTAACGAATAGGTAACAGGGTATTAACCGAGCGCTGGAACGGGTACATGCGCGCTAGTAGGGTCATGTCATCTCGTAGAACACATTGTTACCACCAGAGACATGGACACAATTGAAAATCCTTTTCTAAAAGGTGCAACGTACCACAAACGTATTAAAAGCAAATAAGTAACGAATAGGTAACGAACAGGTAACAGGGTATTAACCGAGCGCTGGAACGGGTACATGCGCACTAAAAGGGTCATTTCATCTCTAAGAACACATTGTTACCACTAGAGACATGGGCACAATTGAAAATCCGTTTCTAAAAGGTGCAACGTACAACAAACGTATTTTAAGTGAATAGGTAACGAATAGGTAACGAATATGTAACAGGGTATTAACCGAGTGCTGGAACGGGTACATGCGCGCTAATAGGGTCATTTCATCTCTAAGAACACATTGTTACCATCAGAAATGGGCACAATTGAAAATCCTTTTCTAAAAGGTGCAACGTACAACAAACGTATTAAAAGCGAATAAGTAACGAATATTTAACAGGGTATTATCCGAGCGCTGGAACGGGTACATATGCGCTTATAGAGTTATATCACCTCTAAGAACCCAAATCTACCACCAGAGACAACAAAACAATTGAAAATCATGTTTTAAAAGGTGCAACGTATGATACACGTATTATAAGCGAATTATAAGCGAGTGATGAAACGAATTAAACAAGGTAAAAGCATGCTCCGAATCAATGTACACCCTGCTAACATGTTTAACCCCACCACATTATGTTAGTATGTGCCTGTCCCTAGACAAGAGCCTGAAATTAAGTAGTTATCGTTTGTTTTTGTGTTACATATTTGTTTTCTGTTTATTTTTTTGTATATGAAATACGGCCGTTAGTTTTGTTGTTTGAATTGTTTGAGATTGTCATGTCTGGACCTTTTATAGGTCTGGGCTATGCTCATTGTTGAAGGCCGTACAGTGACCTATAGTTGATAATTTCTGTGTCATTTTGGTCTATTGTGGGGTGTTGTCTCATTGGCAATCATAACACATCTTCTTTTTTTATACAAGCGCTAACACGGTGATTTCATAGCTTCGAACCAAGATCCATCTTCAAACATACGGACATAAAGCTGTTAAAGGTAGAACGTATAAAAATCAAATAAGGAACAAATGAGTATCGAACATAAAGTAAAAGAATCGGTTGAGCATAAACACATATAAAAAGGTCATAAAAAGATCATTTTACATCAACAAATTTAGAACTATTACCAGATATAAGAATATAAACAATTAAAAAGGGGGAAGGATATTAAAAATCGAATAAGTAACGAATAAGGAATAGGGAATAAGTAACGAATAGGTAACGATAGGGTTAGGGAATAAGTAACGAATAGGTAACGAATAGGGAATAGGGAATAGGTAACGAATAGGGAATAGGGAATAGGTAACGAATAGGTAACGAATAGGGAATAGGTAACGAATAAGTAACGAATAGGGAATAGGGAATATGTAACGAATAGGTAACGTTTAGGGAATAGGTAACGAATAGGTAACGAATAGGGAATAGGGAATAAGTAACCAACTTGACGTCCATTAGAAAATAGGCAGATCAGATGAATGAATCGGTATCAAAATACGCAAAAATAGCAAAGACATGTTTATTATTCCATGATTTTTGCTGCATGTTCATTGCTGAGTAATTACCCATGTCTTTAAACTATATTTAGTTTGAACGTTAACGCAATTTTTTTGTGGTGATTTGCAATCCTCACATGATGCCTTTTCATCTTGCTCAAACGTGTCACAAACTAAAATCGGTGCTAAAATATGTAGCGGAAATATAATGAGAGTTGAATTCATAAGTCGAAAGCGATCTTACTATTACTTGCAATGAACAAGAACAAAAATCGGTCAAAGTACAATCTATAAAACACAACAAAATCACAACATACAAAACTAAAGTCCTAACAAAGTAAATTCTCCAAAAATTGGTATATCTCTGGATTTAAAAAAAAGTTAAGAAGCTTTTGGATAACTCAAATTTTGTAGGCCATATTCGGACTGAAATTAAAGTCCGCTCTTATGAAAAAGTCAGGGCACAATTAATCTTCATTGGAATGTCGGTTGTTTATGAAAAAAAAGTTTCCGAACTTTACAAATTTGTTGTCAAAGATTTAATCTAACATATTGATAATGTCAGTTTCAGGGATCTTTTAGATTGATTATTCGGACTGAAATTTAAGTCCGCTCTTAAAAAAAATCAGGGCACATTTGATCTTCATTGGAATGTCGGTTGTTTATGAAAAAAAAGTTTCCGAACTTTACAAATTTGTTGTCAAAGATTTAATCTAACATATTGATAATGTCAGTTGCAGGGATCTTTTAGATTGATTATTCGGACTGAAATTTAAGTCCGCTCGGTTGTTTATGAAAAAATTTAATGTCAACATTAAATCTAACATATTGATAATTTTAGTTTCAGGGACCTTTAAGATTGAATGATAGTCATTTTGATATACAAATTACGGTTTATCCCTCCTTAAAGCAAAACGTTTCTATCAATGTTAATCATTCAGTTCTATTCCTTTACATTTTGTCTTACGTTTGGAATCCATGACAAAAGTTTAATACCACTGGAAGAGAAAATATACTTGTATGTTCTCTAAATTTTAATTGTTAAGTATCGACATCTGATTCATTACACCCTAGAATAATAATATTACAATTAATCTTAAGCCCGGCATTAGTCCCGCTGAAATTGATGTTGGCAACATGAAAAAGGTTTTAGGTCAGTAATTTGAATAACCAGAGTATCACATTGTTGTGATGACACCTATCTAATTTAGTTATTCATAAACTAGACACCAGACTCCTACTAAGAAAAACAAATAAATGGATGTTTGCGTTTACCTCTATTTTCTGGTAATATTTTCTTGAATAAAGTGATAAAACAATTCAACGCTGGAAAAAAAAGTTTCGTCAATTACTTATTATATTATATTTTGCCAGACTACAGTGTCGATGAAATATATATAGTTTGTATGAATCATATACCTTTTTTGTTATAAAGTTATGTCACTAAGTCTTGATGTTTTATGTATTATATTAGCAACAAAGAATGGAAATGGTCTAGCTTAACAATTGATTAAAATAAAAACAAATGGAAAGTTTTAGCATACGATTTTCGTAAACAAAATAGAAGTGGGAACTATAGTGTCTTTCCGGTCATAAAACCATGCTTTTTCTAAAAATGTCCTGTACCAAGTCAGGAATATGGCAGTTGTATCAAATAGTTCGTTTGTTTTTTGTATGTATGTTGATGTTTTTTTGCAGTTCAGTGTATCTGATGTTTAATTTTATAGCCGATACATGTATGTTTCCTTCTATTCTATCAACACCCCAATAGCTTTTCACGATTTATAACTGTTGAACACCAGTTTACATACTACTGTTGTGTTTTTGTACTTCGTCAATAAATTGACAATGAGGTTGGGTTGAGAAAAAAAATTACAACAGAGATATATTCAGCGTCTCAATTTTAACCTTACCATTTCTATGACCAGTCTCAAGCTAGCAGCCACTCGCCAGCAGCTACAATGATAGCAGCCAGTTTTCGGATATGTATATGAACCCAAAAGTTGCATAAGATTTAAGATTCAAACGTACTCAAAATGTTTTGATTAATATATAAACACTATATTATCGGTTTTCAGTATACATTTAAACAGTCGAAGACACTATCAAACTGCTCATTTATCGCTTGCAATAAACAAAACAGTTTACTGCACGCTTTAATTTTTTAAATAATTTTTAAATATTTTTTTTTTTGAAATACTGGCAAAATTGAGTGTTACATGGAATATGCTGTGACATCAGAAATTATTTTTGTGATTTTATGTCAATAGCTTTCCATATATGGGGCATCCAAATAGCTCCTTAAAAGTAACAATATTATTGTTCTGCGTTACAAGAATATAAAGTTTCCTTAGTGCTTATATGTTTTTTTAATAAGACAAATAAAGGCAACAGTAGTAATCGATTGAGAAAAAAAAACCCAGGTTACAAACTAAAACTGAGAAAACACATCAAATATAAGAGGAGAACTACGCCACAACAGAAACACAACACTAAAACATGTAAAATGTAACACACAAAGAAACGAACTATAATGTAGCAATGGCCTTTTTCCCGACTTAGTATAGGATATTTTAAGAATAACATAGTGGTTTGAACCTGGTTTTGTGGCTAGCCAAACCTCCCGCCTTTATGGCAATGTTAAATATAACATACAGGACAGATGAACATCTGTTTAAACGAAACATTTGTTTATTTCTAAATCATTGGATTTCGATTACTTCCGATTAGATAAAGATTTTTTTGTACACAAAGTATGGTGGGCAAGGAAATTATTTATCATCTATCAAAAAACAAAAATCCGTACTAAACCAAGGTTTGGAATTTTGGTCAAGGTCGACCTAGATCACAAGCTTCAGTTTGTTCCTAGTGTGGGTAAAAGTTTTACCGTAGGGAGTTTTTAATTAACTTTACCGTAAGTGTTGGATTTATTCTCAAGTAAATCTCAGTTTCCCATAACTATTTAATGGTAGAGGCTTGCTGCTCACAAGGAAGATTTTGACAAAAAGAATATAAGTGGTGAAGACAATTTTACGGATGCAATCCCGAGTTCGTTGACCGTAAAGGAATATTTGCTTCGTTAATGATCACGGATATGTTTGAATTGTTGTAATTCTAAGATCTTCCTCCATTTTACTTAATACGGGTTTCACAGGATCTGCTCACCCTCAAAGAAACACTTGAGAACAAACCTATCTTTATTTTTCTATGTTTAGTTTTCTATAATGTTATTTCTTTGTTTTTCGTTTTTTTTTTGTTTTGTCATAGCGTTGTCTGTTTATTTTTTGACAAATGGATTTGAAAGTCCCTTTGTTATCTTTCGCTGCTTTTTGTAATATCACACGACAGACATGTAATAGTTTGATTCGAGAAAATGTAAGAGGGAATTTCAATTGCATTGTTTTCAATATCTTGTTTAACCTTTCTTGTAGGATTTTGATATACAGTTAGCTGCTAAACATACTACTACCAGTGCCGTCAGAAAACCAACCAATGTATAGCATATAAGACTTTCTATACAGTGTCTGTTCACTAAAAAATAAAAAGACAAACAGACAAATAATAGTACACAAGACACAACATAGAAAACTAAAAATTTAACAACACGAACCCCTTCCAAAAACGGGGGGGGGGGGGGGGGGGTGGTGGTAGGGGGAGGATCTCAGGTGCTATGGAAAGTTAAGACTAACCGTTTAACCGTTATTGCTTGCTACACTTGAAATGACAACCTTCCCTTATAATTATTTAACTGTTCGATGTCTGTCGATTAAGAAAAGGAGATAAAAAAAAAACGAATGATGTTTGTCCAATTGTTGCATACATTTCGTTGTTGGTAAGACAAGACATCACAGATGACAATTTTAGGCATCTGGTAACCACAATTTTGATTTCCAGTAACAACCGTCCCGATGTTTAAATCACAGGAGAGAAGAAACCAAATTAGTTTTAAAAAATAAAAAAAGCAAAATCACAAAATAACTGAACTCTGATGAAAATTCAAAACGGAAAGTCCCTAATCAAATAGCAAAATCAAAAGCTCAGAACGGAAAGTCCCTTATCAAATGGCAAAATCAAAAGCTCAAAACGAAAAGTCCCTAATCAAATGGCAAAATCAAAAGCTCAAACACATTAAAAGAAGGGATAACAACTGTCACATTCCTGACTTGGTACATAGATTTTCTTGATGCTTGATTGAAACTGGTTTTATAGCTAGCTAAAACCATTCTATTTCATGAATATAATAGCAATTCGTTTTTTTTTGCAATACAATTACATTGATGTTTTAAATGCTTTGATACCATTTGATTAAAATTTACAGTTTTTTTTATCCATATTTATTGTATCTTGGGCTAGATACGGTCAAGACCGAATCCTATCTTTGAATTTATCATATGGTTTTACCTGTTGTTTTATTACTGTATTTTTCCGGATCATTAATAACTTTGTCACCTAGTTTTTGCCCACCTATAAAAATAAATGAAAATTTATTAGTGGTGATATTATAGTTTGATTTAAAATATTTCTCAGATTCGTTCTACTGTTCTAACTTAAGGTTATATTATTGACAGTTCACTGCCCACCACGTTAACATAAGACAACTTATACCATAACTTTCAACTTTTTATGATCTCAAAAGTTCATAGGAAGGGTTTGAACTTGCGCCTATTTTTTCATTGCAGTATTTAACTTTTTATTATCTCAAATTTCATATGAAGGGTTCAAACTTGCGCTTATTTTTTCATTGCAGTATTCATGATACCACTACACCACGAGTGCTGACATCAATAATTGTTTAATGTAACCTTCTACAGCGGTTAATGACCTATAGATGATAACCAACTGTAGTTCTGACTAATTGAAGGTAAGCTTTTATTTTCATGAAATATATTGTCTTGGATTGTTCGTATTCTTTCTAAATGATCAGTTAATTTGGTTTTTTGTGTGTTATTTCTTTTCTTAAAAAAGATTCTGTTCAACATTTGAACGTTCTTCAATATAATTATACAGCAATTCTAAAATATGGAACGACAAGTGAAAAGATGAATCAAATAGTTATCAAAGGTACGAGGCTGATGATTTAATACGCCAGACACGCGTTTCATCTACTTAAGACTCATCTGTGAAGCTCGAATTAGTATAGTTAGAAAGCCAAACACGTACAAGTTGAAGAACAAGATTCCCCCAAAAGGTGTGCAAAATACGGCTAAGGTCATCCAAGACAGGAATAAGAAAATCCTTAGTATTTCGAATAATTTATACTTTTGCAAACAGTAGATTTATAGAAATGACCTTTTAATTGATATTTATGTCATACACTTATTTTTAAATCATATATATAACAATACTATGAATTATCGTAACCATAAATTACATAAAATCTTTACTAATTTTTTCCATAGATATAAAGATTTGGTTTTGAAATTTGGTTGTGCCTGTAGAAAACTTATTTCAAACGGGATAGCACATCCTCATTTTTACGGAAATGTTGTTAACCGTGTCCGGAAATTTAGAAATGATCCATGTAAACTTGTCGCTCCTTTAAATAAACTTATTCTAAAAGGTTACCTATTCAACACTGTAATTAGATCATTGAATATTGTTTTTATTGGTAAAAAATTTGATTTTGTCATCAGTAAATCAAAAGCTAACTAAATATTACTAGTATGTTATGTACATATACATATTCATGGATCTACAATCTGTCGATGCATGTACCTGTAACTTGGCATTGCACAAGGTCATGTTTTTCTCTGGCTGTTTATGACGTCTTTTACTAAATCCATTGGATGTTGGATGTGTACGGATTGATAGCTTAGTTTTTGATGCATGATTTGTTTTATTAGTTGTTAGTGGCTTTGAACTAGCTGTCAGATAACTGCGAGTACTCTCAGATCTGTTCATTGTTTCTTTTTGTGTCGGGATGTATAAGTACCCGGCCACGTCCACTTGTATTTTTGTCCAACTGATGAGTTAAGCCTTTTTCAACTGATTTTTATAGTTCGTTCTTATGTTGTACTGTTATATACCACTGTCCCAGGTTAAAGGGAGGGTTGGTATCCGGCTAACATGTTTAACCCCGCCACCTTGTTTATATATGTGCCTGTCCCAAGTCAGGAGCCTGTAATTCAGTGGTTGTCGTTTGTTTATGTGTTACATATTTGTTTTTCGTTCATTTTTTTTTTATATAAATAAGGCCGTTAGTTTTCTTGTTTGAATTGTTTTACATTGTCTTATCGGGGCCTTTTATAGCTGACTATGCGGTATGGGCTTTACTCATTGTTGAAGGCCGTACGGTGACCTAATGTTGTTAATGTCTGTGTCATTTTGGTTTTTTGTGGACAGTTGTCTCATTGGCAATCATTCTACATCTTCCTTTTTTTTTATATAGTTGTTGAATCGTTATGTCAGGATTGACCTTGGTCGAATTTCAACATTGTTGTAATGCACTGAACATTCAAACGATTGTGGCTCTAACACAATAGTTGTTTCAAATAACAAAAAAAATCTAATTCGTATGACTATAAACCTGTGAACGTACAAGGACTTGCAATTTTCTTGTGACAAATGCTTATTTTTCTTATGGCTTTAGTTTCATAATACTACATGCACTAGTATTTTTTTATCGGTAAATTTTTCTTTGTTTAATTGTAAATGGTCCAAATAAACAACACGTTAATATTGAAATCTAAATAAATTGTTTTACAAAAACATGGCCCTTATAACCAATTTTTGACCAAAAAAAAACATAAATCGATATTATATGAAGTTGAAATATATAATACCTCTTAGATTAAATTATACTCTTAAAGCGCTTAATTGTCAATACATGTCAACAAATTGGATTTCGGTCTAAGTTAATATAAGAAGCTACTGTAATTCATTGAATATATGTTATGTCTTTAAATGTTCATGTTCTCTTCAGTCATTTTTATTTCATTAATTTTGATTTTATTGTTTTTGGAAAAATGTTCGATATTTGAAAGTTCTGTAGTATGACTTAAATTCTCTTATGATTTTAGTCTGTTATCTGTTTCTTGTATGATTCGAAATTTCGCGTATCACACTACATGCAGTGCGCGTATCACACTACATGGAGTGTGATACAAACAATATTATGAAAATCTCCTTTAACTTAATCAGCTCATCGAGTATCACGAGACAATATAATGGCATTTCTATAAGCTTGTCGTTAGGTCATTGATGCCTTTCGAAGATTAAGACGCTTTTCAAATATGTGATTTCTATGATAATATACAAATTACTCATACATTTCCTCTGACAAACATTTTCCCAGATGTTATATCATTGGGAAGCATACAAAACAATCTTAAAATATCTTACGTTAAAGTTCAAAAAGGTCATATATCGTCATACTGGAATGTCCAAAAGACTATCGGTTAAACAACTTATGAAAATGGGATATCGCTAAATACCAACTATCGTTATTTAATTCAAATAGTTATAATAAACTCGCCGAAGGCACATTTATTCTACATGTTGAAATTAAAAACTCGAGTTGATATCAAGCGATATCCCATTTCACTCGTTATAAAACCTATAACTGTATCAAAAATAAAGGATGTCAACGATACAAGTTTTTTGCAATGTCGATTTTTTTTCGAAAGCAGTTTGTGTCCTGGTTTTATCAGTAAAAAAACTAATTCCTATGTCTTTAAATGTAATTTGTCAATGCATTAGTTTTAAAAAACGAAAAGGAAGATACTTGTACTATTAATGTGGCAGATATTGTCGTTTATGTCCTCTACCGTGCATGGAATATTTGTAGCATGACATGTTGCAGCCATGTTAATGTGACATTCTCAAACGCTTCGAGAACACACCCTTCGTACATTTGAATATATTCATATGCCAGCTGATAGCCAACGTCATCATTTGTAAGCGATGTTCTTATCCTGCCACAGCCTATCCCTTTTATGATTGATTTACCTCACGTCAGATGTTTAAGGTGACATTATTGAGCGAATATGAAAAATATTTAGAATTTACGGGAATATGCACGAATGGGAAACTGAAAGTCGTCGAAACACATAAACATTTTGAAAACATGACTTCATTTTACATGAAACAGTCCTCTCAATAATGCGTTTTAAACAAGAAGTTAACGTTCAAATGTATGGTGTTCATTGCTGCAATGTTACACTATTGTTTAGATAAGGATGAAGGTTGGCACATATTAAAACGTTTCAATCCTTTTAAAATTGTTTGCACCTGTTTAATTACAGGAATCTTTCATTTTTTTTATGTAGTTAGTACGTGTTTCTCGTTCCTCGTTTTTTTTTATATAGATTAGACCGTTGGTTCTCCCGTTGGAATGGTGTTACCCTTCTCGTTTTTGGGCCCTTTATAGATTGCTGTTCGGTGTGAGCCAATGCCCCGTATTGAAAACCGTACTTTTACCTATAATGATTAACTTTTATAAATTGTGACTTGTAAAGAGAGGTGTCTCATTGACACTCATACCCAGGGGTCGAATTTAAGCTTTTTAGTGTACTGACCAGTCGGATCAGTGGACTGTTAATCTACTGGTCCGGCTCCAAATCTACTGGTCCTGCATACATGACATTCATTTGACAAACACTGATAAAGTGATAAAAAATGATAGATTTTTACTTTTATTTCCATGCTTTATTTTACATATGTTAGACAAAAAAAGAGAGAGTCTTTATCATGATTTTGATAAAGGCGTTTATAATCTCAATGATTTTCTTTAACAACATCAGGATTAAGGACAGAAAAATGACAACATTGTCTTCCACATCATCACAATCCTCACGACGACCATAGGGTGCCTGACTGGGTGATCTGGGCACTTTATTGACAGTGTTCATGTTTTCTTATATTAACTTAAATCAATAACTTTAATTCTTTGTTTTTTTTTTATTTTCTGATTTATATATTTCATGTACACCAAATCTCTATAATAGAGGAAATGAAGTTATATATATATCTTAAGTGTGAAACATTATGAATATTAGATCTTACAAAAAAGTTGGATGCAGTTCAGATCGACTATATAATTTAACCATTCGCATTTGGTTTTTTTTAACAAGATTTTTCTATAGTTACGTTTCCTTTTGTCAATAACCTTTATTCATATCTTCTTTAAAATTAGAATGTCACTTATTTATTTTTTTTTGTCCGGTGGATTAACTCTTTCCAAATTTCTACAAAAATAGTACTTGATTTCGCAGGTAAATTGTTTGGTAAACAACCCGAGATTGCGATGCAATCAGTGATTTTTATAGACAAATTTCTACTGGTCCGCCGGACCACCAGCTAACAAAATCTACTGGTCCGACGCAAATTCTACTGGTCTCGGATCACCGGACCAGCGCTGATTTCGACCCCTGCTCATACCACATCTTCTTATATCTACATAACAATTTACCCTTTAAAACTGTCACTTCAACTCTAGCAATATCCAAATTCGTTCCATGCCGACAGGTCCAGTTTCCATTCACTTTTAAATTAATTTGTCCGTTCACTGAATATATGGTTTGATTGGTTGTTGAAAGCTGTACTATACTTGCATTTTGATGATAAGAATGACAAAAGTTGGGAATGCAGTCTGCTACTTCCCTTCCGAACTGATTATCGATAAAAATACGATGATTCAAACTATTAACCTTACAAATCAGAGTAAGGCTGTCTAAAGAAACTTTCCATGAAAAACAAATTTCAATGCTACACTGCTCACAACCTGGAGATTGAACGAAATACAATAAAAATTACACGTTCTACCTGTATTTCTTTTGTTTATTGTTTAAGTATTCGTATGCATACATTATTAAACCGCATGTAGTTTTCGGAGTCTAGCGCACACAGATCATCTGTGTTTACCTTGCAGTACCATTAAACAGTGTGTATAATTCTCGGTTGAACGCTAGTTTATTAATATATAATTCGGAAGGATGTATTTTTGTAATATAATATATATTATCTGTATATGTTCTGTATGTATATCTAAATTAATTAATAGTTAACCATTCATGTATTCTTCAGAAAAGAAAAATCAACTGCAATGGTGATCTAACAAGAAATCAGATTTTGCATGGTTATAGTTGTAATTATTTATGGCATTTACAGTGTTTTGCTCTGTAAAAGAGAGGAGGAAGGCAACAAAGGGATAGTTAAACCCTTCTATGATAACAAAAAGTCATAGATAACATAATACGAAAAATAAATTGTTATCTTTAACCTTTATTTTCTACAGTAATTCCATGTTAACTCTACTTAAGAAGAGAGATGAAAGACACATGAGGGACAGTCAAACTCATAGATTGAAAACAAAATGCAAAGGCTATGGCCAAAAATAAACAGACAAACAATAGCACACAAGACACAACATAGAAAACAAAAGAATAAGCAACACGAACCCCGGGTGAGCTCAGGTGCACCGGAAGGGTAGGCAGATCCTGCTCCACATGTGACACCAGTCGTGTTGCTTATGTTATTACAAATCCGGTAAATAGTCTAATTTGGTAGATCGTGAAAAGGGAAGGGTATTGTAGTTACGACATAAGGATGTCATCTGTGAAACGGTTAGTCCATAAGGTTCAACTCGCGATGGCGTCCGTAAAAGTAACGAAGGGATGATTTCAACTTTACCATACACAATCAAAGGTGTCTGTCTTATAAGTGTTATTCTAAGTACATTTTACTTACCTTTTAAGAAATTTACAATCGTCATTAATGACAACCAACTATACGTTCTCATTACTCTTCCAACAGACATTGGCACTCTAAAAATGAATTGTAGAATACATGCAGGATTTGAGATTGAAAAAAGTTAAAAGAAAAAGAAAAGAAAAAGAAAAAAAACATCCAAGGAAAATTCAATACAAAAGGTCTCTAATTAAGGGGGCTCGCGGGTATAAACCATTTTTTTTAATCTAATATAGGATTTCGCTATTTTTTGCTATAAATAAACTTTATCCTATACCTAATAGAAAAATAAAATAAAAATATGGGGTCACCGTTCATTTAAGATCACAATCTGCCTCCCAAAGAAGCATACACATTTGTTAATGTCCTTTTTTTCTGTTGAAGTAATATTAGAAATAGAGGTAATATCGAAGTAAAAAAAGAACTAAATTACAGAAATCGCTGAAATTTTACAATTATTTAGTTTATGTACAGCTTATTTGAAAACAATAATGAAAATTATAGGTCACCGATGAGTTAAAAAAGATATTTCAATTTTAATACCAAAGGAAGATAATTTGGAGCATTTGCAATGATTAGTCATCTTGGCCAAACATAATCGATTTTTGTGGTTTTTTTGGCAACATATCATTAAGTAATAACTAATAGTGTAATAAATAAAGTTTGTAATGAAAAAACAAATATTTCATTTTTTGCTGAATCTTTTGTACCCGCGAGCCACCTTTAATGCCAAAATCAATAGCTCAGATACATGGAAAATAATTGTCATTTTCCTAAACTGTCTTAGATAGAACATGGTAGATAAAACCAGCTTTTATAGCAAAGTGGACATCTCAATTGAAATTTGTCGCTTTGATCAACAGTAAGAAATATGAATAGTTAAAAGTAAGATATCTCGATTGCGATGCAGTAACGAAGGAACGACAATGTTTGCTTTATCGTTTCAGATTTCACTATCCTTGTCAAACTCGACTCTTTTTGAGAAAACATACCAAGAAATGATCGGTGCATTTCAAGAAACAAAATTTTGTATTACCCTAAATGGTTGTTGTCAATAAAACCATCTAGCATTTAAAAACAAAATATGTAAAGATTTAATTTACTTCCCAACAGTTAAAAATGATTTGAATGAAATGGACAGGACTTAAAACCGGACCATGATGAGGATCTGTACTGAAACTCTGGTACCTTTGATAACTTTTAACACGTACTCAGTTACTGTAAATTGATTTTGACAAAAAAAAATCCCTTGCAACATAATCAGTTTACAGGAGGACTATGTCTGTGCGTTACCTATTCAGAATAAAGATCAATAATTGTAAGGGTAAATTAATATTCTAAATGAGGAAAATGTAACAATTCTGATTGAGTATTGTGAAATACATACAATCTTTAAGTTTCGTATGTCAGATATGTATCCAGAAAAGAACAATATTAAAACTTTGATAAAAGATTGATTTGTCAAATCCGAAAAAAGATAGTAGCACTTAATGGTTATTTTTTTACCACATCTATGAATAATATTCAATAAAACAGTCAAATTTTATTATAATCTTAATTTCTAATAAAAAGTTGAGCTGATTTATACGTTTCTGCTCCCGTGTAGATTTACGTTGTTCATTGTTAAGACAACCAAGATTGTACATTTTGAGAAATGAAACGAATAAAAAAAACAAATGAGACGATTCAGAAAGTTACACATATTATACATGTAGATTTAACAATTACTTTGCTCTCTTTGAAAAAAAGAATTTATTTAATTTACTTGTAAGATGTTGATCGTTCACGCTAAGATATGTTTTCTTCCATACTATAATTAACCAAAGGTTTTTAATATGCATTCCACTCCATTTTAAATCTCTTGTTATGAGATGTGCTTTGTGGATTGACGAATGTTACAAATGGAAAAGTTTTGTGTCTTTATATCATATTGAACCCACTGAAAGACTTGTCATTTTTAAAGTCGTGCTATTGTATTTGAAATCAATGTGTTTTTATAAGTTAAAATAACCCAGGCCTTTCAAATTGCTATAAAAATATATTTATATAACAGTTGTTCTATTATTGTCAAACGTACCGTTACATTGACTACGTTTACACCTGATTAACTTATCAGCTTGCTTTTAACTTATCATTATTACAAAATATCCTTCATTATTAAAAAAATAAATCAGTGTTTAAATTAGTGTTTAGCAGTTGAAAAACTTTTTATTATTGTACAAGACCGGAATATTACAGTTAAACACACATTTTTAAATATGATTCTATTTTTGGTAATATAAGCAAGATTGCGATCGTATTTTGATGGGGCATTTTAATATTTTAATAGTTATTGCTTCGAAACTGACATCAATGAGGCAATAGTATTAAGTTTTCGTCTAATCAATTAATAAATCATTATGACACATAGGTTTTGCCTCCTCCGGACAAAATTGTTATCATATAAATTTTGCTATTCTTTTGAGACCCATTTATTTCCTCCCATATTCAATTGGTTTTAATATATGGCTGATGTTTTGATTTTTTTGTTTTGTTTGAAGCATGACTTTTGAATGCAATCTAAAAAAGAGCTTTCGCACACACACATTAATGTAAATGCTAGTCGATTCTAGAGATGAATAATATTGAAAACTCATTTTATAGAAGTTATTTTCAAATAGTAAAAGATAATTGGGAACTTACCTTTAATGCTCTATTTAAATCTTAACCATGCATTGAACTGCGCATGTCCATGTCGACCATGACGGAAGTTGTCTATGTCAAACAAATGGTAAGATTTGCTTTTATTGACACATCTTGTTTTATTTGAAAATTACTTTAAAATTATTACCTTCATTTGACTATATGTACTTGTTACCTAGAAAATTGTAATGAAAATATAGTTGCGATCATTTGTATTTGACATTAGGAAAAATAACTGATATATTTTGAAATTATATATTAAACATCACCATTAATTTACATTTTATCTTCAACAGTCAATGTACCACATCCAAATGTTATTCGACTTTTACTTGCAGGGTTCCGTCGATGTTTTATGTACATATATAACATGTTTTATTAACTCACACGAATTTAATTTCTGTTACATGTACCATAAACAATTTGTATAACTGAGCCGAGTAGATTATTTTATTTTTGCCGTTGATTGTGTTACAGCTTATATTCTAAAAATTATATAAAAAAAAGTTCTAAAGAGAAATAATTAAATATCGAACCATTGGTTTACTAGTTAATATTGTCCTTTTCAACTATTCACAGCAATGCTTCAAAAATAAATCTGCATCAATTTGAAGGGAATTTCTTTGATAAGGCGATGCTTTGAAAAAATAAATAAACATTTGACGAAATGACTATAACATACTAGATGGAATCCTTGGTTTAAAAGTTTCCTTATTAGCAACTACCTTCCATCTAGGAAACTATAAAATAAAATGCAAGTCTATCTATGTCGTACTATTTAGGAGAGACATACATCAAACACATGGGCTGCTTGAAAGCTGCTACTGGACCGGAAAGTTCATAATTCGAAAGCTGACATCGTCTCATACATTGTTTCGTCAACTGATCCCCATTGTAAAAGTTCGCATTCAAATCAAGACTCGAGGTATTCTTTTCTGTATTTGTGTGATCTTACAACTCAGTTTCGACTATATTGGTCCGTTTTATAGAGTCACCAAATTTTAAATTAATAATTAGGAGGACACCATTAATGAAGCAGGGCGTAAAGTTTTTAACTCTTTTATTTTTAAATACTTCTGACTTTTGTATAGTTCGACATGATAAAAATAAGGAACTTAGTGTCTAATAAGTGTTCTATAATTATCATTTAGTGCTTTCTACTAGTTCCATAACTACTCTTTAACTTTTGTTATAAAATATCTGAAAAAAGTGGAGTATAAACGACCCGTTTGGTAAATCTGAATTCAAATATATTTACTGCAACTCATTTAACGCATTTTTTTTAATACGAAATGTGGATATGATAGATATACTAACTTGCAATCGAGGTTTGGTGAGATGATTAAAGTTGTTTCTCCATCATCATATTGATGTACGTTTTGGCATATGTTTTCGAATGATTGTAGGTATTCCTATGGCAATAATTCAGTCCTTTTAATAGCAATCTTGTTCCTGTACTGTTAAAAATCACATTTTAATGATATATTTACAAAGGCCTGTCTTAGTAACATATTATACATTAATTGATTTTCGCAGTGTGTTTTTCGTAAACGACGAAAAAAAAACAGTAAAAAAGTTGTGTACATGTATATTCGCAAATTAGTATGAAATTAAATCGTGATATGACTCGTACTCATGTTTATTTTGTAAACTTTCGGTAAGAAATACATTGGAAATGAAAATATATAGATTAGTTCGAATATACCTTATAAGGCTCTATTGGTTACATATAATATTCAGATTGAGATTAATTCAACAGACATCGTATGTCAGTGCAACGAAAGTTCATGTGAATATGATTTAATACTTATTCATGATTTAGATAATTAAATGTTGTTCTTGTAAATCAATCAAGATAATTATGTGGTAATTTGAACTCATAGTCATAGATATGTTTGTATTTGAGATAATATGCCTAAATAACAAAAGAACTTTAAATGTGACAAAAGCGACTTAACATAAATATATATAAAAGACACAACGGAAGCGTTGGGTCGTAAAAATACCATTTACCCTCTAGCTACCCATTGTTTTTTCCTTAGATACCCCAATGTCAATACGAAAGATTATTCGATTTTTATAATATTATAGTTTTTTAATGTGTTTTGGATTTTCAATAGAAAAGCGTATTCACCTGACGAAAAATCTATAATTACCGCGCTAAACTTCTTGGCTTTTACATCAATAATTTCAAATCCTTAAATACTTCAAATCAATCTGAAGATCTACATTTTATTCTTCAATCTTTATCGGTTGTAATTTCACTGTATTTTCAAATCTTTTTACTTGTTCTAAGCTTATCAATGAACATACCTCCTCGTACGAAGCTCTGATTTCTTGATCAGCTTTAACTTTATTTTTGATCCTGTTTGGTTTGTAACTTCAAAGTTTTACATGTATTTAAGTTAATTTTGATTTTGAAAATTTCGTCCACAATCATTGCTTTAATGATATTTCTTGTCAAATACGGCGAAGCTCATAATCATAATTGGGTAAATGCATGCTAGGGTCTTTGCATATCATGCAATGCTAAACTATTATGACCTGTTATGGTATCGGTTTTTAAACTTTATATCTATTTGTTTTGATATGTTATGTCAAAATCTATTGAGCCGAGAAAAAAAAATCATATTTATAGACAATTTTTATAATGCAATCCCTACATATATTGCAAATGAAAATATTAAGTATACGTAAAAAAACTTTTAATTTGGAGCAAACAACGTAAACATTCAACTAACTAGTACCTTTTGATGACGTCATAAATATAACTATGAATACACGAACTGATTACAAGAAAAATATATAACACAGCTTTGATATCAATTCAACCAGAGATCATATGATGAGAATGTAAGGTTTTTAGGCTAATATATGGGTATGCATATATTTTTTCCGTTTGTTTAGACGATTTTCTTAATCAATTTTGTTTGCTTATGTTACGGTTTTATCAATTCAAGTTTCAGGATAATGTACCAACTTCTCTTTAAACATGTATTTAATATCGTAAATCGAGACTATAGCAGATAGTATTATGTATATTATCTGTAATGTTTAAATGATAATATGGTTTATTTATCCTATGCACTGTGTCGACAAACATGACCTAACTGTTCTTAATAGACCTTTTCAACATCTCTCGACACCTACAGTTGAGAACGACTACGACAGGTAAAATGTGAAGGTCGTCTCAAAAATAAAAAAATAAATGAGATCATTATTGATTTTATTGCTTTCAATCATTGACAATGATAAAACTTTCATACAGAGTCCAAATGACATGTTTTTTTTTAATTTGTTATAAAGAAAATGATAGACTTCAAGTCACATTTCATCTTTTAGACATTTAGCTTCTAGCTGTCCTGGTTGAATTTGGAAAACGAAAAGAACAAATCATGTTCTATTGTAGTTGATATTTTAAAATTAAACAATGATTATGTTGGTTTACAAGGGCGGCACATGTCTGTTAGTTTTGGCCTTGGATGCCTCCATAATGTACTCAAGACTTTGTATCATTTCAATTCACCAATTTGGTGTTCCACTTGAATTCTGTATTCACCAATCACTGCTTAAATGTTGTAGCATTGAAACGAGGGGTCAATTATATTTTTTTTCAAAATTCACCAAGGAAAAACTTTACCTCGAACAAGATATCTTGAAGCGGAGAAGACCGTCGTTGATAATAATAATAAAAAAAAAACGTGATCTTTTCCTTCGACCTAAAAAATCAATATGTAATTATGTAAAAATTGAAAATGTACATCGACTGAGGTGAAGATCGGTGGAAAAAAACAAAGTTGGTCGTGTTCACAAGTGTGATACGGACGGACCAGTATTCTTTTGCATTTTTGAAAAACATCATAAAAGCTTTTACACCAACAAATTAAATCGTTATTGGCATGCGGCAAATATTTGGCGAAAGGCTCACATCATCACAAAAGTGAAGAGAAAATGGGTTAGGATTCTGAATGATTGGAATCATGATTAGACATGATTTGTCTAATCAATTCAACATGAAATGTCGTGCAAATACATACGAAATAAGAATATTATACAACAGAGACATATGTATGGTAGACGTTTTTCCCTTTCAGGGATATCCAGAAATCGAGAAAGGGAAATCAAGAAATTGAGAAATCGGGAAATCGAGAAATAGAGAAAGCAAAAACGCAAAATCGAGAATTCATTTCGCGTTTTAGCGTTTTCGTGTTTTCTCTTTCGTGTTTTGGCGTTTTTACTTTCTTGATTTCTCGATTTCCCGATTTCCCGATTTTCTTAATTTCTCGATTTCTCGAATTCCCAATTTCGCGTTTGCAAAATGAACGGAGAATTCACGAAAACGCGAAAAGGCGAAATAAATGGCCGCATCCGGCCACCATACATAAATTTATTTATTTATTTGGTTGATATATATTCTTAAAACTATATAGTCAAAACAGTATAAAACCGCCAATCCAATATGTTACGTGATGATAATCATGATTTGAGACGACCCATCCATTTTACCTGTAAACTGTAGGTGTCATTAGTCGTTGTCGAGAGATGTTGAAAAGGTTTATATGTAAATATATTTTGTGCAGGTATATATTATTTATGAATTCTAAAACTTTGTACAGTTCCTGTTAACAACAACATGTATATCAGAGATTTAATGATTTTACGATTTTATAAATGTGATTTATTTTATAAAATGTTTTGATAACCACTCTTCTCACTTCAAAATTATATGGTTTCCCTTTTATTTTTCTTGTAACAATATCATTAAAAAATGTTTGCCTAACGTAGTGATTGTCGTTGTCCTATGACAATATGATACATAAGATATGCTTTAGCGTCAAACTGTAAATAAAAGAAGAATAAATGAAAGAATTTTTTATGTTTTGGGTTACTCCCGAATAAAACAATCCTTAATAAAACAAACAATTAATCATTGAGAATATGAATTGCTCTGTCAACGCAGTTGGGCCTATAAATATACACATACTATAGTATTCTGTCTCTTAAAAGTGTAACCTGTAATGCTGTTTTCTTTTTTATTTTAGGCCCTCTGTAGAAATGGCTTTGAAATTTTTGATTGAATTGATATTTTATACAGGTAAATATTATTCATAAGCCTACATTGCTTTAAATACAGTGATATAGTATGACAAATGTCTATGGTGCATCTGGCACCTAATATAAATGTAATATGCACAATGGAGTCATTTTCAATGTTCCTTTTTTCAAGCCCGACGAGTGTATAGTTCGATTTTGAGAGAGAATATGCCGACTGTCAATGCCATTTTTTCGCCACTTCAGTTATAAAGAAATGCTTGTCTAAGTTAACTAAATAAATCGTCTCTTTTCTTCTCTTCATATCAATATCAATTTAGCACAATACAAATTATAAAATAAGCTATACATTTCTTTTTTTGTTTTGGGAACCCTTTTTTTTTTTTTATCTTTCTAACATTCGATACAAATATTTTTCTGACAACAGCTATATTTTTCGAAATTGTTTGGGTCGTTCTTGAATATTTGATGATGCATTAGGCGGATAATGAGGAGTGCCAACATTTTCAAACTCACAACATTTGTATATAGAAGAAGTAATTAGTACACAAAAATCAACTGCGTCTTCGAATACAATTTCTTTTATCTTTATAGGTGTTGTCAACAGTCAGCTTTCCTGCTTGACATGGGAACTTAAAGGAAAAACACTTTCTCTTATATGTAGAATTCAAAACCAAGTTGATCCAGTGTCGTTTAACGATTCAAAAGGATATTTGAAAGCTAAATGTATATTAAAAAATCGAAGCAAATGCGAAACTTTTCAAATAAATGCAGATACTATTGTAAATACTTATACGAACGAAATTGTATTAATGATAAACGATTATGACAGACAACGGTTCATCAACGATGAATGGTCATGTTCACAGGGAAATCGTATATGGACAACAGTAGTATCAGCGTCTAAAGGTAAACGCATTTTAATTTTATAAAAAATATTAAAAAAATTAAAAGACATATATTAAACTATTTAATGACACATATGCAAATCAATATAATTTGATAACGTATGATTATATGTAAAACTAGTAATAAATTCAAAGAGCACTTATTAGGCCAGCGATGTCAATGGTGCCCTTCTTTGTCTCCTATCTATTGAGATGTAAACATACACATGCACTAATGCTTAGTATTGCAAGAAGTTCACTTAATCGAGCGTCTAGCGTCTTACACCAATCAACCAACTATGCGATATACAAATCTAGGTTTATCTTGTTTAGTAATGCCGTTCATCGTCGGATTTATCTGGAGTTGTTACACAGTACATGATATACAGTAAAAAAAGATGACATACCTTGCAGATCGGGAATGCTTTTTGGATTTAAAAGAAGAAAATGAAAAACATATATACTAAAAAAACTTGTGGAGGAAAGGGGTTGAGTGCTCCACCCATATTTGGTTTCATATTTAGCGAGAGAAATGTAAATTTATGTCACATGTAATCAATCATGCCATGATATTCACCGACAATTTTTTTTTATGTATTTTTGTACAAGATTATTGTTCAAATTTATTTTTCAAATTGTGACTTTCAATCTTGATCTCGTCCCTCTAAATTTGTGAACAGTGTGATTGTTTGAGATTTTAACAGTGTCCCTCCCTTACTCTTTCAACCTCTTTACAGTCAAAATTCTACTAGCTTTCGATGTTTCAACTCAAATTCTAAAGATAATATTATGAATTGAGACATTTTGATTTCCAACTTTTACAATTCGATACTATGGCATTGATTTTTTTTATCAACTCCATGTTTAGTAGAAATGAAACTGTACAAAAATAATACGAGGAGGAAATATTTAAAGAGTATTGATATGTTTCATACTTTTTATTTGGGTAATGATAACCTATACTTATATATTAAAACAATTTACAAACCTGTCTTATATTTTAAAAGGTATCCTCTCTGACACGGATCTGACATTATCGTTGTTACATTCATCCAGATTACAAAGTGTTACCCTGATATGCTTCTCCTGCAGGGCACCTCATGGACATCATGCAGAATTTCTAAAAGATGACAAATCTGAAGATAGTATTAGATACAATGTTGTTGCAAGGAAATGTACTAATATGAATGGAGAATGCCTTCCTGGCATGTGTTCTTGCATTCCATCTGGAAATGAGTTCTCGCGCGTTTTCCCCTTCATCACCATAAACAAGACTATGAACTTTTCATGCAGAATGAAGTTTGTTGACAACGACAAATCATCAATATTTGCAATGATTTCAAAGGTTTCATTCAACGGACAAGGTAGGCTGGGAACGTTTCTCACATGTTATATACATATATGGAGTTATTATGACAGGTCATTCTTTTTCAGAATCAACCCGGACGATACCATGTTTCAATAAAATATGCTCAAAGGCATAAAATTATGACCTGTGTGAGGTCATTATTTTCCTTGATAAAAATGCAATCTATAATTTACTTCAAAATTTTATTCGTCTGATAGTTTTTTGTTGCCGATTTGGAAATTTATTTTTTAAATTTCAATCGATGTTAGATGTAAAAGAAACCTTCATTGCCCGCATTTTAATTTAAGAAACAAATAACGTGAAGTTTTGTTAATTTATCGCTACAATAAAGAAACATTATCATATACATATGATATATGTGAGATGCTGTCATTCATACAAAAGCCGTTAGGTATTCATTACATTCGCACGAAACTTTATTCATTACCCCTTTCAAAACTTCATTCTCTGTTCAATCTATGTTTGGAATCCACTGTTACAAACCCTCATTCAAACCAATACAAACTTCAAGCTATAATTTCGGATATTGCAAGTCACAGACTTTTCAAGCCAGTTCGCATTGGAAAAGATGAAAAAGAGAAAAGATCTTTTCTAAATCTTTCCTTTGCCAACAAAGGTCTCGATGGCGTCAACCTAGGCAATATTCTTCATCATAAATTAGTTCAATCGAATATACCGCCTTATTTCAAAGACCAGTCTGTACCAATAATTTCTTATACCTATACCAAACCTATTGCAACTAAAATTTTCAATTACAAACGCGTGTTGCAGAATCTCGATATTGACGACTTCAAGTCTAAACCTCCTGATTGCACTTGTGCTACTTTCCAATTCACATATAATCCTGCTGGCCACGTTATTACCGGTGACATTAACATTGTTAATAACACTTCTCTACGAAATGTGTTATCGAAAGGTCCGAAATATCGTGAGCCTAAATCCATCAATTGGAAATACAACTTTAAAATTTTGATGGACTCAGTCGAGGATTATGCCAGGCAATGGGCTAAATGTGAAAAGGAAGACGTAGACACTCTATCCGAATGGATTAAGGCAGTGAGGTCGTTAATACAAATCAGAATTAGGAAACTGAATGGGTCCATCAATGCCCATGCTCCGTCAATCTTTGAAGACCCAAATGTTGCTAAACACTTATCCGACCTCCATGATAAATATGTTGTTGTCCCCGCAGACAAAGCCCCAAATAACATCGTTTTTGTCTGTAAAAGTCACTACATTAATTGCTTGATAAACAAATTAGGTATAGACAATTCACTTGGAAACTCAACATATACCCTCACGACACTTACCAAAGAGGAAATCCTGGATAATCATAGGTCTGTTCTTTGTTCCTTTGGTATTTCAACCAAAGATGAAGAACTGGATCTTCCATCATTGTATTGGATACCTAAACTACATAAGTGTCCTTACAAACAACGGTATATTGCTGGGTCTTCCAAGTGCTCCACGAAACCTCTTTCTAAATTATTAACATCTATTTTATAAGCAATCAAAAACGGCCTTCAAAGTTATTGTGAAACTGCCTATTCTAGAGGTGGCGTGAATCAGATGTGGATACTTAAAAATTCCAAAGATCTTTTAGAGTACATACAATCTAACTCTCTTTCATCTTGTAACAGTATTAAAACATTTGACCTTTCTACTCTTTACAAAAGTATTCCACATTCCAAACTAAAAGACAAATTGAAAGAGTTGGTATTACTTTGCTTCATAAAAAAGAATGGCCAACGTATCTTGTCTTAGGGAGGGATAAATCATACTTTGTAAAGAATCACTCTGATTCAAACAAAAAATTCTCTGAAACCGATATTATCAAGATGCTTGATTTCGTGATTGACAACATATTTGTAACGTTCGGAGGACGTGTTTTTCAACAGACTGTCGGCATCCCAATGGGAAAAAACTGTGCCCCTCTTCTTGCCGACTTGTTTCTTTATTATTATGAGGCTGACTTCATGCAGGAACTTCTTAGGAAGAAAGATAAGAAGTTAGCAATATCCTTTAACTCTACTTTCCGCTATATAGATGACGTTCTTTCACTAAACAATTCAAAATTTGGTGACTATGTGGAACGCATCTATCCCATCGAATTGGAGATAAAGGATACTACAGATACAGTTAAGTCGGCTTCATATCTTGACTAACATCTAGAAATTGACAATGAGGGTCGGTTGAAAACAAAACTTTACGACAAAAGAGATGATTTCAGCTTTCCAATTGTGAACTTCCCATTTCTAAGTAGCAACATTCCAGCAGCACCTGCATACGGGGTATATATCTCCCAATTGATACGATATTCCCGTGCTTGCATTTCCTATCATGATTTTCTTGATAGGGGGTTACTGCTCACAAGGAAGCTATTAAACCAAGAGTTCCAAATGGTGAAGTTGAAATCATCCCTTCGTAAATTTTACGGACGCCATCACGAGTTGGTTGACCGTTATGGAATAACCGTTTCACAAATGATATCGGATATATTCCTTACGTCGTAACTACAATCCCCTTCACTTTCATGAATGTGACCTACCGAATTAGACTATTTACCGGATTTGTAATCACATAAGCAACGCGACGGGTGCCACATGTGGAGCAGGATCTGCTTACCCTTCCGGAGCACCTGAGATCACCCCTAGATTTTGGTGGGGTTCGTGTTGTTTATTCTTTAGTTTTCTATGTTGTGTCATGTGTACTATTGTTTTTCTGTTTGTCTTTTTCATTTTTAGCCATGGCGTTGTCAGTTTGTTTTAGATTTATGAGTTTGACTGTCCCTTTGGTATTTTTCGTCCCTCTTTTAATATAGACTTTAATAAATAAAAAGGCAGATTGAACATATTCGTGTGTTAGATTTTGAAAATCTTATTGAGTCACACTGAATAGGTTGAATGATTTTTGGTTGCTTGCTTAACGTCCAATGGCAAATATTGCATGCATGTTCAGGACGATAAACGCTGAATAGGAAATCATACTGTGACCGTCTTCGTGTCAGTTCTTAACTTTTTTAAATTTATGTATACCTTTTACTCGACTATCAAATGATCAACTAATAAGATAATATTATATTCTATTGAATAACATTAACGTAACTCATAAAATGGTCGGGTGCGGAGGGTATATAATTATATCCTGATTATCTGTTAATAAAATGTATTGCTTTTCAAAAGACAATCTCTGAATTTTTCATTCGATTCAATTAAAATTGTTAAACAAAATAACCACTTTTCAGCGATAGAAATGACATTACAAATAGAAGAAAAAATACATACCCCTCCCCCTTTTCCTTAAACTAAGTGGTACAATAAATTACTTACAATGTGTCTTGTATTTGTCATACACCGTTATCGGATTATAACAATACATTTGCGTCTTACTTCATGCAGTTACAGTAATATTTTATTGTGTATGGATAATATTTTTTGAAATGTTTATATATCTAGATTCATTAGTGAGTTTAAATTTATTCTACATTCTAAATGAGCCGTAGGTCGTATTAAAACATGAACACATTAGAAAGGAATATCCCATTTTAGTGTTGTCGGTAAAATAGGATACCAAATTTTGCAAATCTTTATAAAAAATATTTTTTTTTTAACGGTATATAAGTCAGATAATGCATATTTTAAGGTTTTTCTTGTCGTAGAACACCCCAAGGGGTGTCAGGATTGATAAAATGAAAGAGCGACCGTAGGGAGGTCTTTCTTTGAGAAATCCTGACACCCCGAGGTGTATTCTACGACAAGAAAAACCTTAAAATATGCATAATCTATAATCGAAAACTATTAATCTAGTTGCGATAGTCCATTATAATTTGGGATTCACTGTGACTTTCTGTTAACATTGGAAATGCTAGAAATACTTTCTATAAGCTTTCTGCTCCGAATTTGAGAAATGTTTAAAGCCATAAGGTTCAATATATAACAAAAGCCTTCAGGTTTCAACGGTTTAAGTCCATATCAAAAGTATCTAGGCAAAGTTGTGCATATTTCGTCATACTGATATTAGTAACCAAACTAAAGCTCAGGTTAAATATAAAGATATAACTAAGTATGTGTGTACACAAAACATCCATGTTAAAAAAACCATCTGAATTATATACCAAGTTTTCAGATTCGACCATTATTAAAAAAAATATACAGGTTTTCAAAGACAATAAATATAAAAGAGATCGATAATACCATATGGAATATGCAATATAAGGTGAGGGCCTCGGTGGCCGAGTGTTCTAAGTAGTTACTACTATAACATGTATAATCCCTAGCCAGTCAACACTGCGGTTGTGAGTTCGATCTCTGCTCGTGTTGGTGCAGTCGACTCCAATCGTAAATAACTAGAAATGTCAGTTTTCCTGTCGAAGTCGGTGATTTTCTCCGGGCACTCTGGCTTCCTCCGACAATAAAAACTGGCCGCAACAAAATAGCCAAAATGCGATGCTTAAAAGTGGCGTTAAAACACTAAAAGTCAAATCGAATCGAATACAAGGTAAATGGGAGGCAGTATGAAGTTATAAACTTATATATTAATTAATAAATTGATTCGTGTATTTGAACGCTACCTTTATTCCAATACAAACTTGAAGCTATATAAATTAGTTCAATCGAAAATATTCGTTACCCCTTTCAAAAGACCAGTCTGTACCAATCATTTATTATACCTATATTCCGCCAAAATAAAAAGTTTACAGGACACACGAAATAAAAACACTATGAAATACCCAAGAATAAGACAATTAGGACTCTACATAGATGACGAAGGCCTTTTGAGATGCAACGGAAGGATTCACAATGCACTGATTTCAGAGAATACTAAATTTCAATATCTTACCAAACTGATAGTGATAGACGCACATGAACGTTCACTGCATTCTTGACTAAATGCTACGCTTACTTATGTACGACAATCGTATTGGGTATCGACACATCGACAATTTGTTGAGAAGTTATTAAACAAATCTGTAACTTGCCGCAAAGTTACGGGAAAATCTTACAACAAACCGGAACCGCCACCCCAACCGAAAATAAGAGTACAGGAAGCTTCGCCATTTACCGTCACAGGAGTCGATGATACAGGTGCTTTATACGTAAAGGACTCAGAAGGAACTTTAAGGAAAGCGTATATATGTTTATTTACATGTGCATCGACAAGAGCAATTCACCTCGAAGAAGTTCCAAACTTGAGCGAACATTCATTTATTCAGGCATTTCGACGCTTTGTTGGCCGTAAATCTTTGTCTAAAATTCTAGTATCTGACAATGCAACTACACTCATTGCAGGATCTGCAGAAATAAAAAGATTATGGGAATCGGATATAGTAAACGATACTTTATCAACACACGGTGTAGAGTGGAGATTCATACCGAAACGTGCACCTTGGTATGGTGGATTCTGGGAGCGTTTGATTGCTCCGACAAAGACAAGTTTGAAGAAAGTGCTTGGACGATCCCAAGTAAGTATGGAAACATTAAAAACAATTGTTACGGAAATAGAAACTATCTTAAATGACAGACCGCTAACATATCCATCGTTCGATATCAAAGACTGTGAAGCTTTAACGCCGTCTATCTATTATACGAAGGCGCATTTCAACATTATCGTACCTGCAATCAGAAATTGATAATATCCTAGACCCGACTTACATGGGACATAAAGATCTTAATAAAAGTGTACACAGACAAACGCAATCGATTCAACATTTCTGGAAAAGATGGAAATCCGAATACATAAGGTCTTTACGCGAATTTCATAGGACAATCGGAAAAAATGAACAATTAATAAATACAGGAGACATCGTACAAATTCACAACGAATGTCCGAGAATAAACTGGAAAATTGGGATCGTAACCGAACTAACCAGAGGTAATGATGGACTTGTACGATCAGCACGAATAATGACCAGCACAGGAGAAAATACAAGACCGATCGCCAAATTATATCCGTTGGAAGTAACACAAACGATGACAAACAATTCTAACTTTCCAATTGATGAGCAGGAACATACAGAGAACAGACCGAAACGAAAAGCTAGCATAAAAGCCCGAGAGACCATATAGACGTGGATTTACCAGTGATGTTAACGATGAACATAAACAATTACACGTTTAGTTCAAAGTTGAATTTTATCTTTATTTCATGAGTGAATTTAATTGAATTTAATCGCTAAATGTAATTTTCGTTTTTATCTGATTTGCTCAGTATTACAAAGAAAACACAAAACGAGAGACAATTTCAAAGTATTATTATTTATTGATGGACAGTTATTTATCAGTGAAACGATTTATCAATGGAAAATTGAGATAATTTTTACTTTTTCGCAGCTCCAGTATGTTGAGATTATCGCCGGAACATAACGTTCCAACTATTGTACATGACTATTGTCGACGTCGTATTGTCAGTGACGTCGCCTTGGGCGGAAATACGTACTTGTATATTAAATGTAATGGTTGAACAGTTGTTGTAATATCGTTGCCTGAACTGTCATCTATATTTATCCTATACCATACCTATTGCAATTAAAATTTTCAATAACAAACATGTTTTGCAGGAGATCGATATTGACGACTTCAAGTCTAAACCTCCTGATTGCACTTGTGCTAGTTCCAATTTCACATACAATCCGGCTGGCCACGTTATTACCGGTGACCTCAACATTGTTACGAAATGTGTTATCGAAAGGTCCAAAATATCGTGAGCCTAAATACATCAATTGGAAATACAACTTTTGATTGATTCAGTCGAGAATTATCTCCTTATTTCAAACTTCATTCTCTATATTTGGAATCCACTGTTGCAAACCCTCATTCAAACCAATACAAACTTGAAGTTATAATTTCAGATATTGCAAGTCACAGACTTTTCGAACCAGTCCGCATTGGAAAAGATGAGAAAGAGAAAAGATTTTTCCTTAATCTTTCCTTTGCCAATAAAGGTCTCGATGGCGTCAACTTAGGCAAAATCCTTCATCATGAATTAGTTCAATGAAAATACCTCCTTATTTCAAAGACCAATCTGTACCAATCATTTCTTATACCTATGCCAAACCTTTTGCAACTAAAATTTTCAATTACAAACATGTTTTGCAGGATCTCGATATTGACGACTTCAGGTCTCCTGACTGCACTTGTGCTAGTTCCCAATTCACATACAATCCGGCTAGCCACGTTATTACCGGTGACCTCAACATTGTTAATAACACTTCTCTACGAAATGTGTTATCGAAAGGTCCAAAATATCGTGAGCCTAAATCTTTTAATTGGAAATACAACTTTATAATTTTGATGGATTCAGTCGAGGATTATGCCAGGCAATGGGCTAAGCGCGAGAAGGGTGACGTAGACACTCTTTCTGAATGGATTAAGGCAGTGAGGTCGTTGATACAAATCAAAATTTAGAAACTGAATGGGTCTATCAATGCCCATGCTACGTCAAAAAAAAACAACGTTAAAGACCCAAATGTTGCAAAACATTTATCCAAACTCCATGACAAATATGTTGTTGTCCCCGCAGATAAAGCCCCAAACAACATCGTTTTTGTGTGTAAAACTCATTAAATTAACTGCTTGATAAACGAATAAGGTATTGACAATTCACTTGGAAACTCAACATATACTCTCACGACACTTACCAAAGAGGAAATCCTGGATAATCATAGGTCTGTTCTATTTTCCTTTGGAATTTCAACCAAAGATAAAGAACTGGATCTTCCATCACTGTATTGGATACCTAAACTACATAAGTGTCCTTACACACAACGGTATATTACTGGGTCTTCCAAGTGCTCCACGAAACCTCTTTCTAAATTATTAACATCTATTTTATCAGCAATTAAAGACGGGCTTCAAAGTTATTGTTAAACTGCCTATTCTAGAGGTGTCGTGAATCAGATGTGGATACTTAAAAATTCCAAAGATCTTTAAGAATACATACAATCTAAATCTCTTCATCTTGCAATAGTATTAAAACATTTCACTTTTCTACACTTTACACAAATATTCCACATTGCAAACTGAAAGACAAACTGAAAGAGTTGGCATTGCTTTCTTTCATAAAAAAGAATGGCCAACGTAGAACCAAGTACCTTGTCTTAGGGAGGGATAAATCATACATTGTAAAGGATCACTCTGATTCAAACAAAAATTATCTGAAACTGACATTATCAAGATGCTTGATTTCTTACTTGACAACATACTTGTTACGTTGGGAGGACGTGTTTTTCAACAGACTGTCGGCATTCCAATGGGAATGAATTTTGCCCCTCTTCTTGTCGACTTGTTTCTTTATTATTATGAGGCTGACTTCATACAGGAACTTCTAAGAAAGAAAGATACTAAGTTAGCAATATCCTTTAACTTTACTTTCCGCTATATAGATGATTTTCTCTCACTTCAAAATTCAAAATTTGGATATAATGTTGAATGCATCTATTCACATCGAACTTAAGATAAAGGATACAATTAAATCGGCCTGATATCTTTACTTACATCGAGAGTTGACAATTAGGGTCGGTTGAAAACAAAACTTTACGACAAAAGAGATGATTTCAGCTTTCCGATTGTGAACTTTCCATTTCTAAGTAGCAACATTCCAGCAGCACCTGCATACGGGGTATATATCTCCCAATTGATACGATATTCCCATGCTTGTATTTCCTATCATGATTTTCTTTATGAAGAGTTGCTGCTCACAAGGAAGCTATTAAACCAAGAGTTCCAAATGGTGAAGTTGAAATCATCCCTTCGTTTTTTACGGAAGCCATCACGAGTTGACCGTAATGGAATAATCGTTTTACAGATTGCAACGGATATGTTCCTTACGTCGTCACTACAATTCCCTTCCCTTTCATGAATGTGACCTATTAAATAAAACTATTTACCGGATTTGTTATAACATAAGCAACACGACGGATGCCACATGCGGAGCAGGATCTGCTTACCCTTCCGGGGCACTTGAGATCACCCCAAGTTTTTGGTGGGGTTCGTGTTACTTATTCTTTAGTTTTCTATATGTTGTGTCATGTTTACTATTGTTTGTCTGTTTGTCTTTTTACTCTCTATCCCTGGCGTTGTCAGTTTATTTTCGATTTATGAGTTTGAGTGTACCTCTGATATCTTTCGTCCCTCTTTTCAAGGTTGGAGATTGGCACCTGTTAAAATGTTTAAACCCGCTGTTTATGTATGCACCTTTCCTAAGTCAAAAACTTCTTGTTCAATTGTTGTCGTTTTTTTGCTGTGGTTTATACGTGTTTCTTGTTTCTCTTAATTTTTATATGGTTTAGACCGTTGGTTTATTTGTTTAAATTGTTTAAATTCTTTGGAAAACTTTATAGCTTACTATTCGTTTTCAGTCGAGTTCACAAATCATGATGTGGATCTATAGTTGTCTCAATGGCATTCATGCCACATCTTCTTCTTTATTTCAAATAAAAGTCAAGATATGAAATGTCAAAAATTTTAACTAAATTTTGTATTTTAGGTCAAAATACTTATTCCGACATATAATTACGTCCTAATCACTTCAGAATTGACTTTTCTGTACTGCAATATAAGGATTGTATCAGTCTGCGCATTAATCATTAACATTCTTTCAATTTTATAAGCATGAACAAGACTCGATCTACCGTGGTCGGTATGGAGTGCAAAATTCTAAATGACAATAGAACATCAGATTATTAACTTATGTCTTAAAAGTAACCTCATTTCCTCAGTCTATAACGGACATTTTGATACCAAGACACGCGTTCATTTAACCATTAGAAGTTGCAAATATGTTTTTTAAAGATTTTTCGATAAAATAAAAATAAATAAATGTCAAATTGTTTTCCGTCAATTGGTTTATTATGTATTTAACCTATTAATTCGCTATTGATTTTTTTCATATTTTCAAGTAATGTAAGTGTATAATGAATACGATGTTTTTATATATGCAAAGAAAAAAAACCGAAAAGGTATCCAATTTGCCGTATTACATTCATTCTACATGATCACTTAGTACCATTGACCACTGGTGTGATATTACTAGGTACATTATGATTATAATGGTTCTTGTATGACAAAACATATGATAAATGTAACACGGTAAATTTATAATATTTTGTTGTCTTTGTATTTGTCTGATACGTTGACATGTCTGAGTCTGATCAAAGCTAGCCGGTTGTTGTAAGAAAAAAGAAACTGTTTTTGATATTTGTTTATTGTTTCATTCCTGTATCAATTTAATATTACAATATTTGAGTATTTCTACTTCAACTACTTAATACTAATAAATACAAATCTTATATTTCAGGGGGAAAATAAAAAAAAAGACGCTCTATTAACATAAAATTATTATTTTCAGTACTTTAATACTAGTACTTACTTCAATATTGATGAACATTAAATAATCCGTCCATGATACATGCATTTCTATCCCTTTAATTCGGCATGATTTTTTGTATAATTTAGATTACATTACATTTGTCGTTTCTCGATCCTATTGTATCAAAAACCGGCCATGAAAAAAGTTTTCAATTCATTCAAGATCAATTCAAAGAAATATCAATGTGGATCATTTGATCACTTTTTTTTGTTAATAGAAAGCAATTGAACGATTGTACTTTCAATATTTTGTGTCTTGACGTACTGTAAAAGTAAATCAACCATTATTGCTGGTGTCCATTCATAACTGTTACAGTATTAAGTATACACAATAATGTAGTAAAAGTCATCTAAAAAACATATCCCAAAATGCGTACGTTATTATTTTATCGTTTTGATTTTATTTTCAGAGTTAATTTACAATGGAACTGATACAATTATTTCCAAACCAGCAATAAACGAACAGGAAATAAATGATGAAAAAAGAAATGTGTCAGGTATGCATTCAATTTTAAGTCTGTTCCATTGTCAATGATATTTATTATGTGTATCTTTATGTACCCGTTACTAATGCACGCATAGTGGATGCAGTTAGTCAAGAATGTAGTTTACTAACGTTTAAAAGTTGCAGAGTAAACTCAAATGAAAGGAATAGTACTACTCAACAAAATATTTTAAATGTATATGTCATTTCATGCCGTTGTATTTGAAAGGCGGGATTTCAATGTTAAAAACGAAATAAATGACCAAATAACCTTTTCATATAATGACTACGTTGCACTTTCTGAGATGGCGAATTAGAAAAGTGAGATAAAAGGGGACAGGAAACTGGTTGATACGAGGAAAATACTCTCCTTTTACCTCTTTAGCTTTTTTTGTTTGATGGTCACTTGTAAATGTTGTAAGTCTTTCTGGCGTAGCAAGGTGTAATCCTGTTATTTATGAAGAACGTCTATCAATTTTCTGAAAAAATAAGATTTGTATTTACTCTTCTGCAACGCACCCTATTTGCCCCGTCAAAACACTCATGTGGTTTGGTTTTGTAAACAAAACAATTGAGTCATTCCTAAACTACACTGCGATTGATTGATTCCTATAAATGTCTATCCAAAAGAGGGACGAAAGATACCAGAGGGACAGTCAAACTCATAAATCGAAAATAAACTGACAACGCCATGGCTAAAAAGGACAAACAGACAAACAATAGTACACATGACACAACATAGAAAACTAAAGAATAAACACGAACCCCATCAATAACTAGGGGTGACATCTAGTGCTCCGGAAGGATAAGCAGATCCTGACCACATGTGGCACCCGTCGTGTTGCTTATGAGATAACAAATATGGTATAGACTAATTCGAAAGGTCATATTTATGAGAGGGAAGGAGATTGTAGTTACGACGTTAGGAACATATCCGATATCATAATTTGTGAAACGGTTATTCCATAACGGTCAACCAACTCGTTATGGCGTCCGTAAAATTTACGAACAGATGATTTCAACTTCACCACTTTGGAACTCTTGATTTAATAGCTTCCTTGTGAGCAGCAACCCTCTATCAAGAAAATCATGATAGGAAATGGGAATATCGTATCAATTGGGAGATATATACATCGTATGCAGGTGCTGTTGGAATGTTGCTACTTAGAAATCGAAAATTCACAATTGGAAAGCTGAAATCATCTCTTTTGTCGTACAGTCTTGTTTTCAATCGAACCTCATTGTTAATTTTTAGATGTAAGTCAAGTTTCTAGAACACAGGACCAGATTCGAATTCTATTCCATCAAAGTCCGTTTCTATTTGTTTTATCAAAGACAACTCCGACGACTGTCACTATCATAAATCCTTCAAAAAGTTCACCAACTTTTTGATAATGAAAACTGGCCTTTAAGATCTTAAACACCGACAGCATGTACCTAGGAAATTGACACACATGCATTTCTTTTCTGTCAAATTATCTGTGATGATGTCAATTTTAGCTGTTTATCCCCATAACTCTCAGGTTTAGTTTTTATAGAACACCCCTGCTTATTATTATCACCTTTTCTGAATAAGGACCAGTGTCATATCAATTAATATTCGCAAATGGTATGTAAATGCATGGGGGGTAATAAGTAACAGGACATCATCAATATATCTGAAAGTGAAATGAAAGAATTTTAATTTGTTTTTGTCTTAAGGAAGGTTTTTGGTAACTTCTGCTACATATACAGTCCGCCAAAAATTGAGCACCACCTTAATATACATTGCAATATTGTTTTTCACTATTGCAAACAAAATATTTATGTTTGGTGTTAAGAATTGCTTTTAAAATACACTGAGAAATTCATTATGACAAACCAAATAAACTCCGATCAACACGCCAAGCAATTTATTTTTATTAAAGGTCATCTGCACTTTTTCTAATTCACTGTTTCGATGGCTTTAAACCATCGTCATACTGTCGCGCGTACAAGTGAAATTTGACACCAAGTCACTGTGAAATATGGCAAGGCGTAAGTTATCTGTGACTGAACGTTGACAAGTAATTGACATGTCAAATGCCGGTAGGAACAGTCGGACCATAGATAACCATTTCATTGTTAATCACACCGTCATTGTCAGATTTTTACAACGTCATGTTGACACAGGAACTGTAAATGATAGACATAAAAGGTCCGAAAGACCCAGTTTAATTACCGATCTTGATGACAGACTGCTTATTCGTCGTGCTTAAGCCAACCCATTTACTCCTACCTCACAAGTGAGACACCATTCATCTCAAGGTTGTTTTGGTAGTGTTCGAACATTGTTTTGACGACTTCATAGAGAGCACGTCGTGTTGTCAAGAAACCTGCCCTTACAGCCAGGCACCGTGTAATCAGGTTTCATAGGGTTAATAACCATCAACGCTGGCACATGAGAAGCAAGCACAAGTTTCATTAGTCAAATAAGTGTCGGTTTCTGTAACGACCAATAGACGGCAGAATACGAATTAGGCGGAAAAAACAATTCTTATAACCAAAACAACATTTGCCCAACGACTGCATACTTTGCTGGTGGTAGTACAATATGGGGTTTATTATAATACTGTTGTAAGGTATAATCTGCAGGGTAGTATGAACGGACAGACATACAGGGATTTGGTGCTTAGAAACATTGCAGTCCCTCATTTTGATAATCCTCCACTCGCGTCAAGGCCCGCGTACATGTACGACAATGCTAGACCACACGGGGCAAGGATTGTAACCGAGCACAAAGAGCAAGAAGCCATTGACACTATCTTTGGACTTGCCATGTCTCCAGAAATGAACCCTATCGAAAATTTCTGGGATGCCAGAAATCTCAATCACAGTGATTCACCTGACTGTGAGACGCCTTGTTATGAAACTGTACCGGATAAGAGATGATTACACATCCTATTGACTCAAATATGGACATTAAATTTGCCGACCATACCAAAGATAATTTGTAGAGCTTTTAATGATATTGGGTGATAAATTGTTGTAAAAAAGTAAAATCACAGTGAAACTTAAATTCCATTTCTGATTTGTGTAGTTTTCGCTATTTTTATGAACGCAAATTTCAAATGCATTGAACCTGTATAAATGACTTAACTTAAGTTTATGGTTTGTTTATGGTATATGTAAGCAATATTGATGAAAAAAATTCGATGGAATAAAAAATCGTTGGTGCTTAACTTTTGGCGGACTGTATATAATTTCAATAATCACCGTGAAGTATACTAATATCTATTTTCAATTATATGATTTATCTTACCTCCTATACATTTCTAGGAATATGATTGGTTAAAAGCGTCCTCGTGGAGACCGTGTATATTTGATATTAAGTCAATAGGGAGGCGGGGCTTATTTTATATACACGGTTTGTAGTGGTGTGACGTCCCTTTATATTCCATATTAGGTAAGAAGGGAGGCGGGGCTTATTTAATAAAGGGTAAGTGGCGGTGTTACATCCCTCTATAAAAACAAACCGGTACTGAGAAAAACTTTTAAAGGTTTTAAAAGAGGAAGAAATTGATGATTAAGATTGAAATAAATACATTAAACATATTTAAATCTAACAAGCTGTTTTTGTTGGCTTCTGTTTTTGTTAGGATCAATGGAAGTAGTTTCTTAATGCATGAATTATGACTCCATATATACCGTATTAGGTCACTAGCACACTATGTAACTATTAGTATTACGATTTTCTATGGAACAAGGGGAATAGTACTTGAAAGCGTAGAAAAAGTAAAAGTTTCGATATGACAACGAAACATTAATAATATATATATAGGGTGCCCAGTATCGAAAAAGACGTCTAGTTAACGAGTTTAAGTTAACGGATAACACACGGCTATTTTTATATGCAAATTATTGGAAAATCATTATATTGTCCCATCATGAATGTCGTCGTAACCTCCCGTGGTCACGTTTTTCAAAATTTGGTGGTTTCTTAGGGTACCCTCAAATACCTCCTCATACAGGCCATCTTCAACACGAAAAATTTAATTATTGTTTTCTGAGTTATTTGTTCGAATGATACTTATCATCTAGCTTAAAAATTAAATTTATTATATAACGAAAGCTTAAAAGATTTATATAATTTAAGTATAAGTATTTCATGATTTTAGTAAGACTATTTTTTTAGCTGAAATATACCACATTTTGAACGGAAGAAAATTTATTGCGTGTTACTTTCACGGGATTGTTACTCTGATTACATCAATAAGACATGGTTCATATGTGTGCAAAATATCTTTCGTGTAATGTTAATCAGTGAGAAGAAAATAGCAATTTAAAACACAAATTTAGTGATAATTCTGCCTTGATTCAAACACTCCTTTCTCATGCCGTTAATCGTTTTGTAGCTTACACTATCAGTTCATTAACTAGGACAATTGTCACTAACATAATTTCTCTTTTTAGCATGTTGTATGGTCGATTTGTATGTTTTGAATAGTCCAGTTGATTTGAAGATCGTTGTTTTGTTTTAGGAAATATTTTTGTTGTTGTTTTTTATACCTTTAATTTTTTTTTTGAATTGACAGTTTTGTTATAATTGTAATATACAAATCAAATCCTGCGGTCATGTTTCAGACTCGGAATATAGCACACATTCACATTCCTGTTATAAACTATGCCCACCAAGCCCTAAATGAAGTAGGAATGAATCATAATGGGGTTATGTGTGTTATATGTCAGGGTTCTTCAACTGAATTGCTTACTAATATTCAAGGTATTAGCACAAAGGTTTTATCGAGGCTATGGGAGCACAGAAAGATCATGTATATTTTAGTATATTGCATGATGCTTCAGACCTGGACCATCTTCGTACTGATGATTACAGAATATTGTACCACCATTCTTGCTATAATTCTTACACTAGCAGACACAAATGCAGTTATTTTAAAGCCGAATCAAGTTCTTGTTCGTCTGTAAAAGTGTTTCAGGTCATATATGCAAGGTCGTCAAATTCCTGTTTGGAAAAAGTTTCGTTGAGTCAGTGAGAACCAGCAGGCCTTTATCAGATTTCTTGGCGATTGTTCAGCATCATGGTAGATCAACAGTTACTATGATATATAAGGAAGTCATTTATCTAGCTAGCAATTCCAAGGACCCTAAATCTGCTCAGAAGGAGTATTCAGGTTTTAAGAATTGTTTTGTACGTCCGATGAAGTAAATACCCGAATGATTTTACATTCTGTTCATGTAGACAAAGAGTTCGGTGTGAAAGGAATCAACGGTACTAGGATAATAATAATAATGTCAGAAGATACAGGTGTTCTGGTCTTATGCGTTCATTACTTCTCCTTCATGCAGCATACGCATTCAAGGGCTATTGTTTCAAACAGGCACTATCACTCGTACATAAGATTTGTGCCGCTATATACCTGTCCACGAAACATGTAAAAGTCTCGGGTTTGCCATCTGAAACATTCTACCAGCTACATATGCTATAACATGATGCGATACAACGTCATCCCTGGTTAAGATCGGTCAGCGCACTGTTTCTCAGTCTTGAAGGACAACCCAGATGATTTCACCGATTTGTCAAACCTTTCGAATTGTGACATCGATGAATCGATAAATGCAGTTAAAAACATTGATGACGACGAAGATGACGATGTATAAGATTTCATTTTTCTGTTTGTACCTTATGAATCATTGATAGCTATCGAATAAAAATTAAGCAGTCCATAATATTTTCTAAACAATAAAAAAAACATCTACTCAATTTTGAAATCGTGGGAAATATAGTATTTATCTATTTAGTGGAGAAAGATATGTTAAAAAAAACAAAAAAAAAAAACCCTGCCATATGGTCTCTGACCTTGACGTGGTTGATTGGAGACCATAGAACGTAGTAGGTAATACTAGCTTCGATCATAATTTTCTATTTACATTTTTTTTCGTGTTGTTGTCATGCTGTTGTCAGCTTGTCTTCATTTTATAAGTTTTGAATGTCCCTTTGGTTTCTCACGCCTTTTTTGTTTGCAAGTGTTTGTTAAATACATCGGTGATGTACATAACCCTCTTCCTTATTATGTTTTGGAATATTTGTAAAACAATTTAGCCAATTGATGCTCATTTAGTCATCTGTATATGTAGGGTGGGGTGATTTACCTGTTTCTAATAGACGTTTTGTTTTCATAACTTTAACCCCCCTTTTTCTCCGTTTGCAGTAATGTTTACTTCTGTAAAGCAAAGCCATACACAGAGCTTTAAATTCAACCAAGTTCGACGTTAATGTTACACAAATTTCGAAACAAATCATTTATATATACTCTTTTACACCCAATAACAGAAAGGAGTAGGTTCAGTAAGACCCCTTTTTGGCCCCAAAATATAGCAGTTTTACAAAATTGTTAAAACGTTAACTTTTAGTTATTCATTAGACAGTAGAATGCTTCTGCTACATAAATATGGGCTGTTTTTGACAATACAATGCAAATTTATCCGGTACTAGCACCATTAAGTCATGCTAAATTACTGAAATCTTCATAATTCTAGCATTTTAGTTAAATTTTAGACGGTTTTCGTGTAAAACGAAAGTGGCCGCATTCGTGTTCATCCTTAATATTAAAACGTAAGTTGTATTTGATGATAATACATAACATATATAAAGGTTGAGGATGAACACGGATGTGGCCACTTTCATTTTTACCAAAAACCAACTGAAAAATGACATTTTTCGGCATATTTGGTAGATTTTTCATATTTGAGCTTGAATCGGATGGTTTTTAATGACTAAATCTGTTAAAATCTTCCACATAAACTAATTAATTCAAATAAAATAGACACTTAAGTGTTTAAAAAGTGGTCAAAATCTTTCGTCAGATGAACCTGAAATTTGAGGCCAAAATCGGTCCTTACCGGACCTACTCCTTTGATATTTACCTAGAAATTGACGAACACCTTACTATCAAAAGACGTGAAAAAAACTTTTTGTTTTCGACAAATTATTAAAGTTAAGATCTTAAAAACATCTTTAGATCTTATTTGTAATGAATTGAACACAAAAATTTCAAATTTAGAAATTGAAATAGGTCAAGGTCACTGTTATTTAACAGCTGTTTGAAAATTTCAAATTTGCACCTTTTTGCAAAAAAAGTCAATCTGAAGTCATTTTTGGCGATAAAAATATAAAATAAGTTCTAAACATAGATACAAAAGGTATTTTTCTGTAAATCAGTTGTTTTTTTTGCTCCAAACGCATATATGTAGGAGAAACATGCTATCTAAATGTGACTGTGCATTTTTCTGGAATTTTTGCTTTGACCTTTGACCCTAATTTAAAAAAAAAAAACGTGACCACGGCAGACAACGACGACAACAGTATTTCGATGAGATTTGTTCTCCTCTTTCCAATGATATAAAATATAGCCGTGTGTTATTCCGTTAAGGTAAATCGATAAAATTTGTTGATTGGGCACCCTACTACTATAATTGAGCATTGAATTGCGAAGAAAGAAATAGGCTAGTAGCTGAACACAATAAACTATCCGAATGAATTTAATTTGAAACTTAGCAGCGGTACAGCTATTGTTTACTTAGTCATTAATGAATCTTATCGAATGTGACTAACTGAATTGATATATACTTATTACCGGGTTTGTATTAACATGAAGAACACGACAGGTGCCATGAATTTATCATCAGCTATCGTCATTGTAATCTGGATAGTAATATTCCTACAAATGCTTTTCGATATGACAGATAGTTATTTATATTTACACCTTCTTTTTTGACAAGGCATTTTTATGCCACTGTCATGATTTTCTAATGCCGCACTGCAGAATTTTTGAATGTAATGTAAGGTTTTATCCATAAAAATAAAAAATCTATGATTCGAGCTCACATGGGTTTTTCTTATAGAGATTTGTAGATGATAGCTTATTTTCATGCCTTTGTTAGAACTACGAATTAATCGCATTCCTTGTATTGACATCTTACATGAGGAATACTTATCTGTATAGTTAAATTATCGAATGTATCCAATTGTTTCATTTGAAATAACGAATTTGTCAAATCTAAAATTGTTTATCGAACTTAAGGGTCCTCGCCGGTAAGATAAATCCAACACTGGTGCCAATTTTAAAATCTAATGTTTTAGTTTCTTTTGCATTTCGTCACTGGGCGTCACTGATAAGTCTTTTGGAGACAAAACGTGCGTTTGGCATAAATCCAAATTTCTATCCTGGTATCTATCATGTCTATGACGAGTTGATATTATGTATTTAAAGCAAAGTTATTGTTTTCTATACAAAACACCTTTGTAATAAATATTTTTCCGCTAATCGATTTTTTTTATGACATTGGAATTACGGATTTTCTCCCTGCAGGCTGTTTCAATGAATAGGGAATTTAAACGCTATTTTTAGAAGAGAAATGCTTACTATTAGATTTTCAAGAGGCAAAAAGATCTATACAATATCAATAAGATTCATTGACTGTGAATGTAAAAGGGAGGTAAAAGATACCAATTGGGTAACTCTAAAACAAACTGATAATGTTATGACAAGAAAAAAAAAAAAAAAAAAAGGCAAATAACAATGCACAATACACATAATAGTAAACTGAAAAACAAGAACCTTACAAAACAATTTGAGATGATCACAGGTACCCCGGAAAGTTTAGAAGATACTGCTTTACTTCAGGAACATATAGCAACTGTCGTGTGACTCATGCAAGTACAAAACATGTGATAAGTAGTTGGCATTTGAGTAAAAGATGATGCAGTGGTTGTTACGTCAATTTGAACATATATGTCGTCATCTGTAAAACGGATATTACATAACTGTCACCAGATCTTGATGGTGTCAGTACGATTTTCGATGTGATGATTTCAACTTCACCTTTGATTTAATAGTTAAAATAAAATCATTTTTAAATAGTTCAAAGTACGTTTATCAATCTTTAAGTTACTCTGTAAACAAAAAATTATATTACACTAATCATACATTTACAGTAGACCGTGAATTTATGCTGAGTAATGCTAAAGTTAAGGTCGATGGTGTTCTCAATCTGAAAGAAATATTTGAATAAACTTCATAATTCGATGAGGTAGATTTGGTTTAATTCTACGTGTTCTCTTTTTCACAAAGTCATTTCATATATACCACGTTGAGATGAACCTGTAAGAATCATAAAATAAACTGGAAATACTAGATTACTGCTGTCCTTTTAAAACAAGATAATTTTGACAATTTTGAACAACTTGCAGGTTGATAAATACCAAGTTGACCCATCATATGTATAAGTTTTTAAAGCATGGTTAGATCTGCATTTTGTTAAAATACAAGCCAATTCTATCGAAAGAAATATCCAGTAATTATCCACCTTAAAGTCATATATTTAGACAGATGACATATTACTTCAGTTACACACGAAAAAGAAGGTATCATCATAGAAGGCACTATTAACAGTAAAAAATAGAAACGGAACTAGCTACCTGTCATACCGAATAACTAAATCAATACATGTATTGATATCATTTAAAGTGTAATAATTATCCATACACCTTTTCTTTAATTAATTTGCCGACAGTTTTAATTGACATTCAAAGTAAAAAGTAAAAACACAAACATACTGAACTCCGAGGAAGATTCAAAAAGGAAAGTCCAAAATCAAATGGCAAAATCAAAAGTTAAAATACACCAAACGAATGGATAACAACTGTCATACTCCTGACCCGGCACAGACAGTCAGCCATGTAGAAAATGATGCATTGAACCTGGTTTTATAGCTAGCTAAACCTCATACTTGTATGTCAGTCGCATCAAATTTCATTACATTGTCAACGATGCGTGAACAAAACAAACAGACACAATGGGTAAAAATGTCAAAAATAGGTGTACAGCAGTCACCATTGTGTTATCACTTTAGTCACTATAAAAACAACAAATGTAACGAAGAAGCACAAAAAGGCATACATTAAATTTAACATCCTCATTTTGCTTATATTATACGATTTTATGTATCTATGTAATATCCACCCATAAAGGATGGAAGGTTTTCAGTACTGGTGTAAAATTGCGCATTTGAAGTTCGCACAGGTAGACATAAAATAATTTTGTCGTTCAAAGTATGAAGGCAAGTCAAGTAAAGTAGATATAACAAAAAAAAAAGAATTAACAGTAAAAGTAATAATTATAATTAAAATAATTGTGTGGTTCAAAGTATGACGGGATACATAAGTACAGAGTCACGTCAAATGTATATCACAAAAAACAGACTTAACAGCAAAAGTAGTAGTAAAAAATAAAATACTTTTGTCATTCAAAGTATGAGTATGTAAAAGAACATATACTTCAAACGTTTTCCACAGTTGTGTAGTACCCAATTGTGACAGGGCAAGCATAACAAGACTGAGATTTGTGATGCACGTTATTGATATAACGAATCAACAAATTTGGTTTATGCATGATGACGAATGGGTTATGGTCAAAATAGGAACCCACAAGAATATTTGAAACGTTAGTTCACATAGTTCCATGAAAATTTGACATAATTTGAAAAGAGAATATGATGGTTCTCTTATCAGAACTACATGTCAGGTTAGACTTGTGCATACCACATAAAGACAAGTACGTTTGTCACACACTTCAAATATAAACATTTAAACATTAAAACAGAACCTAGATTTTCTTTCTGACGATTTCAGCCCCAATAATGTCAATCATTGCAAGCTTTCTCCCCATACGATTGAGTGAGCTTTTCTCATCACTTGGCGTCCTTTTGTCGTCCGTTGTCCATCGCCTTCGATTGTAGTCGTCGAACCTTGTTATCCGTCGTTATTTGTTTTTTACGAAAATCTTCATCTCTGAAACAAATCGGCCGAATTAGGGTTAGAATGCATTTTTTATGCTCCACCTACGATAGTAGAGGAGCATTATGTTTTCTGATCTTTGCGTCCGTCCGTCTATTCGTTCATTCGTCTGTTCGTTCGTTCGTCTGTTCGTTCGTTCGTCTGTTCGTTCGATCGTCTGTTCGTTCGTTGGTCTGTTCGTTCGTTGGTCTGTTCGTTCGTTCGTCTGTTCGTTCGTTCGTCTGTTCGTCCGTCCGTCTGTCCCGCTTCAGGTTAAAGTTTTTGTTCGAGGTAGTTTTTGATGAAGCTGAAGTCCAATCAACTTGAAACTTAGAACACATGTTGCTTATGATATGATCTTTCTAATTTTAAAGCCAAATTAGACATTTGACCCCAATTTCAGGGTCCAATGAACATAGAAAATGAAAGTGTGAGTTTCAGGTTAAAGTTTTTAGTCAAAGTAGTTTTTGACGAAGTTGAAGTCCAATGAACTTGAAACTAAGTACACATATTCCTTTTGGAATGATCTTTCTAATTTTTATGCCAAATTAGAATTTTTACCCAATTTAACGGTCCATTGAACATGGAAAATGAAAGTGCGAGCGGGGCATCCGTGTACTTTGGACACATTCTTGTTTGTATTATTTTGAAAACCGGTACAGAAAGTCTGGCAGAGACAAAAATGTTCAGAATGTTGAGCTCTTCCAATTGTTCCAACCTGTCCGACGACTTTTAATCAAAGTTATTGTCCTTAAATGACACATCTCACCATATTTGAATGAAAAATGACGAGTCCAGAACCAATCCTATAAATATCAATATACACTCTTTGTATTTTATTTTATTTTATTTTATTTCTTTTCTTATTCTATTTTGTTCTATTTGATGTTTTCCTCTATATAGATATTGTTTGTTTTTTTGGGGGTGTTTCATTTAAGGTTTAACTACCAAGGCTTTTCCTCATCAGGTATCCCGAGCCTCTTAAATTTAAAAATATTTAGTCAAGAAGGAAAGTTCACAGCATCAATGCGCATAGAATTTAATTTCCTGGATATTAGGATACGACACCTGGTAAATTTGTATTGATGTATTGTATTTAAAAGTCAATTAATTTATGTTTTGATATAATAACTGTCTCTTATGCTGTTACTTTTTCTATAATTTGGAGGACGTAAGTAGGTCCTTTAGGTTTTTGTGTCTTTTATTTGTTATTAAGGAGGTTTTGGAAACATAGTTTTTGTTGTTTCGTTTTGTTCAATTAGGTGCCAATGTTTTTTATTGGTTTATTTAGTCCATTAAAGGGAGGATTAAATTGCGTAGCTTTCCCTTATAGAGGCATTGCTCTTTTGTTTTAAAGCTTGTATCTGCGACAATCTTTTCTTTCCTAATGCTATGCCTTTTTTTTTTATTGAAATCTGCAAATTTGTTAGTAATGAAAACATCGAATACCGGTACCTTATCCCGGCCTCGTTTATGTTAGCAATAGATCATGTAAATATATATGTGTTAGTATTTGTTATTTCCTTTACAAAAGAATATATCAGCTGAAGTTACTATAATATAATACAACATATTTCATTGACCTTAAAAAAATAACATAATAAAAGTTCACAACAAAAGGACCACAAATAAATGTTTTCATCATATTAGAATAAATATTTTAATAAACATACAGATATTCTAAGTTTTATATAATTTTTTTAAGAAGAGAAATATTGAACAAAATTTAAAAATAAAAATAAAAAAAATTTAAAAAAATTATTACATAAAAAAAGAAAAAGAAAATGATATAATATGTTCTGATGAATATTTTTGATGATAGTTCGCAAATTAACATTGTCACTAACTTTTCACATATGAATTATAAAAGGACTTTCATTACAATCAAACAAATGAGTAAAATGAATCCGCAATTTGTTGAAACTCTCAAGTTTATTGTTTCTTACTGCTATACACTTCTCTAAATTATAAAAATCTTTTAGTATTTTTTTCACAGCATGAATTGATATACTTTCTGGAAATATCTTGTATTATGAATATATTGTTTAAGACACAGAAAAATCAGGTTTGAAATGTCACCCTTGTATACATGTGAGACATCACCAAACAAATATTCTTTTTGGTGAATGAGATACTTATACCATTAGATAAAAACCATATATCTATTTCGTGTAATAAATTCTGGACATTTTCACAATTCCATAGTACTTGATCTATAGTTTCTATTTCTTCCTTACAAATAATACATAGTTAAAAAATTGAGAATGGAAATGGGGAATGTGTAAAAGAGACAACAACCCGACCATATAGCAGTTGACTATTTATTACATTAATTTTTCACAAAAATTTGTTTGTAGCTAATATTCTTTGATTTACTCTAAACTGTAACCATTGTAATTTTGTGTTATTAGTAACTGCAAAACAAAGTTTGAAAATTTCTCTCCATTCCAATTCATTAAGTTCCAAAATGTCATTCCACTTTTTCTGCCCATTAGGAACCACTTTAGGTATTAACATCCAATATATATCTTTAGTTCCCTTTTTTCTTTTTAAATGGTTTGAACAAAAGAGGGAATAAAAGGTTCTGTGAGCTTATTATCTCCCCTTGAATACAGCTTCTTTGTCTTATTTAATGTTGAAATGATACTATTATGCATCATTATATTCCCAGAAATATCAAATTTGTCTTTTATTTCCTCATATGAGAGAAACTTTCCACTATTACTAATCACATCATTTACAAAAACAATACCTTTATTATACCAACTTCTATAAAATACATGTTTGTTGTTGATATTCATATTCTTATTCATCCATAAATGACTAGCAAGAAAATATTCCCATGTAGAATTAATATCTTTATCTACAAAATATTGCCATGATTTAAATACATCAATCCAGAATTTGTTTTTTATATTTGAAATAGTATTTGTTGTGTAACTATTTCCTAGTTTGAACAATTTTTCTTTATCTATATTTGTAAATAAAATATTTAACCATTTACAGTTAGAACTAAACAATTTTCTTAGCCATGTACGTTTTAAAGTTATAAATAGATGAATATTTATCATCTTTAAACCACCATTCTTATAATCCATGTGTAACACATCTTTTTTAAATCTATGAACTGGTGAGTTCCACACAAAAAAAAAATCATTAGTTTTCTTAATCATCTCAGCATTTGGGTTTGGTAATGTTAAATAGAAATGATTTAGTATATTAGGAAGAATAAGAGTTTTAACCACAGATATTGATGCCTTTTTTTATAATAGGGTTAATGTCCTTTTCTGAGTATCCCTTGAGGAGAAGTTTTGTTTTGAAAGTTTTAATTTTTTTAGTGTATTATTTTTGTGGAATTGGAGTTTCCAATCAGAAGTCTAAATTGGGGTATATATGGTATACACGTAGTAATTCTTTGTGTATATTGGAAATACACACTGATTGCGACAGAAGTGGATAAACACTTCAATAGAGTTAACATATACAATTCAAGTTTAAAATAGATTTAAACTAAATTGAATTTAATTCATCTCGCAAATAGAGTAGAATTAGTAAAATACATTTCATCTTTCAAATAGAGTGGAATTTGAGCTATAGACATTTCATCTCTCAATTAGAGTTGAAATAATCATACAAACAAACAAAATAGTTTTATTACAAAAGAATTAAAAGCAAATCTAGTATTATGAGTAATCTCTCAGAAAAAGGGATAAGAAAAAAAGATTAATAAAATACAAAAGTAAACTCTGTATACATAATAATAACAAAGGCATTCTTAAACGCACAAAAAACTTTCATGAAAATGTTAAAAAAAAAAGCTGTACACTACATTGAAGTATTTTCACAGGAAAATCTCATTAACTATGAAATACTAGTTCTTGCAAAGGGATTAAAATTTATTCCCAGTCCTGATGTAAAATACGTTAAACAAAAACTCTCACGAGACTTTGACGAACTTTGTAGAAAAATGCAATGCAAATATCACTTAAAAATCAAATGCGGACAGCAATCATCCGTTTAGAGTTAAATCGGGATTCAAACACGCTTTAGAAAACAACACAATATCTCTTTGCGACAAAGATGGAAATATGCAGACTTAAAATAAATAAAGTTAAAACTAAACATGAAAGAGCGGCACTCAAAACATAACGTTCTAATACTAAATAATTATTAAGAAAGCTGACAAAAATTCATCTATCGTTGTTCTTTATAAAAGTCTTTATATCAATCAAACACTGAACTTCCTGCACAACAGTATATGCTATGAACAAATCCGTGAATTTAATACGAACAAAATATCCGATACTATAAAAAAAAATGATTAAACAACTACACAAGAAAGAGTGTATCGACGATATAACATATACATACATAGCCAATAATACCAATGTTCGAGTCGGACGACTCTACATGTTGCCAAAAATTCACAAAATTAATCATAATAATAGAGAAAAAATCAAAGCAAACAAAGAGTTCCTAAGACATGTAGATATTCCTTGGAGATCTATTGTATCATTATCAATGTATGGACTACTTCCTAAAACCAGTAGTAAGCCAATTACATACTTATACACAGGACACAACTTCATTTATTAACAAAATAGAACAAATAAGGGCACCGGATGACATAATTTCGTACACTAGTATTTACAATTCCTTCATACACGATGAAATACTACAAGCAGTTGACAGAGCTTGGTGCAAAATATGTCGAATTACACATGACATACCTCTACCACCAAAAAAGGACTTATTAAGAATTTTTCAATATATTCTGTGCATTAATGAATTTCAATTCAATAACTTGGTATTTAGACAGACATGTGGAATCCCAATGGGAAATCAAGCGAGCCAAGCCTCAGCTGAGTTAAGAATGTTTGAAATCATAACGAATATCTTTGAAGGAAAATATAGCATTGATATCTGAATACAGAGTTGATGGATTCATTCTCTTTAATTCTAGTCAAGACAATCTTACTAAATTATTCAACATTGCAAATAATATACAACCGTTAATACAATCCACGCATGAAATATCACACACTAGCATTCAATTTCTTGACGTCACAATTTTTAAAGGAAACAAATTCCTTAATCATAATATACTAGACCTACTGCTAACTTTCGGTATCCTGAACGAACGTCAGCCCACCCATCTTCGGTGTTCAATGGATTTATTACAGCTAAAATATTGCAAAACTTTTCATCAGGGGATACTCAGAAATGGACATTAACCCCATTATTAAAACGGAATTGCATTAGGAAAGAAAAGATTGTCTCAAATACAAGCTTAAAAACAAAAGAGCAATCAATGCCTCCATAAGAGTTATCCACGAAATTTAATCCTTCTTTTAATGGACTAAATAAAGCAATAACAAAAACATTGGCACCTAATTGAACAAAACGAAACAACAAAAAATGTATTTCCAAAACCTCCAATTATAGCATATAAAAGACTCAAAAACTTAATGGACCTACTTACGTCCTCCAAAGTATAGAAAAAGTAACACCATAAAAGACAGTTATTATATCAAAACATTGATTAATTGACTTAAAAATACAATACATCAATACAAATTTACTAGGTGTCGTATCCCAATATCCAGGAAATTAAATGCTATGCTCATGGATGCTGTAAACTTTCCTTCATATTTAAGAGGCTCGAGATACCTGATGAAGAAAAGCCTTGGTAATCAAACCTTAACCGTAATACCCCAAAAAACCAAAAGATATCTATATAGAAGAAAACATCAAATTGAACAAAATAGAATAAGAAAAAAATGAATTAAAATACAAAGACTATGTATTGGTATATAAAGGATTGGTTCTGGAATCGTCATTTTTCATTCAAGACATGCTAAAGCCATCCTGTCAAAGAAAACAGGTTATACGCCACCCTATAGTTGCATCGCACGTGAAAATTAAATTTTCAAAACCAAACGTGAAATGTCTTCAATGCAGACTCGAAAATGTAGAGATAATTTGAGTGCTTTGGAAGGGTTAAGCATTTTAACACTTTTAAATGACAAATCAAATCATTATTTAAAAAGCTGACAAGAGCAACAATGTTGTAATTCTAAATAAAATTATTTACTTATCTGAAGCAAATAGACAGCTTAGTTCTCACTTTTACAAAAATGTTGACCATTTTGATTTCAAGCGTCTTAAAAACAGTTTGAATGAATATGTAATAGGTATGTTCAACCGGAGAATACTTGACAGTGATACTTTTAGGTACCTAATAAATGGTAATAGAATAAATTATGGATCAAGACATATACACCTACTTCCAAAAATTCATCAATTGAATCAATCTGACATATCTGATATAAAATGCATGGATGATGGCTTTATAGTATACAATGGCAACAAACAAGAATTGATTGATTTTTTTGAGTTAGCTAAATATAATAGTCACCATAAGTTCCTTAAATTCACATTTGAAATTTCAAATGCTGAAACTACATTTCCTGATGGTCATTTATTCAAAGGGAGAAGATTTCTCAATGAAAACATTGGATTTGAAAACGCTCTTTAAACCCACCAATTCATGTTTATACCTACATCGGAACAGTTGTCACATAAGACATGTGTTTTCCGGTTTTATCAAGGGTGAGGTTTTACGATACATCAGAAAGACAAATAATATAGATGATTAAGAACAAACTCTTTCACAGTTCAAATTGAACTTGATTAAGAGGGAATACAAGGAGAAAGAGATAGATCATTGTGCAAATGAGGCAAGAACAAGGGATAGAAAATTTCTATTGAGAAAAATTTCTAAAAAAAAAAAAAAAAAAGGAAATTCCTTAGTTTTATCTACAAAATACAACCCATGCATAAAAAATATATCATCAAACATTGGCATGTATTACAAAAAGATGTGATTTGCAATAAGATATTCACAAAAAAAAAACCATATTAAAGCATAAAAAGGCACAGCAAATTAGCAGATCTGCTAACATCAACTAAAATTCGAAATTAGGAAATATAGGACAATCCCTAATGATGGCGGGCCTTTATCTAAAACCCAGTTTAGGATCTACAAAAATGCCGCCGAAACACTAAATTAGTGTAGGATTGATGCAAGCAATTCTATAAATTTAACCAGTCAGTTCTTGAGATTTTCTCGAATATATTAAAATATCACCAGGAATGATATCAGGTGGAGTCATGTTTGACATAAGATGAGTAAGGATGTTGGAATATATGGATGTTGGGTTCCATTTTTATTTTTATTTTTGCCTATTCTCTTAAACGCTATGATAGATGGAGAGAAAATTTGAATTACAAAAATGATCAGCTAAACAAGATCTACAATTGAGACAAATGAAGGAAAATCGTCCGATGACTTCTTATTTGAAGTTTTTATTCTGAGTTACGAAATGCATTGCCCTGTAATGTCGATTTTAACCTTTTTTTGGCGTTTTACTTTATTTTCTAAAAAATATGAAAGATAGATAGACACAAACTATAAATGACAAGGCAAGATACACTAACAAGTTAAATTTTGTCGATATAGTTGTACTCTTTCACTCTGTATAGGAGTGATTGCCCTAAAATAAGAATTTGTTTTACCCTTTTACGTGTTTTGTGCAAAATTAAATACAAAATAGAGAGAAACTATTCAGACTGATAGTAGCAATACACAGGCAAAATTTGCTCACATGAATTTCACAGGAATCTCACAAGAAATTTACAGGAAAAATTTTACGTGAAATTCATGTGAATGAAATGTGCCTGTGTACAATTGCAAGATAAACAAAACAGAACTTTATGTCATGAATTCTATTTTCGTGTACAATGTTAGAGAGTGTCCTTTGTATTATATGCATATAAATCGAAGTGAGTGATACAGTCTCTAAATGTAGAGTCTCAAGTTTAAACATCAAATATCTCAAAATGTTACATATCCTATCAATATAATTAGCTTATCTGTTCCTGATATTCTGATTCATAGTATCGGATCTAAATTCCAGATTATTAAAATTTCAACATCAATATTGAAAATCAGTTTTGATTTCTTACTACAGAAAAAAGAGCCATTAGTAAAGACATCCTACCAGATTAATTCAGATAAGGTTAAAAGACAAATACCTTCTCTGTATAAATGGTATACGACATTGAGTTTTACAGCCCAAATCAGTATGGGAAATACCCTTTTCTGTCCTTACCAAGATAAGAAGCGGTCTCACATGCCTGATAAATATTACATGGACCCTTAGCAGAGATAATTTGATTGTATAAGTACTCAAACCTCTTTGAAACGTATGCAACCTAAATCATGGAATTGAAACAATCATTTAGACCTTGTATTTAAACGTTTATAGATATATTTCTGATATTGTCATCTAATTTCAGTGAATTATTAATTATTGTTGTTTATGTTAACCAGAGCTGAATATATATTTATAGATGGCAAACATAACAACCAAACAGATTCAAGTCTTAATATAGTAAATCCAGGTAATTTATATCGCATTTTGTGTCATATTATGGGGCGATTGATATATTCTTGAAATGTTAAGTAATATGTTTTGATGTGGTGTGCTTTTTGTCTTAGTTTGTTGTTGGTAAAAATCCTAATTTTGATCTCAAAATTATCTTTTCTTTGATCTACCTTTTTAAAAACATACATGTTTGCAGAAAAAAATTGTTGACATTTTGACGAATATCATTCCAGACTCTAGTAACAAAATAACTGTCTACGGTACAGAAGTGTACACATTCTTATCCGTTTTTAAAAATATTCTCCTTTTAAAAACAGTACTTGCTTTGATTTTATCAAATAATGAAAATTAAAGTAAAAGTAGATCAGAATAAATCTATGTATAGACGAAGTGTTCCTATATGTTTTCTAATCATCTGTCAGTTTGAATAAAGCGAAGATTATTATTACAGTGTTTGCATTCTACCGTTAATATTTCATCTTTCATACAGAATGTTATTTTATTTACCATAATTACATTTTCTTGCTTTTCCCGATTTTTAAAAAGTTTGTATTGTGTTTGTTTTAACACAAAATGACTTTTACAAATATTAGACATCTGCTTGAAAAAAAAATGATACTATCGCAGTATACATACAAACCTACATTCATCAACGTCGATATCATTCTCGATAGTTCTCTTACAGTGAAAAGAATATGTCAAAATATACAGAAAGTTGATCTATGCTGAATATACGTCTCATTACCATATTAAAATATGTAAAATGGGAAACATATAATGATTCAATTAAAATGAACATTGATGCACCGATTAATCATTTTTTGTTATGCATGCATTTTTAATCACTTAAAAGTATATTCACTATAAAAGACATGTTTATGTAAATTTAAGTTTTCCGGCATATCATACATTGATTGATTAAAAATACAAATAAAGGTGACACAAATGAGAAAATTTCATGACATGAAATAAAAAAAGAATCGAGACATGCATTTATTTTGCCGTATTTAGCACAATTTTTCAGAATTTACAAAAAAACAAACAAATATACTGTCTTACTGCGTATTTGACCAGTTTGTACTAACTGTTTTGACCCGAACGTTAATGATGCAAATGAGAAATGGAATAAACTTTTAAGACTTAGATAAACAAGATTACGACTGAATAAAGTTAATAGGACTTATCATATAGAATTAAAATTGAGAATGGAAATAGGGAATGTGTCAAAGAGACAACAACGTTACCCCGACCATAGAACAGACAGCAGAAGGTCACCAATATAATTGGTTTTGAATCATTTCATTTATTCTTTCAACAAACTTTGCTCAAATTGTTTTAGAGGTGATTATACATTTTGGTAGAGTTGTTGCAATAAAGATAACAAAGTTGTTGCAATAAAGATAACAACAACTAGTATTCATCAACAACAAACGACGGCAGAAACTAAAAATCCACTAATCAAATGGCAAACAACAGTAAACAAAACACAACACGAAAAAAGACTCAGCACAACGAGTTTTAATCAAACATCAACTATGATTTTCAGTGCTCCTATTCAATATTTATTCAAAATACATGGTATACGTATATGATAAACACTCACACAAAAATCATATGTTTAAGTCTATACAAAAATAAGAGAATGTAAAGGAAATTAACTGAAACACTCGCGTTAGTCAGTGATCATGGTGATATCAGTATTCTATTGTGACATATTTCTTGTTTGGTAGAAGAGTTTATATATATATCGATTTCCTATTTATCAGTCACATAATCGTCTAGATGTTTATTATTTCAGGTGACATCATGAAATGGATTGGAATAGGCGTTGCCTTTTCTATGCCTTGTGTCGTTGCTGTAATAGTCAAAGTTTGCTGCAGATCATTTGAAATCTCAAAAAGTATGATATAAGCATATTCCTGACACTGGTACATACATGTATTCGGCTTTTGTTTGCTCTTTTGTGGGGTTGTTGTCTCTTTAAAGCATTTCTCATTTCCATTCTCAATTTTATTATCAAGCATTCGAATATTGTTCATATAAACGGCGATCGACTTTTTTTTAATACCACACTTTTTAATTTTTTTAATGACGTCTCGTTATGACCACCTGACTTATTATTCTTTTATAACAAATTATTTAAAACTCAACACTTATAATTTTGTACACCAGAAAGAAAAGTGTTTCGTCTACTTTAGGTTATCAGTGGTAATGGAAATATTACAAAAGAGTCGGTCCGGAAAGAAAACCTTAAATATAGCATTTTGAAATAAATTAAAAATGAAAATTCAGCTATTTATTGGAAAGTAGGATACTTCTGTTTCATAAAAAGTGGCTGGCGCTTTTTGACAATGCAATGCACATGCATCAGGTACTAGTATCATTTACTCATACACGATTACTAAAATCTTCACAATTTTCGACGTTTTTTTATAAAGTGGCCACACTTGTGTTAAGTCTTAATATTTAAACAGATTTTTCCTAAAAAAGCTTGGATTTGAAATTTTTTCCAAATCATGTCAAATCTTTTACAAATTCAATTGACTATAGTAGAACCTGAAGTGTTACAGTATTTTATCAGATGTTCTCCAAATTTATACCGAAATTAGCCTTTATCGGACCTTCTTTTGTGTCTATTTCATATCTTAATTGACATTATTATACTTCAGGTTAAAATGCCAGATTTTGATTGGCTAATACGAGGGAGACAATTAACCCTATAACGTTTTGGCTCACTTCTTTTTCATAGACTGTCAAATTATGAAAATAATCAATTTGCTTCGCTTCTGTTGATTTTTGTTATATCTGTAACATATTAATGTACAAAGTTAAAAACTTAAAATATAAAATTAACTGTAAAAAAAAAATACATTAAATAACACATTATCATGGAACTCCTCGAAAAAAAACACATTGTCAACCGAAGCTTCGCCAGAGTTGACAATGTTTTCTCGTGGAAACAATCTGCTCTCTCACCCTTTCAGCTATGTTTTATTTATATATATATATGACAATGTATAATGAGGGATGATTGAGAACAAACCTCTACTAGAAAACAGATGATTTCAGTGCCATCAATCGAAGACATTTCATATAATACATCATTGCGTTTTGTATCACAACTCACTGGTTTTTAACCCAATGGTTCCAAGAGAATAATTTGAAAATATTCCTTCGAAAGTTAACAAACGCCATCATGAATTTCAATAACGTTACTGAATCTGTGTCGCAATCGTCGTAGCCACAAACACTCAAGTGTGACATTACAGAGTAGAAAATATCTCTGAATAAACTCATCATAGATTCCAGGACTAAATTCTATATATATGCCAGACGCGCGTTTCGTCATTAAAGACTCATCAGTGACGGTCGAATCCCAAAAAGTTGAAAAAAGCCAAATAAAGTACGAAGTTGAAGAGCATTGAGATCCAAAATTCCTAAATAAAGGCAACAGTAGTATACCGCTGTTCAAAACTCATAAATCCATGGACAAATAACAAAATCGGGGTAACAAACTAAAACCGAGGGAAAAGCATTAAATATAAGAGGAGAACAGCGACATAACACTAAAATGTAACACACATAGACAAAATTCCACGAGAATAACAAATATAACATGTATATATATAACATCAAAACCAAATACATGAATTTGGGATAGACAAGTACCGTGACACGTCTTATCGCAATGTGAATTTACACTCAAAAATAAGAGAAAACAAACGACACAACGTTATAATGTAATACACACAGAAACGAACTATAATATAACAATGGCCATATTCCTGACTTGGTACAGGGCATTTTTAAAGGAAAAAATGGTGGGTTGAACCTGGTTTTGTGGCATGCCAAACCTCGCACTTTTATGGCCATGTGAAATATAACATCAAAATGACAACACAGGACTACAATATAAATAAATTGGAGAACACAATTGACAAAGAATCACACGAACAACAGTCAACAAAAGGCAACAAGTATAAAATTTTAATACGCTAGAAGTGTATTTTGTCCACACAAGACCTACGTGTGACGCCCAGATACAAAAGTTTGAAAGCCGAAACGAGTACAAAGTTGAACAGCATCGAGGACCAAAAGATCAAAAAGGTTGTGCCAAAAACGGCATGGGTTTTCTGTTAGTTACCAGATAATCCCTATAATTTAGAATAATTTATAAAAAGGAGTAGGTCCGGTAAGGACCGATTTTGGCCTCATATTTCAGTTTCATCTGACGACAGATTTTGACCACTTTTTAAACACTTAAGTGTCTATTTCATATGATGCAATTAATTTATGTGAAAGATTTTAACTTATTTAGTCATAAAAAACGACCCGATTCTGGCTCAAATATGAGAAATCTACCAAATATGCGAAAAAATGTCACTTTTCAGATGGTTTTTGTCAAAAACGAAAATGGCCGCATCCGTGTTCATCCTCAATCTTTATATATGTTATGTATTATCATTAAATACAACTTCCATTTCAATATTTTGGATGAACACGAATGCGGCCACTTTCGTTTTACACGGAAACCGTCTAAAATTTAACTAAAATGCTGGAATTGTGAAGATTTCAGTAATTTAGCATGAATTAATGGTGCTAGTTCTCAATATATGTGCATTGTAGTGGCAAAAAGTGCCCATATGTATGTAGCAGAACCTTTCTATTATCCAATAAATGACTAAAAGTTTACATTTTAACAATTTTGTAAAACTGCTATATTTTGGGGCCAAAAAGGGGTCTTACTGGACCTACTCCTTTATAAAAGTGTTGCCAAATACAGCTTAGGTAATCTATGCCTGAGGTAGAAAAGCCTTAGTATTTCTAAAAATTACTATTCCATATCACAGACTTATGACTCCGACGTATATAGTTTTTTCTACAGGTTATATAATTATCAAATATGTGTATGGGCATTTTTAGGTGCAAATAATACATGTTGTGAAAATAATACATGTTTTTTGATAATCTGTCGTGTATAGAAAACATAAAACAGTATAATTTCTCCCATGAGGCGCTGATCACTTGATTTGAATATAATTCAATTGTTTGTACCATAAGGGACCCTAAGGGTGCAATCAACAGTTTTTTACGTGACGTCATTCTGTAACAGGGCATGTAATAGTGGACCCATCATGCAGAAGTCAGATATTCATAGTTATATAGATATCTATACATCAATGGAAAGATAATTCTATGAACTTTCTGATTAAATAAAAAAAATCCAACATCTCTTGTTTAAACATGCAAATTGGTACAAGTTATCAGCTGGAAATTAGGCATTTTCCCCCTAAAAAAACTTAAAAACAGACCACCTTTGGACACACGGATCAGTAACCTGTGCATATATTTGAGATTTCTTATAATATGTATTTCGAAGAGCTTATCCGGCTGATTTAAGAAAATGTAGTTTCAGCCTACGTTCGCCTGCTCCGAAAGGAGCTATCTTACCTGACAAATCAAAGTGCTTTTTGCAACAGGTGAAAATCAGCTGTTTATGGAGTTGCCTCCCATATAGTAAGAAGTCACAAAAACATTTTTTTTTTTTAAATCTTGACAAAAGTGGCATTTTAATTGAACTTCAATATATGTTTTTCACATTGAACATAAAAAACAATCAACTTTTTCATTTAGTGGTATATAAATAGCAGGGAATTCCATCAGTATGTAAATCTCACTGGGGAAATACCCCTAGTTTTTAGTACGAAACTGTTTATAGCACCCTTAAGCAAAACCTTGTATGCGATATATAAAAAATTCTCAGCTTTTCTGAATCTGTACACTATACCGATTAAAATGATGTCTTACTTTAAGGATTGTGACCACAAATAGTGAAACTACAGCTCTTTTTTTATGTCGCGCGGTAGAGGCATATTGGCCAGTGGCAAACAGTTTAACTGGCAAATCCCAAACATTTCCTGTATCACATTTTCATCAGTTTTACAAAGAAAATAAATCATAAAATAGGGTTTCTTTTAAATAAATAGAATAAAAACTATGAAATAGGCATGAATAAAGTTACTTGAAATAGATTTTGTTCCTAGTACTATATGAACTAAGTTATAGCTGAGTTGAGAAAATATTGAAATAGTGTTTTTCTTAGGAATGGCATGTGTACCTTTTTGACTATAAAAAGTACCAAATATATATTATAATGAATAAAACTTTATGTAACACTGATCAGGAGTAAAGGTCAAAGTAGAAAAAATCTACACTTTTCATATGCAACATTTGGTTCCAAATATATGAGGGATTGAATAAAAATATCATGACGTCGCAAAAAATTAAAAAACTTCAATATTCGCACAGAGTCTGGTTTTCTTATATCTGGTTGCTATGTACAAATCTGTAATATTTGCATTAAATATACCAAACTGATGCTTTTAAATTAATGTATACATGCCGTACAATATTTTTCAGAATTATTTTACTCCATTCGCAAACACATGTCTATGCTAAAACATCACTAATATTTTGTATTTGTCCCTTAAGGGTGCAATCAACAGTTTTTTACGTGACGTCATTCTGTAACAGGGCATGTAATAGTGGACCCATCATGCAGAAGTCAGATATTCATAGTTATATAGATATCTATACATCAATGGAAAGATAATTCTATGAACTTTCTGATTAAATAAAAAAAATCCAACATCTCTTGTTTAAACATGCAAATTGGTACAAGTTATCAGCTGGAAATTAGGCATTTTCCCCCTAAAAAAACTTAAAAACAGACCACCTTTGGACACACGGATCAGTAACCTGTGCATATATTTGAGATTTCTTATAATATGTATTTCGAAGAGCTTATCCGGCTGATTTAAGAAAATGTAGTTTCAGCCTACGTTCGCCTGCTCCGAAAGGAGCTATCTTACCTGACAAATCAAAGTGCTTTTTGCAACAGGTGAAAATCAGCTGTTTATGGAGTTGCCTCCCATATAGTAGGAAGTCACAAAAACATTTTTTTTTTTTTAAATCTTGACAAAAGTGGCATTTTAATTGAACTTCAATATATGTTTTTCACATTGAACATAAAAAACAATCAACTTTTTCATTTAGTGGTATATAAATAGCAGGGAATTCCATCAGTATGTAAATCTCACTGGGGAAATACCCCTAGTTTTTAGTACGAAACTGTTTATAGCACCCTAAGTATACTTTCAATTTGCAGAATTGACCTTATAGATAACATTCCATCTTAATACAATGTATCTTAAACAAATAAGGTGGTATAATTGTCAATGAGAGAGCACTCCACCAGAACCCAAACTCATCTAACAATCAGCAACTATTTGTCCTTTACGACCGAAAACATTTACCAAAAGATATTGAGTATCTTTAAGTTATGTTTTTAATTTATAAAAATGTCATCTCTTCTTTTGTCTATTCTGTAATCGAACTACACCACGTTTTTGAGACGTTCAGTATAATTTGATTATTGTCTCCTATTTTCGAAGATGAATACATTGACAACATGCACCAATCGAATAAAAACATCATAGTAGAATCAAAAGCACTAATAAAACTAATGTAAATGGTTGTAGAAACAATCATTGTTAACAACTTTTAAAAATGTAATTGTCGTTAATAATGTAGAGTAATATAAAAGTTTGTAAGCTATCTTTCCTTTATAATTTTGTAGGGAAAAATAATGAAAATGAACCTCAATCACAGCTTCTACATTTAATGGGAGTACAAGAACTTTCAGGTAAATACTCAATGTTTACACCTTCTGTCACATTAATACTCATTTATCTTCAACACTCATTACTGTTCATGTAGAGGTATCTGATTGCAGATACAAATACCTTTAACTCAGGGTTATGCAAAAGAGACGCGTAAGATACTAAAGGAACATTTCAACTTTTAAGTTGAAGACAACACCAATGCAAAAAACATTAATGAAACCAATCTTTTGTCTTTCTATGCAATATGTCCCCTTTTAATAAATATGTTTTACAAGTTTATTCCTTCTGTAATGTTAATACTCAGGTTGTTTTTTTCTTATTAAAAATACACTTCTTCTCATGACAGGTTGTCTAAATGCAATAACACATACTTTTGAACCAGTGCTATCACAATCAGTTTTTACACACGAAAACCAAGTTTTTGGGAACTATTTCACATTTGCCATAATCATTTGGAAACAGCTATAATCAAAGAAATACAAATCAATTACTTTAGATTTTTGATGCGGTGACGTCGCAATATTCATCGCTTTCATGAAAACGGAGAAAACTGCAGAATAAATGCAACTTTTCACCTTTATTTCGATTATAGAAACATAGTGTGCAGTCAAGAAATAATTAAATAATTTATAAGAAGCTTTATTGAAAGTATTGATAACATCTTACTAAATGTAAATTTGGTTCTTGGGATTGCAAAACTTCAGCGATATAATTTGTTTCAAAACGTTAATGTAAAAAAAAGAAAATAAAGAAATTTGTACAAAATATACGAATATCGTCATGGTTGGTAGTCATGGTATTCCATTTAATAAGAAAATGTGTCTGTCATGAACTCCTTGTTTCATAGTAAAGTTAAGATTTATTTAAGCATATGTTTATAAGATAAAAAGAACTATGCCTGAGGTAGAAAAGCCTTAGTATTTCTAAAAATTACTATTCCATATCACAGACTTATGACTCCGACGTATATAGTTTTTTTCTACAGGTTATATAATTATCAAATATGTGTATGGGCATTTTTAGGTGCAAATAATACATGTGGTGAAAATAATACATGTTTTTTGATAATCTGTCGTGTATAGAAAACATAAAACAGTATAATTTCTCCCATGAGGCGCTGATCACTTGATTTGAATATAATTCAATTGTTTGTACCATAAGGGACCCTAAGTATACTTTCAATTTGCAGAATTGACCTTATAGATAACATTCCATCTTAATACAATGTATCTTAAACAAATAAGGTGGTATAATTGTCAATGAGAGAGCACTCCACCAGAACCCAAACTCATCTAACAATCAGCAACTATTTGTCCTTTACGACCGAAAACATTTACCAAAAGATATTGAGTATCTTTAAGTTATGTTTTTAATTTATAAAAATGTCATCTCTTCTTTTGTCTATTCTGTAATCGAACTACACCACGTTTTTGAGACGTTCAGTATAATTTGATTATTGTCTCCTATTTTCGAAGATGAATACATTGACAACATGCACCAATCGAATAAAAACATCATAGTAGAATCAAAAGCACTAATAAAACTAATGTAAATGGTTGTAGAAACAATCATTGTTAACAACTTTTAAAAATGTAATTGTCGTTAATAATGTAGAGTAATATAAAAGTTTGTAAGCTATCTTTCCTTTATAATTTTGTAGGGAAAAATAATGAAAATGAACCTCAATCACAGCTTCTACATTTAATGGGAGTACAAGAACTTTCAGGTAAATACTCAATGTTTACACCTTCTGTCACATTAATACTCATTTATCTTCAACACTCATTACTGTTCATGTAGAGGTATCTGATTGCAGATACAAATACCTTTAACTCAGGGTTATGCAAAAGAGACGCGTAAGATACTAAAGGAACATTTCAACTTTTAAGTTGAAGACAACACCAATGCAAAAAACATTAATGAAACCAATCTTTTGTCTTTCTATGCAATATGTCCCCTTTTAATAAATATGTTTTACAAGTTTATTCCTTCTGTAATGTTAATACTCAGGTTGTTTTTTTCTTATTAAAAATACACTTCTTCTCATGACAGGTTGTCTAAATGCAATAACACATACTTTTGAACCAGTGCTATCACAATCAGTTTTTACACACGAAAACCAAGTTTTTGGGAACTATTTCACATTTGCCATAATCATTTGGAAACAGCTATAAAACAAAAAATACAAATCAATTACTTGAGATTTTTGATGCGGTGACGTCGCAATATTCATCGCTTTCATGAAAACGGAGAAAACTGCAGAATAAATGCAACTTTTCACCTTTATTTCGATTATAGAAACATAGTGTGCAGTCAAGAAATAATTAAATAATTTATAAGAAGCTTTATTGAAAGTATTGATAACATCTTACTAAATGTAAATTTGGTTCTTGGGATTGCAAAACTTCAGCGATATAATTTGTTTCAAAACGTTAATGTAAAAAAAAAGAAAATAAAGAAATTTGTACAAAATATACGAATATCGTCATGGTTGGTAGTCATGGTATTCCATTTAATAAGAAAATGTGTCTGTCATGAACTCCTTGTTTCATAGTAAAGTTAAGATTTATTTAAGCATATGTTTGATAACCTTTCCGTTTGCACTGATATTTAGGCCAAATAAAGTCCCTTTTGTCCCAACTCCCTTTATTATAAATCCATGAAATATTATTAGCATTATAACTATATGTAAGTTTGGCAAAACATATATGACTGTTCAGGTATATTTGTTTTTCAAAATATATTTAAAAGATGAAGTATTCAATGTCTCAACTGCTCGCCACTTACGCGAAACGGTTAAGTTCTCCCGCCCTTTCCCTACAGACACTATTCTAGGAAATAACGATAGGCTTGTCACTACAGATTGCTTCGTATCATTACTAAAGTGCATTCTGTAGTTTCTTTCTTCAAATAAAACAGCGACAAGTTCATATAGTATAAAGTTCAAATAACATGTATCGATCAAAAAAAAAAATAAAAAAATACGAATTTTCTCTGTTAGTCGAGAGAAGCAGAAAAGATATGTACCTTATACGTAACGTAACGGTACCAGAATTGCACCGAGTACCCAAATTGCACCTTCTTTGCAAAAATAGCAGCACAATTCTTACTAGACTTCCTAGAGACTAAACAATGTGTATTTTTATGATGATACTATGCACGTCTTTCAACAGGAGTAAAAATACTTAGATATACACAAAACGTGCACAGTATTTATCAACAGATGGAGTGGTTACTGAAAAAGCACAATGTAAGGAAACGTCGCTATTCGACGTAATCAAAACGTCATCTTTTTAAAATATGCTAATACAATATGTTACAAGTATCAATTTCTTAAAAAATAAAGAGTAAGCATGGACTAATATCCAATTGTTCAAAACATTTGAAAAATTAAACAAAAGCTCTGTCATTCGACATTTAACGATGCGAATTCAAGCATGGATGCAATTTAGGTACTCCTCATTACAGAATCATTGACGGTTTGTAGGTGAGTTCAGAATAATTTTTCTATGATTCCATATGGATTCATAATTAAATTGGTGAAACCATATAGTAAATAATGATACATCTACAAAATAAACGCATAATGAAAACTTTTGTTTGAAGCATATACAAACGTTGGTTATAAAACCGTCAAAATAGGTGCAATTTGGGAACTCTCACGTTAAAAGTTTTGTACACACTTTCAATTATATGATAGTTATTTTTTGTTTTGCATCTTCATTCTTTTGTTCCCATGGAAATTATTTTGAATGGAGATCAAAACTTTAAAAAAAAATGGCTGCTCCTTTTTTGGTTTAAGGTTTGATTGTAGTGGTTTATTGAAAACCAAATATTTTATTATTAACGAACAGATTTTATTTGCGAGTGTAAAATCAACCGTACAACATATATTATCGTATTCACTGTAATTCATCAAGGATGTCAGCAATTTATTTTCCGATGCAAATCTTTGCTTTTTTTTAATTAATAGTATCCAAGTTGTCGAAAACGAATATTATCCATTACGTGTTATTTATCCCTCTTCTGTTTATCTACACAATAGTGACTGTGTTGTCTCAGTTTAATTCTTTTGTAATATTGAACACGCTAAATTGTATGTTTATAAGAAAAAAAAGAACTATAAAAATCATTCGAAAAAGGCTCATCTCATCAGATGGATACAACGACAGTTTTGGCGTTCAATACTTTTAGCTATTTCAGATCAACTTATCCCCGAATTTTACCTATTCACTACATAATGCAACCTACTGTGTTTACACAATATCTGTCCATCAAACATATCCAAGATGATAAAACGATAACAAAATGCAATATTTAATCACTTGTCACCTGTGCAGAATGATTTGCTCACCCTTCCGGAGCACATGAGATCACCCCTAGTTTTTGGTGGGGTTCATGTTATGTACTTACATTTGTCTGTTTGTCTTTTTTCTTCTTTTGTTAGCCATGGCTTTGTCAATTTATTTCCGATCCATAAGTTTGACTGCCCTTCTGGTATCTTTCGCCCTTCTTTAAGTAGTGTAAATGAGCAATATCAGGTACTATGATTTACAGAGGATTGATAATTTTTCATTTAACAGGTCAAAGTCTTTTATATAAAAGATAAAATTGTTTACGTATTTCAATTTATTTATAGACAAACAGAATGAAAAACACAATGAAGCACAGTTTCCTCTTATCAGTAAGTAAAATTAAAACAAAATACTTTTCTAAAAACACCTAATATGTGGTTGGTACGATATAGGTAACGTCCTTTTCATATATTTTATGATGGCATGATACTCAATCATTTACGGGATTGATTATGCTTGATTTTTATATAAGACGACATAGTATTTCGATTATTTTAATTGAGTTCTGGAGCCTGCATGTCAGTAACTGCTAGTAGGATTTTGTTAATCTATATTGATCAATGTCATTTTGCTTAGTGTCTTCTGTTACCTATTCTGACCTCTTTTAAACTGAGTTTACTGTTCGTATTGTTGTGATTGTTTATTCCATATTGGCAAGAGGTATAAGGAAGGGTGTTGATGTCACAAAATATGTTTAACCCCGCCGCATTTATACGCCTGTCTTAAGTGAGGAACCTCTATCCGTTGATAGTCCTGTGTGTTTTTACTTAAATTTTAGTTCGTTTATATGTTTCGGAGTTTAGTCTAGCGTCCATTTCGTTAAACAACTATGCATTATTTTTCCATGCTAGTTGAAGCTCTGGTGGCCTTAGGCTGATTCCTGTTCTTTGGTCGGGTTGTAAGCTCTTTGATACATTCACCGTTTACGTTCTTAATACTGAAGTATTTCTTTTCCAGCTTTAATCACCAAATGAAATCACATTTTCAGTTTTGAAATGATAATGATGGTATATTAATTTTTTCTAACAATAGCAAACAATTAATCAATTTTTATAGCGATAATTAAAGCTTTTCTTTATTTTCCTTATTTATGATTGATCAATAGGTAGTGTCGTAATTTGGCCATTAATTTTGTTGATTCGAGCGTCACTAATTAGTTTTGTTATAAAGAAACGGGCGTCTGGCGTACACAATTTTAAGCCTAATATCTGTGATGAGTGTTTTAACAATCTCTTGGCCAATGCCTCTGACGATTGAGGTTTGCGCCTCAATGATTTCATCAGCCTAGTAGTCAGCACTTCTGTATTGACATGCGTTGTCATTGATAACACCCCATTTTTTGTAGGTGTTTGTGTTGCTCACGTTTCAGTTTTTTTATGTTATTTCTTGTGTAAAGTTTTTTTGTTGGTTTTTGTTGTTGTTTTTTTCGTTTGTTGTCATGGTATTGTTATTTTGTTTTCAACTTTGATTTTGATTCCTTAATTTGCGAATTTTCCTTGGATACGAATGAATTCCCGACTTGCGATTATCAATTATATAATATAATAGCTATATTTGTACACAACAATGATTTATAATGTTATAACATTCAATTACAGAGAAGAAATTTGCAATCATTGTATAAAACTTTGCCTTTATTAATATTTGAATTGTTTATAGAATATGCATTATTGTCTTTAATTCATGGCAGCTTGAAATACAAGTTTATTTCGAAGATGCAATGACTTTTGTTTCGTTTAAGTTCTCATTCATAGACGTACTTTCTATCACGTCCTTTCTGGTTTGAGTAATATACTTTTAATCCATCTGACAACAATAGTGAATTGGTTTATGTTTAATAAATCATTTTAATCTCTAGCTGCTGGTCTCCGTTTTGTTTCTTTATTTAGCCTTCGTTTTACAGTTTTACAGTAAAAATGTCAGTGACGCTATCAACAATTTGTTTTATCTGATTGGTAGAATGATAATAAAAAGTTCTCTTCTACAAAAACGGATCAAAATATTTTTTCCGAACATTTTACTCAGTTGAAATTACTATACTTATTGTATTAGATGATCACCATATTCAGTTTCCTTGTGTTCATTTTGTTTCCTTTTCCGAATTGATCATTTATTAATGCACACTGTAAAAATATGCATTTCTTTGACTTTTATGTTCATACATTGTATAAGAACTGCAAGACGTGTATGTTGTAAATAAGTAATACGTGTATGTTGTAAGTTAGTAATATAAGATATACAGTAAAAAATAATAGGCATAGTTTGCTATGCTACTGATATTTATGCAAAATCATTTCGTCACAAGCTGTAATGCCTATCTTCGGGAGTATTAAGTATAATTGAATTGATAAATAAATGATTTCAATACATTGTGTGCCCGTGTGTTTTCTTTGTATAGAGTTCTCGCAATGTCAGCATATTTTCAAAACATTTTTTTCCTTTTTTGAGAATAACTTTGATAACTAAGTCAAAACCAACTTGAATGTTTAAGATAAATAGCTCAATCTCAATATGTAATACTTTTTAAAAGTTCAGCTCAATTACATCCAATAAATCATTTTACGTAGCAGGTTAGGGCAAATTTATCGTACGTTATCTATGTCGACGCAAGCATCTGTCTAATCTATTCATGTTCTTAGAAATCCCTTGTGTTTTGTTTTATATTGGAATGTTTATTTTTAAAATAGATTTATTAAATTTGAACATCAGTTAACAACTGTTGTCTCTTATTTTATATACATGATATATGCTAAATTTACGAAGAGACATATTTACTCCTCTATGATTATGAGGTCAATATATTTCTGATTTTATATATATATATATATATATATATAAAGATCACTATAATAAATGTTCTTGTGTATAGAAATATATATAGATTACTAAAAAATCCAACATTTCCGGTATGAATAGTTTTAATTCACTAGTACTTTCATGTTTAAATAACAATCTTCAGGTGAAACTATACATGATTAACGTAACTATGTAACGGTAGGTATGTAACGTCATAGTTGTCGTTGAGTATATAAAGGGAGATAAATCGTATTACACTTAGTCTATAGAATTAAAGTTGAAGAACAACTCAACGATTCGACATTTTACTCAGAAATTCCTGATAATATAGATCATCTAGTCAAGAGAAGAATGAATACCGTACTGAACAAATACACAACGGCCACTACGGAAAAAGAGTATGATTACTTGAAAAATTTCGAAAGGAAAACGAGTAACTTTTATGGCCTTCCAAAAATCCATAAATCAAAGGAGATCCAATCGGCTATTAATTCTCAGCAAAACGAATACATAAAAGTGCAAAAACCGACGGATCTTAAACTTAGACCCATCATTGCAGGTCCAGCAAGTCCCACTCACAGACTAAGCAACTTTTTAGACATAATTTTGAAACCATTGTGTAAATATGTACCGAGCTATATAAGAGACGATATAGATTTTCTCTCACACCTGCCAAAAATAGCACCGGTTCACGCTCGTTTAGTAAGCTTCGATGTCACAAGCCTATATACGAACATTCCACACGATTTAGGAATAGAGGCAATACAATATTGGGTTGCAAAACATCGAGATGCAATACCAAATCGATTCACTGTTGACTTTATACTCGATTCTACTAAACTAATTCTTGAAAACAATTCTTTCTATTTCAATGGCAAGAACTATTTGCAACATCGGGGGACAGCAATGGGAACAAAATTTGCACCAACCTATGCAACATTAGTCATGGGCTTCCTTGAACAAAGACTGTATCAAGAAGTTGAAAATAATTTTGGAGTTGAATTTGCAAGAGAATTCGAATTATCATGGAAAAGATACCTTGATGATTGCTTCATTATCTGGAACAAATCCGACGAAGAACTCCAACTATTTTCGGACATACTAAATAACCTTCATACCTCCATAAAATTTACGAAGGATGAAAATTTTAACCAATTACCGTTTCTAGACATTCTTGTTATTAAAGATGGCACTGAAATTAAAACCGATATTTTTTACAAAGGTACTGATACTCATCAGTATTTAGATTTTAATTCGTGCCACCCATCTCATACCAAAAGGAATATCCCCTATTGTTTAGCAAGAAAAATATGTACAGTAGTCGAGGATGAACATTTGAGAGAAGACCGTCTAGAGGAACTACAATCATTTTTGATCAAGCAAAACTATCCAGAGACTTTAATAGAAAGGGGAATTCAAATGGCAAAACAGATCCCAACCAACCAACTACGCTCCACCTGCGAGGAGCAGAGTAATAACAACGATAAAATATAGTTCGTTATTACACATAATCCCCGGAACTTTAAAATTATTCCCGTTGCAAAGGCACATTTACCTATTCTTGATCAGGATGAAAAGATGCGCCGTTTAATTAATACAGAAACACTTCTACAAAGTAAACGGCAACCACAAAACCTTAAACGACTATTGACCCGAGCACGATTCGACCAACAAAGAACATTCAGTGTGTCAAAATGTCGAGATAGTCGTTGTGGAGCATGTCCGTATATCCATGTCGGCAAGGGAATGGACATACCTAATGGTCTATCACTTTTTACCAACGAAGACATTACCTGTAAATCCGAGAACTTAATTTATTGCATTACATGTAATGGTTGCCAGGAAATTTATATCGGCCAAACAGGGAACAGTGTAACAGAAAGAGTGCGCATTCATAGACAACATATAAGGCAGCCACAATACAGAAAAATCCCCCTAAGCAAACATTTAGACGAATGTGGAGGGGGATTTTTTAAAATATTCCCATTTTATAAAATGAATATGGGTTGTGACATTACACGAGAAGTAAAGGAAAAACATTTTATTTCAAAATTTAAATCACGATTGAATGCAAACTATGCATTTTCTATTGTGTAATAATGACGCTCCATACTTCTATATATAGACTAAGTGTAATACGATTTATCTCCCTTTATATACTCAACGACAACTATGACGTTACATACCTACCGTTACATAGTTACGTTAATCATGTATAGTTTCACCTGAAGATTGTTATTTAAACATGAAAGTACTAGTGAATTAAAACTATTCATACCGGAAATGTTGGATTTTTTAGTAATCTATATATATATATATATATACAACTCGTCTTAACATCAACCCAACAATGTTAGATCTGTAAATTTGCTTTCGCAAATTTTTGGTTCTTCCCTCGCCGGGATTCGAACCCATGCTACTGTGATATCGTGACACCAAATCGCCTGCACTGCAGCCGTCCCGCTAGACCACACGACCACCTGGGCTCTCAAAAAAAGAGCTTTCGGTGGGCATGTGTTACCTTTCCACGTCAGTTTTAATCTAGCGGCGTACTACAGTACATGATATATGGCTGTGTACATGATGTTAAGACGAGTTGTATATACATTATGTACACAGCCATGTATCACCATCATTGATGGCGATCCGATGGATACATCTGTTGTAGAGTTGTCACTGACTCAGACGTACTTATGAATATAATTATTTTCTGTGACTGTATATTACATTAATTTGTAGGATCCTTTACTATAGATAATTTAGCTGATCTGTAACAATAACATCTTCATGCCTTATATATCATGTACTGTAGTACGCCGCTAGATTAAAACTGACGTGGAAAGGTAACACATGCCCACCGAAAGCTCTTTTTTTGAGAGCCCAGGTGGTCGTGTGGTCTAGCGGGACGGCTGCAGTGCAGGCGATTTGGTGTCACGATATCACAGTAGCATGGGTTCGAATCCCGGCGAGGGAAGAACCAAAAATTTGCGAAAGCAAATTTACAGATCTAACATTGTTGGGTTGATGTTAAGACGAGTTGTATATACATTATGTACACAGCCATGTATCACCATCATTGATGGCGATCCGATGGATACATCTGTTGTAGAGTTGTCACTGACTCAGACGTACTTATGAATATAATTATTTTCTGTGACTGTATATTACATTAATTTGTAGGATCCTTTACTATAGATAATTTAGCTGATCTGTAACAATAACATCTTCATGCCTTATATATCATGTACTGTAGTACGCCGCTAGATTAAAACTGACGTGGAAAGGTAACACATGCCCACCGAAAGCTCTTTTTTTGAGAGCCCAGGTGGTCGTGTGGTCTAGCGGGACGGCTGCAGTGCAGGCGATTTGGTGTCACGATATCACAGTAGCATGGGTTCGAATCCCGGCGAGGGAAGAACCAAAAATTTGCGAAAGCAAATTTACAGATCTAACATTGTTGGGTTGATGTTAAGACGAGTTGTATATACATTATGTACACAGCCATGTATCACCATCATTGATGGCGATCCGATGGATACATCTGTTGTAGAGTTGTCACTGACTCAGACGTACTTATGAATATAATTATTTTCTGTGACTGTATATTACATTAATTTGTAGGATCCTTTACTATAGATAATTTAGCTGATCTGTAACAATAACATCTTCATGCCTTATATATCATGTACTGTAGTACGCCGCTAGATTAAAACTGACGTGGAAAGGTAACACATGCCCACCGAAAGCTCTTTTTTTGAGAGCCCAGGTGGTCGTGTGGTCTAGCGGGACGGCTGCAGTGCAGGCGATTTGGTGTCACGATATCACAGTAGCATGGGTTCGAATCCCGGCGAGGGAAGAACCAAAAATTTGCGAAAGCAAATTTACAGATCTAACATTGTTGGGTTGATGTTAAGACGAGTTGTATATACATTATGTACACAGCCATGTATCACCATCATTGATGGCGATCCGATGGATACATCTGTTGTAGAGTTGTCACTGACTCAGACGTACTTATGAATATAATTATTTTCTGTGACTGTATATTACATTAATTTGTAGGATCCTTTACTATAGATAATTTAGCTGATCTGTAACAATAGCATCTTCATGCCTTATATATCATGTACTGTAGTACGCCGCTAGATTAAAACTGACGTGGAAAGGTAACACATGCCCACCGAAAGCTCTTTTTTTGAGAGCCCAGGTGGTCGTGTGGTCTAGCGGGACGGCTGCAGTGCAGGCGATTTGGTGTCACGATATCACAGTAGCATGGGTTCGAATCCCGGCGAGGGAAGAACCAAAAATTTGCGAAAGCAAATTTACAGATCTAACATTGTTGGGTTGATGTTAAGACGAGTTGTATATACATTATGTACACAGCCATGTATCACCATCATTGATGGCGATCCGATGGATACATCTGTTGTAGAGTTGTCACTGACTCAGACGTACTTATATATATATATATATATATATAGGAAGATGTGGTAAGAGTGGCAATGAGACAACTCTCCATCCAAATAATTTAAAAAAGTAAACCATTATAGGTCAAGGTACGGCCTTTATATATTTACTAAGTAATCTGTCCTGCATTGTCTACATACTATTTGCATATCAGGATGATATCACGATAACAAAGTACATTATTTAGAAACTTGTTAGGAGTGTAATTGTGCAGTACAAATAAACTCATCATAGATACCAGGACTAAATTACATCATAATTTACAGAGGGTTAATCGTTTTCGGGTTAACAGGCCATTGTTTTTTTTATATAAACGTTAAAGTTGTTTTATGTATTTCAATTCATTTATAGGCAGACAGAATGAAAAACATCCCGCAGAACAGTGTCATGTAATCAGTAAGTAAATTAGAAAAAATACTTTCCAAACACAGAGCAATGATATTTGCATATCTACATACATCTATGAAATCTTTATCATGATTTCAACTTTAAGAAGAAATTAAATTGAAGTAAAAGCAAGGGTAGGCTTAACATTCATGTTTATTTCGAATATGCAATTTATTTGTATCGATCATTTTGCGTTTTTTTTCGTTGCAGTTCTGTATCGAACAACTAACTTGTTTTTCATCTTATAACAATAGTGATTTATCGTGAGTGAATAAATCATTGGAATCTCAATCAGCTGGTCTCCTTTCGTTATTTTTATTAGCTTTTATAGTACAATAAAACATTTCAAGGACACTATCAACAAGTTGCTTACACAGTAGAACAATAATGAAAAGTTCTGTTCTACTAAAACGGATCAAACTATCTTATCTTAACATGCTACTTAGTAGTACTTATAGTGACTTTGTTCGGCTGTGAAATATTTTGTATCAATAAGCACAAAAAGGTAAGTCTAACTAATTACACCACTGGGTCGATGCCACTGCTGGTGGACGTTTCGTCCCCGAGGGTATCACCAGCCCAGTAGTCAGCACTTCGGTGTTGACATGAATATCAATTATATGGTCATTTTTATAAATTTTCTGTTTACAAAACTTTGAATATTTCGAAATACTAAGGATTTTCTTACCCCAGGAGTAGATTACCTTAGCCGTATTTGGCACAACTTTTTGGAATTTTGGATCCTCAATGCTCTTCAACTTTGTATTTATTTGGCTTTTTAACTATTTTGATCTGAGCGTCACTGATGAGTCTTATGTAGACGAAACGCGCGTCTGGCGTATAAAATTATAATCCTGGTACTTTTGATAACTATGTACACCTCTGGGTCGATGCCACTGCTGGTGGACGTTTCGTCCCCGAGGGTATCACCAGCCCAGTAGTCAGCACTTCGGTGTTGACATGAATATCAATTATATGGTCATTTTTATAAATTTTCTGTTTACAAAACTTTGAATATTTCGAAATACTAAGGATTTTCTTACCCCAGGAGTAAATTACCTTAGCCGTATTTGGCACAACTTTTTGGAATTTTGGATCCTCAATGCTCTTCAGCTTTGTATTTATTTGGCTTTTTAACTATTTTGATCTGAGCGTCACTGATGAGTCTTATGTAGACGAAACGCGCGTCTGGCGTATAAAATTATAATACTGGTACTTTTGATAACTATTTACACCTCTGGGTCGATGCCACTGCTGGTGGACGTTTCGTCCCCGAGGGTATCACCAGCCCAGTAGTCAGCACTTCGGTGTTGACATGAATATCAATTATATGGTCATTTTTATAAATTTTCTGTTTACAAAACTTTGAATATTTCGAAATACTAAGGATTTTCTTACCCCAGGAGTAGATTACCTTAGCCGTATTTGGCACAACTTTTTGGAATTTTGGATCCTCAATGCTCTTCAACTTTGTATTTATTTGGCTTTTTAACTATTTTGATCTGAGCGTCACTGATGAGTCTTATGTAGACGAAACGCGCGTCTGGCGTATAAAATTATAATCCTGGTACTTTTGATAACTATTTATAACTTGGCAAATAGTTATAACAGGCATTAAAGATTTCATGCCGTTATAGGGTCTCGAGTTACGACGTCTTAGGCAGTCGTTACAGAAAATAATAAAATAGCCTTTGAAGACGTCATAATTATTTGGACTAAGGTTTCCATACAATTTGAGCAGATATGCTTTTTTCCACAGATTTATCGCCACGTCACTTACAGTTTCTAAACATATCATTTCATAGTACCTCAACTCTGATATGTGAAGCGAGACCAACTTGAATGTTTAAGTTATATATCTCATTTTGTATTTGAAAATTTGCTTGGTGATAATTGAGACAAGACCAGCTTGAATGTTTACTATTAACTGCTTGTTCTTAATATTTGAAATGGTGTGTGTAGGTTAAAGCAAATTAATCGTAACTCACACAGTTATTTATTTTCAAGTTTATGGAATTCCCTTGTGTTTTGTTCTGGTGTGTTTATATTCTGTATAGATTTATCAAATTTTGACATGAGTGAGCTACCGTTGTCTCTTATGATATGCAATTAAATATACTAAGTGACAGTTTGACTCGGATATCATGATGACGTTGATATATCTCTGACTTTATATATAGTCACCACATGATGTGTCCTGCTGTGTCTAGATCAAATTCGTACATACAACACATACAGGATGATACAACGATAGCAAAATGCAGAATTTGATCATTTGTTAGAGTTGCACATGCTGTAAGTGATTAATTATTTTGGGTTGGTCAACCAAGAGTCTTCTATATTAACGTTTGTACGTAATTTATTTTAATTATAGGCAAACAGAATGAAGAAGTGATTGAAGCAAAGAATGATAGAAGTAAGGAAATTTAAACTATACTTTTTCAGACGAAATATATGTTTTCGATCTTCGTAAACCCAACAAAATCTTCATCAGATTTTTAATCTTTAAGTAGGAATTGAATTCAATTAAACATAAGCAAACAATAAACCATGTTTGCTGGTATCAATACTGAATGGTTTGCTTTATGTTCATTTAATTAATTAGCAGGTTATACTTAATTGGCCTCTTTAATTTTGTAGAATCGCGTGTCACTGTTGAAGCTGTTTTTAGACGAAACTCGCGTATTGAGTATATAGTTTTAAGCCTGTCATCTATGATGAGCTTATTTATAATAACTAGGTCGATGTCACTACTGATGGAAGTTCCTCAATGATGGCATAACTATAGTCGCCTTCACGTAAAATTGTTTTAATATATCAGCCGCGTTTACTCGAGATAATGTTTTTCAATTAGCGGAAGAAAATCATGTCCAAATATCCACTACTGTCCTACCTTTAATTGTGTTTGCACTGTATAATACTGACCTTCACATTTCTTAAGATTATTTACATTGTAAAACCGTCATCTGGTTTGGATCCCTTATTTACATAACATTCATAACTCTCCGGTAATATCCTTGCCATTGATGATAAAATTTCCCGCGCTTTTTGCATAAAAATGATGAAAAGCTCCGAGAGACACGAGAAAATAGACAGCACGTGGAGTTCCACGGTAGCACTCCCGGTAATAACAATGTCGGATTCCTTCATACAAAATAATCTTGGTTTATGTGAAAGTCAGGATTATACAGTGCAAACACAATAAAAGGTAGGACAGAAGTTGTTTTATGAATGATATTTGATTCCGTTTATTAAATATTCGAAAGAAACCAACAGAAGTCAATTTAGGAATACGATATACCAGATAAAAGATAACCCAAATTCGTTGAAATCCCTCGTAATATTTCCAACGACTCCAGATTACCTTCGTTATACAAATGTGAACAAATTGTAAGACAAACTAATATATGATCATAATAAAAAACAACGAATTTTGGCAATTTTTTGTCATGGATTTATTAGGACAGTTCAACTATGTATCAACCGGCCAACGAATTTGCATTCATCGACAATTTCTCATTAATGTCCAAGATAAAAACATTGAAGGGCAACCATCATATGTTTTCTCCAAATGGCAACTGGGCTACCAGACGCCAACTGTGATAAATTCAGCCCTTCAGTAAAACTATGTATTCAGTAAACATTCTGTCCAATCCATGACGCTTCTTTTGGCAATATCTGATAATATACAACAAACAGCAGAAAAAATATTCTAAAGGGTGGGATAAGGTGGGTTTTTGTGTTCCTTCAGAGTTCAAATCACGCAATGAACAAATCACGAAAAGCATGCAACTTTATACCAAATAAAAGCGGGAAAACCGCTTATGAAAAATGTAGGTTAACAAAAGACGCTTAAATCCGTCAAAATTAAAGAAAAGTTAACTCTAGTTTAGCAGACGATACTCTCAATTTATTAAATTGATTTAATGCTGAATGATTAAATCTTATTATAAAATATTCGAAAGAAACCAACAGAAGTCAATTTAGGAATACGATATACCAGATAAAAGATAACCCAAATTCGTTGAAATCCCTCGTAATATTTCCAACGACTCCTGATTACCTTCGTTATACAAATGTGAACAAATTGTAAGACAAACTAATATATGATCATAATAAAAAACAACAAATAGTAAGTTTGAATTTTGGCAATTTTTTGTCATGGATTTATTAGGACAGTTCAACTATGTATCAACCGGCCAACGAATTTGCATTCATCGACAATTTCTCATTAATGTCCAAGATAAAAACATTGAACGGCAACCATCATATGTTTTCTCCAAATAGCAACTGGGCTACCAGACGTCAACTGTGATAAATTCAGCCAAATGCTAGCAAACTCCGTTTGTGAGCATCGCCAAACAAAATTTATCCATCCATGACAAAAAATTCACACTTAAACAAATTCTGAAATTACATAGGTTTTTAAATTCAACCATATCAATTGAACGTAGTAGATCAACCATACTTACAACAGTTCAACGTAGTACATGTTTATGAACTATACTATACCACAGTTCAACGTAGTATATCAACCATACTATACAACAGTTCAACGTAGTATATCAACCATACTATACAACAGTTCAACGTAGTATATCAACCATACTATACAACAGTTCAACGTAGTATATCAACCATACTATACAACAGTTCAACGTAGTATATCAACCAAACTATAGAACAGTTAAACGTAGTATATCAACCATAGTATACAACAGTTCAACGTAGTATATCAACCATACTATACAACAGTTCAAGGTAGTATAATAACCATACTATACAACAATACAAATATAAGCAACGTGTACAACTCAACATTTATTCACTTGACCGGAGTCCTATGTTCAAACCAATTTGAAACTGAACTCTTATCAAGGATTTCCCATTAATATGGTATAAAAGCGGACCATTATTTCCAGGTCTTATTTGGAAAAAAGTTATCAAACTACGTAAATGTAGAGGACAAATCTCATTTGTTTATTTTTATCAACAAACTTTTAAAGTAATGGATCTCCATTTTTTATCAGTTCAGAAAAACCTATAGTAATAAAAAAGCTGACTTTACATGATCAATATATATATCTCGCCTATGTTCAACATGTGATGGAGTGGCAAGTTCACTCGCACGTAAAAATGCAGCAAATGCTAAGTTACATGCTGTAATTACAAGCTTATAATTTTTATATTTCAAATTGCAACAATAGCCAAATTACCACAATGAAATTCATTTAAATGCATAAAAAGATGACTAAAGCATAGGTATTATTTTTAAATAAGTGATGTCAACTAATAAAACTTTGTCCCAATTATATGGCTTTTTGAAAATGATCATGACCCATTTAAATAAACTGCACAACCCAAGAAAAAACCACCTGCACTGTCAGCATACAAATGTAAATCAGCATTAGAAAAGAGTTCATTTACATTATATGTAAATTATCTTTTGTAAAAACTTCCTTTTGGGTTTTGCTTATTAGCAGAGTTGTTTAGAAAAGGTGCAATGTCATTCCCATTATACCTAGATGGATCAGTATCAATTTCATTGTCCATAAATCGACGACATCTTAAGGAAGAGTGATCTAAACCACATTTGAGACATGCATGTCTGTATTGGCAATTGCGTTTATTGCAAAAACCTCTAAAATTAAAATCGTAGCATTTATTACTAACATCAGCGTGTTGTTGTTTTGGAGTACTGGCAGTTAAAATACGTAACCACAAAAAACCATCTATGGATGACCATTTCTTTGTATGATCCCTTGATACCCTTAAACGGAATTGTTGGTCATAAGAATAGCATTTTTCAAAAGAATGATCAGCTGCTGCACCCCTTATTATGGACATATACGAAAAAAGTTCACTTGCCTTTCCAGGATACCTTTCGATATGGACCTGGGCATAGGCAATAAATAAATCAGTCCAATCTTCAACAGAACTAACAGTATGGGTTTTTTTTAACTTTGTTTTGAATAACTAGCATACCCTCATTGATACCAATTGTGTTTTCATTATTTGTTTGGCTGTTAAAATTCTTACGGTGCATAAGAGACAATTCAATGTATTCAAAATTCCAAATTTTGTCCTAAAGTTTTTGGCTTATAAATATGTCAACTTCAATAAAGCCAGGTAACATTAGAGGTTCATCATAAACTTCATTTACCTCACCTAATGCAGCTAATTGCGGCTCATTCACTCGAATGTCAACAGGTCGCATGGCAACTAATTCGGGTTCATCAACCCGCAGTCTTCTTTCTATATATGCTTCTTGCTCTACATCAGCTGGTGGACGCCTTCCCACATTTCTCACAACTGGTTGTGGCTGTTGTACTTCCCTGGGAGCCCTCCTAACCCGAAGCTTCGGACTTCTAACCTGGTCCTGTCGGCGACGTCTACCTCTACCTCTTGGCATTGTTGTAACTATTATAATCATAAATACAGATTAGATACATACATCAAGTCTTTAAAGTCTAGATCATATTTAAACATGTATGAATTTAACATAAGATAGATTACTCAAATTTAAATAAATTGAAATACCAAAATGTTTACACTGCGTAGTCTTAACTAAACTTTTGATATATTTTTATGCATCAAAACAAATGAAGTTGATTATAAAAACATAACTCAAAACAGCTACGATGTGTGCTTTCTTAACAAAATAAACATCGTTTTAAAAACGTTTGATAGCTTCTATTACCAAGCTTAACTTAATTAAACTATGTTTCCGCAAATTAAACACACATGTATAAATCATGTAACGTTTAAGAAAATTAAACGTTTCCGGTCATGTTAATGATAACACGGCATACACAACATACATTGTAATTACCTGTTCAAAGTGTATCGCTAATACATTTAAAACAAAATATATCACCTGTAGTAAAGCATTTAATTTTAATGCTAGTCAATGAAATATAAGTGTGCACAATATAACATAACTATCATTATTAGAATATAGTTTGTTCCGTGTAATATGCTATTCAAGTGAGAGAAAAATTGAATTAATGAATCGAACTATTTGCAAGAAATAACTTTCATTTAAAATCAAATAATTTCTTTTACAAATTACAGAAATAAAAATAATCCGGAAAATACAATTGCAGTAACTAATCTAACTATCAATAAAACATTATGTACTTATCTTAGTCCGAATCTACCTGTCCTTTTTGTGTTCCTTCAGAGTTCAAATCACGCAATGAACAAATCACGAAAAGCATGCAATTTTATACCAAATAAAAGCGGGAAAACAGCTTATGAAAAATGTAGGTTAACAAAAGACGCTTAAGTCCGTCATAATTAAAGAAAAGTTAACTCTAGTTTAGCAGACGATACTCTCAATTTATTAAATTGATTTAATGCTGAATGATTAATCTTATTATTGAAAAACGTCATCTCGAATGAATGCGGCTGTTAGTTTAATTTGTTTTCAACTATAAAAATGGTACCAATTTTACGTGACGGCGACTATAACCCAGTAGAAACCCTTCTGTGTTTACACGAATTATTATCATTCATATAGATTTAAGAATCAACCCTAGATTTTGGTTGCGTTCTTGTTGCTCAGGCTATTGTTTTCAATGATGTGTCTCGTATACTGCTTTTAGTTTTGGTCCTAGTGTTGGGTTTCTTTTGCGTTAGTGTTTTCAGTATTTTTTTTCGACTTATCAGTGTGAATGTCCCTTTCGAGTCGTTTCTATTATGACCAGATACAAGTACTTAGAGCCATTATTACTGTTGAGAGAATATGTTATCATCTATTGCCTTTGAATGATGTATTTTCCTCCTCTTATTCCTCACTGTGTATCTCCATTATCATGACGGAGAGTTGTTTTATTGGCAATTATACTATATATTCTAATGCCCAGTTAAATTATAGAAAAAAATCGTTTCTTTTCAGTCAGGGTTTTCATTTAATATCTTAATTTTGCTTAATGATTTTCGTTCCCCAACTAACTATTTCAAAATATAGTGATTACATTGAATAAATCTATCCCATTTTTATAAATATAGAATAGCAAAAATACAGTTAAAGCTGTTTCATATCTTGACCTACTACTAAATATTGTAACGCCATAGGGCTATGTTTAGTTCTAGTGTACCTTAAACCCTTGTAATAAAACAATTCGTATAATAGTGGGACTTTGACTGTTTAAATTTTTACCGGTCAAAGTTACACCAATATACAAGAAAGGACTGTACTATCGAGACAAGACTACTAAATACAAGAAGAACTTTTAATATAGCCACAACATTATGTTATCTATAAGGGATCGTTGAGTCTCTGGCTTTTGGTGAATATGAATGAGAAAGTTGGAGATACAATATATAATTTATTAATTACGTATATGAAATATTTATAATATGTTACAAATAAAACTGTCTTATTATAGTCAATATATTTCTGGGTAGCTGCACAATGTATTTTTTTCTGCGGAAAAATATAGGGAACCTTTATATAGATACGGAAACAACGGACAGTCTTCTTTCTTTAACTGACGGTTGTTATGACGCGGTAATATTCTATATTTTCATCAGTAATTAAAATGCATCTGCTTTTAATATACTATACGAGAAAAAAAAACCCAGAGTATCCTAGATTTCAGTCCTTCTGTATGCTGGAACTGGTTGGTCAGTACAAGTATTCTATATAACTTGTTTGTTGTTTTTATCCGAAAATAAACTCTGTACAATTTTATAAGGTATCTAACCCGATACGTTATTTATTTGTACGATAATTTATTATAGTCGTATTGCCTGTTTGTCAATCAACACTCTTAATATAAATAACTTATAGCAGTTTTTGTAATTATTTTACTAAGTCTATTCATTTATTCAAATTCTCCGTTAAAGTGGAGAGAACTTGACAATAATTTATAATATTGACAAGTAAATAAATTCCTTTGTTTTAAGGAACTTTTCACAAGAAATAAATATACATATAGATAATGTTCTTTCACTAAATGATATAAAATTTGGTGACTACGTTGAACGAGTCTATCCCATCGAACTGAAGATTAAGGATTCTACAGATCTAGATACAGCTAAATCTGCCTTGTATCTTGACTTACATTTAGAAATTGGCAATTAGGGTCGGTTGGAAACAAAAACTTTACGACAAAAGAGATGATTTAGCTTCCCAATTGTGAACTTTCCATTTGTAAGTAGCAACATTCCTTGATTTCCTTGATAGAGGATTGTTACTCAAAATTAAGCCTATAAACCGAGGGTTCCAAATGGTGAAGTTGAAATCATCCCTTCGTAAATTTTGCAGACGCCATCACGAGTTGGTTAACAGTTATGGACTAAGCGTTTCACAGATGATATCGAATATGTTCCCTATGTCGTAGCTACAATATCCTTCCCTTTTCACGAATGTGACCTACCGAATAAGACTGTTAACCGGCTTTGTAATAACATTAGCAACACGACGGGCGCCACATGTGGAAAAAGATCTGCTTACCTTTCCGGTGCCCCTGAGACTACCCCCAGTTTTAGTTGGGGTTCGTATTGCTTTGTGGTCCGTGTTGTGTTTTATGTAAATTTATTTAGGTTGGTTGTCTTTTTTTTTTATCGTTTTGACCATGGTGTTGTCAGTTTATTTTCGATTCATGAGTTTAATTGTCCCTCTGGTGTCTTTTGATTTCTTTTTAATGTTAATTAAACTCGAATTTAACTTGAATTCAACTCTAAACTGAACATAAACTCGAACTCTCACTATAAGTATGGCTTGAATTCTAACTCGTACGCGAATACTAACTATAAATTTAACTCGAACAGTTACTCGAACTTTTTTTCAAACCTCTGACTCGACAGATAGCAACACGAACTGAAGCAAATAAACAAACACGATAGAAATCGGTTGAAAATAACATAGTTTTACCTCAGCGAGAAACGTCATGACAACATCTAAGAATGACAGCGCCACATGACATAATTGAACGAACACATCAAGTAGTGTTAAATGGTTTTAAACATCTGATGTAAATTTTAAAGCCATATAAAGTATTGTCAAATTATTATTGGTAATTATGCAACACCTAAATTACTTTAACTCATATACACATTCAGAAAAAATAAAACCAATTTGCCTTATGCCACATTAAATGTTATTGAAATCAATTTACGTAATGACAAATACATATGAAGGCATTACAAACCATGACATGATCTATTAAAATATCATTAACGGTGAATTAGCTACCAGCTATACAACAAATTTAAATATGATTCATTTATGTACAGTGAAATTATACTGTAATAATAATTTGCTTTTAGCAGCCAGTTTTGCACAAAGTAGACGATAATAAATGCAAGTGATGAATAATTCGACCTCATTGATCCAAAACTCGTGTAAATTTCAATTAAACCCCTGAGCTAGAGATGGGTTTTGCATTAACTAGGTGTGTGTGGCTTTAAAAAAGAAAAGAATGTCAACATAGAAAGTGATTCAAAGGAAAACACTTTGATTGACTGATTTGATACACTTATTTTTACGGAAGCAAGTAATGTCGTACTCTGACCATTTCGTACCTCTGCCATTTCGTTCCCAAATCTGCCATTTCGTACCCAACATTTACCATTTCGTACCCACGATAATATCCATTTCGTACCCAACATTTACCATTTCGTTCCCACGATAATATCCATTTCGTACCCAATGGGCCAAATGCATCTACCATTTCGTTCCTCATGGACTTAATACATGTAAGCTATTTCGTATCATGTTTTTGTATAGTTTTTCACGCCTCTAGACGTAACAGTGTTATAAAGACCGATGATTTGTTTGATTAAGCAGGCCTTGGAAACTTCAATAGTTATAAATACACTTTGTTTGTTTGCAGGATTGATATTAACTAATTGTTTAACTCTAAAAAAATATGGGGTTAATCAACCAACAAAGAAATAATCATCTGCTACTGTTTTTGTAGTAATTAATAGTTGTATTTGTCAGGAAATGCAGTGAAAAGGGCACACGCTGACTTTACTCAAAAAAGGAAGCCATGAGTCAGTGTTTGCATAAGTATTTGCACATTATGTGACCAATCAAAATCAAAGAACTTGCTATGGCTTTTTAACTTGAGAAATTACATCCAGCCAATAGTCCTGAGTCTGAATCGAGGACAGTTTTTTTTATCACTTCTTTCCTATTTTCTTGTGTTAAGATGACTAATTGGTAAATTTCTAAAAGCTCCAACAGGTGCAATATTTTGTATCTCATGTTTATCTCATGTTTTTATATGTGCTCGTTTGCCATTTTGGCATTATATGATTGTTTTTATTAGTTTATTTTTGTTAATATTGTTTTGTTTATGCAAACCAACAGTACAATAAAATATTTATTAAGTCTTATTTTTTTTAATTATTCATGATTAAGTAAGTGTTTATTATGCGCATGTTGACTATAGGTGTAATACCACCATTGATTTTTCCCTATTAGTCTTTGTTAAATTGGCACTTTAAAAAAAAATTGTACAGTATTTACCTTTATTTCAACCAAAGAAATACTTTGCATGTATAAAGTTTAATACTTTCCAGTGCTACAGTGAAAATTTCACACTACATTTCATTGCATATAAGAAAGTAACCATCACCGGAAGTAAACAACCCAAATTTTACACTGTTATTTACTGGTTACCTGTTTTGGTAACTATGTAACCTTAACGTTCCAAAATATTTTATTTAGACCATCAAATAAAAAAAGGAAAGATGCTTTCAGACACCCAACATACATGTTTATGACTCAGAAAAATTTAAGTGCATTGAAATGCAGGGTTAATTTTCTACAACTGTCAAATTCAAGGGAATATTTTTTTAGGCCTATTTTCGTATACAACCGGATGTGACGTACCATGATTAGGTGGTATTACACCTAAAGAACACCTAAATGTCAAATAAACTTACTGTAATTTTTTCCCTTCAATTGCAAGTTATTTAAAGCATAACTGTCAAGTTTTGTCTCAGTCAGAGCTATAATTTCAAAGAAAATCACTATAATGTAAGGCCATATTCTACGGCGATTTTAGTCTAATTTCTTCAAAAAATCCTAATTTCAGTGTATCATTATAAAATGCAGTGTTGACTAATATCTGATCATATACTCATGATCTATGCATTCAAACAATTAAATAGAATATAAAAGACAACATTAAGATGATAAACAATTTTATTGCACCTTTAAGAGTTCATTTGAAGGTCTGTTTTGGTCTGTTTTGGTCCATTTTTCCTTCTTCCTACTTTTTTCATCAAAACTTGATATCTTTTGTCTAAAAAATCAAACAAATGTGATTATTTTCCCCAAAAAATGAAATAAATGTAATGTTAAATCAATAATTAAAGTGTTTTAGCTGAAAGAACTGTCTCTATAAATTTTAACAGTCTACACGGAAGTTTCTATAAGCCCTTATGTGTAACTTTAGTTTTTGGTCTGTTCCCCTAGTGTGACAAATAACGGTTCCCTTCCAGTCAATCATTTATTGTTACTGGTATCAAAGTCTTTTTATTTACTCATAACAGTAGATTTCTAATAGATTTACACAAAAAGTCCACTTTCTTGTATTATACATTAGAAAATGGGGAGAAAGAGTAATAAAAAAATACCTCAAAATGTTTTTAAAAAGGGTTATGTCCCTTGGAATGCTGGTAAAAACAAAAATTGGTAATCATTATAAAGTTTAAGTATGTGAGACTGGATTCTGATGTGTATAAATCCAGGGCAAATAAGTGTTTAAATGATTTGTTGTCAGTGCAAAATGCAGACGGCACAATGGCAAATTGTAAACTTTTGCGGCCAAAAAAAACAAAACAACATGACATTAGTTGATACATACTTTAATGCTGAAGTGTCATCTGCAGACCAATTCACATATAAGATTTTTCAACAGAATGCTTTTCAGAATATGGTTAACACTGAAATGAAAATTCACATGTTGTATAAACAAAACTGTAAGGGTGATTTAAAATTTGACACAGTAAACTGAATACATCTTCATCTGTCCACCCATTTGACTTAGCAAACACCCGTAAACCCCCATTTCAAGGCAATTTTACCTCAAACGTGCTTTCTGTGTTTCAATCCATTGTGAATAGTCCATGTTTACAATGCATGAACTGGTTTAGTAATAATTTTTAAAAATGAAAGTACAATAAGGTCACGAGTGCACATGTAGTTTCCCTAAATAGGTGTAATACCAAAATTGATTTTTCTCTATTAGTCTTTGTTAAATTGGCACTTTAAAAAAAATTGTACAGTATTTACCTTTATTTCAACCAAAGAAATACTTTGCATGTATAAAGTTTAATCCTTTCCAGTGCTACAGTGATAATTTCACACTACATTTCATTGCATATCAGAAAGTAACCATCACCGGAAGTAAACAACCCAAATTTTACACTGTTATTTACTGGTTACCTGCTTTGGTAACTATGTAACCTTAACGTTTCAAAATATTTTATAAGACCATCAAATAAAAAATGAATGATGCTTTCAGACAATCAACATACATGTTTATGACTCAGAAAAATTTAAGTGCATTGAAATGCAGGGTTAATTTTTTACAACTGTCAAATTCAAGGGAATTTTTTTTAGGCCTACTTTCGTATACAACCGGATGTGACGTACCATGATTTGGTGGTATTACACGTAAACGTATTTGAAACAGTTTTCACCAGGACACGTAACACATAAAAATGAAATACCATACATAATAATCTTACATAAGGTACAAACAGCATGCATAGTAAATAGTTATCAAAGGTACCAGGATTATAATTTAGTACGCCAGACGCGCGTTTCGTCTACATAAGACTTATCAGTGACGCTCATATCAAAATATTTAAAAAAAAGCCAAACAAGTACAAAGTTGAAGAGCATTGAGGATTAAAAATTTAAAAAAGTTGTACCAAATACGGCGAAGGTAATCTATGTCTGGTATAAGAAAATCCTTAGTTTTTCGAAAAATTCAAAGTTTTGTAAACAGGAAATTTATAAAAATGACCACATTATTGATATTCATGTCCTCTTCGATTAGGTACGAAACGGCATACATATTAATCTTCCATGAGGTACGAAATGGCATACATATTAATCTTCCATGAGGTACGAAACGGTATTAAATGTAAACCTTCCATCAGGTACGAAATAGTATTACATGTTAACATTCCATGAGGTACAAAATCGTCAAAAATGGATGGTCAGGGTACGAAATGGTTTTTACTAGGGTACAAAATGGGGGTGGGGGTGGGGGGGGGGGGTACGAAATGGTAAGGGTACGACATGACTATAATTCATGTTTTCATAAAAAGTAAAAACGATGATAAACATATTTTTAAACAATAGATATGAAATCAAGCAGGCGTAAAACAATCCATTGCACGTGTTCGCTATAAATTTATATTTAGTTTATATTTTTATATTTATACTGGGTTATATGAAGATTGACAGTCTTAGTTGGTCACCTCGGTGGTTAATAGTATGGCGTCTAGACTAAAATATACACGAAATGCTGACACATATTATCGAGTTGATGCGTAGGAAATTGTTAACTTAGGACTTTTTATAATTTGAATATTGTTATCTTTTATGTTATAAATCAAATATGAGAATTTCAGTTAAATTGGTGAACATGAATTGACAACTTATGTTCCTTTAGTTAATGACATTACCATATTGATGTAAATCTAAACATCATTTCGTAATGTCAAAATCATATTAAGTAAATTCATAATGTCATCAAACAATAATACAACCACATCAACTATTGTAAAAGAAACCCATAAGACAGTATGGCGTTCCATATATATATATGTTTAATTCGTTTGTATGTTTTTAGGGTTCATCAACAAATCATTGGAAACATGGTCTAAAAGAGATACTATATATTACGAAACCAAATTTTTCAAAAGGATAAAGGACGCACTTGCAACCAATTTTTGCGTCACAATTATTGGGGCTGCTGGCGAAGGAAAAACTGTGACAGCAAGACATGCTGCGCTTAAATACAAAAATGGAGAGCAACCCTATAAAATTTTGCCGATAGACGATCCCACATACCTTATAAAATCAATTAAACTTGATAAGAGACAGTTCATTATCATTGAGGACCCCCTCGGCAAACAACATTTGGACGAAGCTTCGCTTTCGATCTGGTATCATACATCAAAAGAAGTGCTTCGTCATTCATTAATAGATAGTAAAATTAAAATTGTAGTAACCATGAGAAAATCCGTATTCCGCTATTATCAAACGAGAATAAATGATACTTTTTTCCATGCAAATGTCATAGACCTTTCTTCCGAATCAGATCGATTATCTATTGAAGAAAAACAAGGTATTCTGGAACAACATATGAAAAGTTTCGATAGAAGTTTAGACAGTAATATAAAACAGTTGATTGTAAATGAAACCTACTATCCGGGATTTCCTCTTATGTGTCATATATTATCAGCTGATTTAAATTTGATTCAAGATAGTAAATTAGATCCTTATCCAATGCTTATAAAGCATATAAACGAGTTTTCGAGTTCATTTCAACTCCGTTATCACTACTGTTGTCTTGTGTTAGCATTTATGCACAACTGTGCTTTCGATATTAATGATTTAGCTCTATGCCAAAACGCAGATTTTGCTGGAGACGATGATGAAGGCAAGGAGAAGATTGAAAATATCATTAGATCATGTAATATTTCCTCGAGAGACGAAAATTGCTTCTCAAACTTGAAAAATGGTTTTGAATCTTTATCTGGATCATTCTTTGCATACAAACCTCCAATTTACACAATTTTACATGAAAGTATAACAAGAGCAGTGGCATATACCTATGGAATCGAAAATACTTGGATATTTCTGAAGTATAGTAATTCAGCTGTTGTCAGAGAATTTTTTCGAATTAAAAGCGATGCAAATGAGATAATTGATTATAATCAAAAAATAATAATTGATCCAATATGCCAAGAGCGAATGGCATATCAGTTAGCAAAACGTTTTGTATGCGACATCAAACAAGGACAAATAACGGATGTTTTTCTAAATCCATCTTGTTTGAACGAAATATTTCAAAGAATATTTTGTAAAGTGTTAGATACAAATGGTGAATTAATAGATTTAATGTTTAGTTCTTCGGAGCGAAAAGAATATTTAATAACGGACAAAGCACAAAGAACGAAGTGTCCATTTGATAAAGTTATATCATCCTGTACTCCAGTACATTGGCTTTGCAGCTTAGGACTTAAACAAATATTGGAATTAGTTCTATCAAGATCAGACAATAAACCAGAACTGCTAAATAGTTTAAAAGGAAGAGTATCACCTTTGCATATTGCCGCCGGTCATGGACAGTTAGAAGTAGTGAAACATCTTTTAGAAGACATAGGTGTCAATGTGAACGAAACACTAAGTACTACATTTGACAATTCTTATAAAATGAATGAACGATACGCGGGATTTACGCCACTGCATTTTGCTGCTAAAAACGGATATAAGTCAATAGTTGATTATCTACTAAGCTACGGTGGAAATCCAAATCTTTCATGTAACGACGGTACTACACCTTTAATGTTAGCAGCTCAAGAAGGTCACTTTGATACTATGCTTACTTTGATAGATGGTAAAGCTGATGTGAACTTGCAAAACAATGAAGAAAAAAGTAAACAATCTGCACTATTTCTTGCAGCTAGAAACGGGAAAATACAATGTGTTAAAAAGTTAATTGATAATGGCGCTGATAAAGAATTAAGTGACATACATAGAACATCACCATTATTGGTGGCACTGTTAAATGAAAAGTATGAAACTGCAAAATATTTATTTCAGTTAGGTGCTAGTATATATGCTAAAAATATCGAAGGTAAATCGCCATTAGAGGTTACAAAATTATTGAACATAAATTTGTTTGATCAAGTATGAGATTTGAATAATGTGAATAAATAAGTATATACTTATCAATTATATCATTCGTAATACATAAAGTTCAATATGGTTATTTAACAACCTTGTTTATTAGGAAGCAGTCATATTGAATCAAGCACTAGCGTCATAAAAGAACTATAGTTATCATAGACATCATTTCTAAATATAGAGGAAGAGAAATGGAAGAGAAAAGATTTGAAATAACGCAATGACGAAAATGTCTATCTAACAAAAATCGATCTTTATTAAATGATGGGGAGGTGTGATGTGATTGCCAATGAGACACAGATCCATACGAAGTATATTAAAGTGATAAAAATCAAATATATGGCACCGTACGGAGATATAAAAATTATATAAATTGAATGTATATACATTTGTTAGTCATAGTATAAATACAAATGTGTCGACATTCAATCAATATTAAAGAATAAATATGCTTTGCCTGTTGTTTGCACTTGTAGGCCTATGAACGCAAATTAAATCATTTATATTATTCTTTTCAAAAAAAATATTCGATATTGAAAAAAAATCATATAATGTTTATAATTCTTTTACTTGTAAATTTTGTGCAAAAAATCTTGTCTTATAAGAACATTAATCCCATTTAAAACTAGTAACTAGAGGCTCCCAGGAGCCTTTGTCGCTCACCTGTATTCACTATATTTTTGTTTAAATCATTTAAAATAAGGATTAAACCATTATTAATAGTATTAAAATACTATAGATTATTAGATATAATATATTATTAGATACTATGATAACCAATACTGCAAAATTCCGCAAAATTCCTAATTTAGGGGCAGCAACCAAACAAGGGTTGTCTGAAAGTTTTAGAGCCAACATGATATGAATTTTAACCTGATGAAAATTTTTACCCGAAATCAGTTTGAACTAAATGCTGTATTTTTATAGTTTAAAAACCTGCATTTTTCCCCTCTTTTTTTTCTAGTCATGTTGGCCATGTTGTCTGGAAGTTTGGGTCATCTAGCCCTGTAGGGTGATTATGGCAAAGTGTGGTAAAGTTGTCTCAGTAGTTTCAGAGGACAAAATATTTGTAAAGGATAAAAAAATTATGAAAATTAACTATAAAGGGCAATAACTCTATAATAAGTCGATTGGCAATTTTGGTCATGAGACTCATTTGTATATCTTACTTTGCAGAACACTATTGCTGTTTAATTTTTTTTTCTATTTTGATAAGATTCAAGATAATAACCAAAAACTTCAAAAATTCCATAATCTTAACGAGTTGTTTGATTCGCCTGAAAATTTCAGGGCGGGTAGATCGCAACCTGATAAACTTTGTATGTAAGTTACATTTGCTCTAAATGCTTTAGTTTCAGACATGTTAGCAAAAACTGCATTTTACACCTACATGTATGTTCTATTTAATGACAGAAGGTAGAATTAACAGTGAAATTTACATGCAAGTTAAGGGTTATAAGTCTTTCAGGAAATAATAATACTCGGTCCGTGTAACACTTATCAAATCAAAATTTGAAAACGTTTTCAAATTTTCGATTTTTGAAATCTTGATCAAAGTTTTAAAAAAATATCAAAATTCAAAACTTTTGAAAATTTTGAAATTCTGAAATTTTCACCAAACAGTTAAAATTTTAAAGTGCTAAATTACGTTTTATATTTCTTATTTGATCAAACTTTAAAGGTACTAAACTTTAATGTGCAGTTTTGATTATTAAGCTTTTTGAAAGATTGATGTTTAAAATTTTTGATTAAATATAAAAGATAGAAAAGGAGCGAATAGAGGGGTACCTGTAAACTACGCAACGGAATAAAAGCGAAACGAAACGAATACTTTAGAACTATTTGGTTTTCCAGCGCGCATTATTTAGGAGTAACAGTGAATACTTATCAACTCTCAGTGAGCTAAATAGTATGGTAGGGTTGAGTATGTGTATATTTCTACTAATATTTAAGCAAAAAATGGCACAGTACACGTGTTTTATATTATTTAATTTCAATTTTTTGTTTAACCTTTAATTTACTATTTCGGTTCTTTATCAATTGTTGGCTTTCCAATGTTTGGCTGTGAGCGTTCCTGAAAATGGTAGATCCCGAAAGGTGCTTCGGTCACTTGCAATTTTGAACATTTTGTGTTCATTTTTTATCGATTGCATGACGTTTATATATTGCCTTTTAAAATTGATTTCAGTTTAAAGTATTGATACGGAAGGGTGTTTATCATTGTAAATACACAATTTTTCACAGAGTTCAGTTTGATTATGATATTTATTATATTCATTGCTTTTTTCCACCTGCATCATATGTTTTCCAGAACGAGATTTCATTGAGACTGAAACGTCAAAAGAATACATCCATAATGTTCAGCGACAACTAGTACATCAGTACATAGGCTGAAAAATAATGATTAAAGTATTGCTTTTTTATGATATAAATGTATTCAGCTTTTACAAAACCAGAACGATTAGTGAATTGTAAACGTTCACTTTATTTGGCCTTTCTAATCATAATTCACCTATTTTTTTGGCCTTTTTTACTTTATTTGATCCGAGCGCAACTGAAGAGTCATTGGTTGACGAACGCGCGTCTGGCGCAAATACAAAGTTTACATCTCGGGTTCTATGATTAATAGAAGATGTTGTATGATTGTCAATGAGACAACTCTCAACAAGAGACCAAAATGACATAGAAATTAACAAAATATAGGTCAGCGTACGGACTTTAACAATGAGCAAAGCTCAAACCGTCAGCTATAGTAGGCCCCAAAATAACAATGTAAAACAATTCAAACGAGAAAACTAACGTCCTAATTTATGTACAAAAAATGAACGAAAAACAAATATGTAATACACAAAAAGACGACAACCACTAAATTACAGGCTCCTACCTTGTAGTGCTGCAACTGACCTCGAAAAAGACGCTTAGTTAACGAGTTTTATGTTCGGCTGCAAATTGTTTTAAATGATAGAATAATATCTATATTTTAATGTCCGTCTAGTCGTAAAAAGTTTCTATGGTCACATTTTTGTATTTCAGCCCTTTAACGGTTTTCTATAGTCACCTTAAAATCCAAATCTAAAGTGGTTTTTTTTTTAATTTCCCGCTATTTTCGTAAATATTTTCGATGCACATATCATCAAGGATCATCGGAATGATAAAGACATAAATATAATACCATCCCCGAGTAAAGTTGGCTGTTTTTAGATGGAAATTTAACGCGGTTTTCTTTAAAAACGAGAAATAATATGATTCAAAAACAGTGTTTGACATTTGAGAGGACAAAATATATTATTGCGATCGTGCATGCAAATTTTGTTGGGCAAATTCCAAACAATTTTGTTAAAAAAAAACTCAAAAATAAAATCATCATTTGTTCCTTTCTTAATGACGGAAATTTCCTATCCGCCAATAAGCGCCACCATTTTTTTTTTCTTAACAATGAATTTGATAGTTTCGATGTTATTATGTACATTTTCTAGGATAAGTTAATACTTTTTGAGTGATTTGAATATATATAGTAGTTCTTCTGTGTATTTTCTGTAAATAAAAGTTAACCAAATCCTTCGGATAAGATGTTTTTCCGGATAATAACTAGTTCATATTGTGGGGGAAAATACATTGTATATCAATTTTCAACCTCAGAGCAATTACTATGCATACAAGCGGTCAGGGAAAAATGCCATTGAAATTTCGCAGAGATTTGGTGTGTGACAAGGTTATAACAAAATGTCAGCATGACGAACGTTTATTTAAGATACACAGGTTACTAAATTTCAAATCTTTATGAAATGTCACACCAGAAGGTTTCTTGCTTTATAATAAATTTGCTGGCTCTACAGTATTCAAATTTGATTATAGAAAATACTTGCCCATAAGTCTATAAAACGAGCGAGATTCTATATTACCGACAGTGAGACACTGTTTCACCAGATACTACACTATATTGACGAAGGCAACCCTATTTACCCGTATGACTTTCAATAATGAATAAAACCCATGCCATACCACAGAAAATAAAATATTAAAGACTCGAGTAAAACAAAATATGGAGTTATTAAAACGTTTTACAAAACAGTCAACCTCAAATCAACGATTAAAATCATATCAATAAAGGTCCCAGCGTGCTAACCTATACACATTTTGGTATTACTTTATCCCCCTTTTATGTGAAAAGAAATAAGTTTTTTATACCAAATTTAAAAACAAAAATATACAGTGAAAAATGCCTTAAACATTAACATTTAATAAAAAATATATGATAATTAAACAATTGTTACACAAATTAAAAGGCTATTTATGTCAAGAAGATATTCCAAATGTTTGTTTTTTTCCGCTTTTTTTACCTTATGAATCAAAAACGGTTTTTATGACTTTCGAAAATGTAGAAATATCGAGTAAACCGAAGTACATGTCTAAAATTTCAACCCAATTTATCTCTATAAAAGATGGACGAAAGAAACCAGATGCACATTCAATCTCATAAAATTAAGGAATAATAGTACTGTAGTTGAAGATTTGCCACCGTCAATTGTAGATTTGATGGTCGCAAATGTAGTTTTACTGGCGACGCGTTGCGGACACAGTAAAACGGATATTTGAGACCGTCAAATCAAAATTGACGGTGGCAACTCTTCAACTACAGTACTGTCATTCCGATTCTAATGCATGACAAAAAGAAATGATACGATTAAACTTGATAAAATGTCTAAATTTGACAAATAAAAAAAATCCGCGAAACTTTATAAATCATTTTGGCGCAAAGACGTCATAGATAAACGTGACGTCATACAAATGAAAACTTACAAACTTGAGGTTATTACATTACCTGTACGATTCAAATTCGGATAAAATTACATTGAAACGGCGAATTCGAGGTAGGTGTTGTTTTATTTTCGATTTTATAGCAGTAATCGAACATTTGTTGATTAGATCAATTCAAAATGGCGGGTTCCTCCATAGTTACGCCTGGTCAACTGTGGATTTGACAGCAACTTTTAACCAATGATAAAAAATGTTACATACAAATTGCATTAGAATAATAAACTGACAACGCCATGGCTAAATAAAAAGACAAACAGAAAAACAATAGTATACAAGACACAACATAGAAAACAAAAGCCTAGGCGATACGAACCCCACCAAAAGTTTGGATGGTCTCAGGTGCTCCGGACGTGTAAGCAGATTCTGCTCCAGATGTGGCACACGTCGTGTTGCTCATGGTATTACATACCCGGTAATAGTCTAATGCGGTAGGCAACATTAGGGGAAAGGGACGGGGTTACACCATTAGGAACATATCCGATATCATCTGTGAAACGAATGTTTGGACCACACAGTAAATCAAAAACAAAGTCAAGTATGCGTATCAAATCAGTTCTTTAATTTCGTTGTATACGATACGATTCTCTGCAAATACATAAATTATAAATCATAAATAACAGTGAAACTAAATTCCGTTATCCATAAAAATAATATACAGCGCATAAATTACTTCTCAATCATAAAAATATAAAGAAACATGTTTCCTGATAAAAGTACAAAGTTTGCACAAATGATTAAATCAATATATTTCATTTACGGAACATTGTTACAATTCTTGCTAAAGAAATGAATGATAAAGTCGGATTAAATATATTCTTACCGATTATGCTCTCTTATAAAAAACATCTTGTGTGTCCAAATAAAATCCAAATAATAAACTGCCGTAAACAAATTGAAATAACATTCATAGGAAAACATAACGTCATAAAGACGGACGGCAAATACAGCAAATATATTTAGCGCCGTAAACGTCAATTATTACAAAGAAAAAATAGCTTTTACAAAAAGCTTACATATAGATTAAAAAGTGACAGCCAAGTGACGATCTATACACTATTAGTGCTTATATATAAATGTATCTTCTATTAAATATTAAAAATAAGAATATAAACAAATATAATTCTTACAACGAATATTTCAAAACGGTCAACCAAATCGTGATAGCGTCCGTAAACTATACGAAGGGATGATTGACCATTTGGAACACTTGGTTTAATAGTTTCCCTGTGAGCAGCAATTCTCTATCACGGAATTGAAAGTTTTTTTTCGACCGACCCTCATTGTCAATTTTTAGATATAAGTCGAGATATGGGCAGACTTAACTGTATCTGTTGTATCCGTTATCTCTAATTCGATGGGATAGATGCATTCAACGTAGTCACCCAAATTTTGAATGCCTGGTTTAGTGAGACAAGATCCTCTATATAGCGGAAAGTTAAGTTAAAGGATATTGCTAACTTCGTTTTTGTTTTTTATCTTACTTAGAAGTTTTTATATGACGTAAGCCCCATTAGAATAAAGAAACAAGTCGACAGGGGCACAGTTGATTTCTAAGGGAATGCAGATAGTTTGTTGAACAACACGTTCTACAAACGTTACAAATATGTTGTCAATCAAGACATCAAGCATCTTGACCAAGAGTTCCAAATGGTGAAGTTGAAATCATCCCTTCGTAAATTTTACGGACGCCATCTGGCGTTGGTTGACCGTTATGGAATAACCGTTTCACAAATGATATCGGATATGTTCCTTACGTCGTACCTACAATCCCCTTCCCTTTCATGAATGTGACCTACCGAATTAGACTATTTACCGGATTTGTTATCACATCAGCAACACGACGGGTGCCACATGTGGCGCAGGATCTGCTTACCCTTCCGGAGCACCTGATATCACCCCTAGTTTTTTGGGGGGTTCGTGTTGTTTATTCTTTAGTTTTCTGTGTTGTGTCATGTGTGCTGTTTTTTGTTTGTCTTTTTCATTTTTAGCCATGGCGTTGTCAGTTTGTTTTAGATTTATAAGTTTGACTGTCCCTTTGGTATCTTTCGTCCCTCTTTGATAATGTCAGTTTCAGAAATATGTTTGTTTGAATCAGAGATATATTTTACAAAGTAAAGACAAGCTACTTGTATCTACATTGACCATTCTTTTTATGAAACAAAGCAAATCCAACTCTTTCAAGTATTTTTTAAGTATCAAATAAAGCTACATTCTTAATTACATATTTGAATTTTCAAAATGAGAAATAGCTAGTACTCAAAACAATGCAAAATTTCATAAAAAAACAACTGTCAAATCAAAACTGTTTTGCATGCCCTTAACGGCAACACAGTACTGCTTCAGATGAGCCTTAACTATGAATTGATGAGCAAAGAAAAAAACAAAATATGTGAACATTTAAAACCAAGATAGGCGACAGTAACGACCAATGAACAAATAAAAAAAGAGACCAACAGTTAAGCCAAACATAGACAAAGTATAAGAGTCATGCATTAAGAGAAACATTCCTTATAATTATATAACTTTCAACAGATTCCAAATTACATAATTACCTGAAATTTAGAGATATATATTCATATATTTGATTTGCATGACAATACCAAAGTACCTGTCACACTCGACCTAGTGTTAGTTTTGGTGCTCGGTGTTGACATGAATATAATATATTTACTGTTTTCACATGTTTCAAACGTTTTTCGAAAATCTACAGATGCTCTTAAAGTTTGTACTTTATTAACCTGGTTCCTTTGATAATTATAAACTTAAACTGATGCAATAGACTGTACTTGATACGTGCTTCTTTATTTAATGTCTAATTAGTGATGTTCGCGGCAAACTATTCAAAAGCTGATCACAGGTAACGGGATTAAAAACGAAACTAGAGGCAATTAAAAGTCAATCACCTTGGTATATGTGCATGATTCAACAAAGGACACTGCGGAATAGAATAAAATGCTTTAAAAGAATCTGGTTTGCTGAAGTTGTATTGTTGATAATTTAAACTGTTTAGTTTAGTTATGTATTTCATTGGATTTTTCCAAAAACACAAAATATCTTCATTTAAAGACAATTACTTCAATTAAAATTCACAGTCACAGTCTTCTTACTATGCAGACCTATTTGTAGAACTTGGCTGGTTGATCATTTTTGCAACTGAGGTTCTCTCTATCTGTTATAACTTTTAAGAGTAAAGGCAAAAATGTCAGTTATCTTTGTAGCAGGCGACATTGGACGCATTTTATAAACAGAATACCATAATGATGATCGTGGTCAAGTTTTGATAAATTGAGTGCAGTGGTTTCAGGAAGTTGTTTTTTGTAACAGTTAACAAACTGTGGACGACGTACAACGAATTCTTAGTGAAAAAAATCACTCGGCCCTTTTGGTCATGTGAGCATACAAACTCCTGGACGGGATATATTTTGGAAATTTCCAAAAATTTAATTGTAAAGACAGTTGCAATAAACACTATTCTCGTTTTTTCAAACATATATTTTATATTATCAAATTATTGGATACCGACTAATGCTCTAGAATAAACAATAGTAAATGCAAAATCAGTATAAACGTTGGTGAGCTAGAAAAAAAGAAGACTTAAATACAATACCTAGACACACGAGGAAGATAAATTCCTTTACTTGAAAATATTTCCAAATTTATACCTACCTATTTCAGTAAACACAATAATAATTTTTTAATGAACACTTGTTGGAATATCGTCCTTTTTTTAACAGGCTGCATTACAAGAGAAGAGTGAAATACTCGTGGTATATGTGGACCATTACATGTGGCCTATTGTTTGAACGGACATTGTAAATGCGAGTTCAATTAGACTTTATTCAATAAAGTTTTTACTACTTTAAACAAAAGTAAACAAAAAGCAGTAAACAGTATTAGTATTCTCATTTTATACCTGAAATACTGATTTCTAAATTATTGTATTTTTCGGAAGTTAGTAGTACAACAAAAAGATACATGCATACATTTAGCGGTAGTTATAACACTACTACTTTTATACAGTGATGATTGGGGACACATATTATTAAAAATCTAAAACCTTTTGCAAAGAATCAAATGTAAAACAAAGGGCCAAACAAATCAAAAGAATTAGAGTTATTCATTTTGAGGAATACTTCTGAAGACTTCTCCTTTTTAAGAGGCATACGATAGTGTGAAAAAGTCAACAACAAAAAAATAGGTGCAAGTTTAAAAAACTGAAATGCATGCAGTTTTATAGCAGAAATAAACAGTTTTCAAAAAATGATACGAGTAGAAAAATGTTGATATCATTTCTTTCTTGTGTTTACAATTTGAGGAACAAAACTTGTGACTGTTAAAATGTTAACCTTTCATAATTAGTTCAGTTAAAAAAGACACCAATCCGTTGATTTGTATGTTAAAATTATTCTGCTGTAGTCAACCAAAACAATACCAAACATTTTCAAAATAGAAATAATGTGTATACAATTTAGTCCAACAACGTTGGTTTTGCTAACTCCTTTTTCTTTGATATCTTGGGAAATCGTTTGCACCGCCCCAAGTGCCTTTGATAACTATGCAAACTCTTTTGATACAAAATTAAATATATATATATATATATATATATATATATAAGTCTGAAAATTACACCATATATATATATATGTATTCTATTCGTCTAAACATCAACCCAACAATGTATTCTAGTATATCAGTGGCTCAATCTGAACATGAAACACGAAAGAAAATATTTACTATCGACTAGTTTAAGAAAATAATGTTAAATAACTCATGAAATTCTCCTCAATGAAATTGCAGGTAAAAAGCGGTAAACTTAAAATCAAGTTCATGTTATTTTATCTGGAAATATATCTAAGTTTAAAGATTTTGCAAGCTGGTTTGGAGATTCGTCTTTGATATTAGTGGCATATATGTCTCCTCCTTTTTCATATAAATACTTCGTCGTATCATATCTCTTATTTTGTAGGGCAACTAATAACGGTGTTGACCCTTCAGAATCACATAAATCAATTATAGCACCATGTTCAACTAAAGATTCCACACACAATATGTGACCCCGTTTCGAATCAGCCAAAAGAGCCGATATTTTCCCTTCTTCTTCATTCTTTTGCTTGTTAACATCAGCTTTTCCTTTTATCAAAGCAATAACTGTCTCTATATGGCCATCCTGTGCTGCCAAAATTATTGGTGTTGTACCATGATCACAACAAAGTTTAGGATCACCTTTGTGTTTAAGGAGATTTTTAATTACCTCTGTGTGACCTCTATCAGCCGCTAGTAGCATTGGAGAGCCGCCATGGTCCCTTACCAGATTTGGATCTGCACCATGCTGTAGCATATATTAACAACTTCTGGGTGATTTTGTCTTGCTGCATATTATAACGGTGGAAAACCGGAGTAGTATTCTCCTATTTTATCATGAAACCTTAGTTCTAATTGTGCTTTCAGGTTTATATCCACGCCAACATTTATAAGATATTTAACGATTTCAATGTGTCCATATCCTGCAGTAAAATGCAGAGGCGTTGTATGACCTGGTAGACTTTTTAAAAAAAAACTAAGTTTATCTTTAGTTTTCGAATGAACTGCTATTAATATTTCATAGAGTCCTAGTCGGCAAAGCCAGTGAATTGGCGTAGATTTCAGAATTGCGTAATCCAATGCAAATTTGGTATATTCTCGAATTTCTTTCAGTTGCATGTTTTCTATTTCTGGTGCAAGCGACATGATATCAAATAGTTCTGAAGTTTCCAATGCCATTAAAGCTTTTAGAAATGTTTTTTCGAAATGTTCATCTTTAAAGCAAGGATTCAAAAACACGTTACCGGATTCTCCCTTTTTAAGCTCCCGTATAAATCGTTTTGCTAATATACCTTGATACTTAGGTTGGACTATTATTTGAACACTATCAACATCAGATGTGTCAGCCTTGGTTCGCACGTATTCTCTTATAATTAACAAACTGCTGTATTCGAGTAACATTAGAATATTATCGATTCCATAAGTATGAGCCAAAGCACGTGTTATGCTATCATGTGTAATTTTGTATACTGGACGATTGTTAATAAAATCCGCTCTTCAATTTCGAAAAACAGTTGTTCTCTTCCACATTGATGTTACAAGATTTCAAAATATTCAGAATCTTTTTTGTGTCCATCATATCAGGATCTGGTAAATCGACATCTTCGCAGAAAGTGAAATCATTTACATCAAAAACATTATCAAACATAAATGCTAACACAAGACAGCAATAATGATAAGGTTCCGATTTCATAAATTCTTTTACGTGTTCTATAAGTAATACACAAGGATCTACTCTAATGTGGCTAACAAGGTAAGGATTTGTCGATAAAAAATGACAAAAAAGAGGGCAACCGGGATGATATTTATTATTTGCGATAGCTTCTTTAATTTGAAAGTCTAATGTTTTTTCCTGTAAACCTGATATTCCAAAATTTCCTTCCTTTCCTGAACTGATAACCGATTTTCTTCAGACGAAAGATCAATTACTTTTGTATTAAAAATGGTCTCTTTAATCCGCATGTTATGTTTTTGAAACATTGGTTTTCTAATTGTGGCAATAATTTTGATATGACCTACATGTAGACAACCACGAAGTTTTCTTAAAAGCTGAACCCATCCAACTAAAGAAGGTTCATTCAAACATTGTGTTCCTACCGGATCGTCGATAACTAAAAATTGATGCTTCTCCAAATCTATGGAATTTATTAATTCGTTCGAATCGTCAATTACTAAAACGTCGTACAAAGGTATTTTTCTTCTGTATTCAAGAGCTGCATGTATTGCAGTCAGCGTTTTTCCTTCCCCGGATGCTCCAATTAGGGTTACACAATCATGTTTGTCAAGACTTTGTTTGACAAGATCGAAAAACTTGTCTCAAAATAAATATTCTTGTCTCTCTTTTCCCATACATCTACAGGTTTCTGGATAAATTCTGAAAAGAAAAGTTTCAAAAAGAAATATCACAAAAAAACTGAACTCCGAGGAATATTCAAAAAGGAAAGTCCCTAATCAAAAGGTAAAATCAACAAATAAAACACATCGAACGAATGGACAATAACTGTCATATTCCTTATTGTGCAACATAATTGAGATAAAGGAAATTGATGAACTACACTGAAAGTAATAAAATAAGTTCGAACAAACGATTAATTTTGGGACAAGAAAATCACCACCCTGTTTATCATGGGTGTTATGACAGAACGACGCTTAAATCATGCTAAAAAGCAAAATAATGAAAATGAAATATTAAGCAATGTAATGTTCATCATTATTTAAAATTGACAGAACAGTAGTACGGACTTCAAAAACATTCAACCAGTACAATTTCAGTTGTCTGATTGTTAATAATTGCGTATTTAAGATTAACATTTCTTTTTTTTTTATTCATCCAGACATACAATTAGGTTAGACAGACGCACCTCTCTCCCACATAAGACTTATCAGTGTTACACGAATCAAAACAGTAAAACAGTCAATACGCCAAATTTCAACACGATGCAGAGTAGCATTGAAAATTCGCAACTAAACTTTAACAGCGTTACAACATACGAGATAAGAGGGGAACGAAGCAAAATACAAATCTCTGTAAAATGAGAAAAACAACACACAAAGTACTGATTTAAGAGAACTCGTTGTTAATGAAATCTGCTGTCAAGCATATATTGTTTTGTTGTGAGTAATTTTAAAAACAAATTATGATAGTATCAACTAGAAAATCACAAATCAATGCAATGTACAATACAGGTCATCTAAATGAAACTAAATACATATTCATTAATTGGAATAGGATCCCAGTTAGGGCAACCAGTCCGGTACCCACGAATGTATTTCTTAAAAAAAATATATAACTTTTGTTATAAATTGTGTAGTGTTATTATTTCACTAGTTCTGTAACTGAATGTAGATTTATTTGAAAGGGTAGGCTTTCTAGTTTGAATTTCTGTAAAAATTCTGATTGATTTAAATGTAATCTGGCGTCAGTACATACAGTAAATATGTATTTACTATGATTTCCAATGCGTTCCAATGGGGCAAATAATTGGGTCCCCGTTCCATATTCGTAGACAACAAAAACCAAAGGACCCAATTAATTGCCCCATTGGAACGCATTGAAAATCATAGTAAATACATTGGGTCCTGTTCAATAAATAATTTTGATAGCCACCTTGGGACTTCTGGTTCATGTTAGGCATTCATTTTGAAGTGTCTAATTACAATCTCAGTGCCTCATGACCGGCATTCCGTTGCAAAATTTTGTTTTTATTGACAACAGGGTCAGTCTGTCCCGGGTACCGGACTGGTTGCCCTAACTGGGATCCTATTCCATATAATCCCTAGTGTAAACAGTGTATAACTTGCATGTTTTATTTGATACAATTTCCCAATTTATTTCTTGATATTAAATGCATGAAATATTAAGTAGGGGGATGTTGCATGTATTACATGTTAAAACATTTGGGTGCTGAATAGTGATTTGGTCCAGTTCAAGAAGGTCAAATTTTATCACGTCTGAAGCTGTCAAACTGAATTTTACGCCCCCTTAACACAGAATTGTCAGTATTTTGAGTTAGAGCTGGTAGAAATTTCTAAAATTTTTATATTATTTGTCTCACTGGTAGTACACTACACTGTAAAAATCTTTTTAAGAAAGAGCAGGTGAAATTTTTTATATTTGAATTTATTGTCTAAAAGAAATGCACTATGAAATAACTGTGTTCTCGGGACACTTGTAAAATATCAACTTTTGCAATATTCATTTTTTATAAGAGCGGAGGAGGATGAAGATAAACCAGAAATATGATATTAAACGAAATGATAATTAAGTATAATATTGTGTGTAATTCTTGCAAAACACGAAATCAATCATCGATAAATGTGGGTTTTTTTCAATTCACAAAAAAAGGATACCAAAACAAATACGAAAAACTTCATAATGTAAACATATGTATCACCTGGTCTACCTCATCATGAATTTCCATAAATAATAATCGTCTTTCATTAGTTTAAATTTAGTCGATTCTCAAAAGGATCAAAACTTATGTAAAAAGAACTTACTCTGTTGTGTTGTTTCTGTCACGCTGCTTTGTGAAGTCTGTCGAAGAAATTTATCTAGAAAAAGATATTACGAAAAATTTCATTTTCATAGAAAAAAAGCTGTTTAGATTTTTATAATGAATCATAAAACTTTGAAAGCAACAATGATCTTTAAGGAAAATTCAACATAGAACCGAAACTAAATTAAATATATCTTTAAAATGTATTGCATTGACCTACTCATATCAGTCGTTGTATAACTAAAATCAAACTGTTTTGGGGAGATACATATTAATGTTTTATCATTTACGTATAGCAAATAATGATATTATTGTACCCGATGATAAAACTAATTTGTATATATTTTTATTCAGCCGTGTGAAATGACCTTTGTTATCAACTGCTTCCTGTTTATATCAACTGCTTCCGTTTTAAATCAATTGTTTCTGGTTATTATCGCATGCTTTTTTGTAACGTTATTGCATGACATTTCGACGTCACTCGGCAAATTATGAAAAAAAAACCTCAATGGTACGTTTGTTGTGTGTAAAACGAAACAAAGTTGGATACAAAAAAAAATTTTGAATCAGGGAAATATATAATGATTTAAAAGTGCTAAACAAATATAACAAATGTTTTAAAAATTGTTTTTGTCTGCTGGTCTTCTGCTTGAGTATATGAAAAAATCATATAACATGGCATTTTTCATATCAGACCACTTATCAGCCCATGGTCAAAAGCATCCCTCGAGTCTACCGGCTCACGTGCTGATAAGGGGTCTAATATAATCAATATATCAATCGATTTAATTGGAATTGTAAAATTTTACATTTCAACCTAAATAAATAAATGGTTACAAAATATGTAAAATGAAAATCAATCAAGATGCCCCGAACGAGTCGCCAGCTTATGTCTGACAAATGATACATCTTGTGCTGTTGCTAATTCATTGGGGACAGCAAAAAGTTCAAAAAGATGTGAGATGGTTGGGTATATATTCTGTGTTTAGATAAAAATATTAACATTAATTTGGTGATTGTTTCTTGTTTAACATGCAGTGAACATTATTTCATGTATATTCAGGACGATACATTTTACTCATATAATAAAATGGAATGTTTGAAACAGCTGGGGTAACGGGATGAAAATTCTGGTGTCAGATGACAATACTATGGAAAAAAACAATTTTGAAAAGCATGCAAGCAGCCTTCAACCTCTCAAAGAGTTGTTCTTATGGTTCTGCAACTTAGATATAGTGTGCCACTCATTTCAAACGAGGCATTGGATTAAACTCCCACGCAACTGAACGAATATCTAATTGATACTTATAAATAAATCATATGTCTTGACTTAAATGACTATAACAGTACACATCCTACTAGCTAACTGACTGAGTGTAAGGACATTATGGCATGCCTTTGCATGCATGACAGATTGTCGGATAGTAAGTGTGCAAACTACATTAGTTTGTTTGATAGCATTATAAGGCTAATATTTATTTGAATTGATCGATACCAAATTTAGTCTTTATGAGAGTTTAAAAATGTGTCTTGGTATTTCTCTTGTAAGATATAAATCGTTACATGTGTTAGTTGAGGAATTTTACAGTGGTCGACTATTTTTAGATCATTCAACATGTTCATGGTAACAACTAAAGCTACAAATAGTTTTCAAACGTACCAGGATTATAATTTAGTACGCCAGACGCGCGTTTCGTCTACATAAGACTCCTCATTGACGCTCATATCAAAATATTTATAAACCCAAACAAGAACAAAGTTGAAGAGCAGTGAGGATCAAAAATTCAAAAAAGTTGTGCCAAATAAGGCTAACAAAAACGGTTAAACTAAAAAAAATAGTTAACACGAAAAAAAGAGAAATATTTGTTAAGCATCACTTGATACCTTAGATTTATGTTTAAAAATGGTTTGATAGAACTGTACGATTCTTACCAATTAAGTCATATTCAGATGAATTTTTTATTTATTACTACAACAAAAATACTTACAGGTTTTAAACTTACTTTCATTTTCTAATCTTAATCCTTTATTTATTTCTTCCGCTGTATTTTTTTCTTCTGAAATAAATGGCTAGATAATGTTAGTCGCAATGTTAAGAGCTACATGTAAGTGCATAAATGGAATACATTTTGACAATAAATCATCAAATAAACAGTGATTATGGACCAGCATACATAATATGCATGATTCATTCGTTTTGCCTAGATCAAACCAAATGAAATGTCAAATCAATTCAATATTCCTTCTTACAGCTAGATTGGTAAAATCCTTACAGACGGAACGTCCGCAAGCAATATAGTGACCAAATGGCAGATACTATAGTACATATGACTTGTACTTTATCTTGGATAGAGTTTTCAGTAGTGGTCGTATCAAATCTGTTGGAATGTAAAATATATCAGATAGCGGAAGAAATAGAATGATTAGTTCTATGTAAAACTTACTCTCCACGTTCAATAAGTGTTCCTCTTTCATTGCTTCTTCCACCTCAATATTTACTTTTGAAATGAAAACAAAAACAATACTTTCGATACTATTTCAAAATATCGTGAGTTGATGTTGTGTTAATATTTCTTTCTGACTTTGTTTTGTTTCTTAATCTTTCAAATTGATAGATTTTAGTGATTTTCTTGTAATATTAACGAACATGACGAACATGTATCTATTTAAGTTGCTTATTTGAAAATTGTCTATTCTTACCTTTTGCTGGTAATGATTTTTCCGATTGCCGGACATTTCGTTTGATATCTACAAAACATTTTAGTGTTATATTTAACATTGCCATAACAGAGGAGATTTAGCTAGCCGTTAAACTAAGTTCAACTCACCATTTTTTCTTAAAATGTTTTGTACAAAGTCAGGAAATTTGCAGTTTCGTTTCTGTGTGTGTTACATTGTCGGTTTTGTTTTGTTGCACTTCAGTGTTTCTACTGTTTCGTTGTTTTCCTCTTATAGTTGATGCGTTTATTTTATTTTTATGCCCCACCTACGATATTAGAGGGGCATTATGTTTTCTGGTCCGTGCATCCGTTCGTCCGTCCGTCTGTCCCGCTTCAGGTTATAGTTTTTGGTCAAGGTAGTTTTTGATGAAGTTGAAGTCCAAACAACTTGAAACTCAGTAAACATGTCCCCTATGATATGATCTTTCTAATTTAAATTCCAATTTCATGGTCAACTAAACATAGAAAATGATAGTGAGAGTGGTGCATCCGTGTACTATGGACACATTCTTGTTTGTTTGTAACCCGGAATTGTTTTCTCTTATAGATTTAGGACTTTCGGATTTCTGTTTCCTTTATTTGTGGTAGAATTGTCTTTAAAAAAGTAAAATTCAGAAAACCATTGCTCTGTCTTTTTGACATTTAACCATAAAATTTTTTTTGGTTCTTTAAAAACTAAATCAAACTTAAAAAGGCAATAGTTTTGATGCAATACACTAGAACTTTGTAAATGACTGAAGAAATCACAAGTCGCCAATGTCACGAAAAGAAGTCTGGTAGAAAGAGCATTTACATTTGTATTGGTGGTACTGAAAACTATGTTGGAAAATAAGCATATTTAAGAAATGTATTGACACATGTATGAGTGGCCGTTCGTGTCATTGGCGGTATGAACATACCGTATGAAATTTTCAACGCGTTGGTTTTTACTTTCAACGCGTTGGTTTTTATTATCAACGTGTTGGTTTTTATTATCAACGCGTTGGTTTTTATTATCAACGCGTTGGTTTTTATTATCAACGCGTTGGTTTTTACTTTCAACGCGTTGGTTTTTACTTTCAACGCGTTGGTTTCAAACTCAACGCGTTGGTTTTCACTATCAACGCGTTGGTCTTCCTTTTCAACGCGTTGGTTCGTAATTCATACGGTATGAAAAACCAACGCGTTGGTTTTCAATTCGATACCGTAAGTTTTTCCACTTATGTCTACCAATCAACATCTTTGTAACAAACAAAAAAAGGCAATAGTTTTGATGCAATACACAGTATGAAAATCGAACGGTTTATAACAACCAAGATATTGTAAATACTCTTAATGTTCATTTTTCATCCGTAGCTGAAAAACTTATTGGAAATAATACTTCAGATATGGATTTTTCTATACTACAAAATTTTACTAGTGAAAAATTAAAGAAAACTGAAAATTTTCATTTAAAACTCATTACCATTGGAGAGGTGTGTTCTCAACTAAAACATCTTAATATTATTAAATCCGCAGGTTTAGATGGAATAGGTCCCAAATTTTTAAAGCTAAGTGCAGAATTAATATCCCCATCATTAACTTTTTTAATAAACAAATTAAAAGTATAACTTCAAATCGTTTTCCGCAAAAATTAAAACTTGCAAGAGTAACTGCTATACATAAATGAGGACCAAGAGATATTCCCTCAAATTATCGTCCAATTTCTATTTTGAATACCATATCTAAAATTTTCGAAATACATGTATGTACACAGTTATATATGAATTCCTTAACAATAAAAAAATTTTACATATCGCCCAGTCAGGTTTCAGACAAGGTCATTCCTGCCAAACAGCGCTAACTAAACTAATTGACGAATGGTTAAAATATTTAGATAATGGAGAAATAGTTGGTACAGTGTTTTTAGATTTCAGTAAGGCTTTTGACCTTATTAACCATGCCATACTTTTAGAAAAGTTAAAATTTTATCACATCGGAAAACATATAATAGATTGGATAAAATCATATTTGTCTGACAGACAACAAGAAGTCCAATACGATAACATTAAATCTGATAAATCGTTTGTAAAGTATGGAGTGCCTCAAGGTTCTATTTTAGGTCCGCTGTTATTTTTAATATATATAAATGATTTACCACTTCATGTTAAACAATCCAATATGGATTTATATGCTGATGATTCAACATTGCATTTTCGTGATAAAAACATTGAAAAAATAAACAGCATATTGCAAAATGATTTAAATGCTATACAATCTTGGTGTAACAATAACAGTATGAAAATCAATGCACAAAAAACTAAGTGTATGAAATTGGGTTCAAAACAAAAACTTAAACAACTATCAGAATTATGTATTACCGTCAACGAAATATGTATTGAGAATGTCCATTCTTTCAAATTACTTGGAATAGACATTGATGAAAATTTAAGCTGGGAAGATCATGTTGATCGTATATGTAAAATTATCTCATCTAAAGTATCACTTTTATATAAAATTAAAGTATATTTGCCAATACACACAAGGCAACTATTTTATAATGCATATATTATACCATATATAGACTATTGTAGTTCAGTTTGTGGAAATTTATTACAAAAAGATTCAGATAGAATCATAAAACTTCAAAAAAGAGTAGCAAGAATTATACTGGAATGCGATACTTCTATTCCATCTAATTTCATGTTTTCTTCTTTAAAATGGCTATCTTTTACTAAAAGAATAAAATACCAACAATCAATTCTAATGTATAAAATTGTAAATGGGCTAACACCTGATTACTTAGCAATACTAAATATTGATGATGTGCAACGCCACAACTTACGATCTGTCTCTAATAATGATCTTTTTGTTCCAAGACCAAATACAAATTTTTATAAAAAATCTTTTCCTTATTCTGCAACCAAAGTATGGAATAATTTACCACTCGAAATAAAAAAATGTCCTAATGTGGAATTATTCAAGAAACATAGTTATAATCATTTTCTTGAAAATTATATGCAAGTCAAATAATTTGTTTTCCTCTAACAAAACTATATCAAATATTGTCATTTATTACCCTAAAGTATATTTCAATGATTGAATTGTGTATTATACTAGTAATATATATTGTAATTTAATGTATGAATGTATGAATGTTAACTGTATGCATGTATTTTGTTTGAGGGCCTCAATGAAAATTATACTATTTCTAATTGAGTTACCCTATATAAATAAAGAATTTATTATTATTATTATTATTATAAAGTACAATCTTAACAACCGTTCGGACGAACTCCAGATTGTTGTTAAGTTTGGCGGGTATATTCTCCGTTTTTGAAGATACCTACTGACTTGCTACATGGACACACGTAGAGGAGACCGGGAGCGATTTTTAGATCGATTCAAAGAAATGGTGAATTATTGCAGCATGATTAGCACTTCGGATACAATGGACGATGATACATCAGAAAATGTTCGAGGAAGGTACACATGGTTGATATATATATATATATATATATTTTTTTTTAAATATATATCCAATTTATATATAGTAATTAAAAGTTTTTACACTAAATTTACAGTAGTATGAGATATTGGTAACTGGTTATTCATGTTATTGGAATCCGGGAATGAGGAATGAAAATCGAGGGCTAGAGCAGAGGGAATCAGTGGCAGGAACTGGGAGAAAGATGACTAAAAATTGGTTAATTAATACTTGACAAATAAAATGAAATAACAGGGGAACGGAATTCTTGAACTTGAATGTTTGGGAAGGGAAGTTAGAATTCAGAGGAAAGGAATCTATGACCCCCATGTCTACTACTCTAAACGAAAAATGTCGGGAAGCTGCACCCATGAAGTACATTAATTTATAAGAAATGTTTATAACATACACCATTTCTAGTCATCTACAAGATCAATGGTTATATTTAGAATACAAGAGGCTTCACGAAGTTTCTTGAACTCTCTTGATTTGAATATCAATAAAATCACTAAAGTTGATATGCAACAAAATATCTACGACGGTGCAGTTCGAATTTCAACTTGTTATACAAAAATATTTTTCAGATTACAGTTGTTGCGTCGAGATATTGAAAGAGCCAGTGGTGGACTGATAACCAATGAAGAATGTGCTGAATTTATTCCATTACTGGCTGACATGGAAAAAGAAGTTTCAGCTAGGTTTGAAGCTTGTAGATCTGGTATATATTAGTTTAGTTTGATAGATAAATGGGTTGAACCCACTTTCAATTTATGAATATACGCTACGAAACAAAAATGAATTTTAATATATAAACTCATAAAATTTAGCACTGGTGGATGTGCATAGAAAAAACACATTCATGCTAGTGTGTTTTCAGTCTTACACAACATGCACAAGACTTTGTGAAATTAATGACTTTAGTTGTGATTTTAAACGTATTTTCTAGCCATGAATATTTAATCATTTTAAGAAAACTAGATCACATTTCTTATTTCCGTATCTAACCCGGTGAAGTGGTATCTTTTTCATTATTAGTATGTGCCACTTTATGAAAATGATTGTTAGAAGAATCTCTATAAAAAGGGGAATGTATTCTAGGTTATAGACTGTCTGATGATTGTGTATATTAATATGTTAAAGTCGTCAGTTCAAAAATAAAAACAAAAACAAAAACAAACATGAAATATTCGGCAGCATATTTAAACATTAAATTATTATAGGTCTCGTCGGTTTAGCTATACCTGTTC